>NC_059165.1:37959177-38584177 GCF_019923935.1 Bubalus bubalis | reverse complement strand
ATGAACTTATGGTTGCCAGAGGGAAGGGATAATTAGGGAGTTTGGGAAGGTCATGTACACACTACTATATTCAAAGTGGATAACCAACAAGGTCTACTGTAGCACATGGAACTCTACTCAATGTTATGTGCCAGGCTGGATGGGAAGGAAGACTGGGGGAGAAAGGATACATGTATGTATGGCTGAGTCCCAGTGCTGTTCACCTGAACCTACCACAACATTGTTAATAGGCTATACTTCAACAGAAAATGAAAAATTAAAAAAAAAATCCTGTAGGGAAGAGTCCTCAGACTGTGTCTTCTCTGACTACCAACTGCAATTACCCCAGCGGTCAGATTCTAAGCTCCCTGGTCTGCTGGCATAGGTGAGAGTCACAGCGAGGAAGCACAGACAGGTGTGGAGGTGCTGGAGGGATGAGATTCTGGTCTCCACCTGCACAGTTGATCAGGGGAAGTGGATAGGATGTGGAGCACACACTCCAAAGAGCTCTAACCTTCATCTGGAGGACTCTCACAGAGCCAGCACTTGCACTTCCATCTTGTTCATCCCATATTAAGAGGAGAGTTTCCTGCAAAGAACCTGTTTATGAAAAGGAAGAGCGCTAGTAACACTGCATCATCTGCATCTCCTCTCACTGCCCTGTAATGAGTATGTGGTGGGCCATCCATACCATATGGCATCTGTGCTTTCCGAAAGCGTAGGAAGGAGCGAGGACCACCTGTCCTCTCTGCCTTGAGTGCAGTTATCACAGCAGGAGCTCACAGTGATGGAGCTCATCCTACCTCTCCAGCAGGGTCATTTATGCATCTCACTGGGTTCTCACAGCCCCAATCAGAGATGAAACTAATCTCAACTGAAACCCAGAAGGATGGGCTGACTTGACCAATGCCACTCAGTGAGTCAATGTAAAGCCAGAATTGCACATCAGACCCCTTGATTGCTAGTCTAGGGTCTGCCTTTCTGTGGTCATAGTAAAGTTGTATTCTCCCTTCTTAATACTCCCATGCTGACTCCTCTAACCTTACTTCAGGGTCCCTCCAGTACCTGTCATCAGTTTACCAACACTGTTCAAAGAACTCTGAGCCAATTTATCCTAACAGTAATGAGAGTTCTTGTCTGTGGAGTGTTTCTGATGGTCTGTACATCTGTCATCTCACTGCATCCCTGCAGCATGTTATCTATACTCTCAGACGTTCAAGCTGGACTTAGAAAAGGCAGAGGAACCAGAGATCAAATTGCCAACATCTGTTGGGTCATAGAAAAAGCAAGAGAATTCCAGAAAAAACATCTGCTTCATTGACTAGGCTAAAGCCTTTGACTGCATGGAGCACAACAAACTGTGGAAAATTCTTAAAGCGATGGCAACACCAGACCACTTACTTGCCTCCTGAGAAACCTGTATGCAGGTCAAGAAGCAATAGTTAGAACCGGACATGGAACAATGGACTGGTTCCAAATTGGGAAAGGAGTGTGTCAAGGCCTGTATATTGCCACCCTGCTTATTTAACTTATATGCAGAGTACATCATCTTAAAATGCTGGGCTGGATAAGGCACAAGCTGGAATCAAGATTGCTGGAGAAATACCAATAACCTCAGACATGCAGATGATACCACTCTTAAGGCAGAAAGTGAAGAGGAACTAAAGAGCCTCTTAATGAAAGTTAAAGAGGAGAGTGAAAAAGCTGGCTTAAAGCTCAACATTCAGAAAACTAAGATCATGGTATCCAGTCCCATCAGTTCAGTTCAGTTGCTTAGTCATGTCTGACTCTTTGTGATCCAATGGACTGCAGCACGCCAGGCCTCCCTGTCCATCACCAACTCCTGGAATTTACCCAAACTCATGTCCATTCTGTCAGTGCCATCCAACCATCTCATCCTCTGTCGTCCCCTTCTTCCCCTACCCTCAATCTTTCCCAGCATCAGGGTCTTTTCAAATGAGTCAGCTCTTCACATTAGGTGGCAATGGTATTGGGGTTTCAGCCTCAACATCAGTCCTTCCAATGAATACCCAGGACTGATCTCTTTTAGGATGGACTGGTTGGATCCCTTTGCAGTCCAAGGGGCTCTAAAGAGTCTTCTCCAACACCACAGTTCAAAAGCATCAATTCTTTGGCACTCAGTTCAGTCCAACTCTCACATCCATACATGACTACTGGAATAACCATAGCCTTGACTAGATGGACCTTTGTTGGCAAGGTAATGTTTCTACTTCTTAATATGCTGTCTAGGTCCCATCATTTTGTGGCAAATAGATGGGAAAACAATGGAAACAGTGACAGACTTTATTTTCTTGGGCTCCAAAAATCACTGCAGATGGTGACTGCATCCATGAAATCAAAAGATTCTTGCTCCTTGGAAGAAAATCTATGACCTAACTAGACAGCATATTAAAAAGCAGAAACATTATTTGCTGCAAAGTTCCGTCTAGTCAAAGCTCTGATTTTGCAGTAGTCATGTATGGATGTGAGAGTTGGACCATGAAGAAGACTGATCATTGAAGAGTTGATGCTTTTGAACTGTGGTGTTGAAGACGACTCTTGAAAGTCCCTTGGACTGCAAGGAGATCAAACCAGTCAATCCTAAAGGAAATAAGTCCTGAATATTCATTGGAAGGACTGATGCTGAAGCTGAAGTTCCAATAGTTTGGCCACTTGATGAGAACTGATTCATTAGAAAAGACCCTGATGCTGGGAAAATTGAAAGCAGGAAGAGAAGGGGACAAAAGAGGGCAAGATGGTTGGATGGCATCAGGGACTCAACGGACATGAGTTTGAGCAAACTCTGGGAGATGATAAAGGACAGTGAAGTGCTACAGTTCATGGGGTTGAAAAGAGTTGGACATGACTGAGTGACTGAACAACAACCACCACTATTCTCCCAGTTACCTCTGCATTTCAAATGAAGAAACTGCTGCCCAGGGAGATTAGGCATCTTGCCCAGGTCATATAGTCAGTTGATTCAAGAAAGTTCAACTCTAGAATTCATACTCTTTAACCCCCATGCCAGGCAAGATCCACCATGAGAAAGAAGTAGCCTTTGACTCTTGCTGACTGCTGCATCTTTCGTGTCTGGCATCTCAGTGAGCTTGCATATCTAATCCTTAGGGCTCTGCAGACAGTCCACAAGATTATAAAGGGGATTATGGGGGTCTTTTCCAGAAAATATTTTATCTTTTTGGTTTTTTTTTTGGTGATGGTACATAAATGGGGTGCTTTTAACCCTTACCACAGATACCCAGAGTTGGGAACAAGCTTGGATGTCATCACAGCCAAATCCCCTATTTTCCTGATGATAAAACTGAGTGCCAGAGAGGAGGGAAGTGAACTTTTCAAGACTGCACATTGAATCAGGGTCAGAACTAGGACAGATTTCACACCACCTGACTCCAGGCCGACAGCACACTGCTTTGCCCCAAGCTACGCATTATGTATTTCCAAACGGTGACACAGATAAAATCATTTAATGGGCATTTACTGCATGTCCATTTACTCTCTAGTGTCTTAAGTGCCATGAGGGCAGAGACTGCGATGTGTCCCGGTGCCTCGCAGCCTGCAGGCACTCGCTCAAACCTTTGTTGCCTAACTCCTATCTAGGGCAAGACACTACCTCACCACTGATGAACTAACAGGGGCTCTTTGTTAAAACTCTTTCTTAGTATTTACTTTTAATCATACAGCAACGCATTAAAAAGAAGTTCGGGGAAGGGCCTACTTGTCTCTGGCACTGGCAGCAGGCCCAGTCCACAGGTGTCAACGGCAGATGTCATGGCAGCTTTATCCAGACACACAGACTTGTTTCTGCAGGGCAAACTTCTTTGTGGTTCCCTTTGCCCACAGCCCACTGGTTTCCTATCCAGTTCATTAACACTAGGAACTTGGCATGTAGGACACTTAGCGAGAAGGCAGCACCCCTTATCCACCTCGCGGCCCTTTGGCTAGTCTATTTCTCTGAAGGAAAAGAAATACACATCTGTGGGGCTACTGGTTGTTCAGATTAGAGCTTTGTGGCAACCTGGCACCCAGCCAGTTGGATTTCTTTCTATAGCAGAACCTCCAAGGCTTCCTCTTTGAAGAAGGTGCTCTCTGACCTCACACCACACCCTCAAGGATCCTGTTATTATCACTGGATTGTGTCTATTGACAACTTACAGGAAAGTGATTGCTATGCTAAGTGCTTCCATGTGTGTGTTAAGTCACGTTAGTTGTGTCTGACTTTTTGTGATCCCACGTAGCTTGCCAGGCTCCTCTGTCCATGGGATTCTCCAGGCAAGAATACTGGAGTGGGTTGCCGCCTCCAGGGGATCTTCCCAACCTAGGGATTGAACCTGTGTCTCTTATGTCTCCTGTATTGTCTGGCAAGTTCTTTACCACAAATGTCACCTGGGAAGCCTGGCTTCCATGTATATTATGTCATTATAACAGCATTAAATAGCTATTATCATTCTCCCACTTTATTAGTGAAGTGAATGAGGCTCACTGCAAATAAATAACTTGTCTAAGGTCTCAGAATCAATAAAATAGCTCAGTCCTGAGCCCAGTTCTGCTGATGCTAGACCCAAACTCTTAAACATGATGCCAGTACTTCCAAACTCTAACATGTACATGAATCAGCTAGGCATCTTGTTTAAACACAGATGCTGATTCAGCAAGTCTAGAGTGAGGCCTAAGCATCTGCATTTCTATAAGCTCTTAAGTGCTGCTCCTGCCTGCTGTGGGTCTGAGGACCACAGTTTGAGTACAAGGTTCTAGGCTATATGGCTGCCCTATTGCTCCCATTTCCTCTCTGGCTGGGAGCATTCGACATTGAAAGCTGTGAGGAGGTGGCCAAACTCCAATCCACTACTCTCCTCTCACTTTAAATGACAGTTCATTCACAGTCACATTGCTGACAGTCATTGATTGAGTGCAGCAGGCTGCCACTGTGGGAACCCACAGAGCCAGCTGTGGAAATGAACAGGAGCCCTGGTGTGCAGGCCTGGAACAAACTGTGGCCTAGTTCCTCCCATGCCTCCATCTCCTCTTCTCCTTTCTATGACCTGTGCCTCTTATTCCAGCTACTGTTTAGAACTGCAAGTCTCCATTTGCTTGTATGGAATGTCTCCCCTACAACAACCTGCAACCCCGCCACTAGATGGTTTCTTCTCTTTGCTCTGGTTAACCTTTACTTTTGTCTCAAATTCAGTTCCGATGCTAACCCTTTCAGGAAGCTCCCCCTGACTCCTACTTTGATGTAAGTGCGTTTCCTTTGGGCTTATATGCACCTCTGCCCCCTTACATCCCAGCCTGAGAGCAGTGTCATATAGTCACTGGGGTTCTTCTTGCCCCTTCCTTGGACTGCAAATGCCTGAAATCAGGGATGATGCCCCATTAAACTTTATATCCCCAGTGGCTAGAATGGTACTTGCCATAGTGTAGATGTTTGTTTCGTATTTGTTGGCTGACTGACAATAAATGAAAGGCTAGTTCAAAACATGTAGATATTGAGAATATATAGAATTGACAGATGAAGAGGAAGCAGACTCTTCCATTTGCTATTGGTGAGTGTCTGGACTGGTACAACCACTGGGGTAGTATCAATCCAAATTTTAAACATGCACAAATTCTCAATTTAGTAATTATGCTCTGCTACTGCTAAGTCACTTCAGTCGTGTCCGACTCTGTGCGACCCCATAGACGGCAGCCCACCAGGCTCCTCCGTCCCTGGGATTCTCCAGGCAAGAACACTGGAGTAGGTTGCCATTTCCTTCTCCAATGCATGAAAGTGAAAAGTGAAAGTGAAGTCACTCAGTCGTGTCCGACTCCTAGTGACCCCATGGACTGCAGCCTACCAGGCTCCTCCATCCATGGGATTTTCCAGGCAAGAGTACTGGAGTGGGGTGCCATTGCCTTTTCCGAGTTATGCTCTAAGAATCTATAAAATAAACTTACATACATGTAGAAACAGATGATGGCTCAACCAGTCAACAGATTTTAACAGCCATTTAAAAAGTGACAAGGCAGCTCTCCACTGAATATCTGTCCATTTGTCTACATATATGCAATATTCCTCAAGATTCATTAGGTTAAAGAGAAGTTTGGAGTCCAAGACAGTGCATGGTGCAGTTTTATTTGTGAGAAAGGATGTGCTTATGTGAATATTCCACTTGCATGCTTTTATTGGGTTTTCCAAAAAGTTCCTTTAGGTTTTTCCATAAGAGCATATGAAAACCCAAACAAACTTTTTGGCCAACCTAAGGTATATAGCTTGGAGAAGGCAATGGCACCCCACTCCAGTACTCTTGCCTGGAAAATCCCATGGATGGAGGAGCCTGGTAGGCTGTAGTCCATGGGGTCGCTAGGAGTTGGACACGACTGAGCGACTTCACTTTCACTTTTCACTTTCATGCATTGGAGAAGGAAATGGCAACCCACTCCAGTGTTCTTGCCTGGAGAATCCCAGGGACAGGGGAGCCTGGTGGGCTGCCGTCTATAGGGTCGCACAGAGTCGGACACAACTGAAGTGACTTAGCAGCAGTAGCAGCAGCAAGATACAGCTACAAGCACCTCTGAGAAGGACACAGGAAAGTTCAAATAATGGTTGTCTTTGAGTGGTGGGGAACAGAGGAGGAAAGGAGGCTTACTCTTCCATTTGCCCTTTGGTTCCTTATGAATACTTAGCCATGTGGTTGTATCCTACTGTGGACATAAACTTTCTCGGTTGCTGGGGAGTTGAAGGCTGAAGTACTATTTAGGGTAGTGATGTTTTTGCCCTTGCTGAGGTTGTGGTCTTGATATTGAGTTTGGGTGAAGAACAGGGAGAGTCCAGTGTTAGTAATTGCATCCATGAAATTAAAAGATACTTGTTCCTTGGAAGAAAAGCTATGACCAACCTAGAGAGCACATTAAAAAGCAGAGACATTACTTTGCTGACAAAGGTCTATCTAGTCAAAGCTATGGTTTTTCCAGTAGTCATGTATGGATGTGAGAGTTGGACCATACAGAAAGCTGAGCACTGAAGAATTGATATTTTTGAACTGTGGTGTTGGAGAAGACTCTTGAGAGTCCCTTGCACTGCAAGTAGATCAAACCAGTCAATTCTAAAGGAAATCAGTCCTGAATATTCATTGGAAGGACTGATACTCTGGCCACCTGATGTGAAGAACTGACTCATTGGAAAAGACCCTGATTCTGGGAAAGAGTGAAGGCAGGAGGAGAAAGGGACAACAGAGGATGAGATGGTTGGATGGCATCACCGACTCAGTGGACGTGAGTTTTAGCAAGCTCCGGGAGTTGGTGATGGACAGGAAAGCCTGGTGTGCTATAGTCCATGGGGTTGCAAAGAGTTGGACACGACTGAGTGACTGAACTGAACTGAATGTTAGTAAATATTTGCTTAAATAAAAGCACATGGATTGTTAAGGTGAGCTTTTCCCAAATGGGACAGAAACTGCAAGGGAAAAACTCAGTGGACTAGCAAAAAGAGAGTTCCCTACAATATTGATTCATTATAAAAACCTTTACCAAAGTGCATATAGAGGGTACATGTCTGAACATAATAAAAACCATCTATGACAAACCCACAGTCAACATAATACTTAATGGTGAAAAACTGAAAGCCTTCCCAACTAGAATCTAGAACAAGACAAGGATGCCGTTTCTCACCATTTCTACTCAACTTAGTATTGGAAGTCATAGCCACAAACATCAGACAAGAAAAAGGAAAGGCATCTAAATTGGAAGGAAACAGATAAAACTGTCATTATATGTTGATAGCATGGTAATATATGTATAACCCTAAAGATTCCACACAAAAACTACTAGAATTGCAAGGTGGCAGGATACAAGATTAACATTCAGAAATTGGTTGTGTTTCTTTAAAACAAACAATGAAATATCAGAAAGGGAAAATTTAAAAAAATCCCTTTTAAAATCACATCAAAAAATATTTAGGAATAAACCAGACCAAGGAGGTAAAAGATTTATATTCTGAGAACTAGAATGCATTGATATAGGAAATTGAAGATGATACAAAGAAGCAGAAAAAGAGTCCATGCTCTTGGATTGGAAGAATACTGTTAAAATGGACATATTATCCAAAGCAATCTACAGATTTAAAACAATCTCTATCAAATTACCAATGACACTTTTTATAGAACTAGAACAAATAATACTAACATTTATATGGAACCATAAAGGACCAAGAATTGCCAAAACAATCCTGAGGAAAAAGAACAAAGCTGAAGGCATAACTCTCCCAGACTTCAGAAAATACTATCAAGTTATAATAATAAAAACAACATAGTATTGTCACAGAAACAGATATATGGATCAATAGAACAAGATAGAGGTCCTAGAAATAAACCCACACACCTATGGTTAATTAATCTTCAACAATGGAGGCAAGAATATACAATGGAGAAAAGACAGTCTCTTCAGCAAGTAGTGTTGGGAAAACTGGACAACTGCATGAAATCAATGAAGTTAGAACACTCCCTCACAACACACACAAATAAACTCAAAATGGCTTAAAGACTTAAATATAAGACATGACATCATAAAAATCCTACATAGGAAAAACATTCTCTGAAATAAATCATAACAATATTTTTTTTAGGTCAGTCTTCCAAGGCAATAGAAATAAAAGTAAAAATAAACAAATGAGACCTAATGAAACTTACAAGATTTTTCACAGCAAAGGAATACAAAAAGACAAAAAGACAGCATAATACAAAAAGACACCCTATGGACTGGGAGAAAATATTTGCCAATGATGTGACTGGTAAGGTCTTAATTTCCAAAACGTATGGACAGTTTGTACAACTCAACAAAAAAGAAACAATCCAATCAAAAAATGGGCAGAAGACTAAAAAAGACATTTCTCCAAAGACATTCAGATGGCCAATAAGCACATGAAAATATGCTCAAAGACACTAATTATTAGAGAAATACAAGCCAAAACTATAATAAGCTATCACCTCACACCAGTCAGAATGGCCATTAGAAAGTCTACAAGTAACAAAGGCTGGAGAGGGTGCAGAGAGAAGGGAACCCTTCTATCTGTTGGTGGGAATGTAAGTTGGTGCAGCCACTATGGAAAACAGTATGGAGGTTCCTTAAAAAATTAAAAATACTGTTGCCAGGTGATCCAGCAATCCCACTCCTGAGCATATATCCAGAGAAAACTCTAATTCAAAAAGATACATGCACCCCAGTGTTCATAGCAGCACTGTTTACAATAGCCAAGACATGGAAGCAACCTAAATATCCACTGACAGATGAATGGATAAAGATGTGGTGTATATGGAATACTACTCAGTCATTAAAAAGAACAAAAGAATGCCACTTGCAGCATCATGGATAGACCTAGAGATTAGCATATGAAGCAAAGTAAGTCAGAAACAGAAAGACAAATACCATATATTATCACTTATAGGTAGAATCTAAAATATGATACACCACACAGTAAAAAAAAGAAAAAAAGTGATAAAAATGAACTATTTACACAATAGTGTTAGATTCACAGATACAGAACTCTAATTTACAGTTATCAAAGGGGAAAGGAGGGTTAGGGAGGGATAAATTAAGAGTTTGGGATTAGCACATACAAACTACTACATATGAAATAAACAACAAGGTCTTACTGTGTAGCAAAGGAACTATATTCATTATTCTGTAATGAACCATAATGGAAAAAAAATGAAAAAAAAAATATGTGTACTACTTTGCCAACAAAGGTCCGTCTAGTCAAGGCTATGGTTTTTCCAGTGGTCATGTATGGGTGTGAGAGTTGGACTGTGAAGAAAGCTGAGCACTGATTTTGAACTGTGGTGTTGGAGAAGACTCTTGAGAGTCCCTTGGACTGCAAGGAGATCCAATCAGTCCATTCTGAAGGAGATCAGTCCTGGGTGTTCTTTGGAAGGAATGATGCTAAAGCTGAAACTCCAGTACTTTGGCCACCTCATGCGAAGAGTTGACTCATTGGAAAAGACTCTGATGCTGGGAGGGATTGGGGGCAGGAGAAAAAGGGGATGACAGAGGATGAGATGGCTGGATGGCATCACTGACTCGATGGACGTGAGTTTGAGTGAACTCCAGGAGATGGTGATGGACAGGGAGGCCTGGCGTGCTGCGATTCATGGGGTCACAAACAGTTGGACACGACTGAGCAACTGAACTGAACTGAAATGAATCACTGCTCTACACTAGAAACTAATACAACACTGTAAATCAACTATTCTTCAACATAGAGAAAGATATCATATATTAACAAATATATATGGAATCTAGAAAAATGGTACCAATGAACCTATCTGTAGGGCAGGAATAGAGACGCAGATACAGAGGACAGACGTGTGGGCACCTAGAGGGAAAGGGAGGTAGGATGCACTGGAAGAGTGGCACTGACATCTGTACCCTACCGTGGGTAACACAGAGCCAGTGGGAGTTCCCTTAAAACAATGGGAGCTCAGCTCTGTGCTCTGGGTTGACTCCAGAGGTGGGATGGGGGGGGTGGGGGGTGGGAGGGAGGCTCAAGAGGGAGGGGATATATGTACACATATAGCTGAGTCACTTCATTGTAGAGCTGAAATTAACACAACATTGTAAAGCAATTATAATCTAATAATAAAATTTAAAAATCTATACTTCAATATTTTTTTTTTTAAAAGGAAGGGAGTTTCCCTGATCTTGCAAGACCCAGTTCTTTCTTTCTTTCTTTATTTTGAAAAGTGAAGGTGAAGTTGCCCAGTCGTGTCCTACTCTTTGCAACCCCATGGACTTTAGCCTACCAGGCTCCTCTGTCCATGGGATTTTCCAGGCAAGAATATTTGAGTGGGTTGCCATTTCCTTATGTATTTTAATCGGAGGCTAATTACTTTACAATATTGTGGTTTTGCCATACATTGACATGAATCAGCCACGGGTGTACATGTGTCCCCCCTGGTCCCGAACCCCCCTCCCACCTCCCATCCCAACCCATCCCTCTGGGTTATCCCCGTGCACCAGCTTTGAGTGCCCTGTTTCATGCTTCAAACTTGGACTGGTTATCTATTTCACACATGGTAATATACATGTTTTGATACTATTCTCTCAAATTATCCCACCCTTGCCTTCTCCCACAGAGTCCAAAAGCCTGTTCTTTATATCTGTGTCTCTTTTGCTGGCAAGACCTCGTTCTTACGAATAGGGCTGTGGGCCCCCATTTGGGACCCTGAGGGAGGCCAAGCTGAGACAGGCCTCATCCGTTTACTGCCCTGTGTAATCATGTCACTTCCTAAAGAATTTTGCACTCTAGGTTAGTTAAATCCAGATTCTTATCTAACCTTGCTGTGGGAGTGTGTGCATGTGGGCTGTCCCAGAGCAGACAACAAGTGTGGCACAAGTATCTTTCCAAGAAGGAAAGGCAGACCAAGTTTCAAAAAAGAAGGCAGAGGGCCAAAGACAGCCTTCTTTACTTTCCTCCATTGCATTCTTTCCAGACAGATGGGCGAGGCTGTGCCCACAGAAGGGAGAGGTGGTGAAGTATGGAGCCTAACCCACCCCGATGCAAACTTTATGATTAGGAAGATAGTGTTTGGTCTGATGACTGGAAAACATTTTTCAAGTGGCATGTCTAAACAAAGACTTTGTACTCCAATCTTGGCTGCTCACAGACTGGGGGTGGGGGTGGGGTGAGCGGGGAGGGCATTTCATTTCCCATCTACCAGGATTCATAAATACTGGCTAAGGACTCCTTACTTTCCTAAGTATTGATATATTATCCCACCCTAAAGTCACAGATATGACGGCAGCCAATTAGACAACAATTAGCAATGCTACCTTGTTCTTTGTAGTAAAAGAAAAAAGTCAGCTTTTGTTGTAGTGGTTGTTATTGTTGATGCACATTTTATTTTTGGTTTAGAGCAAAGGGCCGTGGAGGCCAACAATGGGCTTCTTTGAAGGGGGTTGGGTGCTCCGCCATGACCTGGCGGCTCTGGGGCTTCGGAGGCAAGTTCTGGCTGGGTTTACAAAGGGAAGGTAAAGCACTGTTGGTGCCAAGAGATTATCTGACCAGACTGGATGCCAGATGGGCAGGTGGAAGAGGAGACAGCATCGAGTTTGCCAAGAGTGGGTGGGGGTGGGAGTCAGGAGCTAGCAGCCAGCACATCTTCCTGGGGCTGCCACAGATGTTCTCCACAGACAAATTCAAGGATCTGATATTCCAGCCACAGAGGGTATACAGGTTAGTATCAAACCCCTTTAAGGCAGCTTAAATCACCCCCTTCAGCCAGTGCCTCCCAAGTTGTAGAAGGCATCTATTTGAACCAAATGAAGACTTGCCGGGGTCCAGCCCCGGCTGATCCAGGGTCTTCGAAGGAGAGACGGCTAGGCGGCCTATTCAAATGTTAATTAGATATAATAAAGAGGAATAGAATGAGGATAGCTCAGTAGGAAAATTCAGTGGAGAAAAGAAGCTGAGTGGCTTGGTTTACGCGGAAAATCAATATAACCCGTGACACCAGGTTAGCTCTGACCACGGAGGCCGCAGGCGCCCTCTCGAATAGCGGAAGGTGCCCCACCTTAGACACCTTCTCGAGTGGGTCTTAGAAGCCCAGGCAAATAAATGGTCGCAGAGGACATCCACGCTCCAGATGGACACTCAGCTGGAAGTTAAAGGGAAGAATGACATGGGGAGACCAAGCGTTGGTGAGCAAGGCCCATAGCTTTATTTTCAACAGGGGCTTTTATATCCTAAGTTACACATAGAGGACAATAGGGGATGCAAAATCAGCAGTCTTTGATGCTTATCAAAAACCAGGGTTTCTTTCCTGCAGATTTATCGTATACAAATGGTTTAGGTGATTTACATCATCTTCTGGCCAGAGGCCTATTAACATTTTATGACTCTTGACAAGCACTTATCAACAAAGACTTATTTTCTCTAAGAGTAATTATTTTAAGGTTTGGCGCCATCTTCCGAAGATGAGATTACGTTCCTATAGGGTGGATGTGTAATGGGTTTACAAAGGAAAGAATTTACTACCTTAAGGGTCTAAAGTTACTAACACCAAGGCCACTACTTATTTTTTCTACATACCAACTATATTAATTAATGCACATTCAAGGATACAATTCAAGGGATGTGAAAACTTGGCAACAAACATTGGCTCATCAATGAAATCTTTTACTAGTTTTATTCTGACAGCTTCTAATTCTCTGAGAGGCTCTAAGCTATTTGAATATCTTAAGCTTCCCGTGCCTCTGGAGGCTGGGAGACTGTAAACAATCGTATGCATAGCTGTAGGTGTCCGGGTAAACTTGTCAGGCGAGTTAGAGAGCCATCTGAGGGGTTTGGATTTAAACACTCCTAATTGCCCAGGAACTTTATTAATAGGAGCTGTAAGTTAACTCTTTGACAGAGAGAGTGAGATGGTGGTGGGGGACAGCCCCCAGTAAAGTCAGAGGTGAGAGCACAAAGCAATAAAGTAGGCAGACTCTGGTTTTTTGGGGGGTAGATGCTCGAGAATATCCGGGGGCACTCCCGAGGCTCGATCCCGCCTTTGCGTATGCCGAGCCCCCTTCCTCATGACCTTTGTCACGAGTGGAATGTCTCTCGCCGGCTCCCAGCAAAGACTATTTCTGAGTGGGGTGATAGCGTGCTTAGAGAGGTTCTTAGTGGCTGCTCAGCAGAATCACTAGAAATCAAAATATAAATACTCAGGCCCCACCCTAGACCAAATAGTCCAGAATATCAGGGGGGAGGAGTCCATGTATTTTATGAAAACTCCTGTTTCTTCTCCCTGTCATCATTTATATGAACATTTGTCCAAGGCAGACAGCTTTCTTTTAAAAGGTCATTTAAAACTTCTATTATTTATCCCTCTGTTTAAAACACAGTATTTTAAGGATTAAATCCTCAAAACCAACTCACGAGGCATAACAGTAATCCTTTCTTGAGATAAGAATATTGAGGTTTCCACCCAGTGAACTGACCAAAGCCACAGAGCTGATACACAGTGGAGCTGAGATGAACACCTGGGGGCATGTGACCCCAAACGTGCCTAATTCGCAGCTGGAAGCGACCTTGCTGGTCCGCACAAGCGTCATATTCTTTGACTTTTAGAAGAGTCAGTGCGAGTTGTAAGCCAGGCATTTTCAGGTGATGAAACAGGGACAGAAAGAGGTTTAGCATGTTGCTTAAGACCACCCAGCAAACCTCGGCAGAGTTGAAACCAGAGCCCACGTTTCCTGACTCTAGGCCCAGTGCCCACACCCCCCAGACAAATAGCTGGGGTGCTATTGTCTGACTAACCCCAGATTTTCAGTCTGAAAATTTAGCAGTTCATAGAAGGAACACATCACCATCTTCCCCTGCCCAGACAACAAGAATTGGATATTACTGTGTCAATTTCCTTATTGTTCATGAGTGAATTTAGCTAGAACTGGACTGCAAATGTGCCAGCCAGGGCAAATCGATGACATTCAGGATCTGGAAATAGCTCTTAGGTACATGTGCCCCTTTTAGTGACCATCAGCTAAGGGCCCTGAATAAAAGTTATACTGACTGAGTCAGGGCTGCAGTTTTTCCTGGGCTCTGAAATTTGTCAGACTGAACAAGGACCAATGAATCTGTGTATCCCAACTGATATCTACACAGGAAAGGTTCCTTTTTCTCCTGGAGGAGACAGTCTCAGATACACAGGATGCCTGTGGTATCCAGAACTGGAAGAAACCAAAAGACACCACCTGTGCAAGATTTAGTCCCTGTGCCCAAAGAGAACTCACTGAATCCATTGTCCAAACATTTAGGTAAAGAGCTGGGGGAAGAGCATTCCATTCAGAGGGGACGGAATTAAATCAGAGAAAGATGTGACAATATGCATATCCTATTGTTACTTCTTTTGGGAAAATCAAAAAGAAAAATAAAAACCAAAATATTCCAAGAGTCATCAATGGATCATTCTTCTTGTAGGTTTGTAAGTATCACATGTCTTAACACATTGCTGTTTTTTATCCTTGCTATTGTTGTGTTTATGTGCATGATAATAACATACATGTACAGAATGTACATTATTACATGCAGTATATAATTATGTAAGTAAGTTAACTTTGTACTTACTTAAATTAGATAACAACAACCCAGAAGATACAGACTCACAGAATTTCTTGTCACAGTCAGAAAACACAGTCCTGGGTAATAAATACTAGATGTAGAAAAGGCTTTTGATATCATGTCAGAATCCAAAAAAGCAGCAGCTATAATTTATGTGTATGATGACTGCAAAAATGTTAACACATGTAGTTTGTGTGTGTGAGTGTGTTGTGTGTATAATGAGTGGAATGAAAGACTGGAGCGAAATTCACCAAAATGATCATTCTGAAAATCTAATGCTCTAACAACAGGATGATAGCACTTTCGGTCCCTCTGTGAGTATATGCGTCTTGTTCAAGTTACCAAGGGTCCCTGAGGCCTTCTCTGTAAGTATAGAAGACTCTGAATGATGTGTTCCCTAGAGGAAGAGCTTGATGCAGAGGACAGTGGAATGGGACAGGAGTCAGAGGCCCTGGCTCTGGCCTTGGCTTCTAGGGCATGCTGCCTCATCTTGGGAACAAACTCAGTGTCTTCATGCTATCTAGATGTTTAATGGTAACTGTCCCAGTGGATCAAATGTGAAGGGACCATATGCAGAAAACCCCAAATTTGCAAAGTTCAACATCCTAGGGGCCAAGCAGTTAGCTTAAGGGAAGGAGGTGGGCTGGGTAAATTTGATAGAGATGTCCTCTGCTTCATAACAACTTAAGACTCTCTGATTATCACAATAAATACATTCTCCCATTTTTCTTGAAACCTGTAAGCCTTATAGGTTCATCTTCCATTTTTCCACTTTATAGAAACATGGACATGTCAGATATCTCTCTTTCCTATCAACTGTATTTTGGAAAAATGCACATAGAGAACTTGCTGCTGGGCCTCAGTGCAGGGATGGGTATAGAGAGAGGGGGTGGGGGACATGATGAGCTGAGGATGGCACACCCAACCTGGGAAGCACGGACTTCTTAATTCAAACCAGTTATCACCACAGGGAAACACTGGCTTAGTGAGGAGACTTTTTCTAATTCCATTTCAAAATCTCTCAATTTCAAGACATTGAACATTTGAAATTAACAGACTCGTACATGCCCAGAAAAACCCATACAGATTACAAACAAGACCAAGGGCTGCCATTTTGAGAGCAATTCAGGGTTTATACACCCTTCTCTTTCATGCCCTGGAACCATCCCCTATCTCTCCTCAAGAAAGGTCACTTGCAATTCAAAGAGGGAAAGGCAGGCACTTACTATGGAGCTGCTGAAGGCCACAGAGGGCTGTGAGATTTCACAGCGCCCCATAGACCTTTGTCGCGAGTGGCCCTGGATGGGTACACGGGCACTCTGGCTCCTCCTCAGAGGCTGGGACCCTCCTTGGCCCCTCATTGTTGCTGGGCCCTGGTCCCTTCGGGCTGGGAAGGACAAGCACCGGTATTGGGTCCACTCTTCACTGTCTGAGTCCAGCTCCTTTGGGGTCTCCAGTCGCTTAGCTGCAAGAAAGGAATCTTGTTATTGTCTCAGTCATACCTCGGCCAGATCATGGCTGGGGAGATGCTAGACTTTGGGGGTGAAGCTAAAAGAGCATGGTGTAAGAACATTATGCTGCTTTAGATAACAGATAGCTGGTTACCCTGACTGGTGAAAGTGGGGTGCAACTTGGTCACACAAGTTCAAATCCTGGCCCTCCTACTTCCTATCTATGTGACTTTGAGCTTCGCATAACCCACGCCTCTATTTCCTCAATTAGGGGTTATAAAAACTATCCAACTCATTGTTTTGAAGACTTAATGATATAATGGTATGTATAAAAGACTTAATATATAATGATATAAAAGTGATAAGCATACTCTAAGTACTGGTAATGGTAGCTGTAATTATTAAGATTAGAAGCTCCCATGTACCTGGTTATCACTGTGGCAAAGGGGATTGGACTGCCTATGGTGCCTTCTCTTTTCTCTTTCTTAATCCCTCCCACTCAAAAGAATGAAGAATGAAAGAAGTGATGTGTGTGTGTGTGTGTGTGCGCGCGCGTGTGCACGTGTGCTGTGGGGGGAAGGAACCAAGGGGATTAGTCAGCTGTATCAGCCACCTTCAGTCTATGCAAGATGACAATCCAGGCATTTTCTAGCCACATCCCCTAAGGCAAAGCTTTGTGTCAGTGAACCCCAAGAGGTCAGTTAGCATGGAGGGCATTTCCTGATTGTATCCCATGCGCTTCCACCTGGGCCTGTCCTGTCTGGTAAGGTAACCTGAAAAATTCCTAAACTTTGGTTGCAGGACTGGAACATAATTTGGACATCTTCTCAGTGCATTCCTGACAGATAAAAATCCTCTGTGTCAATTACACGAGGCAAAGATCCACTGAGGACAAAGATCAACCACCTGGAGGGCTACCACACAGGAGATTACCCATAGCCTTCAGGAGCAAATGAAAGTTTACAAGTGATAAGAACAGCATTGATCTGTGACAAGAAGGCTGCAGGGATACAGGAAGCTACTTCCCACAGAGCCACTAAGCCTTTGCCGAGAGCCAGGAGAATGGGTTTTAATCACCACTCTCTTAGGAGGGCAGGGGTGATTTCTTTATAAGAAGGATGGGGCCCCCAGGAGCCCCCTCGTACCATTTTCTTGGTGAGAATACTCGTGGCCCATGATGGTACAACGTCGGAACACCATCTTGTTCTCGGTCAGCGTTCCTGTTTTGTCGGAGAAGATGTACTGGATCTGACCCAAGTCCTCAGTGATGTTGAGGGCTCGACACTGAATGGACAAGTCAGTCTCTTCATCATACAGGTCAAGGTCGTTGTGCAGGAAGAAGACTTGCCCGAGCTTCACCAGCTCAATGGACACGTACAGGGAGATTGGGATCAGTATCTGTGGGGAGATTGAGTCCCACTGTGTCAGATAAAGAGGTTGGTCTGCCATCTCAGGACCTTCCTGAGTGATAGAGTAGCAAAAGCATTTCATGAAAAGCTCAGGTCAGCTCACGCAGTGGGTTTTCTCTGAGAAATTAAAGCTCAGTGACCTCATGCCTGCCTTGGGATCCTTAGGAGAATCTGAGAAAAACATAGGCCTTCCTGAGCCAGGAATATTTGGTATGGGGTAGACACTCACCACTGCTTGTTTAATGACTGAGCTGGAAGGAGTAAGGAGATCTAGTTACAGAGTCGTGTTGGGTTCAGGTGTGCAGCAAAGTGATTTCATTCTCTCTACATAACATTGTATATACTTTTTCATGTTCTTTTCCATTACAGTTTATTACAAGATATTGATAATACTTTATACAGTAGATTCTTGTTATCTGCTTTATATATGGTAGTTGCTGCTGCTGCTAAGTCACTTCAGTCATGTCTGACTCTGTGCGACCCCACAGACATCAGCCCACCAGGCTCCCCCGTCCCTGGGATTCTCCAGGTAAGAACAGTGGAGTGGGTTGCCATTTCCTTCTCCAATGCATGAAAGTGAAAAGTGAAAGTGAATTCACTCAGTCGTGTCCAACTCTTTGCGACCCCATGGACTGCAGCCCACCAGGCTCCTCCGTCCATGGGAGTTTCCAGGCAAGAGTACTGGAGTGGGGTACCATTGCCTTCTCCAATATATGATAGTGTGTATCTGCTAATCCCAGACTCCTAATTTATGTCTCTCCCTCTCTTTTCCCTTTGGTAATCCTAAATCTGTTTTCTATTCAGATTTATTGTTGATCACTGCCCACTGATGTAGCTGAGATGGTAAACAATCTGCCTGCAATGTAGGAGACCTGGGTTCAATCCATGCATCAGGAAGATCCCCTGGAGAAGGAAATGGCAACCCACTCCAGTATTCTTGCCTGGAGAATTCCATGGACAGAGGAGCCTGGTGGGCTACAGTCATGGGGTTGCAAAGAGTCGGACACGACTGAGCGACTAACACACACAAATACTGAGTGCTGTTTTAGGTCCTTCAAATGGCAATGCCTGGAAAATCCCATGGATGGAGGAGCCTGGTAGGCTGCAGTCCGTGGGGTCGCTAAGAGTTGGACAAGACTGAGCGACTTCACTTTCACTTTTCCCTTTCATACATTGGAGAAGGAAATGGCAACCCACTCCAGTGTTCTTGCCTGGAGAATCCCAGGGACAGGGGAGCCTGATGGGCTGCCGTCTATGGGGTCGCACAGAATCGGACACGACTGAAGCGACTTAGCAGCAGCAGCAGCAGCACAAAAGCCCTGGCCTTGAAGACCTCCCAGTCCAGTAAACAAACAAAGAAATTCTATATTGAGTGGTGGGAAGTCTCAGGAAAAAAAATAATAAAGTAAAGAGTGAAGGCTGGGAGGGCATATTTCAGAAACCACAACCTTTGTGCTAAGACCTGAAGAAACGAGGGCGTGAGCCTGAGGTTATCTGTGGGAGGAGGCATGTTCCAGGCAGGGCACGGGCAGGCAGCTGGGTGTCTGCAGGGCTGGGGTGAGAGTCAGCAGGCGTGTGTGCCAGTGTGTGGGAGACAGCTCAGAGATGTGGTCCCCGAGGGAGTGGGGGCCAGATCACTTAGGCCTTGTTGGTCACCTCAGAACTTTGTATTTCCCTTTGTATTTATTTCACTTTTGGTTATGAAACCATCAGAGGGTTCAGGGCAGAGGAAGAGCATGACTTCCTCCTCACATTTAAAAAGGGCTGCTTTGCTCCATGAATGAATGAACTAATGAATGAATAACGTTGCCAGTTGGAGGGCCAAGAAACATGCTCAAGTACTGTAAGAACTCAAACAGATGGGGTTTTGTCAAAACAAAACTACAACTTCCCATATCTTTTCATAGACTATAATTCTTACTGGGCCTGAGGGTTTTTTTTAAATCTCTTTAAACCTCACTGCAGGTGTTTACCTATAAGTAGGGGCCTTTCTTACCTCTCTCTTACAGGTAGTCTACGTCTTTTGCCTTCTTTTCTCCTATGTATAGTGCTGGTTCTTCTTCAACCTAACAAATATGAGAATGCTAACCTGCGGTTTCTTTCTCTGAATGCTTGGGGCTCGAAAGTTTTCATTCTTTGTGCTGTGTTATCTTTGTGGTTCTCAGGTCAGAAGGTTCGCCAGTTCTAGATCTGGCGGCAGGACAGGCACCCGTGGATCTCTGTTGCAATCTTACTTTTAAATTACAAGAGTCTGATAAATATTTCCCTCTGTTATTATCTGAGGCCAAGGTCCCCTCCACAAGGCAAGGCTGGTCCTGACATTATACCAGATATGAATACCTTCAAAGACCCATAAGAAGCAATAAATGTTTTCTCATCTCAGTCCAGTTAGTTCTTTCTCAGGGTCAGTACTGAGTTTTCTTTTTCTTTTTTTTTGCAAAGTTGTACAGGTGTTGGCCATCCGTCTTTTGAGCCCCAAGATGGGGAGGACATTCTACCTGGAGCAGGATGATCATGGTGAGGAACATGTAGAAGCCCCCAAGGGCAAGGGGAAGGTAGTTGCCCTTGGCATCTGGAACGTCAAAGGGAGGGTGCTCTGTGAAGGTTCCATTCCAGAGGCCGTGACCTGAGAGGAGGCAAAGCCAAGCATGAGGCAAAATCTCCACTTAATCTTAAATTGGTCAATTACATCAGCCCGTCCCTGACCTACTGCCAGAAATCAGTGTGCTTTGGAGGAGCATATCCTTGTTCTATATAACACTGTGTGTGTGTGTATTCATTTAGCTCTAAGTGGTCCTTCACATACCCTACATTTCAATCTCTCCTCCTAGCAGAGGAGACTAGCATGGTGATTATTTAGATTTTGTTTAAATCCTATTATAGAGGAGTTGGAAATAGAGAAAGGGACAAGAGTTTGTTTGTTTTCTCCTTCATGCACCCACCCATCCAACCATCCATCCCTCAATCCATCCATCTACCCACCCACCCATCCATCAACTCTATTTACTCACTCCTCCCTGCCTCTCTCCTTCCCTATATCCAAAATTTATTAATTCAAAAAGGAGTTGGTCCTACTTCTTGTCTTTGACGAGTTCCCTACCAAGTCATGGAGTCTGATGTAAACATACAAATCTCACCTGGCATGAGCTAGATCCTGGAATGCTATAAGAGCCCATAGCAACAGCCTCAGATATGGACTGAACCTTCTGTTTCTCTAATTATAAATGGGGATAGCAACACCCATCAAGTGCAGATTGATAAGTGCAACTGGCACTGAGCTCTCTGAATCTCAGCATCCTTATCTATCAATTAGTAACAGTACCTTCCCTATGGGATTATTGTGAGAACAGGATCGCCCTATGTGTATAATGCTCTTGGCTCCAGGACAGAAACTATAGAGAATAAAAGGCAAAAAGGATGCCACCCTGACCCTAAGATACTTCTTTGCCCAAGATGTTGGGCCAAATACCATCATACACAGCAGAATAAAGGAGACTTATAGATGTGAGGTTAAGGGCCAAATATATGGTACAGAGTAAGGATCACTGGCTTTCAGAGGAGCTAGAGATCATAAAAGAAATCAGAGCAGGCTGCCTGGAGGAGGAGGCCTGGAGGGATTCTGAAGCCCAGGTGGGTACTGGGTGATCAGAAAGGTCTGGGGAAGACAATCCAGACAAATAAAAAAGAAATTCCATCTTCATACATTAAAGTAGTGAAGTGAAAGTCGCTCAGTCGTGTCTGACTCTTTGTGACCCCATGGACTATACAGTCTTTGGAATTCTCCATGCCAGAATACTGGAGTGGGTAGCCATTCTCTTAACAGGCTCCTCTGTCCGTGGGATTCTCCAGGCAAGAATACTGGAGAGGTTGCCATTTCCTCCTCCAGGGGATTTTCCCAACCCAGGGATCAAACCCAGGTCTTCCACATTACAGGTGAATTCTTTATCAGCTGAGCCACCAGGGAAGCCTGGTAAAGTAAATGTGTGATAAATAACCCTGGAATGGTGCTCATTTGGGAGCCATCACCTCCTACAGGAGCTATACTTTAGTTAGGTGCCAACAGAGGCCTGCCACTCTATGAGTTGTTATTCTCAGACAAGAGAATCCTGCCCCTCCCCATTACTTTCTCAAAGTATTTCTTATTTTGGGCAATCTACCAAGCTGCTTCTGGTTTGCCTGAGTCTTGTCTAACTCTGTGACCCTTTAATTATTAACCTCCTTTCTCTAGAGACATAGTGACATGATCTTCAATGTCCTTTCCCGGTTTGACGGTCCCTAAAAAACCTTCCCCAAACAGAGCCAAGAGTTTTGCAGCATCTCTGGGGACACGGATGGACCACAAAACCAATGGGTGGTTTTCTTGTTTGCTGGCTTCTGCTGCCTGCAGGTACTGCCCTTCCAGCTTTGAGCCCCTCTTGGAGTGCCGTGAGATACACCTGGGAAGTGCATTCATTCAAAACTCCAGGCCATGCACAAGACTAAACCCCACTGTCTTCACTGTGGTGACACATAAGAACTTAGTGGGCTGAGCAACGTTTTAGGCCTTGGACACTGTCTTTTAAAAACAGTGAGGAGGACTTCCCTGCTGGTCCAGTGTCTAAGATTCTGTGCTCCCAATTGAAGGGGGCCTGGGTTCAATCCCTGGTCAGGGAACTAGATTCCACATGCTGCAACTAAGATCTGGCACAGTCAAATAAATAAATATAAATAAATATTAAAAAGAAATAGTTTCTAAAAAATAAAGTATAACAACAGTGATGGGTGCGATTTCTGATAGAAGCAAGTGAAGAGCAAACGAGACAGCTGCTCCCTGGTGCAGAGTCAGCAGGGGGCTCTGGACTCAGCATATGAGTTCTTCAATTTGATCCTCCCTGCTTCTTTTAAGGCCTCCTTTAGGGTGCCAAGAACCGTCCTTAGTGTTGAGCCATAGAGGGGGAGAGTAAGAACGAGGATCGAGGATCGTACTCGCTGCCCTGCCTACCCTCCAAGGATCGACTGAAATAACTCCGGATCACTTCTCCCACAGCAGTCTACATTGGCTGTAGTAGATCCTGGCCTCAGCCTGCTCTGTTCGGGGTTCCATTCTTGGCTTTGTTTTTGCTAAACAGCCAAACTCTCCTCTGCAAAAGAATGATTTTCCCTCCTGCCGCTGTGCTTTGTCTGTGCTGTCCTTGGGGTAAAGCGTCCTCTCTTTTCTTTTACAGCTGCCGGCCCCATCCTGTCCCTGCCACCTCCCTCTTCTGGTGAGAATCAGCTTCAGCAAGACTTCCTTCCTTGATGCTCCCATAACACCAGCAGCAGGCTGAATGCTGTCCCCTAAGGTGTCTGTGTATTCAACCTGGGGCCCTGTGAGTATGCAGAAGGGACCTTGCAGACAGGATTGAGTGAAGGACCCTGAGATGGCGAAGAGGAGCCTGGGTTATCCGGGTGGGCCTGATGATGGTGTTACACGTGTCCTTATAACAAGGAGGCACAGGGGGATATGCCCACAGACAAGGAGAAGGAGACGTGAAGAAAGGCGCTTTGAAAACGAAGGCGTGTGTGTGTGTGTGTGTGTGTGTGTGTGTGTGTGTGCTCATTCGCTTATTTGTGTCTGACTCTTCATGATCCCTCTGGACTATAGCCCTTCAGGCTCCTCTGTCCGTGGGATTCTCCAGGCAAGAATACTGGAGCCATTTCCTTCTCCAGGGGATCTTCCTGACCCAGGGACGGAGCTTGAGTCTCCTACGACTGCTGCGCTGGAAGGTGGATTCTTTACCACCTGGAAGTCCTGAAAATCCCCCAATGCCGCAAATGCAGAAACCCAGGTGGCCAGCAGAAACCAAAAAGACAAGGGGCTGCTCCCCCCAGCCCAGGGTCTCCAGAAGGAGCCGGTCCTGCAGGCACCCTGGTCTTAATCCAGTGAAATTGATTTTGGACTTCTGAACCCCAGATATGTAACAGAATCAGCTAGTGTTGTTTTAAACCACTCGATTTGCATTAACCTTTTACAGCAGCACTAGGAAAGGAGAACAGTACCTGGTGCCGCCCTCACTGAATGCGACAGATGGTGTTATTGATTCTGCTCTCTGGCTGGACTTGTTCCTGCTGGACTCTGAGGACCTTCCTGCTCTCTGAGGACAGTCCTGTGATTGATTCATCTGTTACCCTCTGTGGGTAAGGGGGTGCCTGGGTTCAGGAAGTATTTCCTGAATAGACACATGCCAGATGCTCTTCCTACGATTTAGGGTACATACAACTTTCAGAACAATGTCACCTGCATTTTTGGCTGAATGGGCACCCTGTTAAATACAGAGTAGGCTTGCTTTTATTTATTAACTTCTTTTTGTAGATAAGGAAACTGAGGCTCTGTGTTGAGGCAACTGGCACAAAAGGAACAGAAGATGCCTGTGGGGTTGTTCTTTCCAGAATATTCCATACCTACAGCTCCAATGAGGCACATGAGGAAGAGGATGCCGATGCAGGAGAAGATGTCTCTGTTCATGCGCCGCTCGATCTTGCTGCGTTTGTACCGCGGGCCGCTGTTGTTCAGCATGGCTTTCGTCTCATGGCCTTTGCGGGAGAAGTCAGATTGTCAGTCTTTGGCCCCCCATTTGCCTCTGGCTCTTCCCGCAGGAGATTTACCTATGTGCGGGGCAGGGACAGAGCGCAGATGGAGCGAATGGATGTGTGGACACAGGAAGGGATACAGTAGTTAAGACAGACGATTCATATGCTGGTGAAAATACGCAAGCAAACAAGTAAATAAGGTCATTACAGTTGGTCGTAAGTCCCATGAAGTAAACAATAAATAAGGGCT
The DNA here is from genome assembly GCF_019923935.1 of Bubalus bubalis. Classification (NCBI taxonomy): domain Eukaryota; kingdom Metazoa; phylum Chordata; class Mammalia; order Artiodactyla; family Bovidae; genus Bubalus; species Bubalus bubalis. The sequence continues at coordinate 38,559,448 of NC_059165.1, read as the reverse complement.
AGAAAAATAAGAGATGCCGTTAGAGAGCATGGTCAGGGAAGGCTTCTCAGAGGAGGTGACATTTAAGGGAGACATGAATGGGGAGAAAAAGTTGGTAGAAAAGGGCTTTGGGCTGGGGAACAGTACATGCCAAGGCCCTGTGGCAGCATTGTACTTGAGGCCAGTCATTTTCATGCTTGCTTCTTTGCTAAGGTGTTTGTTGCTTGTACAAGAGCATAGTGGCCAAAGGCCTCCACCCCAGCATTAACTCTGGGCAGCTCCTCTCCTGTCTTGGAGTTCTGCATAAAATTTTGTTCAAAGAAAAAATAATAAAATTTAAAAACTACTGATCTTATCCAGTCGCCCCTTTTCTCCAGTTGGAGAAACCTATGATGGAAGCATAGAAGGGACTTGTTCCAAGTGAAAGGATACATGAACATCAGAGCCGAGTGGAGAACCCAGGATGCTGATTCCCGCTCTATTTCTCCTTCCACTGACCCCTGGTACCCAAGTCACCCAGCTAAGAGCTGACAGTCTAACTAAGCCTTGTCTTTAAACAGAGCCTTACCCTTGGCGTTGCTAAATTTTAATTACTGTGCCATACCCCTCAGAAGACAAATTAAAAGACACCAGTCACATGTTTCCTGTGCAAAATGAAAGAGAACCAATACATCAGCTCTAGCAGCGAGTGGTTTAATGCTGTTTAGCTGGTGGCCTTGTGGATTTAAAGTGGCAGTGAAACCGCAGGAGTGAGCATACTCTGGGCTTATGTCAGGCTGCAGTTATTCAAGGGCTGCCACAGCTGGGGTCCCTGCTTGCCCTGGGCTCACCCCATACAAGGTGTCCTGGGACCACCCCCTTTACCCACTCCTCACTTCCTAAGACTCTTCTGTCCCTTTGGCAAAATGTGGTCTCATGGGGGAGGCATCATGGTGTGGTGGATAGAATGTGGGCTCCAGTGTCTGACAGAGCTTGGCTCTCAGGCACTTTACCTTGGGCTGGAGGGAATTAATCTCAGGAGACATGTGACCTTGGTGGAATTAATCCTTTTGTATCTCAATTTCTCATCTGCAAAATGAGATATTATGGTTGTGTGCTCTGGTATACAGGAATGAACTGATACATATAAAGTACCTAAACTAGTTTCTAGTACACAGTAGGGCCTTAATAAATGTCTGCAGTGAGAAGCATACACCTCCACGTGGAATTTCTTCCTCTTGGAAAACTCGACTTGGCTTTTTTTGCCTTTGATCCTGAGGTGCTCCTGTTGTGTCCATCTATACCTCCAAGGCAGAGAGTACAGCTCCCGACCAGGCATTCTCCACAGGGGACTTTGTTCCCCAGGGGACATTTGGCAAAGTCTTCAGAAATTTTTGGTTATCGTCTTTGAGGAGGTGGCACTAATGGCATCTAGTTGGCAGAAGACAGGGCTGCTGCTAAACATCCTATAGGGTGCCCCCCCGCCCCCACAAAGAACAATCTGGGACAAAGGTCACCAGTGTTGATGCTGAGAACCCCTGCTCTAGATGGCAACACCTAACACCATTAGCACCATGTTGGCCCACATTTTTTGAGACCCTGATGTGTGCCAGGCTAGTGTTAAGCCCTTTTCACAGATCATCTCATTTGACCCTCACAGTCCTATGAGAACAGGTTAGCAGTGCCTTTTGTGTGGAAAGCTTGACCAGCTTTTCAGGAACTTGCAGCCAAGGGCTCGCTTAGTGTGTGTGAAAGTCGCTCAGTCATGTCCGACTCTTTGCGAGTGCATGGACTACATAGTCCCTGGGATTCTCCAGGCCAGAATACTGAAGTGGGTAGCCGTTCCCTTCTCCAGGGGATTTTTCCCAACCCAGGGATTGAACCCATGTCTCCTGCATGGCAGGCAGTTTCTTTACAAGCTGAGCTTCTAGGGAAGCCCAGGGCTGGTTTAGCCCCATGCAGTCTGACTCCCAGTAACCATGATTAACTCCCTCTCTGTCTGACCTCTCATAGGCCACTCCTGTCATCCACTCAGAGATTTGTTTCTGCTCAGGCAGAGAAGAAAACTCAATGTTTGTGAGGGTTTTTTTTGTGGGGCAGGGATTATTGAAGGGGTCATGTTTAGAACGTCTGCCAGACAGCACTGAACTCCACTGTCAAAGACCCTTGAAAGCAGTGACCTGTGTTGACAAATATAGCCAGCTAGATTGTGACACTATTCAAAAAAAAACCCTACTTTTCTCTCACAGTCTTCCAAAGGGAGTCATAGGGTAGACTGACGTGTTTTTGCTCTTCCATGTCTAACAAAGTTTGGATTCTATGCAGACAAAAACATACCAACTAAAAGTAAACAAAATATTATAAGGTGTCCCAGTGAGTGCAAGATCCAGGGAAACTTATTCTGGAGGGTTCCAGGGAAGGTAGACACTCCAGGGAGACTGTGTTACCTCCATAGAGGTTCGCGGTTGTTCAAGTGAAAACAGACATGTGCTGAGCACCCATGGAGCGTCAGGTGCCAGGTACTGGGGGTTCAGCCGTCCCAAGAGCCCCTCCAAATCTCATTATGAGAAGTGCTGCTGTTATCTTTTTTCAAGGGGAAGCAAAATCAAAGTGCAAAGAAGAGACAGACCACCGTATACAGAACCACAAAATGAATAAAGCTTATAATAAAAACAACTGCAAAAACAACAACCAAGACTCATCATGCCCTCATGTGCTACACATGGCACTGGGTGCTTTCTATGTCTGGGTCACTGTGCTCTCAGGAGTGCTTTATGAGGCAGATACGGATGCTATTCCCATTGTACAGATGAGGACACTGAGGCACACACGGAGATGTTGCTAAGTTTGGTGAGGTTACTCCTCAAGCTCTAGAAGATGCTCTTCAATCCCACCTATGGTTAGTGTCACAAAACCATTAGGGATGCATGAGTCCCCCTCCCTGTGTTATCCAGATGAGTGACAGTGACTCAGAATCGAATTAAGTCTCCTGTGGACCAAGTGAGCTGCTGTGATTCCAGCCTCAGTTTGCTTAGCTGAGAAACAGGAAATCACATGCCTCTACCCCTTAGAAGTGATGTGAGCTCCCACCAACTAAAGATGAATTTGGAGGAGGTTTTGGAGGAAGGAGGAGAAAGAGCAGGGACATAGGAAAGTGTCCAGGGACAATAACCTGCGTAAATGACAATGCCAACAGCCACTTCAGTGTTTCTGATGGTGCAGCCTCGAAGCAGAAGACTCTCACTGCCAAAGCCTGTCCTGGTCTGATCGGGATGTTCCCTGGAGATGATGAAAGACAGGAACGGTAGTGTCTCAGAATTAGAAGTGGTGAGTGAACATGATCCCTCTTCTCCCTCTTCTTCAGAAAGCAATATTAACTTGGAAACTAATTCCCATGTTTAAATGCAAGACTTCATTGGTCCTAGGACACCTAATGGGGACTGGACCATTAGAGGAGAATTACCCATCCCTAAGGATGTGATTTTGCCTAAGAGGCAGAACTCTGATGAGGAAGATTCAAAATAGTTTTAGGGGCAAAATGTGGGGGAACTGGCTTCTGACCCTGCAAGGATAGGGCTGTGCTCCCTGAGGCAGTGCTCACACGCCCATCACAGCTGCTGGGTCTGCAGCCACACAAGCTGAACTCTACACACACAAGTCTGTAGAGGACGAGGGACAGTCCCACCTCTCTTATCATGAGATGATGAGGAAGGGCAGCCCAGAGGCTCCCCTCTTGGCCTCTCTTGCTCCATACTCATAAAATAAACAGACCTCACAGCAGGAGGACCAGTGGCCTTCGTGCAACAACCTAGGAGGCAGCTTCTCAAAGGGGAGATCTGTAGAGTTCTTCCCTTCTTCTAGACTCAGGAAGCATGACAATTTCCCACGTCACTCTAGAAACTTCTGAGTCAACCCACACCAGGGTTGACTCGGTGTCTGGTCCTCACTCAGTCCTGATGCCCTTCCCCTCTGGGATTTTTAGGAACTTTAAATATAACTTCCTCACAACACTGGGGAGAACAGAACAGTAATCATCTGAACCCTGATGGATTTTCTCTCCTTCTAACTCTTTAATACTTCATTTCTCTAGGTCCAGTTATGCTTCCTATGTATTTTTTCCCTATGTATTAAATAATGGCCATGACAACCTTAAAAGGTAGGTCATGTTTCATACCCATTTTAAAAATAGAGAAACTGAGGCAATCATAGTACATGGCAGAAAGGGGATTCAAACTCAGGAAGTCTGGCTCCAGAATGCTACAATACCACTCAATACATTCAGAATAATTCTTTACTGTGTTTATAAACTATATTACTTAGATGATTTTATTTGACTCTTCACATTTCTGGGAAGTTAGCAGGGTGATTATCCTTGCTTATGAGAAAGTTGAAACTCAGAGAGGGTGAGAGATCTTTCCAAGGACACACTTCTGGGATATAGGACATCCCAGGAGTTGGGAACCCAGGCCCCAAACACCAAGCCTCATGTGATTTTCATTACATTGGAGTTCTTAAAGTAGCACCCCATTAATTTATATTGAATCAGTCATTTCCATTTGCAATTCTTTTGAATTTAACAAGGAAATATCTTAGTTTATCTCTGTTAATCCTTTCTAGCACTTATTTATCTAATTTTTTAACACAGAGGAGGTTTTGGCAATAGTCTGTAGTTAGAGTAAAATAACTGTTTTGATTTCATTTTACTAATTTTACTGTTATAAAATTTATATATGGAAGGTAATACTGCCATAAATCTATGGCAAGCTATATATAGCAGCGATTCTGGTTGCCCATAGTGCCAGTAACATAACTTTTTCTTCTGAAATAAATTAAGAGAAAAATAAGCCAATTAAAAATTTGCAAGATATAGTGTTTATGAATGTGATACAAATCATAAAGGTGCTCTGAGAATGGCTGAAGTTGAAGACGCACCTGTCCTTATGGAGGGAGCTGCTACAGATAGAATATTGAATGGTTCACTGTTAGTAGCTAGTGGTTTAAAGGGCATTTTTAGGATGCTCTAAGGTGATAACCTATGACAGCATCTTCCTCGTCTCCCGGTCATAATGTTCCTTTTTCAGTACAAAGGGACCGCGATCTCATAGCCCTTCTATTTAGTGCACTGTTTACAGGGATGCTGTATTTAACTGACTCACGGCAGTATTTCTCCACCTTGTACTGACTGACTGGGTGGGATTAGTCTTTGTTGTGGATCTTCTCTGTGCCTTATAGGATGCTGAGCAGCATCTCTGACCCCTACCCACCAGATGCCAGCAGCACCTTGTCCCAGCTGTGATGACCAACGACGTGTCAGACACCGTAAAGGTCCTCTGATAGAGAGAAGGGAAAGGGGTTTGAGAACCACTGCCCTGGACTGATCTTATTGCTTAAAAATTGCATCATCAAATCTGACATTCCTAATCTTCAAAGCATTAAAAACTACTCAGTTTCTAGCCAGCCTGGGTAGCCCCAAGAGAGTTCCTACATTAAGGAGGCCCAAAAAAGCTTCTGGACACCTGGAGGCATCAGACCTGTGGTTTGCTCAGCAAGAGAGCGTAGATCATCTGTGGGTGGTGGGCCTCGGCAGAGATGTGGGAGCATGGTGGAGAACTTGCCAGCATCCCATGGGTTGGCTGCTAGACTGACCAACTGGACTTTCCGGGCTCACCCAGGAGTCCTGGGCAGGTGGGGAAAGTTGCCTTTAGAGGCAGTGACCAGGAAGAGGAGGTTCTGGGGGTTGAATGGAGCTGGGAAAGTTCTGTCTGAGATGAGCCCAGGCTGAAGCTTAGGAAGGCTGGATCCTGGCATGAGCTGTTTGGGGGAGAAAGGATTACAAATAGAAACCCAGCAATGAGGCTGCTCTCCAAGAGGATGGAGAATGACTCAAGGCATGGGAGCCTTGGGATGAACCAAATCCACAAAACTTGTGCATGAGGGGAGGACTTCTTGCCCAGGCTGGTGACAAGCTCCAGTTCACCAGATGCCTGCTATGAATCCTCTTCTCCTACAGGAACTTGCGCCCTTCTCTGTCGGTCTCCATCTGTGCTCTTTAATTTTTTAAAAAGTAATTTGCACTGAAAATCTGCCATTTCTTTTGCATTGTTCTTGCTTTTCCCCCTCTTATCTTGCTCCTCAAGACATCTCATATGGCCTGGGAAACAGTGGTTGGCGGGAAAGCCCTGACACCTGCCTCCTGATAAATCTTCTGAAGTCTCACTGCAAGTCTATTGGTAGAGAAGCTGCCATAACATGTCTGCGCTCATCGTCTGCATGCAGACAATGCAAAACACAGGGGTTAGAGTGAAAAGACAGGATGCAAGTCCTGGCCCTGCCTTGTAGCTGCTGTATGCCTCTGAGGGAATCCTGAAGACTTTTATCATCAGATCTTCCATCTGGAAACTAGGAATCAGAATTCTCACTTCCCTGGGTGGTTTTGCAGATTAAATGAGATGATGTTCTGAGAAAGTCCTCTGAAAGGCTTAAAGCCCTGAATAGGGCCTTTATTCACATCTTTTACCATTGCTCTTTTTTTTTTTTTTTTTTGCCTTTTGCATTAAGACCAGTTGTCAAAAGTGGGAGCAAAATTACAGCAAAACTCTCAGGCTGAATCAAAACTGAAATAATAACAACAGTAATTGCAATAGCAGTAACATCATGAACTATCTACTCTGCCTGTTTTCATGCTTTGTGTATGATCAACTCTCAGACAAGAAAATTCCTGCGATATAATCTTTATTTTACAGAAGTGGCAATGAAGGCCCAGAGAGGTTAATTAATTTACTCAAGGTCACACAGCTTATAAGCGATAGAGCCTGGTTTCAAACATAGGTCTGTCAAACTCCAAAGTCCCTTTTCTTACCCACAGTGCAATAAAGGCTCCTTCAGAAATCTGGTCTAAATTTAATCATATTTGCCTCCCCTGAATCAGAGTGTGGTCTTGATTTTGATGCTGTTTCACAGAGTTCTGAAAACACTATTAGTGAATTTAAACCTGCAAGATAATTAAATGTCACTTCATCAGCAACAAAGACTGGAAAAGGTTTCTCAATTTAGTTAGGTTTCTCTAGCCCTTTCTTAAGATAAAAAGAAAGAAACTTTCTTAGGACCCAGATGCTTATCTGTTTGGCCATTTCGAGACAAAACTTCTAGCTGCAGAGGCAATATTTATAAGGAACACATGGGTGGCAAATACTTACATATAACCCTTAAATTTGTTGAGGTGGTTGTTGGGCTTCTCACACACGATGGTGTTGCGGAAATGTTCTGGTTGGAACTGGACCTCCTGTGAGAGAGAGAATGCTGTGAGGTTATTAAGTCAGAGGGATCTCATTTTAATAGGATCACTGGGACAGCTAATCATAGTTAGAACCATTGCAAATAAGGTAATCCCCACTTTATTGCACTGTGATAATTGTAATGTGTTAGAAAAAACAGCTAACATCCTCATTAAGGAGGAAGAAGTAGATGCAGATGAAAACTTGAGTGCTTGGCAAAGGGAGGGTCCTGTCCTGACTATTTTTTTCTGGCCTGGATTTCAGTCTCTAGACTCAAGTTGCCCTATAGAACTTACTGCCATGATGGACATGTTCTATGTCTGCACTGTCTAAAGTGGAAGCCACACATCGTGTGTGGCTGTGGAAATATGGTAGTATGACTGAGGAACTGATTTAACTTTTATTTAATTTTAATTAATTTAAATAGCTACCTGGGGTTAGTGGCTACCAAACTGGGCAGTATAGAAGTAGATGATCGAAAAGAAGAAATTATAAATCACGCCACCTACAGCTAGCCAATATTCTTGTGTATTTAGAATTTCCAGAGTTTAAAAAAGTATGTACATACACCTATACACATTTATGTATGGGCACACACCCACATTTATGCATTTCAAAAAATGAGACTTAGTGGTCATATACAGTGAACATTTTTACTCATTATTACATTTTTCTACATCTCTTTAAACACCTGGATAGAAACCTATTGTATAAATGCCACCATATTTCACTACTGAACACTGATCTGGTTTCAACTGTTGGCTGTTGCAAAAATGCTGTGAAAATAATAGCTAATAAAAAAAAATAAGTGGCATTTACTGGACTCTTACTTCTGTCAGATGTTGTGATGAGAACTTTAGAAATGCCATTTGTTCTTCAAGCTTACAATTCTTCTATGAAGTAAGAACTTGGCTGCCGTCTATGGGGTCGCACAGAGTCAGACACGACTGAAGTGACTTAGCAGCAGCAGCAGAGATGGGAAAACTATGACTCAGAAGGGTTAAGAGGCTGCCTGTGGTCATATCAGGACTAGGATTTGAATCCAAGTCTGACTGCTGACCCTCTGTTCTTTACTTGTACAACATGCTGCCCCCCACCTTCTACCCCCACAAACATTCTTATAGCCAAGCATTTAAAACACATTCTTGACTCTTCATTTTTTCTCAGGTATTTTAGTTTACAACCTGTTAAAGTCCAACCTGAGGAAAATACAACTAGGGGTGAGGAGATCTTGCTTTTTAATTCTACCCTACATTGGCTAAAAGTACATTCAATCCTTGAGCCTCCGTTTTCTCATCTATAGAATGGGGCTAACACCACTGTGCCTCAGAAGACAGAATTTGTGTGGGAAAGTTTTGAAAGATGTAACAGGCCATGCCATAGAAGGAAGTAGTGCTAAAGGTGGGATTGGAACTGGTTCCCTGGGTAGAGATTTAGCCTGAGTAGTGAATTTATCACTCCAAGCTGCAAGGTACAACTGTTCAAAGGGGTAAATTGATTAGAAGAAATGACAGCATCTTCTGTCTTGGTGTAAATATACTGTCCATTGGTTCTGTGGGGGTGCCAACATAAATAAACTCTCTGCTCACTTGAAATAAATTACCCATCCAGGAGTTTCTAAAAATACAGCCCTTTCCCCTCCAAGTATTGATTTTTTCAGGGACAAACACTTGCCGAGTTCTGAGATGATGACAAATAACACTGTGATTTGTCAGCTGCCTTCGCGGTCCTGATTAAGCCATGTGCTTCCCTCTGGATCCATACCACTCAGCTCACTGCTGGCTTTTGGAATCTGAACTCATTTCAGATGTCTGCAGCAGCGGGTCTGAGAGCTAATGATCACGCTGCGGTGAGCCTGTCGCCTGTTTAATCATCTCCAGGGATCCCCGGCTGTCTTGTCCCTCAGTGGGGCTTCCCAATGACCTTCCTTCTGAAGTGTCCTGTGTTCTTTTATTCTTCTGGGCACTTGTCTTGGGTGCTCTGTCTGTCTCCTTCTCCACATGGAGAGGTGATTTTGCCCTTCCTAGCTCCCTGTCCCCTGGGCTCCTTCCATTCTTCCCTAGATGGACTGTGGAGAAGGACACAGGGGTCCCACGGTCGCCAGACAGCCCCTCAGGATTGCTGCCTTCCCTGTCTTTGCTGTAACTACTCCAGGCAGCTGCTCAGAGAACCCAAGGACAGCAGTGGTAGGGGACTGTCAAGCCCTACAAATCTGTCAGGGGCCTTTATTTACTTTTTTGAGCTTGTAAAATTTATTTATTTATTGGAGTATAATTGCTTTATGTTGTTATGTTAGTTTCTGCTGTACAACAAAGTGAATCAGCTTTATGTATACATATATCCCCTCCCTCCCTCTCCCCTCACCCCATCCCACCCTTCTAGGTCATCACAGAGCACTGAGTTGAGTTCCCTGAGCTACACAGCAGCTCCCTACTAGAGTTTCTGATCCACTTCTGGCTCACTTAGCTTTTCTTACCTTGGGGATAAAGCCCACTACCCACCTTTTCTTGCTGACCCAGCCTATTACCAAAGGCACCACCCTTGAGGAAAGTAACAGCCATCAGGGTACAGGAAAAGATAAGCCCCTTCCATAGAGGACAGCATCGTGTGTGGTTCTTCAGGTCAGACACAATGATGTGGGGCATTTACTGTGTTCCAGGCACCTGTCATTAAGTTTTCACAGTAACCTTAAGGGGTGTGGACAGAAGTGCACATGCAGATCAATAAAGCAGGTGTCTTATGGGTGGTAAGTAACGGAGCCAGCACTGCAAGCCACAGCGCCGGAATCTAAAGCCAGTCTCACGATCACCAGTCATTGCCACCACTTGCACCGTCATCACCAACACATCACCTTTATTCCACTCTCTCTCTCTATGATTATTATTACAGCACTTATTGGATGCTTATTAAGTGTCAAGAACAGCTAAATGTTTCACACATGCTCCTCTCTTGAAGTCACACAATAAACTGATTAGATCGGCACTGTTATTACCCTATTTTATAATACAGAAGAAGGGACTGAGGATTAGGGAGAGTCAGTGAATTTTCCCAATGGCGCGCAGTTAGCAGAGCAGAAGACAGAATTTCTGATGCCATACAGCCCACCCTCTTAAACCACAGTGCTATTCTGATGCACAAAGGAAAGATGATCATTTAAGAACTCCTTTCAGTCCTGTTTCCTTTTCTATGTTCCTTTTCCACTTCCTATGATCAAAGTACCTGATATGATAAATGAGGTCAACGTGTACTTGACCCTTGAACAACATGGGTTTGAACTGTGTGGATCCACTTATACAGGTTTTCTTTAATAAACACTATGGTACTACCTGATCTGTGGTCAGTTGAATTGGTAGATGTAGAACTATGACTACAAAGGACTGACTATAAATTATAAATAGATTTTCCACTGTGTGGATGGTTAGCATCCCTGACCTCTGTGTTATTCAGGGGTCAACTATATGTGGAATCTAAATTTTAATAAAAGCTATTGCCAGAGTCAGGGAGTGGTGGGTGGGTGAAGGAAGTCAAAAGTTAGAAGCTTCCAGTTAAAAGGTAAATAAGTCAAGAAATATAATGTAAACATGGAAACTATATTAATATTTACTACCGCGCATATTTGAAAGTTGTTAAGAGAGTAGATCTTAAGAGTTCTGATCAAAAGAAGAAAAAGTAACCATGTATGGTGATCAGTATTTATTTAGACTTGTGATCATTCCACAATATATACAGATAAAAAGTCGTTATGCTATACATCTAGAACATAAGGTTATATGTCAGTTATATCTCAATAAAAAATATAAGCAAACTCCAATGTCTAGGAATCATCATCAGTACCACCATCACTACCACCCTTCTTAACTTGGGTCAAATAAGGAAGAATCAAAAGCTAAAATACATAATATTGTCATGCTGACCTTTGATTTACTGCTATTAGCATTTTTGTATTACTCTGTTTCTAAAAGATTTATTTTTATGTTTCATGAAAGGTTTTGCACTCTCATTGTCTTTTCTAGTATCTACACAGATACCTGGTTGGTTGGCAGGTCAAGGTGTTTCTAAGACCAGGGTGGCTCAACCTTGTCACTCTTGACATTTCGGGCCGGATGATTCTTTGATGTTTAGCAGCATCCCTGGCCTTTACCAACTTGATGCCAGTAGCACCCTCCCTTTCTCCCCCTCAGTTGTGACAGCCAAAAATGTTTACAGACATCTCCAGATGTCCCTTGGGGAGCAGGGAAAGAACTAAACATTGTTCTCAAAGAAGTTCCAAGTTAACATGAGATGAAGTTGCAAGGATTCTCTATCTTAACCGTCCATTAAGAAAGGACATGATCCGAATTTTTCTATTTTCTTCCTCATCTATTGGAAAAAATATTAGGCTTTATGCCTGGAGGTCATAATGACTTATAATAATAGAAATCCATATATATCACACTATACTATAGAAACTATTATATAAGCATGTTGAGGGTCTAGGTCATAATGACTTGTAATAAGAGAAATCTGTATATATCATTCTATACTATAAAAGCTACTGTATAAGCATGGCTGGGTCACTTGCAATATGTGTACTATACTATGGTTAAAAATAAAAGGAGATTAATTTGGAAAAAAAAAGAATTTATTTTTTATATATTGTAGAAAATTTATGGGATTTTCCCTAGTAGCTCAGCTAGTAAAGAATCCGCCTGCAATTCAGGAGACCCCGGTTCATTCCTGGGTGGAGAAGATACCCTAGAAAAGGGATAGGCTACCCATTACAGTTTTCATGGGCTTCCCTGGTGGCTCAGATGGTAAAGAATCTGTCTGCAATGTGGGAGACCTGGGTTTGATACCTCAGTTTGGAAGAACCCCTAGAGGAGGGCATGGCAATCCACTCCAGTATTCTTGCCTAGAGAATCCCCATGGACAAAGGAGCCTGGTGGGCTACAGTCCATGGGGTTGCAAAGAGTAGATGGAGTAAATAAGCACACACACACACACAGAGAAAATATATGAAAATTACTACAACTAATAAATAATGCAGTGTGTTACCTCTTCCAAGTATATTTGCAATTTAAAGTAGGGTACGTTCAAAGAGTAGAGGCTAAGATGCAAAATTGCCTTGATATAGAACATTCTTTGAGAATTATTAATTTTATACATGTATTTTTAACATTTGAGATTTTTTTTAATTTGCCACCTCCTCTATGAAACCTATCCAAATCCCCAAAGTTTCACCTCAGACAATAAGAACTGTTCTTTTAACATGTTTCCACATAAACTCTCATGCCTCCATTTAACACTGGTGTATCTAGGTCTCTGCTTTCTTGAGCAAACTGTCAACTTCCTCTAGAGCACCTCCCATGACACCTTGTGTTAACAGGCATACTATAAAGATTTGGAGCTTCAGCTTCAGCAATGAATATTCAGGGTTGAAGGAAATCTGTGAATATTCATTGGAAGGACTGATGCTGAAGCTCCAATACTTTGGCCATCTGATGTGAAGAGCTGACTCACTGGAAAAGACCCTGATGCTGGGAAAGATTGAAAGCAAAAAGATAAGGGGACAGCAGAGGATGAGATGATTAGATAGCATCACTGACTCAATGGACATGAATCTAAGCAAACTCGAGGAGACAGTGAAGGACAGGGAAGCGTGGTGTGCTGTAGTCCATTGGGTCATGAAGAGTTGGAAATGACTTAGCAACTGAATAACAACAACATAAAGATTTGTAAAGGCAAGGTTAGCTGGAGAGATGAATATTAGGGCATTAAATACTGAAAGGTGATGGATGAGGAGATAACAATGAAAACCTCTGTAAAGACCTGTAAAAGCTCCAGGTACAAATGTTAACTTTGATTCAGGGGAATAAGATTGCTCTTGCAAGGAAATGTGGCTCAACTAAGCAAAGAAAATCTAATTCTTTGGCTCAACTAATAAAAAAGAAAAAGGAGTCAAGGTCCTAGATCCCAACATGGGTAAGACTAGTCTCCCATCCATTCACATATTCAACCACTTATTGAATATTCATAATGTATGAGCCATGGATGAAGTGAGAGAGAATCAGAGAAGGAAGAAGTTATTGACACAACTCAATTATTGCAGCCATAAAACAGCTCAAAGTTCCCAGGTTTGTCTGGTGTGTCAATTGTGGTATCTATGAAAGCTAAGGAAAGTGAGCCAAGAGTTAAAGTGTAATGACTCTGGGATTAAGGTACTCTCATTGACCTATGCCCTAGGTACAATAAGCCTCCTGGGGCCACCGGGAAAGTCAAGGTGAAGTAAAGACGTTGAGATATATTCCTATATCTAGAAGAGGCTATTCCCCTTAAATTAGCCTCAACTTTTACTTTCTTAGGTTTTTTTCAGTATTATTCATGTTGATCAACAAATGTGATTACATAAATGTATGAATGATCTTTTGAAATTTGTTTTCTGTTCACTCACTCTCTATCCTGTTCTCCTCTCTTTAACAATCCTTTAACTTCCTTTTGGGAAATTACCTTTTCTCCCTGGCTCATAATCTTGATGGGACTATAAATCAAGATGCCCTGCCCACTAGCCTATCTCACTGTGGGACTTTGACTTGAGTAGAATAACTCAAGGAAGGAAAAACAAAGGAGACTATTAAGTAATTGCTGCTACCAATATTCTCTTGCTGTACTAGTTTTTGTTTTTGTGCCTGGGTCTTCATATGAAGCTGAAACTCCAATACTTTGGCCACCTGATGCGAAGAGCTGACTCATTTGAAAAGACCCTGATGCTGGGAAAGATTGAGAGCAGGAGGAGAAGGGGACGACAGAGGATGAGATGGTTGGATGGCATCACCGACTCAATGGACATGAATTTGGGTAAACTCCAGGAGTTGGTGATGGACAGGGAGGCCTGGTGTGCTGCGGTTCATGGGGTCACAAAGAGTCAGACACGACTGAGCGACTGAACTGAACTGAACTTCATATTTCCTTAGATTCTGTGAATCACACCGTGTACTTCACTCCTTCTATTTCACCTCCCAGCACATTTTTGTAATAATCCTGTTTTGCTTAAGTGAGCCAGAGTCATTTCTGTTCCTTGAAAACAAAGAATTCCAGTCAACACAGCAGTGTGCTCATCTATTGGGTATCTCTGGGCCTTTAAAAAATAACGATGTTTATTTACTTGGTAAAATCACACTTCACAAAATGCTGTCCCTCATTTGCTTAATCTTATTTGATCTTTCCAACTCTCCTGTAAAGTGTTCTGGACAGGTTAGTCTCATTTTATAGGAGAGAAAACTGAGTGTTGCTACTGCTAAGCAGCTTGCTCAAGGTCACATAGCTCATGAACATCCAGGTTTGTCTCATTCTAAAGTGTGTGTTTGTCCTTTGCTGGATGTAAGCATTTAATGCTGTCTTCTTACACAACAAACCCTCTGGGCCTTTTTCATGCTTTCTTTGCAAGTTTTCCATATTTACAATTCTCTTAAACCTTCATTGCCAAACTCAAGGGTTTTACCTCTTAAGGACCCATCTATCTACCACAGCAATTTCTCCTTTCTTTGATTCTAGACAATTTGCAGTATCCATACCCCCATTTAGAACTTGAAGTATTTTATACTTTTAATTGTCAAATACCAAGTTATTTCTATAAGCCAATTGGTAGATGAAACATAGCAACTTGTCTATAAATCCCCATGTGTACCAAAATGCTGTCTGTGGACAGAGTAAAAGTAACTTTCGCACATACATGGTTTTCAACTTTCTGTAGGAATTCCTGAGGTCAATAAATACAAATTTATTTTTAAAGGTCACCAAATTCATAGTAGATTTTAATTTATTTTCTTAACTAATAGATGCTGAAAAGACAACTACTTTCAGAGAAAAGGGATTGGGGTGTAAGGATTATATAAAAAAATTTTAATAAAAAGCTTAGAGTCCTAAGCTCTTAAAGGACAGGAAGTATGTCTTAGACCACTTTGAAACCCCTCAAAGGCCATTAGGAAATATTCAAGAAAGATTCTTCTAGCAAGATGGCAGAGTAGGAAGACCTTGAGCTCACCTCCTCCCATGGGCATATCAAATTATAACTGTTTACAGACCAACTATGAATGAGAATGGTATGAAGGCTAGAAGAAGAGATTTTTCAAAATGAAGGATATAATGAAGGAACCACAAGTTGTTGAGTAGGAGGTACAGAGATGTAGAGATGTAGTGATAGTCAAGATCCATACCTCCAGGTAAGAAACTCACAAATGGGAGAGTCACAATTGCAGAGGTTCTCCCCAGGAAGTAAGGGTCTGAGCCCCACATCAGGCTCCCCAGCCTGGGAGTTCTGCACCAGGAAGACAAGCCCAGAACATCTGGTTTTGAAGGCTAGTGGGGCTTGTGTATGGGAGAGCTGAAGGAAACAAAGACTTCATTCTTAAAAGGCACATGCAAAATCTCACACACTCCGAGACCCAGAACAAAGGCTGTCATTTGAAAGGAACCTGGATCAGACCAACTTACTAACCTTGGAGACCCCTCCAGGGTGGCAGGAGGTAACTGGGACTCCCTCTGTGAGAGGCTGGTGGCAGTCATTTTCAGAAGCTCATTCTACCATGAAGAGGCTGGTGTTGGCAACTGCAAGTTTGGAATCCTCTTTCTAGCCTCTTAGAGCTGGGACCTGGGCCCTGGCCCCTCATGGCAGAGGACACTGCTCTTAAAACTGCTTTTGTTGTATTCTATAGATTTTGAATCATTGTGTTCAAAAGCAATTTTAAGAGTAAAGCTATAGAGATACAAGCTTACTTCAGGAAACAAGAAAATTCTCAAAAAAACAACATAACCTTATACTTAAAGTAACAAGAAAAAGAAGAACAAACAAAGCTAAAAGTGAGTAGAAGAAAAGAAATAAATATCAGAGAGAAAATAAATAAAAGAGACTAAAAAAAAAAGAAAGAAATATCAATGAAATTAAGAGCTGGTTCTTTGAAAAGATAAAACTGATAAACCTTTAGCCAGACTCATCAAGAAAAAGAGAGAAAACTCAAATAAAATAAACCAGAAATGAAAGAAGCTATAGCTGACACCAAAGAAATACAAAGGATCAGAAGAGATTACTATGAACAATTATATGTCAATAAAATGGACAAGACATAAGAAATGGATAAACTCCTAGAAACATATAATCTCTCAAGACTGAGTCAGAAAGAAATACAAAATATAAACAGACCAATAACACTAGTGAAATTGAGTCAGTAGCCAAAAAACTACTTATAAGCCAAAGTCCAGGGCCAGATGACTTCACAGGTAAATTCTACTTTAGACACTTAAAGAAGAATTAACTTCTACACTTCTCAACTATTCCTAAAAATTGAAAAGAAATGCTTTCAAATTCATTTTATGACGCCAGCATCACCCTGATTCCAAAACCAAAGACACCACAAAAACATAACAGGCCAATATCAATGATAAATATAAATGGAAAAATCCTCAACAAAATATTAGCAAACCAAGTCTAACAATATATTAAAAAGATCATATACCATGATCAAGTGGGGTTTATTCCAGGGATGCAGGAATCATTCAATATCTTCAAATCAATGTGACATACCACACTAACAAACTGAAGAAGAAAAAATCATATGACCATCTCAATAGATGCAGAAAAATCTTTTGACAAAATTCAACATACTTTTATGGTAAAAACTCTCAACAAAGTGGGCATAGAGAGAAAACATCTAAACATAATACAGGTCATGTAAGACAAACCTGTAGCCAACATCATACTCAACAGTGAAAAGCTGAAATCATTTCCTCTAAGATCAGGAACTACACAAGAATGCCCACCATTACCACTTTTATTGGAAGTCCTAGCTATAGCAACAAGATATGAGAAAGGAGTAACAGGCATTGAAATAGGCAAGGAAGAAGTAAAACGTCACTATTTTTCAGATGACATAATACTGTCCATCAGATCAGATCAGATCAGTCACTCAGTCGTGTCCGACTCTTTGCAACCCCATGAATCGAAGCACGCCAGGCCTCCCTGTCCATCACCAACTCCCGGAGTTCACTCAGACTCACATCCATTGAGTCAGTGATGCCATCCAGCCATCTCATTCTCTGTCGTCCCCTTCTCCTCCTGCCCCCAAATCCTCCCAGCATCAGAGTCTTTTCCAATGAGTCAACTCTTCGCATGAGGTGGCCAAAGTACTGGAGTTTCAGCTTTAACATCATTCCTTCCAAAGAAATCCCAGGGCCGATCTCCTTCAGAATGGACTGGTTGGATCTCCTTGCAGTCCAAGGGACTCTCAAGAGTCTTCTCCAACACCACACTTCAAAAGCATCAACTCTTCAGCGCTCAGCCTTCTTCACAGTCCAACTCTCACATCCATACATGACCACAGGAAAAACCATAGCCTTGACTAGATGGACCTTTGTTGGCAAAGTAATGTCTCTGCTTTTGAATATGCTATCTCTGCTTTTTGAATATGCTAGTCATGGGGTCGCTATCTAGGTTGGTCAAAACTTTCCTTCCAAGGAGTAAGCGTCTTTTAATTTCATGGCTGCAGTCACCATCTGTAGTGATTTTGGAGCCCAGAAAAATAAAAAGTCTGACACTGTTTCCACTGTTTCCCCATCTATTTCCCATGAAGTGGTGGGACCGGATGCCATGATCTTCGTTTTCTGAATGTTGAGTTTTAAGCCAACTTTTTCAC
Source organism: Bubalus bubalis (assembly GCF_019923935.1). Classification (NCBI taxonomy): domain Eukaryota; kingdom Metazoa; phylum Chordata; class Mammalia; order Artiodactyla; family Bovidae; genus Bubalus; species Bubalus bubalis. Next base: position 38,541,552 of record NC_059165.1, on the reverse strand, counting down.
TCTTCACTTTCACTTTCATCAAGAGGCTTTTGAGTTCCTCTTCACTTTCTGCCATAAGGGTGGTGTCATCTGCATATCTGAGGTTATTGATATTTCTCCCGGCAATCTTGATTCCAGCTTGTGTTTCTTCCAGTCCAGCGTTTCTCATGATGTACTCTGCATATAAGTTAAATAAACAGGGTGACAATATACAGCCTTGATGTACTCCTTTTCCTATTTGGAACCAGTCTGTTGTTCCATGTCCAGTTCTAACTGTTGCTTCCTGACCTGCATACAAATTTCTCAAGAGGCAGATCAGGTGGTCTGGTATTCCCATCTCTTTCAGAATTTTCCACAATTTATTGAGATCCACACAGTCAAAGGCTTTGGCATAGTCAATAAAGCAGAAATAGATGTTTTTCTGGAACTCTCTTGCTTTTTCCATAGAAAATCCTAAAGATGTCACCAGAATAACTACTAGAACCCATCATTGAATTTCATGAAGTTGCAGGATACAAATTAATATGTAGAAACCTGTTGTATTTCTAAACATTAACAATGAACTATCTGAAAGAGAAATTAAGAAAACAATTTCATTTAACAACTGCATCAAAAAGAATCATACCTAGGAATAAATTTAAGGAGATTAAAGACTTATATTTGGGAAACTATAAGGCACTGATAAAAGAAATCGAAGACAACACAAACAAATGGAAAATACACAATTCTCATGGATTGGAAGAAATAATATTGTTAAAATGACCAGGCTACCCAGTGCAATTTATAGATTCAATGTAATCCCTATTAAAACACCAGTGTTAAATTTTATAGGACGTCTGTCTAGTCAAGGCTATGGTTTTTCCTGTGGTCATGTATGGATGTGAGAGTTGGACTGTGAAGAAGGCTGAGCGCCGAAGAATTGATGATTTTGAAGTGTGGTGTTGGAGAAGGCTCTTGAGAGTCCCTTGGACTGCAAGGAGATCCAACCAGTCCATTCTGAAGGAGATCGGCCCTGGGATTTCTTTGGAAGGAATGATGCTAAAGCTGAAACTCCAGTACTTTGGCCACCTCATGCGAAGAGTTGACTCATTGGAAAAGACTCTGATGCTGGGAGGGATTGGGGGCAGGAGGAGAAGGGGACGACAGAGGATGAGATGGCTGGATGGCATCACTGACTCGATGGACGTGAGTCTCAGTGAACTCCGGGAGTTGGTGATGGACAGGGAGGCCTGGCATGCTGCGATTCATGGGGTCTCAAAGAGTTGGACACGACTGAGTGACTGAACTGAACTGAACTGAGGACAAGTAATTCTAAGATTTGATTGGAAGTACAAATGACACAGAATAGCCAAAATAATGTTGAGAAGGAAGAAGAAAACTAGAAGTATCATACGCTCTGATTTAAAACTATACTACAGAGCTGCAGTCATCAAAACAGTATGCCACTGGCATAAAAACAGACACATAGATCCATGGAACAGAATAGAGAGACCAGAAATAAACTCATGCTTATATGGTCGATTAATCTATGACAGAGGAAGCAGGAATATATAATGGGGAAAGACAGTGTCTTTAGTAAATGGTGCTGGGAAAACTAGACAGCCACAAGTGAAATAAACTATACTATTTTATCACACTACATACAAAAATAAATTCAAAATGAATTAAAGACTTAAATGTAAGACCAGAAGAGATTACTATGAAGAATTATATGCCAATAAAACAGACACGACAGAAGAAATGGATAAACTCCTAGAAACATACAATCTCTTAAGATTGAGTCATAAAGCTCCTAGAAGAAAACATAGCCAGTATATTCTTTAGCATTAGTCTTAGCAGTACTATTTTGGATCTGGTTCCTCAGGAAAAAGAAATGAAAGCAAACTTCCAGTTACAAAATATATGAGCTATTGGGATGAAACATACAGTGTAGGGAGTAGAGTCATTAATAATGTAATATCTTTGTATGATGTCAGATGGTGTGGTGATCATTTTGTAATGCACAGAAATATCGAATCACTATGTTTTACACCAGAACTAACATAGTGTTATTGGTCAATTCTATTTTAACATCAGCTTACCAATCACACAAACTCATAGAAAAAGAAATCAGACTTATAGTTACCAGAGGTAGGAGGTGGGACAATTGAATGAAGGCAATAAACGGTACAAATATCCAGCTATAAGAGAAAGAAGTACTAAGCATGGAATGTACAATATGATTAACATTGCTGACATGAATTACCATTGCTGTATGTTATATATGAAAGTTGTTAAGACAGTAAGGTGTAAGAGTCCTCATCATAAGGAAAAACATATATTTTTAAAAATTTTGTATCTATATGAGATGATGGATGATCACTAAACTCATTGTGGTAATCATTCCATTTTGTGTGTCAGTCAAATCATTACACTCTACACACTAAACTGAAAAAAGTACTGTATGTCAACTATATCTCAATAAAACTCGAAGAAAAACAGAATAAAAAGCAAAAAATAAAGAGCTAAGTGCATTAAAAAATAAAGATTCTGTTAATTGAAGAAAGAGAAACAGCTAATTTATTTCCTCCAACACAGAATGCATTTATATATTGAGCTTTTATCATAAGCCAGAGATGTATGTGAAAAATAAGAGTTGAACTAGGGATCACCAAGTTTCTGTGATGCTCTCAGAGTGTGTTTTTATACAACCCTCAGGTTAGATGACTAGAAGAGCCACTCCCATTCCACACTGGGAGGGAGAATGACAAAGCAGCATCAGTAATTCATTTGTGTTCTCTGCGAGGACTCATGGGCTCACAGGGACTCTGCAAGGGCTGGGGGTTATGGGCTACACAAACCACATCAACCTGGGCAGCTACACAAGAGATACACTGCAACCTTAGAAGGGTACTACTTAAAGTGGTTAAATTTTTTTTTTTTTTTTTAAGCAAACTAGCTTGGATAAATGGCAGAATTAAATGTCCTTTATGCCCTAGCTGCTGAGTCAGGTGATAAAGATTTACCCCCTGGCATGCAAATTAGCCCTGTGATTGCTGAGAATTCTATCTGAAAACTAATGACATTTACCAGTGTTTGATAACCTTCCCGCTTCCTGGTCAGAGTTCTTTTCAAGATAACCTGCAACAGAGTGACTGGCAGATACTTTCGTCTCTAACTCTGGATGAAGATATGCTCTGCACGTACAAGCACCTAGGGCTCCCTGCCCGCTCCAGTGATTCCCACACAGAACAGGCTGGAGGGCTGTGGGAAAAGGACTCTTAAGAGTTCTTTACAGTCTATGTTCCCTTTTTTAAAGTGAATAAATTCTCTGGTTTTTATTCAGAGTTAAGATTAAATTTATTCTTGAAACCTTCCCATGACATTTTCCAACCAAAAAGGCATGGGTTTGGTGTGTGAAGCAAGTCCTGAAAAATGGATGATTTCTTCTGTTATTCCTCAAAGGAATCAATTGTTTGTGGAATTGTTAACAACTGTCTGTCTGATTCCCCCTTAGATCTGTATCTCTCTTATTTACACCTGGACCCCCAGAGTATATGACAGCACTTGGCACACAGAAGGCATCCAGTCAATATTTGGTGAACGAAAGCATGAATGCACGATGCTGGAAACACGGGCAGCTGCCACCAGATGGGCAGTGGTGCCTTAAGGGAGTGTTGCAAAGAAACTCTTTTCTGTACACATTTTTCTCGCTGTGGATAACTGAGATGCGAGAAAATGACATGAGATCCAAAATTCTGTACCTCATGTTTTGGGCAAAAGAGGTCACAAAGAAGAGAGTCTGAATTCCAGTTTGAGAAAGTCTATATTCAGTTATTCCCGGAAGACATGACCATAATGTATCATGTGTTGATTGAGTAAATGAATTTATTAAATGAAGCACAAAGAGGTATGTGCAGTGGTTGAGAGTGAGAAGACTGAAGTCTGTGGGAGCACAAAGAAAGGAGGGATTTGTCCCGGATACTTTGTAGAGAAGGCTGCCTGGCAGAAAAAGGGCAGACAGGAAAGGGCTTTCGGGGAAGAGAGAATGCCACTGGGAGCTTCAGGAGAGAGGACACCGGGCCCCTCTCCTTCAGCATAGATGAGCTTGGTTGTACCTAAGTTAGGCTTATCTAGCCCTGATGCAGAATAGATGCAATGACTATTTATTGCTGTGTGCTCAGTACTCTCTTGCCTCACAGGGCAGTTTCACCCACGAAGGTGAATTAGAGGATGCCAAGGACAGAATCCTTTGCCACTGGCCAAAGTGAATTGGTTGAGGGTTGTGCACACATGATTCCAGCCAGACTGATCACTCCTTCTCCCTGGCATGCTTTTCAAATTGGACAGCAGGGAAGGTCCCTAGTCCCTTCTGGGGGATGGGGCATAAAGGTAGATTTACTGGTACCAGTTTTTCTTTCACATGAAGGAAACTGGATTGAGAGATTAAAACCAAATGCAGAGAGAAATGCAAACATAAGAGATGAGGACAGTAGAGATGAATCAAAATTTCCAGTTCCACCTGAGTCTAAGGTGCATCTCATCCCATATCCTTCCAATAAGATCCCTTTTTGTCCAAGCTACTTCAAATTGGAGTTCTCTCACATGTAATCAGGAGTCTTGACTAATCCATATACTAGATTAGAATGTCTTTCCTTTGAGAAACTAAATACTTCTCACGTTGGCCTAAAATACCCACAATTATCCATACTGGTTAAGGCAGAGAAGGCCACTATTATCATATAAATATGTTATCATGGGGTATGGAGACAGTGGGAGGGAGAAAACCTTTAAGCTTTCATCTATTAACACCTTGAAAGAGAGTTTCAGTCGTGTCCAACTCTTTGTGACCCCATGGACTGTAGCCTGCCAGGCTCCTTCTGTCCATGGGATTCTCCAGGCAAGAATACTGGAGTGGGTTGCCATTCCCTTCTCCAGGGGATTTTCCTGACCCAGGGATTGAACCCAGGTCTCCCATATTGCAGGTGGATTCTTTACCATCTGAGTCACCAGGAAACACCTAAATGTGGTTATATCTTTCACACACAACCTAGCAGAGCTTCTTCATGAGGCCCCACAGAGATAAAAATGGAAAAAGAATGGTTAATAGAAATGTGCAAATAGTGCTTTTAACATTGGAAGGGGGGATCCTATGTCTGTGGTGTGTGTGTGTGTGTGTGTGTGTGGGTTGTGTGTGTGTACTCATGCCCTAGCAGGACTATGGAGGAGAGGGTCACCAAAAGGAAGTCTGAGGGCTGTAAAAATGAAAGTAACAGTTCTTTTGTAAGGTTGTGTCTGTCATAGTCAAATTAAGTATTATTATAAATAATTATAACTAAAACTTATTATGCTTCAATATTTTCATATATATAAAAATTATAATCACTTGAGAAATGGAAAATACACATAAAGGAATTTAAAATTTACTTTAGCCATGGGAAAAATAATCAGGTACATCAGAATTGAGCTCCATTTCTGTCTCCACACTGTATTTATTAGCTGGGTTATCTTTGATAAGATGCAATTTCTCTGAAATTGTTTCCTCATCTTGAAAATGTTGCCAATTCCACTTCTAATCCAATATTGACTGCCAACTATCAAAAGGGAGCTGTGTAGTACAGTGGTTAAGGACTTTGCTTGATGTGGTAGAAGGACTTATATGTTTAATATTGATGAGGTTGAACAAAATTTTCTAGCTCTGAATTTGAAGTATCAGTATAATTTCTGATGTATTTAATCTTTGAGTATAATTACTTTATAATGTTGCATTAGTTTCTGCTGTGCAATGAAGTGAATTAGATATATGCATACATATATCCCCCCCCTTTTGGATCTTCTTCACCCTCCAACACTTCCCTCTAGGTCATCACAGAGCACTGAGCTGAGCTCCCTGTGATATACAGCAACTTCCCACTAGCTATTTATTTTACACATGGTAGTGCACATATCAGAGAAGGCAATGGCACCCAGCTCCAGTACCCTTGCCTGGAAAATCCCATGGATGGAGGAGCCTGGTAGGCTGCAGTCCATGGGATCTCGAAGAGTCGGACACGACTGAGCAACTTCACTTTCCCTTTTCACTTTCCTTCATTGGAGAAGGAAATGGCAACCCACTCCAGTGTTCTTACCTGGAGGATCCCAGGGACGGGGGAGCCTGGTGGGCTGCCGTCTATGGGGTCGCACAGAGTCGGACACGACTGAAGTGACTTAGCAGCAGCAGCAGTACACATACATCAATCCTAATATCCCAATTTGTCCCACCATCTCCTTCCCTCCATGTCCATATGTTTCTATGTCTGCATCTCTATTCCTGCCCTGAAAAAAGGTTCATCTCTACCATTTTTCTAGATTTCATATATATATAAATATTCGTTAATATACTATATTTGTTTTTCTTTGACTTGCTTCACTCTGTATGACAGATTCTAAAAAAAAGTCCTAGTTCTGTTTACTTAAATGGCGTAGAAACAATGATCAATCTGATAGCAAAAAGTACCTCTAGTATGTACTTATCATGATTTCTAAATGCCATTTTCTATCAAAAAGGACCAGATCAATCTAAGACTACTGAGGTCATGGCCAAAGAACTTGGAAGCTAATTTGAAGAAGTTCCCACTGGCTAAAGGTGGGATAATCAATAAAGATAATATAACAACTGCACTGATTTGATATACATCAAATATGCTTAGATCCAAGAGTTCATATTGATATTAGAAAAGAAAATCTCATTGGTCAACTTTGCAGAATGTTTAGGAATCACCTCATTATTTTATTTTATTATTATTATTTTTTTTTTTCTATTAACTAAACGATAGACTTTATTTGGATTTCATGGATTTTTCCACTAATGTTCTTCTCTGTTTTTGTTTTTTTCCTCCAGGATCCAATCCAGGATACCATCTTGCCTAACCCTGACTATTTGGGAAAGGTAGTATCTGTCAGGTTTCTTCACTGTAACATTACTGTTTTTCCTTTCTATACCTTGCTTTTCTTTTTTTTTTTTTTTTTTTTTTTTTTCCTTTTTTTTTTTTTTAATTTTATTTTATTTTTAAACTTTACATAACTGTATTAGATTTGCCAAATATCAAAATGAATCCGCCACAGGTATACATGTGTTCCCCATCCTGAACCCTCCTCCCTCCTCCCTCCCCATTCCATCCCTCTGGGTCGTCCCAGTGCACCAGCCCCAAGCATCCAGTGTCGTGCATCGAACCTGGACTGGCAACTCATTTCATACATGATATTTTACATGTTTCAATGCCATTCTCCCAAATCTTCCCACCCTCTCCCTCTCCCACAGAGTCCATAAGACTGTTCTATACATCAGTGTCTCTTTTGCTGTCTCGTACACAGGGTTATTGTTACCATCTTTCTAAATTCCATATATATGCGTTAGTATACTGTATTGGTGTTTTTCTTTCTGGCTTACTTCACTCTGTATAATAGGCTCCAGTTTCATCCACCTCATTAGAACTGATTCAAATGTATTCTTTTTAATGGCTGAATAATACTCCATTGTGTATATGTACCACAGCTTTCTTATCCATTCATCTGCTGATGGACATCTAGGTTGCTTCCATGTCCTGGCTATTATAAACAGTGCTGCGATGAACATTGGGGTACTCGTGTCTCTTTCCCTTCTGGTTTTCTCAGTGTGTATGCCCAGCAGTGGGATTGCTGGATCATAAGGCATGTCTATTTCCAGGTTTTTAAGGAATCTCCACACTGTTCTCCATAGTGGCTGTACTAGTTTGCATTCCCACCAACAGTGTAAGAGGGTTCCCTTTTCTCCACACCCTCTCCAGCATTTATTACTTGTAGACTTTTGGATCGCAGCCATTCTGACTGGCGTGAAATGGTACCTCATAGTGGTTTTGATTTGCATTTCTCTGATAATGAGTGATGCTGAGCATCTTTTCATGTGTTTGTTAGCCATCTGTATGTCTTCTTTGGAGAAATGTCTATTTAGTTCTTTGGCCCATTTTTTGATTGGGTCATTTATTTTTCTGGAGTTGAGCTGTAGGACTTGCTTGTATATTCTCGAGATTAGTTGTTTGTCAGTTGCTTCATTTGCTATTATCTTCTCCCATTCTGAAGGCTGTCTTTTCACCTTGCTAATAGTTTCCTTTGATGTGCAGAAGCTTTTAAGGTTAATTAGGTCCCATTTGTTTATTTTTGCTTTTATTTCCAATATTCTGGGAGGTGGGTCATAGAGGATCCTGCTGTGATGTATGTCAGAGAGTGTTTTGCCTATGTTCTCCTCTAGGAGTTTTATAGTTTCTGGTCTTACGTTTAGATCTTTAATCCATTTTGAGTTTATTTTTGTGTATGGTGTTAGAAAGTGTTCTAGTTTCATTCTTTTACAAGTGGTTGACCAGAGTTCCCAGCACCACTTGTTAAAGAGATTGTCTTTAATCCATTGTATATTCTTGCCTCCTTTGTCGAAGATAAGGTGTCCATATGTGCGTGGATTTATCTCTGGGCTTTCTATTTTGTTCCATTGATCTATATTTCTGTCTTTGTGCCAGTACCATACTGTCTTGATAACTGTGGCTTTGTAGTAGAGCCTGAAGTCAGGTAGGTTGATTCCTCCAGTTCCATTCTTCTTTCTCAAGATCGCTTTGGCTATTCGAGGTTTTTTGTTTTTCCATACAAATTGTGAAATTATTTGTTCTAGCTCTGTGAAGAATGCTGTTGGTAGCTTGATAGGGATTGCATTGAATCTATAGATTGCTTTGGGTAGTATACTCATTTTCACTACATTGATTCTTCCAATCCATGAACATGGTATATTTCTCCATCTGTTAGTGTCCTCTTTGATTTCTTTCACCAGTGTTTTATAGTTTTCTATATATAGGTCTTTAGTTTCTTTAGGTAGATATATTCCTAAGTATTTTATTCTTTCCGTTGCAATGGTGAATGGAATTGTTTCCTTAATTTCTCTTTCTGTTTTCTCATTATTAGTGTATAGGAATGCAAGGGATTTCTGTGTGTTGATTTTATATCCTGCAACTTTACTATAGTCATTGATTAGTTCTAGTAATTTTCTGGTGGAGTCTTTAGGGTTTTCTATGTAGAGGATCATGTCATCTGCAAACAGTGAGAGCTTTACTTCTTCTTTTCCAATTTGGATTCCTTTTATTTCTTTTTCTGCTCTGATTGCTGTGGCCAAAACTTCCAAAACTATGTTGAATAGTAATGGTGAAAGTGGGCACCCTTGTCTTGTTCCTGACTTTAGAGGAAATGCTTTCAATTTTTCACCATTGAGGATAATGTTTGCTGTGGGTTTGTCATATATAGCTTTGATTATGTTGAGGTATGTTCCTTCTATTCCTGCTTTATGGAGAGTTTTTATCATAAATGGATGTTGAATTTTGTCAAAGGCTTTCTCTGCATCTATTGAGATAATCATATGGTTTTTATTTTTCAATTTGTTAATGTGGTGTATTACATTGATTGATTTGCGGATATTGAAGAATCCTTGCATCCCTGGGATAAAGCCCACTTGGTCATGGTGTATGATCTTTTTAATGTGTTGTTGGATTCTGTTTGCTAGAATTTTGTTAAGGATTTTTGCATCTATGTTCATCAGTGATATTGGCCTGTAGTTTTCTTTTTTTGTGGGATCTTTGTCAGGTTTTGGTATTAGGGTGATGGTGGCCTCATAGAATGAGTTTGGAAGTTTACCATCCTCTGCAATTTTCTGGAAGAGTTTGAGCAGGATAGGTGTTAGCTCTTCTCTAAATTTTTGGTAGAATTCAGCTGTGAAGCCGTCTGGACCTGGGCTTTTGTTTGCTGGAAGATTTTTTATTACAGTTTCAATTTCCGTGCTTGTGATGGGTCTGTTAAGATTTTCTATTTCTTCCTGATCGAGTTTTGGAAAGTTGTACTTTTCTAAGAATTTGTCCATTTCTTCCTCGTTGTCCATTTTATTGGCATATAATTGTTGATAGTAGTCTCTTATGATCCTTTGTATTTCTGTGTTGTCTGTTGTGATCTCTCCATTTTCATTTCTAATTTTATTGATTTGATTTTTCTCCCTTTGTTTCTTGATGAGTCTGGCTAATGGTTTGTCAATTTTATTTATCCTTTCAAAGAACCAGCTTTTGGCTTTGTTGATTTTTGCTATGGTCTCTTTTGTTTCTTTTGCATTTATTTCTGCTCTAATTTTTAAGATTTCTTTCCTTCTACTAACCCTGGGGTTCTTCATTTCTTCCTTTTCTAGTTGCTTTAGGTGTAGAGTTAGGTTATTTATTTGACTTTTTTCTTGTTTCTTGAGGTGTGCCTGTATTGCTATGAACTTTCCCCTTAGGACTGCTTTTACCGTGTCCCACAGGTTTTGGGTTGTTGTGTTTTCATTTTCATTTGTTTCTATGCAAATTTTGATTTCTTTTTTGATTTCTTCTGTGATTTGTTGGTTATTCAGCAGCGTGTTGTTCAGCCTCCATATGTTGGATTTTTTAATAGTTTTTCTCCTGTAATTGAGATCTAATCTTACTGCATTGTGGTCAGAAAAGATGCTTGGAATGATTTCTATTTTTTTGAATTTACCAAGGCTAGCTTTATGGCCCAGGATGTGATCTATCCTGGAGAAGGTTCCATGTGCGCTTGAGAAGAAGGTGAAATTCATTGTTTTGGGATGAAATGTCCTATAGATATCAATTAGGTCTAACTGGTCTATTGTATCGTTTAAAGTTTGTGTTTCCTTGTTAATTTTCTGTTTAGTTGATCTATCCATAGGTGTGAGTGGGGTATTAAAGTCTCCCACTATTATTGTGTTATTGTTAATTTCTCCTTTCATACTTGTTAGCATTTGTCTTACATACTGCGGTGCTCCCGTGTTGGGTGCATATATATTTATAATTGTTATATCTTCTTCTTGGATTGATCCTTTGATCATTATGTAGTGACCATCTTTGTCTCTTTTCACAGTCTTTGTTTTAAAGTCTATTTTATCTGATATGAGTATTGCTACTCCTGCTTTCTTTTGGTCCCTATTCGCATGGAAAATCTTTTTCCAGCCCTTCACTTTCAGTCTGTATGTGTCCCCTGTTTTGAGGTGGGTCTCTTGTAGACAACATATGCAGGGGTCTTGTTTTTGTATCCATTCAGCCAGTCTTTGTCTTTTGGTTGGGGCATTCAACCCATTTACGTTTAAGGTAATTACTGATAAGTATGACCCCGTTGCCATTTACTTTATTGTTTTGGGTTCGAATTTATACACAATTTTTGTGTTTCCTGTCTAGAGAATATCCTTTAGTATTTGTTGGAGAGCTGGTTTGGTGGTGCAGAATTCTCTCAGCTTTTGCTTGTCTGAAAAGCTTTTGATTTCTCCTTCATACTTGAATGAGATCCTTGCTGGGTACAATAATCTGGGCTGTAGGTTATTTTCTTTCATCATTTTAAGTATGTCTTGCCATTCCCTCCTGGCTTGAAGAGTTTCTATTGAAAGATCAGCTGTTATCCTTATGGGAATTCCCTTGTGTGTTATTTGTTGTTTTTCCCTTGCTGCTTTTAATATTTGTTCTTTGTGTTTGATCTTTGTTAATTTGATTACTATGTGTCTTGGGGTGTTTCGCCTTGGGTTTATCCTGTTTGGGACTCTCTGGGTTTCTTGGACTTGGGTGATTATTTCCTTCCCCATTTTAGGGAAGTTTTCAACTATTATCTCCTCAAGTATTTTCTCATGGTCTTTCTTTTTGTCTTCTTCTTCTGGGACCCCTATGATTCGAATGTTGTAGCGTTTAATATTGTCCTGGAGGTCTCTGAGATTGTCCTCATTTCTTTTAATTCGTTTTTCTTTTATCCTCTCTGATTCATTTATTTCTACCATTCTATCTTCTAATTCACTAATCCTATCTTCTGCCTCTGTTATTCTACTATTTGTTGCCTCCAGAGTGTTTTTAATTTCACTTATTGCATTATTCATTATATATTGACTCTTTTTTATTTCTTCTAAGTCCTTGTTAAACCTTTCTTGCATCTTCTCAATCCTTGCCTCCAGGCTATTTATCTGTGATTCCATTTTAATTTCAAGATTTTGGATCAATTTCACTATCATTATTCGGAATTCTTTATCAGGTAGATTCCCTATCTCTTCCTCTTTTGTTTGGTTTGGTGGGCATTTATCCTGTTCCTTTATCTGCTGGCTATTCCTCTGTCTCTTCATCTTGTTTAAATTGCTGAGTTTGGGGTGTCCTTTCTGTATTCTGGCAGTTTGTGGAGTTCTCTTTATTGTGGCGTTTCCTCGCTGTGTGTGGGTTTGTACAGGTGGCTTGTCAAGGTTTCCTGGTTAGGGAAGCTTGTGTTGATGTTCTGGTTGATGGAGCTGTATTTCTTCTCTCTGGAGTGTAATGAAATGTCCAGTAATGAGTTATGAGATGTCTATGGTTTTGGGGTGACTTTGGGCAGCCTGTATCTTGAAGCTCAGGGCTGTGTTCCTTTGTTGCTGGAGAATTTGCTTGTTATGTCTTTCCCTGAAACTTGTTGGCCCTTGTGTGGTGCTTGGTTTCAGTGTCGGTATGGAGGCGTTTGATGAGCTCCTGTCAATTAATGTTCCTTGGAGTCAGGAGTTCCCTGGAGTCAGGGATTGGACTTAAGCCTCCTACTTCCAGTTATCGGTCTTAATTTTACAGTAGTTTCAAAACTTCTCCTTCTATACAGCACCACTGATAAAACATCTACGTTAAAGATGAAAAGTTTCTCTACTGTGAGGGTCACTCAGAGAGGTTCACAGCATTACATGGAGAAGAGAAGAGGGAGGAGGGAGTTAGAGGTGACCCAAATGAGATGAGGTGGAATCAATAGTGGAGAGAGTGGGCTAGCCAGTAGTCACTTCCTTATGTGCACTCCACAACTGGACCACTCAGAGATGTTCACGGAGTTATACAGGGAAGAGAAGAAGGAGGCAGGAGACAGAGGTGGCCAGAAGGATAAAAGGGGGAAATGAAAAGGCGGGAGACAGATCCAGCCAGTAATCAGTTCCTTAAGTGTTCTCCACCGTCTGGAACACACAGAAATTCACAGAGTTGGGTAGAGTAGAGAGGGGTTAGGGAGGAGATACATCACCTCATTATTTTAAAACTGGTAAATAAAAGGAAACGGTCAAACACTTATCTTGCATTTAAAAAGTGGAAACAATGGCATATTTTATTTTCTTGGACTCCAAAATCACTGCAGATGGTGACTGTACCCATGAAATTAAAAGACACTCCTTAGAAGAAAAGCTAGACAGTGTATTAAAAAGCAGAGACATCACTTTGCCGACAAAGATCTGTATAGTCAAAGCTATGGTTTTTTCAGTAGTCAGGTACGGATGGGAGAGTTGGATCATAAAGAAGACTGAGAAATGAAGAATTGATGCTTTCGAACTGTGGTGCTGGGGGAAACTCTTGAGGACAGCAGGGAGTTCAAACCAGTCAATCCTAAAGGAAATCAACCCTGAATATTCATTGGAAGGACTGATGTTGAAGCTGAAGCTCCAATACTTTGGCCACCTAATGTGAAGGGCCAACTGGTTAGAAAAGACTCTGATGCTGGGAAACATTGAAAGCAGGAAAAGTGAAAGTGAAAGTGAAGTTGTTCAGTCATGTCCAACTCTTTGACACCCCATGGACTATAGCCTACCACGCTCCTCCATCCATGGGATTTTCCAGGCAAGAGTACTGGAGTGGGTTGCCATTTCCTTCTCCAGAGAATCTTCCTGACCCAGGGATTGAACCCGGGTCTCCCGTGTTGTAGGCAAATGCTTTACCATCTGAGCCACTGGGGAAGTTAAAAAAGCAGGAAAAGGGGATGACAGAAGATGAGATGGTTGGATGGCATGACTGACTCAATGGACATGAATTTGAGCAGGCTCCGAGAGATGGTGAAGGACAGGGAAGCCTGGCGTGCTGCAGTCCATGGGATTGCAAAGAGTTGGACAGGACTGAGCAACTGAACAACAACCTGAGGCGAAGCACTGACTCACTGGAAAAGACCCAGACCCTGGGAAAGATTGAGGACAGGAAGAGAAGGGGGCGACAGAAGATGAGATGGTTGGACAGCATCACTGACTCAATGGACATGAATTTGAGCAAACTCTGAGAGACAGTGGAGGACAGAGGAGCCTGGCATGCTCCAGTCCATGGAGTTGGAAAGAGTTGGACATGACTGAACAACAGCAACAACTGCACAGTAACCAAATATTTTTTAAATTAATTAATTAATTTTAACTGGAGGCTAACTACTTTACAATATTGTAGTGGTTTTGCCATACACTGACATGAATCAGCCATGGGAGTAACTGAATACTTCATGAGGGGAAATTCCTTTTTATACATGACTTAGGGTAATAGCATTTTGCAAATTCCATTGAGTTTATGGATGTAGACAATAATCATCAATGACTATTTACATTGAAAAAAGACAATTAGACATTTTGTGCCTTAAGATGGTAGCACATTTTTTCCCCTGTAATGTAATGTTGACATAAACACGCACACAAACGCAAGTCTAAACTGAGTCTGATTTAGGCACTAAATTCAACCACCAGTTTATAGAAATATAGTGGACAGAAAAATATTAAATGGAATCGCAAGGAGATCAGCAAAATCCAGACTATGGGAAATTTTACAGGGCAAACATCTTGGCTTATTCAACAGTAAAAACTAAATATGCAAGGGGGGGAAGAGAAAGCTGAGTAGAGAAACTATAAAGTAAAAGAGATTTAAGAAAGTAATCTGAGTATTTGACCTTATTTTGATCCTTGTTCAAGCAAACTGAAAATACTGAACACAGACTTAAAGTTGAGATTAAGGAATTATTGCCACTATTTTGGGCTTCCCAGGTGGCCCAGTGGTAAAGAATCTTCCTGCAGTGCAGGAGACACAAGAGATGTGGGTTTGATCCCTGGGTCAGAAAGATCCCCCAGAGAAGGAAATGGCAACCCACTCCAGTACTCTTGCTTGGGAAATCCCATGGACAGAGGAACCTGGTGGGTTACAGTTCATGGGGTTGCATAGAGTCAGACACGACTAGAGCATGGACACAGCAGCCACTATTTTAGGCATGACAAAGATGAAAGTGAAGTGAAAGTCGGTCAGTCATGAATCTTTAACATGGGCAATGAAAAAGATAAGCACAACTATTAATTACATTTATCAGTGATGCCCTAGGCCACTGCTTTCAAACTTTAATGTGCACATGAATCATCTGGAAATTCTTAAACTTCAGATTCTGGTTCAGTTTGGGGTGGGGCCTGAAATTTTGCATCTAACAAGCTTTTAGGCGATGCTGAAGAGGCTGGCTCCTGTCTACTTGGTTTCGTAAGTTCTGTGTCACTGGAAATGATCTCACAGACACTTCAGTAGGACTTTGGTCTTCAGTGGTTTGGATAAAAGATAACTAGGAAATTGCTCTGAAATACTAATTGGAAGAATTCATTTCTGATTCCTTGGCTTTGGTAAATGTTCTATCTACCCTGACTTGGTTGGTCCAAGTTGCATTCTGAGAAAAGGATTTTGAAACTAACTCTCTGGCAGCCTTGAGGATGACGTGTTGTGTCACAGAAGGAAGATCCTTTAGAGAAGCTCTTTCATGTTTATAATTTCTCTGAACCTAGACAGAAAAGGCAAGGATGAGCTGCCTAAGCTGTGATGATGGTTGGCCTCTGTGTCACTCTTCAGCTGACATGATCATGTGATTCCCCACAATGTAGATTAATATTTTCCTCAAGCTTCCATAGGAAGGAGAAAAATTATTGTGCCCCAAATAGTTCTGAGGTTAAATTAGTTTGGAAAGCTCAGAGTTAAAGAAAGATTAATGGACCTCCTCCCTCCAGGTCTTCTCTGAGATCTTGACATATTCTGGACAATGGAAACTCTAAGAGGGGTTGACAGGACATGGGCCACCCAATCAGATTTGACCATGGACCTTGTTTTTTAACAACTATCTCTTGAGATAGGGTTTGGCAGACTTCACCTTGAGAAATGCCGATCTGGGGAGCTGGGACAAAGTTTGTCTTACTGACTTTGAATTCACCGAACTCAGTGGTGAAAATGGGTGGAGGTATATGACGTAGAGTTGGGAGTTTCTAGAAATCTTTGCAATTAGTAAACACTCCCTTTTGAAAAGATAAACGTCTCATAGCCAATAGGAATAATAAGCTAACAGAAGACTTTAATTACTTAAATTTCCAAACAAACCACATTTGCAGGTTCAAAGTCTTCTCTGAGACAAGTGGTGCAATTTGCCTTTTCTGTACCCCCAGATTTTCATCGTCAGATGGAGTAGAAACAGCTACCTCACAGGGTGGTCACGAGGACAAAAGAAAATGGGCACAAAAATGCTAGCACATGTAAGATGTCTATAGGTGATGCCTTTATTTTCATTATTACAATAAGATTTTTTTGGAAGTAGCACCTGCCTTTTCTTATATAGATTTTTAAGGAAGTGGTTGTAGGTTCATATTATCATTTGGGAGAACATTTAAAAAATATGCATGCCCAGACCCCGTGAATTACAATTTGGTGATGATAAAGGGGAAGGATACATGTATATGTGAAAATGTTTCTCCCGGTGATGGCTATGATGCATCTGAAACACCTTCAGTGCATTTAAGGCAAATCTCTAAGTTGCGATCCCACCTCTCCTGCAGTAGTCCTGGTATATGGTCCTTGCAATAAAAGGTTTCTGTGGTTAAATAATTAGAAATGTTACAAACTAGAACCTTCCCTGACCCCTCCTCCTTGGGGGTTATTAAAGTATCTAAGAAGGTCTGCAATACACACTATTTGAAAACTTGGAACCTATTGTTGTCTGATCTTACTTGACAGGGCAATACGTATTTTTTCTTGCAACTCTCATGGACATCTTTGTTCAACATATTTGAGACATATTATACATAGAGTTAGAAGAGAATTCCATCCATATTCAGAAATCTTTTTGCATTAAAGACATAAGGGAGAAGCAAGACAGCAAAGAGCAGCTAAAATTCCTACTCCCCTGGGATCTAGCTAGGTCTGATTTTATCCTTCCTGCCACTTGTTACTTAAAAGTGGAAAGGAATATTGAAAATGATACATGTGTGCTTTCAAGTAGGCAACTCTGGGTAAAAGGTGAGTGAGAGTCAAAGGACCAGGGAAAGGAGCTACTACACATTTTAAAAGCTGAGACTGGACAAACTTGGCTTTGGATTGTGGTTCCAATACTTCCCAGCTAGATGACCTTGGACAAGTTATTTCACTTCTCTGTGCCTCATTTGCCTTATGTGTAAAAGGACTTTAAAAAGGTACATTAAAGCAGAAATATAGACAGAGGCATAGAGAACAAATGCATAAATACCAACGGGGAAGGGGGCGTGGGATTAACTATGTATAAAATAGATGACTGATGAGAACCGACTGTACAGCACAGGGAACTCTACTCAATGCACTGGGCTGACCTGAGTGGGAAGGAAATCCAAAAGGGAGGGGATATATGTATACATATAGCTGACTCACTTTACTGTACAGGAGATATTAACACAACATTGTAAAGCAATTATACTCCAATAAAGATTAATTTAAGAATGCATTATTAGTAGTACTATTATCACTGTTCTTAAAGAAATGGAAAAGCACACCAGCAAAGTGAGAGGGAGAGTCAGTTATTGAAACAGAATAGAGAATTCTGAAAACTTTCAAGATCAAACAGATCTTATACCCTTTACTAATGAATTTTATTTTTTTGCAAATCATTACATCAAGTATCCTAAGAGAAGTCAGGGTTAGAGTTTGAGAGATGTGATTAAATTGAGTTGGCTGGTTTATAGCAGTGGAGCGTGAATGACCCTTTCATCCAGCTCTTCATTCTGGTCAAATCCCAAACCTTCAGACTAATTAATACATAAGAAACAGCTTGGGGCTGCTGCCAACAACAAACAAAAGAAGTAAGTGGGTGAAGCAGCGACACCAGATAACTACCCAAGAATAAAAGGACTCAGGTTTGTGGGGAGGCTGTTGGGGTGGGCAGCCTGAAGGGAGATTTGTAAATGCATACAAGTTTTACCGCTCTGCTCCCAGAATTTAATTGAAAATTTGAATTTTTCACACTCAGTTTCAGTCAACACATATTGCCTATGAATGCCACTTATATTTACTGCCAACTATTTATTGGTCTCTTATTATGTGCCTAGCTTCATGCTAAGTAATTCATGTACCTATCATTTTATAACTGAGCAGGACTTTATGGGGCCATACTGGGGCCAACCCTTACCCCATACCCTCTGCTTTAGTTCCTTTCTGAAGTACCTAGATAATAGTTTCTGATGTACATTTCCTGAGTTGTTGACATGAAAGCCCCCACCAAATGGAAGATGTGAATTGCTTAATGACCATGAGGACATAGCCCCGAGGTCTACAGCACATACCCCAGGCAACTGTGGATTGATAACTCTTGTGACACTGCCCTATTATCTTACCACCAACCAATCAGAGAATTGTGCATGAGCTGATCACATACCCCGTCCCCCTTTCCTTACTTAGGCTTTAAAAATGCCATTTTGTTCTTTAAAAAACTAAAAATAGAACTATCACATGACCCAGCAATCCTATTACTGGGGACATACCCAGAGAAATGGAATATTTACAATGGAATATATACAATGGAATATTACTCAGCCATAAAGAGGAACAAAACTGGGTTATTTGCAGAGATGTGGATGCACTCAGAGACTGTCATACAGAGTGAAGTAAGAGAAAAACAAATACTGCGTATTAATACATCTATGTGGAATCTAGAAAAAACGGTATAGATGATCTTATTTGCAAAGCAGGCACAGAAAGCAAATGTATGGAAACCAATCAGGGAAGGGGTGGGTGGGATGAATTGGGGGATTGGGATTGACAAACACACTATTGATACTATGTATAAAATAGATAACTAATCAGAACCTATTGTATAGCACAGGGAACTTTACTCAGTGGTCTGCTCCTGCTGCTGCTGCTAAGTCGCGTCAGTCGTGTCTGACTCTGTGCGACCCCACAGGAGGGCAGCCCACCAGGCTCCCCTGTCCCTGGGATTCTCCAGGCAAGAACACAGCAGTGGGTTGCCATTTCCTTCTCCAACGCATGAAAGTGAAAAGTGAAAGTGAAGTTGCTCAGTCGTGTCCGACTCCTAGCGACCCCATGGACTGCAGCCTACCAGGCTCCTCCGTCCATGGGATTTTCCAGGCAAGAGAGCTTAAGTGGGGGGCCATTGCCTTCTCCAACTCAGTGGTCTATTGTGACCTAAATGAAAAGGAAATCCAAAAAAGAGGAGAAATATGTATATGTATAACTGATTCACTTTGTGGTACAGTAGAGACTAACACAACATTGTAGAGCATCTATACACCAATAAAAATTAACTAAAAAAAAATGTTATCTGGAAACCCATCAGGGAATTTGGGCCTTCTGAGCACTAGCTGTCGTGGACTACTTGTACGAAGCCTCAGAATAAATGCTGTGTTTTCCTTCACTATGACCCAGAGTCAGTAGATTGACTCTACAGCACATGGGCAAGCAGAATCAAGTTTGGTTCAGTAACAATTCAGTCCTCAGAAGCATGTTATAGAGAGGATACTATTTTTGTGTCCATTTTCCAGATGAGGGAATAAAGGGTGAGACAGTTAATAAATGGTAGGGTTGGGCTTTGAGTTCAGCTCTGCCAGACTCTAGACCCTGGGTTCTTAACCACAAAACGATCATGATTTCTCCATGATGTCCATGGTATTATACACATAAACAGGGATTAAATTAAAATGTTGATGATCATTCCCTGTTCTTAAAGAGATTTCAGTACTGTCATGAAGGTAAGACATTCAAAATGGAAAAACGATTCATGATACTTTGCTGCTTTTGTGCTGGTATCAAAGGGGTACTAGAAAAAATTCATAGAGGGAGAAATGGCTGGAGCTGATCTGGACAGAATGAGTGGGGATCGGATAAGCACAGAAAAGTGGTTTGGTCTCAAAAGTAACTGAGCAGATACTAGACTCCTTGGTTTAGAGCAAAGAGCAGTTTCTTCAACTGAACACACGGATCCCCTTTTAAGGACTCTGAGGGTTTCAGCAAGTTATTTACTTTCCCAAGCCTCAGTTTCCCCATCTGTGAGAAGGGGATGATATTTATCTTAGAGAGTTGCTGGAAAGACTGTGTGACTGCAGCCTTGAAATTAAAAGACACTTGCTCCTTGGAAGAAAAGCTATGACAAACCTAGACAGAGTACTAAAAAACAGAGACATCACTTTGCCAACAAAAGTCCATATAGTCAAAGCTATGGTTTTTCCAGTAGTCATGTATGGATGTCAGAGTTGGACCATAAAGAAGGCTGAGTGCCAAAGGGTTGATACTGTCAAACCATGGTGCTGAAGAAGACTCTTGAGAGTCCCGTGGACAGCAAGGAGATGAAACCAGTCGATCCTAAAGGAAATCAACCCTGAATATTCATTGTAAGGACTGATGCCGAAGCTCCAATACTTTGGCCACCTGATGCGAAGTGCTGACTCATTGGAAAAGACTTTGATGCTGGGAAAGATTGAGGGCAGGAGGAGAAGGGGCTGAGAGAGGATGAGATAGTGGGATGGCATCACCAACTCAATGGACATGAATTTGAGCAAACTCTGAAGGATACGAATCCTGGTGTGGACCCTGGTGTGCTGTAGACCATGGGGTCAGAAAGAATCGGGCATGAATCAGTGACTGAAAACAACAACAAAATGCTTGGGAAAGGAGGCATCTACTACCTTCTCCTCTACCCACCAGATTGAATCCAATTTCCAAGTAGAGTTGGCTGACATCTTCCCCTGGCCCTCCAGTTAAAGACCTTATCTTAGAAAGAGCCCTACCTGCTGTGAGAAGCCCTTCACAACCCGCCTCTGTTTGAGGTTGGTCTCTCCATCCAAGTTGGCAGTTTCCAGATGGCAGACCCCACTGGGGTCCGAGGAGAAGAGGAGGAGTATATCGGCTGGGATGATCTCGTTGCACTGCATCTGGATGAAGTCCCCCACATGTACATCCTTCCAGCACTTCTGCACGTAGCTCTGCTCTTTCCTGGGGTGGGAGAAAGACAGGGGTCAGAGCGTATGTTAAGGTTCTCAGAACATAAATGAATGAATGGAACAAGTCCCCCTCCCTGTATCTAATATCCCCCAATCAACTTGTCACAAGACTGCTCCATATTATATGTGCCCCAAATGACCACTAGCATCATCTCTAGAAAAGCTAAGCATGATCTATAGTATCCAACTAGTAAAGATCTCTCCTGATGACCGTGTGGAGTTTTGACTGACTGCTGGCTCTTGACTGGTTGCTATGCTCAGCCCTTGCATCCTGGCAGGAGAAAATATTTAAAGGAGAATGTGACCATATATTCATATTAACATCATATTCTTTATAAACTTCACTTCCCAGAATACCCAGTTATCACTGAGGAAAGCAGGGCCATAAAATACTGGAGAATAGGACATATGGCTTCTGGTTATAGGTGGAGAGTGGCATTAGAAAAGTGAGAATATAGCCCACTGTCTAGGAAGATCTGAAGGGTGCTGAAACAGGGAATTAGGGAGACGGCACCAGGAACATTGACAGGATTGGCCCCACACTGATCACAGAGTCAGAGGGCTAAAGAAGTCTGAGAAATGATGCACTTGCTCTCCCCATCCAGTTTATCAGAGCTTACACAATGATCGGGGCAGCAACAACTGTGAATCTAGCATTTCTACCATGCCAAACACTGGTATAAATTAATACTTCATTTGCTTACATAATAATCTACTGAAGAAGATATTATTATACCCATTTCACAAAGAGGGAATGGAGGGTTTAGAAGAAATTTCCCAAAGTTTTACAAAAACAGAGCTGGACCCTGAGTCTGGGTCCACCTTGACCCCAAACCCAGTTTTCACTGCTGCACAGGTATCCTACCTCCTCGAAGACCTTCCCCTCTTTCTTCTCCAGTGAAATGGCAGCATCAGCTATTATACCCCTAGCAAAAAGACTTGTTATTCCCCAAGGCAATACATTTCATTTCCAAGAGCCCTCATTTTACAAATTCTTCCTTCTGATTAACCAAATATTGAACTCATTCCATTCTCCCAGGCAATCTGATTTATTCCGTCTCCTACCATTTAAGAAATATTTTGAAGTATTCATCAGGCATGCTCTGAAGACTTTTGGATTTGCCAAATCAAATTGAACTTTATAAGTGCTCTCAATTATTATGGGTGGCATAGTTTCCAGATCTGTCTAGAAGTGAGGGCTCTTTTAAGACTGTTTGGAAATCTCTTTAAATGTGAGATTTGGGACCAAACCTATATTCCAGATGTGGTTCTTTTGAATTAGGCCCAGCTGGCTTGCAGGTGAACACCTCTGAGCCCAGCAAGGCCTGGAAAGGCAGCTCTCCTTTGCTGTTTTTCTCCATGGATGCTGAGCCCCTCTGGGCATGCTGTTGGTTCTGTTTCTGTAGAAATCGGAGCTGCCCTGAGCAAGACAAGACCACTCTTCTGCAGACAGAGAGACGTGACTGGAATGTCACTTTTCTCCTCAGACTGAAGATAAAGGTTTGAGCTTTCTCCTTTCTTTGGGGCACCCTAGAAAACCCTGAGCAAGCCCTCCTAAGACTGGATTTTCCTTGTCATAAAAGATCCATGTGACGGACTCCCCCCACTTTCCTAAAATAGATGTATATCCTTTGGAAGCCTTTTGGAAGGCCATCCAAGAGAAGATCTGATCAGAGTCTATAAAATAATCAGGAATTGCAATTAGGGAGCAGTCTTAAAACTCTCAAGACCCATAGAATTCTTCAGAAGTGCCCACAGCGCAGCAGCCACTGGTTAAACTAATCGGTGGGCAATATTGTCCCAGTGGAGACCACTTCTAAACATTTTGAGGGCAGTGCATCTGCAGCATTTCAGTAATTCTTTTAGTGGAAAAAGTAGGTTTCTAAGCCCTTTTTGTTCCCTCCGCTTGTTTTATGCTCTCCTGCTTCTCTATGTTATTTAAAAATTTTTTTTACCATGAAGAATAGAGATAGTTTCCCCAGATTTGTTTCTCACCGCCGTTTCAGAGAAACACTTATATTCTGATTCAGGAAAACTTTCTTTAGAGTAGCCTTGGAAACACCTGTTAAATGTCCAAATATAAGGCTACTTAAAGAAATTGGAATCGCAGAAACTTTCCATGGGAAAAGGATCTTACGTGGTGAAGGAGGGAGGCTTTCTCTATTGTTTTTTCTTTTTTTCCCCCTTTGTGAGAGGGCACTTAAAAAAAAAAAGATTCTTGAATAGTACAGCAAAATTGTTCCAAAGGATTGTCATTCAACTTGTCTATATTCTTCTCCACTTCCCGCCTTTGACTTCTGTCCTTTGGGAATGGCCCAGTCCCAAAAGTGACCTCAGCACTCTGCTTGGTACTTGAGATGGGGTTTCATGAGAACGGCACTGACTCTGAGCAATATTCTAACTGCCAATACTTTCAGAGAATGATGGTTCAAGAGGTTTGCAAAAGCTAGTTGGGAGTGCCATATACATAGACATACCAAAGGCAGGCCAACACACCTCCACCCATCAATATTGAATCTAATTCTTCTTCCTTCTCATAAAGGACTCCACTGTTTATTACTGGAGGAAGAAATGGAAACCCACTCCAGTGTTCTTGCCTGGAAAACCCCATGGACAGAGAAGCCTGGAGAGCTACAGTCCATAGGGTCGCAGAGAGTTGGACACAACTGAGCACGCACGCATTACTTATTATGAGTTGTGAGTTATTAAGAGAATGGAAGATGGAGGTTATGCAGATGAATTATGAAACATAAATATCTATATCTATATAGAAAATTATGAGGAGTCACTTCTGTGAGTTAGGCTGGAGTGTTGTCTTGTCAATTCCCATGGTGATGATAGGTATCGCAAGATCAATGGAACCACATAAGAAGCTACACATCAGGCTGGTCTCTAACTTCATTCCATCACCTTGGATCCCAGGGAGGTCCTGTCCAGTACTGCTGTCCTGGTAACAATCACCTGTCTTTCCTTTAGATGCAATCTTCTCTTCCTTAAGATGACATGTAGTGCTGAAGAACACTTCCCTCCCCCAAACAGAGATTGCCCACCTCCAGGTCATGCTGCTCAAACAGAGGCTCATACACCTGCAGGCATATATCCTGTCATGTGTCCAGGAGCACAGAAGCTATGGAAGCAACAGATTCGGGGGAGGGTGTTTAAATTTTTTTTTTTTGGGGGGACATAATTTAGTAATTTAGCTGGTATAGAATTTGAATTACATTTATATTGATTGACCCAAACAAAGTAATGTTATAGAAATGGAGTTATATTTTATAGGAATTTGGGGATGAGAAAAAGTGACATTGGAGACATTTCCTTCTTGCACTGGGTTATTCTGTGCTGATTTTCTGATCCCCTGGGGACCCACTCTGTCTCCTCAACTGTTAGAAATATAACTGTGGAAAAGGCAAGGGTGCACAGACCTGGGATCCAGCCCCAGGAGGTGCTGAGTGGCTGAATCCCACTGAGGCAGAAAAGTGGTGTGCTCCTGCACTGAGGGATGCCCAGATGTGGCCAGCAGCTGGCTGGGAGCCACCTGCGGGAGTCATTCCCTGGTTAATCCAGCCCATTTGGAACAGATGCCCCGGGTGGACACGTCCACACGCTCCTGATCATTTCCCACATGCTCAGTGAGTCCACACCTGGGAACTGATTGCTATTTTAGTTTCATGGCATGTTCACTGCTGCTTAAAAATAAGACAAATCAACATGGCTGGGGACAAAGACTCCATCTGGCAGATTCTGCCTCGGGGAGAAATTAAGTGATGCAGTGCTAAATGGCTTTCTGAGAGGAGCTAGGGCTTATTAAGAGGTAAATAAACAGCATGAGAGGTTTGTAAACAACTAGATCCTGTGGGGAAGCAGGTGAAAAGTGGGGAATGGAGGAAGAAAGGGTGTTTAAGGTCCCATTTCTCAAGTACTATGTGGGTTTGGGGTTCCCCAGGTGGCACTAGTGGTAAAGAACCCACCTGCCAATGCAGGAGATATAAAAGACGTGGGTTCGATCCCTGAGTCAGGAAGATGCCCTGGAGGAGGGCATGACAACCCACTCCAGTATTCATGCCTGGAGAATCTCATGGACAGAAGAGCCTGTTGGGGTCGCAAAGAGTTGGACATGACCGACGCAACTTAGCATGCACACACATGAAGGTCTTATGTTTTAAGGAACTAGAGTAGAGGGGATTTATCAGGAAGCTTAGTTGTCTGTAGGATTTCCCAGACGGTATAGGATGAGCTGACCTGGACTGTCCTTCAAGAAGCTGGCATGTCATGCCCCAAAGGGTCTGTGTCATTACCCTAGGGTGAAAGGGGAAGCCAGTGAGAGTGAGTGCAGTATAGGGACTAAGAGTGGGCTTGAATCTCAACTTTACCACTACTACCTGAGTGACCTTGGGGAAGTCACTTAATCTTTCAGAGACTATCTTCAGTTGAAGGTAATACATGTATTTGCCTCAGAGGGTTTTTAAAAGGATTAGTGACATGACCGCTGTAAGGGACTGAGAGCTCGGTTCTGCACTTAGTAAGGACTCACTAAATGCAAGCTGCTTTTATGCTGCTGATGACAATGATTGTTAATGTTAGGGGGAGGGCTAACCACCACTGTTGCCCCAGCATCTTCTTCTTCATGCTACTGGGATGCCCACTTTATGTCTGTAATTACATTTCATGAGTTGGGTTCAGACACATAATGTGCAAACACACTTAAAGAAACTTTAAAAATCCAAACATTTTCCCCAAGCCCCCAAAGAAGGGCCAAATTCAGCCTATGGAAGACTAAGGACTCTGAATGCTGGTTACTGGGCAAATTCTCAGAAATATATATCCTTAAAATCAGGGCTTACCACCAAGTTTTTGAGGATGTTGAAAAACTATGAATAGTTCTAAAGTTTATATAAAGAGCCAAAAAAAGGCCAACTAGCTTTAAGACTTACTATAAAGCTACAGTAATCAAGACAGTGCAGTGTTGATTAAGAACAGAATAATAGATCAATAGAACTGAATAATAGATCAATAGAACAGAATAGATAGCCCAGAAATAGATTCATATAATTATAGTCAACTGACCTTTGACAAAGGAGCAAAGGCAATACAACTGAGCAAAGATAATCTTTTCAACAAATGGTGCTGGAACAAGTGGACATTCAAATGACAAAGAAGAAAAAAATAGAATCCAGACACAGATCTTATACTCTTCACAAAAGTCAACTCAAAATGGATCACAGGGCTAAACATAAAGTGCAGAACTATAAAACTCTAAGACAACATAGCAGAAAACCTAGATGACCTTTGGTATGACAATGACTTTTCAGGTAAACACCATAGGCACTATTCATGAAAGAAGTAACTGACAAGTGGGATTTTATTAAAATCAAAAATTTCTATGAAAAATGATGGTAAGAGAATGAGAACACAAGCCACTATCTGGGACAAAATATGTGTTTTGCAAAGACACATCTGATAAAGGGTTGTTATCTGAAACATACAAGAAGTCTTAAGTGTTAGTCACTCAGTTGTGTCTGACTCTTTGCGACCCCCAGGCTCCTCTGTCCATGGGATTCTCTAGGCAAGAATACTGGAGTGGGTAACCAGTCCCTTCTCCAGGGATCAAACCCGGGTCTCCTGCATTGCAGGCGGATTCTTTACCATCTGAGCCACCAGGAAAGCTCTTAAAACTCAACAATAAGAACAAACAACCCAATTAAAAAATGGACAAGAGACCTAAACAGACACCTCAACAAAGAAGATATACAGATGTCAAATAAGCATGCAAAGAGCTCCCCATCATGTGTCATCAGAGAAATGCAAGTTAAAATGAGATATCATACATCCCTATTTGAATACACAAATCCCGAACACTAACAACACAGCATTTTCTTCTTCATGCTACTGGGATGCCCACTTTATGTCTGTGATTACATTTCATGAATTGGGTTCAGACACATAATGTACAAACACATTTAAAGAAACTTTAAAAATCCAAACATTTTCCCCAAGCCCCAAAAGAAGAGTTGTTTTTTTTTTTAAAACAGGTGAGGAAGCTGAGCAACAGGCACTCTCATATATTGTTTGTAGGAATGGTACAGGCATTTTGAATGGTACAATGGAACAGCCACTCTGAAAGACAATTTGTTGGTTTCCTAAAAAACTAAGGCCTATGGCACTTAACCTATATTACCATTTAACTGCCTACTTTTATTGTATTATTACTGCTATCTCTGTTTCATAGATGAGGAAACTTAGGCCCAGAAAGGTTATCCAGCTTGTGTAAGGTCACACAGGTACATCTACCAGGACACAGGAATGACAGCTGTGGGGGCTTCCCGCTCCACGTGGTCTCTTGGTTCTGTTGGAGAGTTAATACAGAGCAGATGAAGCCTCAGCATCTGGTGACATAAATGAAACCAAGAACAGGGGTTGAGAACAGGAGCCTCAGCTTTTGAAATTGTGAGCTCCATCATGGCGAGCCAGAGGCTATAAATCGCTATCCGCTCAGAAAAAAATCATGCCTGTTGACAGGAGTCCAGAGGTCTGGGGACACCGGGATTCTTGTTTTATGATTCTTCTACCGACTGAGTTTGGGGGAGAACCTAATGCATTCAAACCTGACATGATAAGCTGAATTGGCCCAAAGAGTTTATGGGCTGCTGTGAGTGCAGGGTGAGGCTGTGGGAGTGGGGTGAGCCCTTGTGAAGCCAATGCTTCAGAAAGGGCGTCTATTTGGCTGGTGCCAAATGCAGAGCAAAGAGCCTCAGGGTGGATGCAGCGGTCTGCTGGTCTGTCAACTCCAGCCAGTGGCACGTTTAATAGTCTTGCCTCAAATGACACCTTGCTTCTCTGTTATGTGCATTTTTCAGATTCTTCCCCAGACCTATTTTGCTTTGTTATTAGAGCTTGGATTCAAGCTTTATGATAAAGAGTTTGTCTTCTTCCATGCAGTTCAAATCCCCAGCCAATGGTCTATCTTTCTTACTCCCCTGGGCTTCTCTGGTGGCTCAGCTGGTAAAGAATCTGCCTGAAATGTGAGAGACCTGGGTTTGATCCCTGGGTTGGGAAGATCCCCTGGAGAAGGGAACAGCTACCTACTCAAGTATTCTGGCCTGGATAATTCTATACAGTCCCTGGGGTAGCAATGAGTTGGACACGAATGACTGTCACTTCACTTGGATCAAGCTTATGGTGACTCCTGGCTATCAAGGTTATAGAACTGTCCTTAGTAACATCTTAGCCAACATTTGCTGATGGCTACTGAATGCCAGCCACTATACTAAGCATTTTACACGCATTACTTCATATAACACTTGCAGCAAACCCAGGAAAGTAGCTTTAGGGTGAAGAATTTATGAGTGTATTTTGATGTTCAGATGGCCCTGGTAAAGCCTCAATTCTACCCTGTCCGTCATTCCATCACCTTTGGGTTTACCAGAGGGATGGTATATGGAGGAAAATAATAATAGCATGGGGATCAAATAGTTATTAATATTAAGAGCCACACAAATATGATATTCTAATGTAGAATACTGTGTGTTATTCTAAGTTGGGTTGGGATAATTGGCCTGGGCTCTAGGGCAGATGAAGCCACCTAAATCCCTTGTATGATCTAAATCTCAGTCTGTGCGTACTCAGGAGTGCTATGGAAAGGGTTTTGGGGAGAGAGGTCCAAGTTCTAGAAGTGTTTCCCAAATTCAAATTTTAAGTCCTGCCACATAAAAGAGAAATGAGAGAACAGAATACAGGTTCTGCTTTTAAAACATGGTTACCCTGCCCAATGGAAAATGTGATTCAGTGAATGCCTGTGACCTATGCCAATAAAACAGGCAATTCCTCAGTTGTATGGGTGGAGAATGTAGCAAGGAAAATGAAGGTTCAGGTTGGACCTAGCTTTGAAAAAATTAGAGTTGAAGTGACTGGGAAAAAAAATACTAATGTAGTGCTAATTATAGTGCAGACATTGAGTTAACAGTTTATAAGGATTATTTCATTCAATCCACATGACCCTGGGAGACAGGTGCTAATACTGGTCCCATGTTACAGAAGATGAAATGGAGGCTGCAAGGATCAAGTAACTACAAATGTCCACGCATTTAGGAAGTGGCAGTTCTGAAACAAGCCCAGGTGTGACACCGAAGTCCTTGACTCCAAGTGTCCAGTAAGATGTCACATTGTAAACATCTTGTGGAGGCCACTTCATGTGCCCTCCTCTGGAACTGCACCGTTTGGTTGTTTTTATAGCTCTGCTACTTTCAAGCTCTCTCACATGTCATCTTTTCACAAAATGTACCGTAGAGGGACTATGATCACTGGAGATGAGACAAATGGGGCCACGACTGACTAAGTGGCTTCGTTTAGGTCATGGAGTTAATAGTGACAGACCCAGGATCAGGATCTCTGGTTTCCTCAACTCTCTGGGTTTCCAGGGGCCTCCAGCATGGAAGGAAACTGACATACAAATAAAACCAGGTTGCAGGCCAGGCATCTGCCTTCTCCAGCAGAGCTCACCATGGCTGGGAGCCTTCATGACCATGCTGTCAGAAGACTGGCCACAATCCTGTAGCACTGGGAATTCTTTTTATGTTACAGCAGCCAATTGACAGAAAAGAGCGTCTCCAAGTTTTGGTAAAAAGTCAGTATTTAAAAGTTTTCAGTCCAGAGGTTAGGACTCAGAGCTTTCACTATTCTGGGCCCAGGTTTGATCTCTGGTTAGGGAATTAAGATTCCGAAAGCTGCACAGTGTGGCCAGTTCAGCTCAGTTGCTCAGTCGTGTCTGACTCTTTGCGACCCCATGAACTGCAGCAGCCAGGCTTCCCTGTCCATCACCAACTCATGGAGCTTGCTCGAACACGGCCAATAAAATGAAATAGAACTTTCTATTTGGAACCATTTCTCACCTAAGCTCCTGACATCTCTTGATCCTGGTCTTTTGGTACCAGAATAAGTCACACGTACAACCTTTGGGTGACATGTCAGGCTGTGAGTTGACGTGTTTTCTCTGCCTGTTTGAAAGTTGCTCATCCTTCAGTGACCTCCTGAAATGTCACCTCTTCAGGGAAGGCTTCCCTTGGCTGGTTCTGATCTTTTTGGCAGGCACATGTGTCACTTCAGCCCATGCATGACTGTGACCCTCCATCCACAGGCAGGGGACACTGTAGTTGTTTACCAGTTCCTCATGATCTATAGACCGAGAGCCCTTAGAGGCTCAAAGGGTCTTCATGTTCATGCACATGCACTTGGTCCCTACTTGAGACCTGCTGAACAGATGAATAAGTGTGTACTTGGCTGCTGAAACACTGAAAGGCTTTTACTGCATTACAATATGGTGACAGAAACCTTCACGGATTTTTTTGCTTCCTACTTCTGCTTCCTTATTGCCTGTTTTCTGAATACCAATAAAAATGTATTAAGCTCAATGGAAAATTACAAATCTCTTGCTGGGTATGGTTTCTAGATTCATTAAATTGAGCCCTGGGAGAAACTAAGCTAATACAATTCTGAAGCTAATCTCTCCTTGAAGTCATTCCATAAATCTGATTAATGGGTCACCTTAAGACCACAAGCACAATGGCTATATTAAAAGAAAACGCTCTAACAGGATTGTAATTCTGTTAACAAGGATTCTGCTGTTTGCAAAAAGATTTTCTCACAGTATAAATAAGTCTAGGCTGGATGATGCATGGGATTAGGGGGAGCAAAATTCTAAAGGTCCTAGTATTCAACTGCACAAAAATGAAGACATTTGACATCAGTTTCTCAAATGTGTGAATCGGAGACAAAATGGATAGAACTAGTGCTTGAGATATAAGCTTTTATAGTGCTTCTCAGAAAAAAAAAATCTCCTCTCAGATCTTATATTCTTTGCCTGAAATTCTGTCATATACCATCAAATGGTAGAAGTGAATGCTCCTCACCATCAGTTATTTATCTAACATTTTCTGGCTCGCTGTTCTGGGGTCTTTCATAGAATTAATCCACTTCAGGGTTGGAAGAACTTCAGGGATTTATATTACAGAATGTTCCAAAGTGTTTCTGTTCCTGTTAATATGTAGAAAATAATTCACAAGGACTTGAAGCTCAGAAATATTTTAAGGTGACGGTATTGAGGACATGGAGGCGGCCTCTCCAACATCTGCTCCTCCTTCTCTTGGAAATAACTCATGTTTTATTAGGATTTGTCACCTTCCCTGGGAAGCCCATATGCTTTCAGGGAGGTGAACCTTCTTCCTGGGCTCTGTGACTCAGGTGTAACCTAATTAGAATAATCTCAGTTCCTGCTCACAAGGATTGGTTAAGGGATGGGCATGTGACCCACTGGGGTTCTAGGAGGTACTAAGAGGTAAAGAAGATCTGGGGAGTAAACTTCCTGAACCTTCTGAGAATGCCTCCAAAAGTCCTTTTGTTTCTCCCTTTGTGGGTTATTTTATGTAGAGGTGAGGGCTGGGGCTGCTGCAGTCATCTCATTATCATGAGGGAAATCTGCTGCTGCTGCTAAGTCGCTTCAGTCGTGTCCGACTCTGTGAGACCCCAGAGATGGCAGCCCACCAGGCTCCCCCATCCCTGGGATTCTCCAGGCAAGAACACTGGAGTGGGCTGCCATTTCCTTTTCCAATGCATGAAAGTGAAAAGTGAAAGTGAAGTCGCTCAGTCGTGTCTGACCCTCAGCGATCCCATGGATTGCAGCCTACCAGGCTCCTCTGTCCATGGGATTTTCCAGGCAAGAGTACTGGAGTGGGGTGCCATTGCCTTCTCCGTGAGAGAAATCTGCTTGAGGGTAAAGATGGCATAGAGGGGGACCCAGTGAAAAGGACAGCTAAGTGCTGCAGCTAGTACACCACCGACTGACTGAACTATGCCCGATCACCTGCCCACCTCAGGACATCTGTAGTGACTTAAACAAAATCTCTTCATTGTTTAAAATTGTTTGAGTTGAGGTTTCCACTTCTTGTGGTAAAGAGTATCTCAACTGACACAACAGTTCAATAAAGTCGGATAGTTCCTTACTCAAAGTTCTCCCAGAATCTTTATTATTAACGTTCATTTGTTTGACTCAAGAGATTTATAAAGTAATTACTATTTTCCAGATTTAATTGGCTGTGGGTTCTGTTCTTTCGAAGTTCATCCCACAGGACAAGATCTAGTCTGACTTCCGGGTTTTACAAAAGTAGAAGCTGAGACCCAAAGATTTCAAGGACTTTTCTAAGCTACCACTAGTAGTTAGAGACAGACCTGGGCCTAGAGTATAGGCCTTCTGACACCAAGGCCTGCGTTCTTGCTTCAAGTTCATACCACCTCTCTGCAGAGATGTTTCCTCCCTGAAGATAAATCTCAAAAGGAGAATCTAATTATTCTTTTGCAGCGATTTCATCTTCCTATGATATTATAAAGTGAAAGTTACAAATTAGGGGGCTCAAAGGCAAAGTAAGAATTTTAGGTCAAATAAAATAGGTCTGAAGTGTTTAAAAATGTATCAGTTGTCAACACTTAAAAATCATTGGTCATTTCAGGACTTGCCTGGAGGCATAGTGGATAAGAATCTACCTGCCAGTGCAGGGGATACAGGTTCAGTCCCTGGTCAGGGAAGATCCCACATGCCAATAAGCAGCTAAGTCTGTCCGCCACAGCTACTGAAGCTTGTGTGCTCTAGGGCTCACAAGCCGCAAATACTGAGCCTGTGTGCCACAACTACTGAAGCCCACACGCTCAGGCCCAGAGCCAGTACTACTGAGCCTGTGGGCTGCAGCTTCTGAAGGCTGTGCCCCAGAACCTGTGCGTTGCAACAGGAGAAGCCACCACAATGAGATGCCCACACGTCAAAGTGAGGAGTAGTCCCTGCTTCACACAACTAGAGAAAGCCTATGTAAAGCAACAAAGACTTAGCACAAAGCGACAAAGTCACAGGACAGTCCCCATTCCAAAAAAAAAATCAGGCTATTTCAAATAAAACTATTAATTTCTGCTGCTAAGTCGCTTCAGTCATGTCTGACTCTGTGCGACCCCAGAGACGGCAGCCCAACAGGCTCCCCCATCCCTGGGATTCTCCAGGCAAGAACACTGGAGTGGGTTGCCATTTCCTTCTCTGATGCATGAAAGTGAAAAGTGAAAGTGAAGTCGCTCAGTCGTGTCTGACTCTTAGCGACCCCAGGGACTGCAGCCTACCACCAAGCTCCTCCGTCCATGGGATTTTCCAGGCAAGAGTACTGGAGTGGGGTGCCATTAATTTCTAGCTCCCCTAATAAAATTCAGACACTCTGGCAACATTAGGCCTGTTTTCCCACGTGGTAACCAGCTGGAGCTCAGTGGCCAGTTCTGTCTCCTAAGATGAATGCATGCCCCTGTCTCTCAGTTTGCCACAGTTCCCGCCACTCCCTATTGCATCCTGGCATTGATGTCAAGTGTCAGTTGCCATCAATCAGTACGTCAATAATACTGCTTTCCTTTTTATATCCAGTCTATTCCATTCAATCACTTGCCTGGTTCTTATAGTCAATTACTTCATA
Organism: Bubalus bubalis; assembly: GCF_019923935.1. Classification (NCBI taxonomy): domain Eukaryota; kingdom Metazoa; phylum Chordata; class Mammalia; order Artiodactyla; family Bovidae; genus Bubalus; species Bubalus bubalis. The sequence goes on along the minus strand of NC_059165.1, from coordinate 38,508,045 downwards.
ATACTGGAAAAATTAAAATTTCCCAAATTGAGATACTATAAAATCTTTCCAAGATTTTACAAGTTTGGAACAACACCGAGTTAATCAAAGATGAACAGGTTTGTTGTAATCTTTTCTTAATCTTTCATGAACCATGGGTCCAGGAGGGCCAGTGTACATGTCTCTGTTCATGAATTTTTTTTTTTTCCCTAGAGACCATCTCTTGTCACTATCATTCCACTGAACACACTTTGGGAAACACTACCACAAAACCCCCTTATGTAAACAATAAGAACCTACTATATAACAGAGGTAACTATACTCAACATCTTGTAATAACCTATAAATGGAAAAGAATCTGAAAAAGAATATATAGATATGTATAATTGAATCATTTTTCTGTATACTTGAAACTAACACACTGTAAATTAACTACAGTTCAGTTGAAAAAAATCGGAGAAGGCAATGGCACCCCACTCCAGTACTCTTGCCTGGAAAATCCCATGGATGGAGGAGCCTGGTAGGCTGCAGTCCATGGGGTTGCTGAGAGTCGGACACGACTGAGCGACTTCACTTTCACTTTTCACTTTCATGCATCAGAGAAGGAAACTGCAACCCGCTCCAGTGTTCTTGCCCGGAGAATCCCAGGGATGGTGGAGCCTGATGGGCTGCCGTCTCTGGGGTCGCACAGAGTCGGACACAACTGAAGCGACTTAGCAGCAGTAGCAGCAGTTGAAAAAAATAAGAATTTGTAAGTCCTCCCCAGTACATATAGCATGATATAAGCATTCCCAAAGTAATTTTTAAGTCCTGACAACTATGATAATCAAGTATTGAAATAAATTGAACTTAGATTCTGGTTTTCAAATACTCTCTGGGTTAAATGATGATTCACCAAAATAATTAAGAATGATCAAACCCATTATTATTACTAAACATTGATGTGTAACAATTTTGAGAAGATATCTCTGAAATTATATTATTAAGAAAAAAAATAAAATGATACTATATGTTTAAAAAAACAAAAGAAAAACCTTTATGTCCCTCTCTACCAGTGGCCTGGGAATAAATGTCTTTTTCTCTGGATTGTTATCACCAATTTATCATTTATTGCTGTTCTTCTGGAAGTTATTTTGAGAGCAGAATGACAACATCCTGGCCTGTATCAGGCCAGCACCCAGCACAGGTCAGTCTGACTGACCCTGAAATTACCCCAGAACAGGCCCATTTTTATGGGATGCTCTGAACAGAGCAGGGAGAGCAGGACCAAGCTGACTGAGGTCCACACGTGTCCCTGCTTCACAGGAACCAGCTTCACAGGGCATCTTCTATGGGAAAAACAATAAAGGAAACAAAGGAGAAAGACAGAAAAAAAAAAAAGCACAAAACCAAAGATAATGGGGTGGGGGGGTTGAATGGTGACAAGACAAACAATGCTTTCTTTAAAAAAACAGTCTTTTTGGGAAAAGTGACACACTCCAACAACTATTTTTTCTCTCTTAATAATTTCCTTATTCAAAGCTGAGGAATGATTCAGTCTCAACTCTAGGTATGCAGTGTGCTAATCACATTCAACAGTTAGATCTAGCCGGGGAGGAGGGGTGAGAACATCAAGGCTTCAGGTTAATATTTTTAGGTATGCAATTGTGGCCCTGCGGGCACAGGGACCAGAAGCTCATCTTTCACTGAGGGGAGGGTATGGAGGTTCTCTTAGGGGTGCCCGAGGGACAGCTGAGTCCCTTGCATTACATGATCTCCTGAGAAGCTTCCCCAGGCTACAACTTTCTGAGTGGAGTCTGGCTGTTAAACGGTCTCATCAGCCAGCTCTAAGTCGATAAGTTACATGTTTTTCCCCAGGGAAGAGGGCTTCTTAGAAAGCAGCAGCCCCTGAACAGTGGCGAGGCACACCCTGGAGCAAGCTCCTTTCACCCCAAGAAGGACCAGAGTGAGAGTACCAACTTCTGCTAAACTGGGATCCATGGAATGAGAGGGAACAAGTCAGAGTGACGGTGCTTCTCAAGAGAGATGGACTTTTTTCTTACTTGGCAGGAAGTCAAGACCTCACCTGCTGCAATTGACTGATTCATCTAAGGCGTCTCATTGCCAGACCAGAAAGCACCCTTTGTCACTGAAATCTCACTGCAAGCCCAGACTCCATTCCCTTGCTTCTTTCTAGGCTATAGGAATTGTCATAAAGTTGAGATACGTGATAACTCGACTATCTTCCCTTACTGATTGGGAGCATGTTCTTTTCCCAACAACCCAGTCTGGTTATTGACTCAGTGGAGTATTTCTAAAACAACAGCATATATAAAATTATGTTTTATAGCATGGCAAGACAAGTGGTGAGCCGTTTTTGTTTGGGTTGGGACATTGGAGAGAGAGCTTAAGGGCAGTCTTAAGGAAGTTAATGTGAGTCTTACATTCTAAAAATAAGGCCACGACGGCTTGTATACTGACTATAATACAACAGGAGCAGTGCTAAGTACTTTCCAAGGATTATTACACTCAACTCTCACGACCACCTCAGCAAGTGTTCCAATTTTACAGATGACAAAATGAGTCTCAGAGAGGTTAGGTCCCTTGCCTAAGGTCACCCAGAATTAATGACTGATGGAGACAGAGTTCAGTGTGGGCAGTGTGTCCGGGGCTGATTCTCTAATACAGTGCCCACTACTCCCCTGAAAAACAGTGATGCCACTTTTCTCTGAGGGTCTCTAAACATGCTCCAACATGCTTATGGCCACACTCAACCAAAATGAATGTGAATTTATGCAAAATTCTTAAACATCTAACACATTTACACAGCAAAGGAAATGTCACATAAATAAAGATCTCTTAGTTTTAATAAATGATGGACTCAAATCTCAATTTCTTTTGTTTTCTGCTATATATATATATATTTATATATAATATATATGGTATATATATAATAGTATCCCTAAGCAAAACATAGCTTTCATTATTTTTAAAAATTTGTGTCCATTTAAAATTTGCCTATAAAACGCTACTACTGGTATGTATATATATATATATATATATACCCCATTGGGGAGAATCAAACAGCTTCACTACAATAAAATAATGCTATCTCCCTACCCCATCCTTTCATAAACAGCTGCTGTGGTAGCAGCAGCCACAGAAAGATCAGAGCTGGGGTCAAGACTTCCCCGAGTGTTTGGCTTTACCTGCTATAGACGAGGCACTCTCGGCTATTGATCACTTGATCAGATTTGTACCTCCGGAGGTCTTCCCAAGCATCCTTGATGGCAGTGACTGCCAGGATGATACAGATTGGTATCACGCTCACCTCTGGCTGGAATGCATTGACCACGGGGATAAAATTCAGAATCACGATGCCCACAAAATAGAAGTTGGCAAACCGGTGCAGCTGCTCGAAGATGTTCTTGGGTATAAAGGACAACACAGTGTACTTGCTGGTCTTGATTTGATTCCCACGATAATGTCTGTTGGGGTTCTCTTTGTGGGCCCATCTTTCAAAGGGCAGGTTGGAAACCACCACTCGTTTCTTGTCTTCTTTCCTTTTCCGCCTTTTCTTGCCTTCCTTTCTCATCTCTGCTCAATCCTGTCTCTAATTCTTACAGCAGGACACTCGAGTTTCCCATAAAAGAAGTTCTTTTCTGATCATTTCCATTGTTCAGCTGACAGCAAGTGATGACATCTTTGATTTGCCTTCTTGGCTGAAAATTTCTCTCTGCTTTCAAAAGGAAAACTAAAAATAAAAAGCCGGTATATAAACACTAAGGGAGAAGGATGTCAAGGAAAGAGCTTGCAGAGAACAGGTGTGTATCCACTGGTCACTTCCTTCTACTTGTTGAGACTCCACCTGTTGGAATGCAGACGTCATTTACAGGTAGCTTCCTTTTCCACCCCAGGCAATCCAGAACAGGTGTGCCAACTCTGGGTCCTAAAACCTACCTGGTTAAGTTCTAAAGGCAAGGATTTACAGCCAAGAGCCACAGATGCTCTAAAAATGGTATATATTTTCTGGTTTGGGGGACATTGCCCATGAGTCTTCAAAGAGCTGTTCCTGAAGTTGGTCTCCTGAGATAATTCAGTCAATTTCAGAGTTTAATTCTTAAAGAAAAAAAAACAAAACAACTATCTATCTCTCTGTCTACTATTTGGCTGTGCCAGGTCTTAGTTGGGGCACTTGAGATCTTCATATAACATGTGGGACTTTCAAATGTGGCATGCAAGATCTTCAGTTGCAGAATGTGGGATTTACTTCCCTGACCAGGGATTGAACCTGGGTCCTTTGCATTGGGAGCATGGTGGCTTAGCTTCTGGCCCACAGTGGAAATTCCTAGAGTTTAAGTCTTGAGCTTTCTATCCTCCTCTTAATAATGTAACATCCTAGGTTTAATAATACGGTATTTTGAAAGAAAGTGAAGTTGCTCAGTCGTGTCTGACTCTTTGTGACCCCATGGACTGTGGCCTACCAGGCTCCTCAGTCCGTTGGATTTTCCAGGCAAGAATACTGGAGTGGGTTGCCATTTCCTTCTCCAGGGGATCTTCCCGACCCAGGGATCGAACCTGGGTATCCCTTATTGTAGGCAGATGCTTTACCGTCTGAGCTACCAGGGAAGCCCTAATATGGTGTTTACATGAGTTAAATTAAGGTTTCTAAATCTCAGCACTAGTGACATTTTGGGCAGGATCATAATCTTTGTTGTGGGAGGTTTTCCTCTATGTTGTAAAATGTTTAGCATCATCCTTGGTTTTACCCACCAGATTCCAGTAGGACCTTCCTTCCCAATATGGCAACCAAAAATGTCTCCAAAACAGTTCAGAAGTTTCTTGTGTGGGAAAATTGCCCTGGTTGAGTATCACTGAATTAAGTGAATTGAAAAAAAAAAAGTGAGAAGAGAGACCAACTTTTTGAGGATGCTAATAAATTTACACAATCCATTTGCCACAGAGAAAACAGAGGAATACTTGCCCTTACCGTTCGTATATCTGGATGTTGGAGCAGTTAATCTGTCTATCAAAGCGGTATCTCCTGAAGTCCTCCACGCCATCTTTGACCATGATGATGAACAGGACAATGGCCAATGGTAACATGGTGATTTCCCTGTGGAAGACTTCCAAGGTGGGAATCCAGTTCAGAATCACCAGGAACAGGAAATAGAGGTTAGCCCATCTGGAGGGGGCAAGAAAGGTGTGAGTGAAAACTACGGAGAAGAAAAATATAGTTGACACACTATTTCTTCCCCACTACTGCTGCTAAGTCACTTCAGTCGTGTCCGACTCTGTGCGACCCCATAGACAGCAGCCCACCAGGCTCCCCCGTCCCTGGGATTCTCCAGCTAAGAATCCTGGAGTGGGTTGCCATTTCCTTCTCCAATGCATGAAAGTGAAAAGTGAAAGTGAAGTTGGTCAGTTGTATCTGACTCTTAGCGACCCCATGGACTGCAGCCCACCAGGATCCTCTGTCCATGGGATTTTCCAGGCAAGAGTACTGGAGTGGGGTTGCCATTGCCTTCTCCTCCCTACTACTAGCTCTTACTAACTAATATGACATTCTCTTTCAGTGTCACCTTGAACGTCACGGTAAGGGCTTTGAAGTCAAATCCATCTAAAATGAAGATAGTACTACGTACTTTAAAGGTTTTCTATACTTATTACATGGGATGATATTTACTATGTATGCAATAGAGGGTTCCAGAGTATAGTAGTTGCTCGATAAATGGTAGGTGCTAATAATTACAAAATTTAGGATAATGTCTGGATGCATACTTTGCTTTATAATTAAAATAAAATTTTGCCTATATTATTTCAAAACAATGACTTGCAAGTTTTAAGCTTTCCAAGGTACATCTTGCTCCTTCTTGCCACATTGCCTTCACACATAAGGTCTGCCTGAAAGAACATTCTTCTGGCTCCCTTTTCTGACTTCTCTCTGCCTCTTTCCACCTGGTTAATGCATTCTTTTCTTTCAGGTTAGACTTTCACTGTCCCTTCCTCCTGGAAGTCTTTCTTGACTTTCCTAACTAGGCCTGATTTCTCTTGTATTCATTCTAACAGCAACACATACCTCTCCTTGGAAGTACCTATGTGAATTACAGCTTATACCAATTTATGTAACTTCTGGGCTTCCCAGGTGGCGCTAGTGGTAAAGAACCTGACTGCCAATACAGGAGACACAAGAGACATAGGTTCAATCCCTGGGTTGGGAAGATCCACCAGGGTAGGAAATGGCAACCCACTCCAGTACTCTTGCCTGGAGAATCCCATGGACAGAGGAGCCTGGAGGGCTACAGTCCACAGGGTCACAAAGAGACATGACTGAAGTGACTTAGCAAGCATATAATTCCTAAAATTAACATCTGGTTTCCTTCATTAGCCAACATAGTCAGGACAACGCGTCTTTCTTTTTTTTTTTCTCCCTCATCTATCTCTAATACACAACACAAGACCTAACACCGAGTAGAATCTGATAAATATTGAATGAGCAAATGAACGAATGACAAAGCTTCCCAAGGTACATGCATTTGGATACTAAAGGAAAGGTAGCCCAGAAAGCAGGATTTCTGAATTCATCCAAGTGGCAAATGCACGGTTAAAGCACACAGCATTCAGCCAGGTGGCTGTGTACCTGTGAAATTGCTCTAGGAGATTCTGGGGCAGGAAGGTGAAGAGGGTGTACTTGGTTGTGCAGATTCTGTTGCTGGAGTATCGCCTAGAGAACTTCGCCCAGTCCTGGTGGAACGCGTGATTGTTGGGGAACACGATCCGCTGCTGCGCCGGGTTGTAGTTCCGCGTCTCCTTCTCTGCGAGCAGCAGCGGTGTGGCTTCTGACGGAGACTGGGGGCAGCCGTCTCTGACTCGCCGCTGCCACCGGTGCCAAGACGAGTCCACTGAGAGGGTCATGTCTCGTAGCAAGCTCCGGTCTGAAAAAGGACACAGGAGGTTACCGTGGTCAGGAGAAATATGTATTGTGTCAGCTTAAGACATGGCTATGGTTAAGAGAAACAGGTGGGATATTGGCCCATCCATGTGTCCATCCAAAACCATCCATGGTAGGCTGTGGAACATAAGGTGAGAAAAATAGGTTTAATCCCTATAATCCTTATATGATAGAGTGAGAGACATTAAGCTAACAATCACATAAATAGTGACTTCCTTGGTAGTCCAGTGGTTAAGAATCCACCTGCCAATGCAGGGGACACAGGTTCGATCCCTTGTCCAGGAAGATTCCACATGCCGGGGAACAACTAAGCCTATGCCCCACAACTACTCAGCCTGCACTCCGCAACAAGGAAGGCCACTGCAGTGATAAGCCTGCATACCACAACTAGAGGAAGAACCCCTGCTTGCTACAACTAGAGAAAGCCTGTGAGCAGTAACAAAGACCCATCACAGCCAAATAGAAAAATAATTTTTAAAAATCACATAAATAAAAGTACTATGAAAGCACTTAAGCTGGTGGGTGGTATGGGGAATAAGTATACTCCCTGGGGCAAAAGCATAGCCATGAGGGCTATGGCCCCAGGGATCAGAATTCTAGCTCTGATTCATCCCTGACTCCAAACTGTCCCTTCATCTCTCTGGTGTTCAGTTTCCTCACCAGAATATGAGGAGATCTAGTCTTGCCTGGAAAATCCCATGGGTGGAGGAGCCTGGTAGGCTGCAGTCCATGGGGTCGCTACGAGTCGGACATGGCTGAGCAACTTCACTTTCACTTTTTACTTTCATGCATTGGAGAAGGAAATGGCAACCCACTCCAGTGTTCTTGCCTGGAGAATCCCATGGACAGAGGAGCCTGGTGCGCTGCAACCCATGGGGTTGTTAAGAGTCGGACACGAATGGTGACTTCACTTTCACTTTTCACTTTCATGCTTTGGAGAAGGCAATGACACACCACTCCAGTACTCTTGCCTGGAAAATCCCATGGACAGAGGAGCCTGGTGGGCTGAAGTCCATGGGGTCGCGAAGAGTCAGACATGACTGAGCGACTTCACTTTCACTTTTCACTTTCATGCATTGGAGAAGGAAATGGCAACCCACTCCAGTGTTCTTGCCTGGAGAATCCCAGGGAGAGGGGAGCCTGGTGGGCTGCCGTCTCTGGGGTCGCACAGAGTCGGACACGACTGAAGCAACTTAGCAGCAGCAGCAGCAGTCTTACTCAACTTTTTTCACAAGCTTTTTGTGAGGAACAAATTGGACAGTATGTGAAGTAAGTGGAGATGTATCTTAAGGGGAAAGATATTTATTCTTTAGGTTTTCTCTCTCTCTAAAGTTTTTGATACTGATGATATTTCAAGAGAACCTCATCTGTGGTCAGAACCTCACATGAGAGTAATTGGTGAAACAAAGGAGAAAGTTTATTTCTAGGAAATTTGGGCCTGAGGTGAGTGGACTTCACTAAATGTGCTTCTATGAACACGCAGGGTTTTTCTGATTTGGTTGTCAGGGACGGGGCTTCTTTCTCTCCTTTCCATTTGGTGGTTTCTAAAATTGAGTGCTTAGTCTGAGATGGAGGAAGCAGGCTGCTTTTTCTAGGGTATTCCAGGTTCTGAGCTCTTCTAACAACTTATTGACTAGAGACATATTAATACATCTTTTTTACCTAAACATTATTGACCAGAGACTTTTCAATATTCACTTACATAACAAATCACTAGCCATAGGTGTTAATTTCTGCAAAAATCCCCCAGTCAATAACATGTTAATAGAACCTATAATCAAGCTTCCAAGGTTCCTTTTGGTCATATTTTGCTTAGAGAGCAAGAAGAATCTATTCAAATACATAATTTATAAGGCTAGAAGTTGTACAGAGTTTTCTTCTCACCTAGTAGGCTTGCAGGATGATTTTCTTTTGAATAAATGGATGAGTGAATGTCAGGTATTATTAATCTCACAGTGACCAACTCCATCTGTCATTGAAAATGGGATTCACTAAAGGAGAAAAAGTTCCATTTCTCGTTTAAATGGTAATATTTTATCTTCCTGATGCTCCTGTGATCTGACCCTTATCCTAATTCTCCTCATGACTTTAATCAATCCAAATGATTTCCAATTCATAGACCCCAAGGCTGCAAGAAGCTCTTCGGAGACTTAAGTGAGCCCTTGTATCAAGCATGAAAAAGTAAATGCAATTACTGATGCCCATCATGATGTGACCAAAAGCAATATTTTGACAGCTGGTAAGACTGAAATAATAATATATATCTTTTTCCTCATTATTAAAATAAATGTCCTTTTCATAGATTCTTTTTTATAAAATATTATTGTAAAAGAAAAGGAAATGAAAAGATCATTCATGAATAGAATAGAAAATGCAAATGAGAAATCTTGCCTTGGCTAATGCCATACATATGAGACATCTCTCAGTTTTATATGATAAGATCTTCATAAAGGAAGATTGGATTGAAATGAGAGATGCAGATATTTTAGGTAAGGTGATTTAGAAAGTCCATTTATCATATCACGTTCCTTTTTTTCTTTATTTACAATGTTAACTAAGCTTCCATAAAAATAAAGCAGATATAAAATGGATGTCAAATTAGTAGATGAAAGCTTGATGAGGAGCTGAATATCCACATAGCTTCAAAGTCTCTTTCCTTCAAATTATTAATTACAATGGTTTTAAAAAAGAGAAGCGTTTTGTAGTGGAGAAATGTGGCAGACACCAGCTTCTCCAAGAGATCAAAGCAAACATCACCTATTTGGGGATAACTTGATATCTTAAGCCCCTTGACACAATATACTGAGAAGGACATCGCTTCTGTGGAAAACACAGGGCAACAATGAAAAATCTCAAACTGAGGGCTAGTCTACAAAATAACTGGCTTAGGTTTTTCAAATGTCAAAGGTCAAAGAAAAGCAGAGGAACAGTTTCTGATTAAAGAAGGTTGAAATGTAATGTGAGATCCTGGATTGGCTCCTGGACAGGGGGAGATCAAAGAGGTATAAAAGACATTACTGGACAATGGGGAAAATTTAAACATGAAGTGTGGATTAGAAACAGGATTTTAATAATGTTAACTCTCCTGATGATGATAAATATATGGTGCTTATATAAGAAATTGTTCTTGTTTGTAGGAAATCCATCCTAAAGTAGTTATGGGTAAAGGGGCAAGATATTTCAATGATTCAGAAAACAATACGCTTAACTACTATATTTAAAATGGATAACCAACAAGGACCTACAGTACAGCACAGGAAACTCTTCTCAATGTTATGTGGCAGCCTGGATGGGAGTGGGGTTTGGGAGAGAATGGATACATGCACTTGTATAGCTGAGTCCCTTGCTGTTCACTTGAAACTCTCACAACATTGTTAATCAGCTATACCCTAACACAAAATAGAAAGTTTAAAGTTGGTGGGGGGTGGGGGGAACATCCTTTGGGGAAGAGTCCTCAGACTGTTTTCTCTGACTACCAACTGCAGTGACCCCAGAGGTCAGCTTCTAAGCTCTCCAGGCTGCTGGCACAGGCGAGAGTCACAGGGAGGAAAGGCAAACGGGCCCGGAGGTGCTGATGGCTGGAGGGATGAGAGTCCTGTCTCCACCCGCCCAGGTGAAGTGGGAAGTGGGTGGGAGGTTAATTGTTAATCAGCTATACTCCAATACAAAATAAAGTTTTGTTTTGTTTTTTTAAAGAAAGAAAATACGTTTGTATGTGTGTGTATACATCTATGTGTATGTGTATACAGACACTATTAGCTAGGTAGAAGGTTGTAAGAGGGTGTTCCAGGTAGAACTGGTTCTAGAAACAAAATTCACAGGACTCTCCCATAGAGGCCATGAAGTAGGAGACAAGTAGCAAAAGGAGAGCGTGTAGAGATGACAAGGGCCAGGTGGCCTATTAAGGCTATTTATGATGCTGAGAGGAAGAAGCCCTGGAGACTGTCAGGCAGGGACCCAAGGACCAGAGCTGTGGGCCCCAGGCTGTGCTCTGCTGGAAGCGCAAAGCAATGGGCTGGAGGGGCAAGATGGACAAACTCCTTGACCCACTGCTTCCCCCTTGCTCCTGATAAGTTACTTCCTTGCAAAAGTAGAACAGGAAACAAAGGGGGATTGTGTAATCCTTTTATCTGAGGTGTGGTTTTAATTGCTTTCAGAAAGGGAGGGGCATATCTGAAGCAACTCTCCAAGGTCCTTCTAATTGTAAAATCTCCCTCTCATTCTAATTTTTCAACATGGCACCTCCCACTAACAATAAACTTCTGGATTATTTGATTTTGCTAATTAACACTCAGGTCACCTCTGCTTGTAGCAGTAATCCTCTCGGGTATTAATATCACTTTTCTACTGGGCAGGATTTCCTCTAGATGGGGGTGTGTGGAGGGACCATTCTTCTATGGTGGATCATGGCTCTAAAATACTGGGTTAATTACAGTTTGTTAACAAATTTTGTTCTTATTCCCAAATTTACTCCATCCTGCCTGGCTCACATTTTCAATTAACTCTAGTTCTTTTCTTTTACATTTTAATGAATTCAACTAAACCCCATCTTTAGCAAATTCCATTTTTATTATAGGGGTCAATTAAACAAAAGCTACGGGTTGCAAAGAGCCGGGCATGACTGAGCTTAAGATTAACACTTTTACTTTTCAAACAGTTATTCATTGAAACAAGCAAACAAAAAAACCACTTATTGAACTTTTTGTTTTGTACCAGGTGAGTAAAACCTAGACATCTATCCCTTTCGCTTGGAGCTTGCATTCTAGTGAGGCTGAGAGATTTTATTTTACTATTATTTTTAAAATTTATTTATTTTTAATAACCCATTAATTAGTTTTTATTTCATGGTTTCTGCTTTTTGCATTCTATTTAAGAAATTGTTCCTATCTCTAATATCATGAACATATTCTTAATTGACTTAGGGGAATTCCTAAACTTCAGCTGAGAGATTTTAAGCACACACTGATAGAAATAGGTACGTATTCACCAATCAGGATAAGGGCCACAAAAGAGAAGAGGGTACTGTGTGACTGCAAGACAGAGGGATATGACCTTGTCCCTGCGCAGGTAGAATTCATTGAGCTGAGATTAGGGGATTACAGGTAACTGGATGAAATAGTGAGTGTGTGTTATATGTGTGTAAATACATATGTAAGTGTCTGGAAGTAAGTGAGCAGCTTAGCAAGAAGTCACACACGCAAGCTTCCTGCACCTAGAGAAAACATGTTGAATTTAAAAATGGAAAGAAGACCCAAGTGGGACTATAAACGGGAAAACTGGTTACTAGAGAATTATTTTCCCTTCATGTACAGTTCTCTACAAAGTGTATCAGTTGGTCAGGGCCAGGGGAGGTGGGGAATCCTATAAAACTAAATTTAATCTACACTTAGATTCTTGATAAATAGTACAGTATCCTGACATTAGAATTAATTAGAATGTAAGAAAGTTTGGTGGGTTTTTAAAGCACTCCACCCTGAGGACAAATAGGATAAACTCACAAAAACAATTTCCTGTCAGACACCGAGTTAAACAATAACCACCATAGAAGAAATAGACTAGGGTTAATGTGTCTTTAAATCATTTAATTACATCAGTTTTCCCCAAATTGCAAGCATTTCCAATTCTTGCTGTACCCTAATATTATTTGTTTTATTAAATGCAGTATATTTTAAGTCAGCTCACTTTTAAAAAGCTTAATCACCTTTGGCTTTGTGATAAAACATTGATATTAGAAATTAGGGCTTGAGACATTATTTTTTAAATAGATACTAATAAGACCTACTTTTATCAAAATGAAAACTGTTGGTCTGTTACTACAACATTTGCTCCAGACCATCTATTCCTCTGTTTGTTGTCTGGGAATCAGGTTCAGAAATATCACCAGTCACTCAGTATCAGTCATTTTCATTATCTGAAGCTTACCAACTACTGCAGGAAAGGCTACTAATATGTTTTGTAAGGTATTTGTTCCCCATAGATGTTTTGGGGAACAAAACTCAAAACAACAAATGCAACAACAAAAGGTTTTTCATCAGCCCCGAATTAAAGAAAAAATCCACTGACCACATTCCTATCCATTCCCCAAACGTTTTACTAGTTCAAGGAAAGATTTTCAATAAACACTCTTATCAATTTCTTATTCATTTTGCATTTTCCATTTGGATTTGCTTGAGGAAATGGCCTTCACCCTATGTAGTTGTCTACCTACGTTACTCATACCCATTTTACAGATGAAGAAACAAAAATAAAGGAAATAGAATACTGTCTCCATAGAAACTGTCATTTCTTTCTACTCCCTTTCAGGAAAACCTGCAATTACTAGAATCCAAGATGTAATCCCTTCACCCCCTCACACACACACTTCAGTATTTTGAACCCAGGATATGTCATATTTTTAAGTTTTTTTTTATGATGTAGACCATTTTTAAAGTCTTTATTGAATTTGTCACAACACAATTACTTCTGTTTTATGTTTTGGTTTTTGGCCACAAGGCATGTGGGATTTTAGTTTCCCAACTAGGGATTGAACCTGCACCCCCTGTATTAGAAGATGAAGTCTTAACCACTGGGCCACCAGGGACTTCTTTATGTCACATTATTGATATGGTTATATACAGTTATGTTTCTTTTTTTTTTTTCTTTTTACCCTCACAACATTATTCAATTGATAGCATTTTTGATTCAAGAAAATACGTTTAGTTGCAGGCCAGAAAACAGAAATCATGGTTTGAAAGCCATTCTCTAAGGTTTCTAGCTCTGGGACCTGCCCAGGAAAGTTCAGTAAAGCTTGCTATGAAAGGAATGGTCAAAGGGGAGAATGGTCAAAAGGGAGACCTTATCCTGCAGCAGAGTTCAGCTAGGCTAGAAGCCTCGAGGACAGCTCAACTTCTGAACCTTCACTGGCCGTGAACTCAGCTACAGGAGTTCACATACAGCTGCTGTGTGCTCACAGTTCCTGCAAGCACCGGACGTGCTCTGTCCTCCCCAAAGGGAAGGGCAAGAGCTGTGATTGTGCCTCATTCACAGACTACAAAACGTGTCCTATAATTAGGATGCCAGATGCTGTCTTCCTCCAGAGAGGAAGCAATACTGAATAAGAACTGAGTCTGAAGGACCTTCCATAAAGTCGGGTGGAGATGGCTGCCTTTAGAGATTGGTGAAAGTGGGGACTAGCGTGAAAGGAGTTGGGGAATGAGAAAGAAACAGCAATCACCTTAAATATTAAAATTAACCAAAGGGTGCAGTTCTGTAGAACAGGGTTCCCCAATCCCCAGGATCTAAAGCCTGATGATCTGTGATGGAAGCTGATGTAATAATAATGGAAATAAAGTGCACAATAAATGTAATGCCCTTGAATCATCTCGAAACCATCCCCCATCTCCCTGGTCCATGGAAAAACTGCCTTCCATGAAACCAGTCCCTGGTGCTGAAAAGGTTGCAGACCACTGCTGTTGAAGATAATGAAAATACTTGCCAAATGAAATCCTTATAGATGAACCTGTGCGGGAAAGGAATAATCAAAGACAGATTTTTACAAGACTTAGGTATCATAACATGCCCCGCTAAGAATTCATAAGTCTAGTTGATGCTTTTGTCCCTGATTGATTTTCTGTTAGCTTCTAAGTCCATGAAAGCCTTACTCTAACAGATTTTCAAGGACAACTAATTTTTTAAACAGATGAGATTATTTTTGTAGTCTGCCATGTTAAACGTCATTATCCCCCAAGTTCATTAGTGTTAGGGCATCACCAGTTATATAGCAAGTTGATTTCCCATTCAGTGTATTTGGAGCTCAAACCTCATTCATGGGCACTGGACGGGGGTAATCCCTTTGCCTACTTGCCATCTCCATTGCTTTGCTGGATATCACAATTTAACATATCTAGAAGTCTTGGATTCTCCCCAAAATTCATTTTGGTTCCAACAGTCTTAATTTTCATGAATAGCATCTTCAATTACCCAAAGGATCATTGCTACTCAGTCATGTCTAAGTCTTTGCTACCCTATGGAGCGCAGCACACCAGGCCTCCCTGTTCTTCACCATCTCCTGGAGCTTGATCAAACTCATGTCCTTTGAGTTGGTGATGCCATTCAACCATCTCATCCTCTGTCATCCCCTTCTCCCTCCTGCAATCTTTCCCAGCATTAGGGTCTTTTCCAATGAGTCAGCTCTTTGCATCCAGTGGCCAAAGTACAGGAGTTTCAGCTTCAGCATCAGTCCTTCCAGTGAATATTCAGGACTGATTTTCTTTAAAATTGACTGGTTGGATCTCCTTGCAGTCCAATGGACTCTCAATAGTCTTCTCCAACACCACAGTTCAAAAGCATCAATTCTTCGGCGCTAAGCCTTCTTTATGGTCCAACTCTCACATCTGTGCATGACTACTGGAAAAACCATAGCTTTGACTAGCGGAACCTTTGTCAGGAAAGTAATGTCTCTGCTTTTTAATATGCTGTCTAGGTTGGCCATAGCTTTTATTCCAAGGAGCAAGCATCTTTTAATTTCTTGGTTGCAGTCACCATATGCAGTGATTTTAGTCTGCATTTTAGTCCAAGTCAATAGTCTGTCACTATATGTGTTTCCCCATCTATTTTCCATGAAGTGGTGGGACCGGATGCCATGACCTTAGTTTTTTTGACTGTTGAGTTTTTTTTTTTAATTTGTTTATTTTAATTGGAGGCTAATTACTTTACAATATTGTATTGGTTCTGCCACACATCAACATGAATCCACCACGGGCGTACATGTGTTCCCCATCCTGAACCCCCCTTCCACCTCCCTCCCTGTACCATCCCTCTGGGTCAGCTTTTTCACTCTCTTCTTTCACTTTCATCAAGAGGCTCTTTAGTTCTTCGCTTTCTGCTATGAAGGTGATGTCATCTGCATATCTGAGGTTATTGATATTTCCCCCAGCAATCTTGATTCCAGCTTGTACTTCATCCAGCCCAGCATTTCGTATGATGTACTCTGCTTTTAAGTTAAATAAGCAGGGTGACAGTATAGAGCCTTGTTGTAATCCTTTCCCAATTTGAAACCAGTCTGTTGTACCATGTCCAGTTCTAACTGTTGCTTCCTGACCTGCATACAGATTTCTCAGGAGGCAGGTCAGGTGGTCTGGTATTCTCATTTCTTTAAGAATTTTTCACAGTTTGTTGTGATCCACACAGTCGAAGGCTTTGGCGTAGTCAATGTTTTTCTAGAGTTCTCTTGCTTTCTGTATGATCCAATGGATGTTGGCAATTTGATCTCTGGTTCCTCTGCCTTTTCTAAATCCACCTCGAATATTTGAAAGTTCTTGCTTCATGTACTGTTGAAGCCTGGCTTGGAGAATTTTGAGCATTACTTTGCTAGCATGTGAAATTAGTGCAATTGTGCAGTAGTTTGGACATTACTTGGCACTGCCCTTCTTTGGGATTGGAATGAAAACTGACCTTTTCCAGTCCTGTGGCCACTGCTGAGTTTTCCAAATTTGCTGGCATATTGAGTGCAGCATTTTAACATCATCATCTTTTAAGATTTGAAATAGTTCAGCTGGAATTTCATCATCTCCACTAGCTTTGTTTGTAGTGATGCCTCCTAAGGCCCACTTGAGTTCGCATTCCAGGATGCCTGGCTCTAGGTAAGTGATCACGCTACTGTGGTTATCTGGGTCATGAAGATCTTTTTTTGTAGAGTTTTTCTGTGTATTCTTGCCACCTCTTCTTAATACCTTCTGCTTCTGTTAGGTCCATACCATTTCTGTCCTTTATTGTTTCCATCTTTGCCTGAAATGTCCCCTTGGTATCTCTAATTTTCTTGAAGAGATCTCTAGTCTTTTCCATTCCATTGTTTTCCTCTATTTCTTTGCACTGATCACTGGGGAAGGCTTTCTTATCTCTCCTTGCTTTTCTTTGGAACTCTGCATTCAGATGGGTATATTTCCTTCTCTCCTTTGCCTTTAGCTTCTCTTCTTTCCTCAGCCATTTGTATGGCCTCTGCAGACAACAATTTTGCCTTTTTTTCCCTTAGGGATGGTTTTGATCACCACCTCTTGTACAATGTTACAAACCTCCGTCAATAGTTCTTCAGGCATTCTATCAGTTCTAATGCTTTGAATCCATTTGCCATTTCCACTGTATAATTGTATGAGATTTGATTTAGGTCTTACCTGAATGGCCTATGATTTTTCTACTAGGACCTAGTCAAAGAATCTAGTCATTATCTCTGATTCCTGCTTCATTTCCTACAGCCAATCTCTTTTTGGTCTATCCATTTTTGTCTTCTAAATATTCTTCAAATCCATCTGCTTCTCAACATTTCTACTGTTTTCTAATAAAAGGCATTAGCATCTCTTGTCTTGGATGAATTGCAACAAACTTTTAACTGGCTCCTACAGCCTTGCTTGTTCCCTTTCCAATCTAGCCTTCACACAGCAGCCAGAGCTATTTTTCTAAAGTGCAAATTAGATCACGTCAGTTCTCTTCTTATGCTCTTTATGGTTGCCTTTGCACAAAACCTAGACTTCTCATTGTGGCCTACATTTCTTCATATGATACAGCTCCTGCCTACCTCTTTCCTTCCTGCTCAGTATTCTCAAATACCCAAGCTCTCCTTCTCTCTCTCTCTTATATCTAGGTGCATGGATCTAGGTATTTAGCAGTTCCTTAAAAGCTCTTTTTTCACTTTCATATATTAGTCAGGCTAACCTATGCGAGGGGCTTCCCTTGTGGCTCAGTGGTAAAGAATCCCCCTGCAAATGTAGGAGACCTGGGTTCAATCCCTGGGTCATGAAGATCCCCTGGAGAAGAAAATGCAACCCACTCCAGTATTCTTGCCTGGAAAATCCCATGGTCAGAGGAGCCTGGTGAGCTTCAGTCCATGGGGTCAAAAAGAGTCAGACATGACTTAGTGACTAAACAACAGCAACAAAAGCTATGCTAGCTTGTGAAACAAATAAGGCTCCAAATCTCAGTGGTTTAGCACAACCTACAAAGAGTCTAGAGGTCCACGTAACTCGCTCCCATCCAGAGACTTATGGATCCAGACTCCCTCTCCATATCATGATCTCAACATGTGGCTTTAAATGTAGCCATAACAAGGAACCATAAGTTAATAACATTACTTTGCTCAAAGTCAAATGGCCGGAATCAGTCACACAGCCTCACCCTGACTGCAAAGGAAGCTGGGCTACTCAGGAAGCACAAAGAATCTTTGGTGGGTATTAGCCATTCTCTGCCAGGTCTCAGATTAAAAGACATTTAGTCAGAGAGTTAAACAACAGATGAATCCAGTGAGGGCTATTGGAATAACATGGAAGATAACAACATGACATGGTCAGATCTGTCTTTATTGCTGTTAGCTGAAGAAAGAGTTTATATTTTCCAAACACCCTGATACCTCAACTTGGGTGTCATTCTACAAATTTGAGGCCAAGAGAGTAGCCCCTAAACTCTCATCATTATACTTTTCCCTGAGCTAGGCCACTGACAGCAAGAGTTCAGAGTATTCAATGCCCTCCTGGCATAGTCTGTAGATGGAACACATTCTATGCTGATTGCTGCTGCTGCTAAGTCACTTCAGTCATGTCTGACTCTGTGCGACCCCATAGAAGGCAGCCCACCAGGCTCCCCCGTCCCTGGGATTCTCCAGGCAAGAACACTGGGGTGGGTTGCCATTTCCTTCTCCAATGCATGAAAGTGAAAAGTAAAAGTGAAAGTGAAGTCGTGTCCGACTCTTCACGACCACATGGACTGCAGCCTACCAGCCTCCTCTGCCCATGGGATTTTCCAGGCAAGGCTACTGGAGTGGGTTGCCATTGCCTTCTCCATAGGAGTCCCTATTTTAAAGTTTGGCAGTTACTTTAGGATTTTTTTGATGTGGATAAATTTTAAAGTCTTTATTGAATTTGTTACAATATTGCTTCTGTTTTATGTTTTGGTTTTCTGGCCATGAGGCATGGGGGATCTGAGCTCCCTAACTAGGGATCAAACGAAAATGCCCCACATTGGAAAGCAAAGTCGTAACTACTGGATCACCAGGGAAGTCATGGCAGTTGCTTTTAAGATAGATATATTATAAATTTGTCTGAAGACATTACTGATTTCACAATAGGATTTTGCTACTATGCATTTTCTCAGTCCATGATTACTAAGTGTTTGTCGTTCAGTTGTGCCTGACTTTGTGCGACCCCAGGAACTGTAGCCTGCCAGGCTCCTCTGTCCATGGGATTCTCTAGGCAAGAATACTGGAGTGGGTTGCCTTTTCCTTCTCCAGGGGATCTTCTTGACCCAGGGATTGAACCCAGGTCTCCTGCATTGCAGGCAGATTCTTTACTGTCTGTGCTATCAGGGAAGTCACACAAAAACTAAAATTACAGCAAATTTCAGGTAGAGGTTGTAAAGTTCTTTGATGACAAAAGGGATCTTTGGGCTCTGAAAGGTTAGAAATACTGGTGTGGTAGTGGGAGCCCAAGAGTGCCAACAGGGGACTTGGCTCATTGCTGAGTGACTGATCTGTAATGAGAGTTCCTGACCTAACAGACTAATTATAGACATGGGATGTACACACAGGACAGGGGAATGCATAGGCTATCAATAGCGAACTGAATAAGTGCAGACAGCAAGCCGTGGTAGTTGTCACAGACAGAAAAAAAGGTGTTTGAATAGGAAGGACAAGGCAAGCTTCCTGGAGAAGCAGAAGTGGCCAGTTAGTGAAGATGAGGGCTTGGGTGTCCAGAAGTAGGCATGAGTTAAGAATGTGAGAAAATAGGCAAGTAAGAAGCCCCATCTCTCATCCCCACCTCTCAGCCCTAATGAATCAGAAGCTCCGGGGCTGGGGTGGGAAACCTGCTCTCTTAAACAGTTCCCAGAACATTCTAGGACAGGGGTTGCCCAAGAGCATATCTGGAGAAGCCCTGCCCTATGCACTCCCATGTATGGGAGCTTCTCTGGTGGCTTAAATGGTAAAGAATCTGCTTGCAATGCAAGAGACCCAGGTTCGATCCCTCGGTTGGGAAGAGTCCTTGGAGAAGGGAATGGTAACCCACTCCAGTATTCTTGCCTGGAGTATTCTATGGACAGAGGAGCATGGCAGGCTTCAGTCCATGGAATTGCAAAGAATCATACATGACTGAGCAACTAACACTTATCTTATGTACTTGCGTATCTGCTCTCCACTGAAAATAACTTTTTCCATTTTCTTCTCTCTATTCCAAGCCTGATTTCTCATGTCTCTTCCTTAATGAAAGACAAAAGCTTTTGGAAAATGAAAAGACAATGTGGGCAATCTTGTCTTTGCAAGAGGCAGGTAAAATGAGATGCATAATTTCATTTTTTATATCCCCCCAGGCAGGAATGTGATTTCACTTAAAAGTTGTTTTATAGATTCTTTTGGTTTGTTTTACTGACAAAATAATTAAGTTGGATCTAATTAAAAGTGAATAAATTGCTCACAGAAGCTGAATAAATCAGTGCTGAGCTGAAGGTTGAAGAAAGTTGTTCCAAGTCTGCAGGTCTAAAAGCAATTAAAAGACAATAGTACACATTGATGGGCTCAGTTCACTTAACTCAAGACATATGCATGCTTATGTGAGTTGCATGCTGACTAGCAAGCACAGGAAAGCCTGAAGTGGGGGCAGACAGGGAGCAGGACCTGGGAAATTTGGGAGGAACTTTCTACAAGGTCAAATGGACTAGTCATCTGGCATATGCAAAGAGTGTAGGACCAGATTTGTTAAGTGGGGTGAGAAAAATGAATATTTTAACAGGTGGTTCTAGAGTTTCCTTAGGGAGGGAACATCTCCTGATTAGCACCTGGGATTAATGGCAAGGGGACAAGAATTAAGTGGAAAAGAGAAAAGGAAGTGGGGAGACTCAGTTGGCAAAAGCATGAGAAATGAGATTAAGATGTCAGCAGGTTGGTTCTTGGTTGTCAAAAAAAGGCAGAGGGGCTATTTTTCAAAATTGAGGCATAATGGACATATAAAAATAACATTATATTAGTTTATATGTATAGCATAATGATTCTATAATTGTATACTTTGCAAAATGATGAGCACAAGAAGTCTAGTTAATATCTGTTACCATATATAGTAACAAATTTTTTCCCTCCTTGTGATGAGAACTTTTAAGATCTAGTAGTCTCAGTTCAGTTCAGTTCAGTTGCTCAGTCATATCCGACTGTTTTCGACCCCATGAATCGCAGCACGCCAGGCCTCCCTGTCCATCACCAACTCCCGGAGTTCACTCAAACTCACGTTCATCGAGTCGGTGATGCCACCTAGCCATCTCATCCTCTGTCGTCCCCTTCTCCTCCTGCCCCCAATCCCTCCCAGCATCAGAGTCTTTTCCAATGAGTCAACTCTTTGCATGAGGTGGCCAAAGTACTGGAGTTTCAGCTTTAGCATCATTCCTTCCGAAGAAATCCCAGGGCTGATCTTCAGAATGGACTGGTTGGATCGCCTTGCAGTCCAAGGGACTCTCAAGAGTCTAGTAGTCTCAGTAACTTTCAAATATTCAATACAGTATTATTAACTATAGTCACCATGCTGTATGTTACTTTCCCATGACCTAATTTAAGTTTGTACCTTTTGACCCTCTTCAGAGGGCGACAGAGGATGAGATGGTTGAATGGCATCACCGACTCAATGGACATGAGTTTGAGCAAACTCTGGGACATAATGAAAGACAGGGAAGCCTGGCGTGCTGCAGTCCATGGGGTCGCAGAGTCAGACATAACTTAGTGACTAAACAACACATTTCACCCCCTCACACCCACCTCTAGCAACTACTAATCTGTCTACATTCCACATGCAAGTGAGATCATACAGCATTTGTCTCTGGCTTATTTCACCTAGCATAATCCATACTTATGGTACACCCATGTTGTTTCAAATGATAAGATTTCCATATTTCTTTATGGCTGAATAATATTTAATTGTATAAATGGTACTTTAAACAATATTCACTTACAAATATGTATGATATTATAATATGATACACTATCCATCCATGTTACTTTAAAATTGTTAGTAAAACTTAACAACACAGAGTGGCCTTGACTGCTTGGTATCATTTGATTGGGGGTAGGGGTCTAGAAGTCAAGGAGGAGTTGTCCCCATATTTGGCTCAATGAAAAGGGGAGAAGCTAAAAGAGCCATAAGAAAGAAGAGAGTGAGAAACTTAGCAAACATTGGAAAGGAGAACCAGAGGTGACTGGGAGAAACATCAGTCCCACAGGAATTCACAGAAGTTGGGGAGGCTCGAAGTGATGGTGCAGGGTTTTCCACAGGATATGGGATGGGGTTCAACTTGATCTCATGTAGATTTCAAAGGGCAGAGTAAGACTCCAAATTGACATGTGGCTTACAGATCCTGCTAACCAGCTGTGTGACCATAGGCAGGTCAGTTACTCTGAATCTTAATTCTTTTCTCTATAAAATGGAGGAATTGGACCAGTAATGACTATGGCCCATGTATATCTCCCACACTTTCACTTTATCTTTAATTCACTGTGCCTTTTCTGAAGTCAAGGGCATGAGTGACCCTGATGAGGGATCTTGACAGATGGCAGATTGTTTCCTCCCCAGATGCCAGCCTATCCATAAAAGGAAGTGATCTCACAGCACTCTTTCAGAAATGGAGCTTTCTTATCTGTTTTGGCTGAATTACTCTCTTGTACATGTGTTGGACTGAACATTCTCTTATTTCCAGAGATATTCTCTTATTATAACTAATGCTCTCCTTTTATTATTTCTCCTCTGTTATTAGATTGATATATTAATGGACAAGGTTCTCCAAAGGCCTCCATATGTTCCAAACTTCTCTTCTAAGTAGGGAGAACTTCAGGAAAGATCCATCTGTCTACTGGACATCACTATTTGGACATCTCTTGAGAATATCAAGCTCAGCTTACCTCCAAATAAACTCATTATCTTTACTCCTACATCTGCTCTTACCTCCTATTTCCTATCTCCATGGAATGGCAATTCTACAGTATCATTTCTCAAGTTTTTTATTTTTTTCTCACTCAATGTACCTAATTACCAAGTTCTGTTGGTTGTAACTTCTATACATCTGTCAGTTCTGTCCTGTCTTTTCTGGGCTGATTACCACCATACCAGTCCAGGCCACTCTCATCTCTTGTCTTGATGACTTA
The DNA here is from genome assembly GCF_019923935.1 of Bubalus bubalis. Taxonomy (NCBI): domain Eukaryota; kingdom Metazoa; phylum Chordata; class Mammalia; order Artiodactyla; family Bovidae; genus Bubalus; species Bubalus bubalis. The sequence goes on along the minus strand of NC_059165.1, from coordinate 38,485,000 downwards.
TCATAGTTTGTCCTTATGCTTCCAATTTTTCTTCCCTCCAATCTGTTTTTCCACAGTGAGGTTAGAAAGATGTCATCAAACTGTCAATTCATTTGTATCATAACCTTGCTCAAAACCCATTCTGGCTTCAATTTCCCTCAGACAGGGTAAGGAACAAAACTGTAACATAACTTACAACTCCTTACCTCCATCAACTAGAGATGGCCTCTCTTTGTAGCCTCATCTTTTGCTAATCTCTCGTTTGTTCATGCTCCATTCTAGCCAAAGGAAATTATTTTATTTCCTCTCGTGTCTGTCTTTCTCTGTCACACCAGTGCTGTTACCATCAGCACTCCCCAGCTCCCATCCCCCTAAAGCCTAGCTAATTTCCATTCATTTTTTAGGACTTAGATGTCACCTCCCCCAGAAAGCCATCCTTTGTCTTGTTGTATAAGTGAGATACAACATTTCAAAAATAATTTCATTTGATGAGCTACTCATTCACCTCATAGTACTCTGACCTTATCCCATCTTAGGTCCTAGTTTTGTATATTAAACTTTTATACTTGTAGGCATTGAGTATCTTTACAGAGTCATCCATCATCACTTTACCCACCAGTGTGTCCTGGAAGCAATCAGCATTGTATACCTCCTTTCCCAGTGCAGTGATAAGCACCAAGACATGCTTGATTTTTCTAATAAAAAATCTGTATATCAATATTATTACTATTAAAAAAAAATTCAGGGAACTTCAACTCTATTACAAGTGTACCTTGGAGATATTGTAGGTTCAGTTCCAGACCATCACAATGAAGTGAATGTTGTTGCAACATAAAGTGAGTCACAAGAATCTTTTGGCTTCCCAAGGCATTTAAAGTTATGTTTATAGTAAACTGTAGTCTATTAAGTGTGCCATTGCAGTGTGTCTACGGCTGCTGACTGATCATGGTGGTGCTTGCTAAAGATCGGGGTGGTTGTGGCAATTTGAGAAAACAACAATGAGGTAGGTTTGCTACAAATGATTTTTCTGTAGCATGAAACGCTGCTTAATAGCATTTTATCCACAGTAGAATGCCTTTCAAAGTTGGAGTCAATCCTATCAAACCCTGCCACTGCTTTATCAGCTAAGCTTATGTAATGTTCTAAATCCTTTGTTGTCATTTCAATAATCAAGTTCAAAGTCTTAGATGGGTGTGGTTTGTGGCACCTCAAAACAAATACGATGGTAACATCAAAGATCACTGATCACAGATCGCCATAAGAAATATCACAATAATGAAAAAGTTTGAAATCCTGGGAGAATTGCCAAAATGTGACACAGAGACATGAAGTGAGCAAATGTTATTTGAAAAGTGGCATCTATAAACTTGCTCAAAGCAAGGTTGCCACAAACTTTCAACTTATAAAAAACTCAGTATTTGAGAAGTGCAATAAGATGAGGCATGACTGTATTCCGTTTTACCTTCAAACAGTCCTCTGAGGTAGGCTAGGTCTGTACCACAGTGGTTCTCCCCAGCTGTAGGTGTTAAGCTCCTCAACACACCCATTCAGGTAAATCTGTGGTTAAGGAACTTTAGAACTCATAGAAGTTCCCTTTCCTTGTGAAAAAGTTTGAGAATGTAATACAAAATATTTTGAACAAAGCAATCAAGGTACTGTACTACATAGTGTCAATATCAATGACAATTTACCTTTTAAAATAACCATAGGTACGGTACACTTCCATTCAGAATCTGCTCCCTACAGCCTTTTAATGCTTGCCTCCCCAAACACGAGAAACTCAAAATTAATTTTGTTTGTCACTAACATCTGTTATGAAGCATGAAAACAAAATTGTTCTGATTTATGACTCAGAGATTTTGATTTCTGGCTCCTCAGATCTCAGAGACTCTAAATGACTGGATTTTTGAGATGTGCAAATTACTGGGGGAAGTATTGCTGAAACTTCCTTCCCATGACACATTGTTACACGTCCTTAACCTTGCTCAGGAGGAATTCTGATCAAATTACTTTAACTAAAGGCTCTCACGTCTTTCAGCAAAAGCTTTCCCTACAAACCCAGGGTGTGGTTCTTAGATCATAAGTCACATGCTTTCAATATTCCTTATCCTTCCGTATTATGTCACACCGATCTTTACTTCCAATATACCATCTTAATTCCTAACTCTTTAGTTACTTGTTCTCTTAGAAATGACATGATAATTGCATATACTGAAATTGAAACTGCCTGGGTTAACCAGAAGATATGCAGAAGTAAATCTGCTTCTACTGAATTTTTGTATTTGGTGAAATCATGGCTTGGAGAGTATAACTATGGATAATTCTGAACTTTTCCATATTTTGCAGATCAATCTGATTGCCCCTTTTCTCTGGAATAATAAATAAAATGAGGAGGGGTTAGGTAACTTGCTCAAGGTCACAGAAATTATCAGGGGTAAAGGTCACATCAGTTTCCTAATGTATAGGTGGAGAACTTGGCTTTTGGTTTCTAAGTCAGTGTGAGCCATTTATGTTTATTCCTGTAATTTTAGAAACCTGTGATTGCCCTGGTTTATTTGTTTAAAAATACACATCTGATTTTGGAATATTCTAGGTTTACACAAGAGTTGCAAAGGTAGTACAGAGATTTCCTTCATCTGAGATTCTCCTACCCTTAGAAAACTATAAAATATTTGTCATAATGAGAAATCAGTGTACAATACACTTAACTAAACTATAAACTTTATTTTGGTTTTACCTTGGCTTTTGTAAACTTCTCAAATCACAAAGCATCTCAAATTAGAGAAAAGTACAGACTCTAACCCCAGGACCACAATACTTGATCATTGGCAGCAAGAGACTCAATCAGTTAAACACTGGTTTGTGGATTGTTTTCATATTCCTTTATTCCTATCTGAAGTGATACTAAGTGATTTTCTCATGTGACCCACACTCCTATCTCACTCACTCAGGAAGAGCCTTGAGCTGGTGTGGATGGGCAGGGGGCTAGCTCCTCAGGGCAGTAACTTTCATGCCAATCACGGATCACTAGGTTCTTGCCTCATTTTGGACTCGGAAGTGTTCTTTGGTTGTTTTATGGCCAACTGAACTGCAGGCAGGCAAATTTCTAGACAGAGAGTTCACAACGGCACATGACAACATCGCATACTCTTCTTCCTTTTTTGTAATAGACACAGTTTATCTTCAGGATAGGGGCACACAGATCTACATATGGCTTTCTGGAGAATAACAGACACAGTTGTTAATGTTCGTTTCCCATGGTAAAGAAAAGTTGGCCTATATCAGATGACTGAATGGAGGTCTACAAGACAGTAAAGCAGAGGGACTTCTCTAGCAGCCCAGTGGTTAAGACTCTGTGCTTCCACTGCAGGGCCACGGGTTCAATCCCTGGTCAGGGAACTAAGATCCCACATGATGTGTGATGAGGCCAAAAGAAAAAAAAAAGATTGTAAAGCAGACTCTGACTGTGGTTTCCTATGGTGAGACCACAATTCCAGAGATGGGAGAGGAGAGAAAAGAGACAAAAAAGAAACAGGAAGAAAGGAGGAAAACAGGCTTCACAGACATTTAAATATTGTCTGGCTTAAATGACAAAGGCCCGTGGAGACAGGGGAGCAGCATGTGTGCTTAGCCACATCCAGCTCTTTGTGACCCTGTGGATTTTAGCCAGCTTCTCTATCCAAGGGATTCCCTGGTGGCTCAGATGGTAAAGAGTCTGCCTGCAATGCAGGAGACCTGGGTTCGATCCCTGGCTTGGGAAGATCCCCCGGAGAAGGAAATGACAACCCACTCTACTATTCTTGCCTGGAAAATCCCATGGATGGATGAACCTGGCAGGCTACAGTCCATGGGGTCACAGAGAGTCAGACACCACTGAGCAACTTCACTTTCTCTATCCATGGGATTTTTCCAGGCAAGAATACTGGAGTGGGTTGCCATTCCCTCCTCCAGGGGATCCTTTCCACCCAGGGATCAAACCTGTGTCTCCTGCACTGCAGACAGATTCTTTACTGCTGAGCCATTTGGGAAGCAGGGAAGCTGCAGCACAGTGATAAATCAATCAGTCACAGTCAGCCTGAAGGAGAATGGCAGAGTGATGCTCCCTGGCTGGACTGCTTGATGGAGCTTGGGGGCTGCACATGCCTCCATGAAATTTATCCCTTCTGAAGACTTGGTCCCTGAGGCCCAATTCTCCCCTCTTCATTAAACTTCAATCCTTGGTGAGAGATCCTGGATGTTTAGAGAAAACCACTGGGCCTTGCTTTTTGTGCTCTTGTCTGATTGAATTCTGATTGCATTCTGTGGAGGGAGACCCACTGACATTTCCTGGTGCCCAAGGGGGTTGGCAACCATTTCAATATTACTTAGGGTGTTGCAGGGGCTTTGTTATCTGATTAATAAAGCAAAATCAGCATTCTCCCTGGGGCCCTTTGTTTGGCATATTATTCTGATATAGAAAATTGAGATAAAAGCAAATTAACACATGTAGATAGCTACACTCAGCTGCCTTCCCACCTCCTAATCACTTCTTTCTGTCCTTTCATGAACAAGCCAAGGAGATAACACCCCATCTGGTGAGTGGATAATCTATTTCTAATTTTCTCAATCTTCTTAGAGTTGTGCATATGGGGATTTGGTGATTTCTTACATCTCCAATATAATGGTTTCTCTCACAAGTGCTTCCATAACTATCCAGGCTATAAATATTGCATTTAGGCAATTTTCCCTTCCTTTGGACCATTAGAAAGACAAAATGGCTTTGTTGTCCAGCAGTGTTGAGGACAGAATCACATAGAGGCAACTCTGGTGGTGGCAGGATGCATGCATGGGTTTTGCAGTCTGAAACACCACAGGGCATATAGTGAGAAGAGGAGGAAGAGGCAAGTTGAATTAAATGTATCCCCCCCTTCTGCTGTGTCCCTGTGGCACTGAGACTTGTCCTACATAATGCCGGAAGAGCTGTCTGGTCAGGGGAAAACCCATCCTATGATTTGATTTATCTGCGTGATGCCAACAAACCAAGCTTCTCACGGACTAAAGACCCTTTAGAGACTGAGACTCAGGCAGTGTGTGTTGGCACCAGGATAGCAAGCAGACAAATGATACACACTAGAGAGCTGGGCAACAGACTCATGTACATATGGGGACTTAATACGTGACAGATGTCGCCTTACAAATCAGGGTGGACAGACGGACTGCTCAATCCATAGTGTTGAGATCACTGTTAGCTCAGATAGAAACAACAAATTTCTACTTCATGCTGCACATAAAAAATACATCTCAGCTGCAGTCAAGACTTCCTTCCTGGGGAGAGAAATTTAAAATGAAACAGAGGAGAAAGTCCCTATGACCTTGAGGTTGAGGGGGAACTCTTTTAAGGCATAGACATCAATAATTAAAGTTTGATAAATTTGACTACATTAAAATCTCTGCCCCCAAAGATGGGAAAAGACACATCACAGATTTGGAAGAGATGTTCATAACATTATTACAGATACAAATTCAAAAAGGGGAAGATAAACAACCCTGAAGAAAAATGAGAAATGATAGGAACAGGTTGTTCACAGAAGACAAAATCCAAATGGCTCCAAACCATATAATTATTTCCAGCTTCCCTGCTCATTAGGGAAATGAAAATTTAAACAAGAACAAAGTGATACCTTGCTACATCAGAATGTCAAAAAACAAGAAGCCGAATTACCTTGGGATTTGGGAAAGATGAGATTCAATGGGGATTTTCTTACACAGGTTGGTGTATTTCACTTTGCAGAGCAAATTAACTTTATTGAGTCAGGTGGAAAGCACACATGCCCCTAGCCTCAGCATTTCTACTTCTAGGTAGATGCCCTGGAGAAACTCGTATGTGGATAAACAAGGAGACATGTTCAGAATGTTCAATGCATCACCGTTCAGTAAAAGCTAAAAACAAGAAACAAATATCCATCAAACATAGAGTAAAAAAAAAATTAGAGCATGTTTATAAAATGGAATATTATATGGCAATTAAAATGGAACTATATCATCACAGATAAGCAGCAAAATAATAGTATGTCTCTACAGGTTTACTTTGGAGAAGGCAATGGCACCCCACTCCAGTACTCTTGCCTGGAAAATCCCGTGGATGGAGGAGCCTTGTGGGCTGCAGTCCATGGGGTCGTTAAGAGTTGGACACGACTGAACAACTTCACTTTCACTTTTCACTTTCATGCATTGGAGAAGGAAACGGCAACCCACTCCAGTGTTCTTGCCTGGAGAAACCCAGGGACGGGGGAGCCTGGTGGGCTGCCGTCTATGGGGTCGCGCAGAGTCGGACAGGACTGACGCGACTCAGCAGCAGCAGCAGCACAGGTTTACTTATGATATTGCTGCAGGTACAACTGTAAGCACTTTACATGTGAATATTAACCCAATTCATTCTCTTGCCAATCCTGTGATGGGGGTACTATGATCATCCCCATTTTATAGACAAGCAATGAAGATAGAGAAGTTTAAGCTGTTATCCAAGGTCTCACATAACTGTCAATGCCAGAGTTGGGCTGTGACCCAGCCAGTCTAATTCTAGGACTGGTGATTTAAGCCCTAACCTGCCTCATAAGATAAACAGAATGCTGAACAATGAAAATATAATGCTGAAAAGAGATTCATTTTGGGAGATGATACATGCAGTATGATTCTTTACTATTTAGGCTTAGCTTCAACTGCTTTTAATCACAGGAAGAAAACATGCCTTAACTACAATATTTAGTTGTGACACAAGACACATCTTGAGGCAGGTAGTGCAAGACTGGCTGATGCAGAGGCTCTAAGGTCATGAGGGGCTCAGCCCTTTCTGCTCCATCTTGCTTACAACTGGCGTCCAACCTCCAGGTGTGTTATTAACTGAAAACCTCTGGAGCTTCATCCACCTCAGGCATATTCCAGGTAGGAGGGAGGAAAAGGGGAATAAGAGCAATGGTACACCTGGCAAGTGAGTCCCGAAAAACGATCATCCCAGAAGCCCTGGCCAATGACCTTCACCTTTGTTTTACTGGCTACCTCTCTAGCAGAAGTGAAGGTGGGAAATGAAGGCCTTGAGTTGGTTGCATTATTGCCCAGCGCACACTACATGTTCTGCAAAGAAGAGACTATTGAAGTAGGCCAGCTAATAAACAAATACTGAGTAGGCAACAAAGTTTCTATCATAAATGCCATTTAGATAAGGTTTAAAAGAATATGATATACTATTTATGGATTTACAGAAAACTAGCCAATCTGATCACATGGACACAGCCTCATCTAACTCAATGAAACTAAGCCATGCTGTGTGGGGCCACCAAGACAGGCGAGTCATGATGGAGAGGTCTGACAGAATGTGGTTCACTGGAGAAGGGAATGGCAAACCACTTCAGTATTCTTGACTTGAGAACCCTATGAACAGTATGAAAAGGCAAAATGATAGGATACTGAAAGGGGAACTCCCTGAGGCAGTAGGTGCCCAATATGCTACTGGAGATCAGTGGAGAAATAACTCCAGAAGGAATGAAGGGATGGAGCCAAAGCAAAAACAATACCCAGTTGTGGAATGACTGGTGATAGAAGCAAGGTCCGATACTGTAAAGGGCAATATTGCATAGGAACCTGTAATGTCAGGTCCATGAATCAAGACAAATTGGAAGTGGTCAAATAGGAGATAGCAAGAGTGAACATCGACATTCTAGGAATCAGCTAACTAAAATGGACTGGAATGGGTGAATTTAACTCAGATGACCATTATATCTACTACTGTGGGCAGGAATCCCTTAGAAGAAATGGAGTAGCCATCATGGTCAACAAAATGCAGTACTTGGATGCAATCTCGAAAACAACAGAATGATCTCTGTTTGTTTCCAAGGCAAACTATTCAATATCATGGTAATCCAAGCATATGCCCCGACCAGTAATGCTGAAGAAGCTGAAGTTGAATGGTTCTATGAAGACCTACAAGACCTTTTAGAAGTAACACCCCCAAAAGATGTTCTTTTCATTATAGGGGACTGGAATGCAAAAGTAGGAAGTCAAGAAACACCTGGAGTAACAGGCAAATTTGGCCTTGGAGTACAGAATGAAGCAGGGCAAAGGCTAATAGAGTTTTGCCAAGAGAACTCACTGGTCATAGCAAACACCCTCTTCCAACAACATAAGAGAAGGCTCTACACATGGATATCACCAGATGGTCAACACTGAAATCAGATTGATTATATTCTTTGCAGCCAAAGATAGAGAAGCTCTACACAGTCAGCAAAAACAAGACTGTGAGCTGACTGTGGATCAGACCATGAACTCCTTATTGCCAAATTCAGACTTAAATTGAAGACAGTGGGGAAAACCACTAGATCATTCAGGTATGACCTAAATCAAATCCCTTATGATTATACAGTGGAAGTGAGAAATAGATTTAAGGGACTAGATCTGATAGACAGAGTGCCTGATGAACTATGGACGAGGTTCGTGACATTGTACAGGAGACAGGGATCAAGACCATCCCCATGGAAAAGAAATGCAAAAAAGCAAAATGGCTGTCTGAGGAGGTCTTACAAATACCTGTGAAAAGAAGAGAAGCAAAAAGCAAAGGAGAAAAGGAAAGATATAAGCATCTGAATGCAGAGTTCCAAAGAATAGCAAGGAGAGATAAGAAAGCCTTCCTCAGTGATCAATGCAAAGAAATAGAGGAAAACAACAGAATGGGAAAGACTAGAGATCTCTTCAAGAAAATTAGAGATACCAAGGGAACATTTCATGCAAAGATGGGCTTGATAAAGGACAGAAATGGTAGGGACCTAACAGAAGCAGAAGATATTTAGAAGAGGTGGCAAGAATACACAAGAGAACTGTACAAAAAAGAGCTTCACAACCCAGATAATCACGATGGTGTGATCACTCACCTAGAACCAGACACCCTGGAATGTGCAGTCAAGTGGGCCTTAGGAAGCATCAATACGAACAAAGCTAATGGAGGTGATGGAATTCCCGTTGAGCTATTTCAAATCCTGAAGGATGATGCTGTGAAACTGCTGCACTCAATATGCCAGCAAATTTGGAAAACTCAGCAGTGGCCACAGGACTGGAAAAGGTCAGTTTTCATTCCAATCCCAAAGAAAGGCAATGCCAAAGAATGCTCAAACTACCGCACAATTGCACTCATCTCACATGCTAGTAAAGTAATGCTCAAAATTCTATAAGCCAGGCTTCAGCAATACGTGAACTGTGAACTTCCAGATGTTCAAGCTGGTTTTAGAAAAGGCAGAGGAACCAGAGTTCAAATTGCCAACATCCACTGGATCATGGAAAAAGCAAGAGAGTTCCAGAAAAACATCTATTTCTGCTTTATTGACTATACCAAAGCCTTTGACTGTGTGGATCACAATAAACTGTGGACAATTCTGAAAGAGATGGGAATACCAGACCACCTGACCTGCCTCTTGATAAACCTATATGCAGGTCAGGAAGCAACAGTTAGAACTGGACATGGAACGACAGACTGGTTCCAAATAGGAAAAGGAGTACATCAAGGCTGTATATTGTCACCCTGCTTATTTAACTTATATGCAGAGTACATCATGAGAAACGCTGGGCTGGAAGAAACACAAGCTGGAATCAAGATTGCTGGGAGAAATATCTATAACCTCTGATATGTAGATATGCAGATGATACCACCCTTATGGCAGGAAGTGAAGAGAAACTAAAAAGCCTCTTGATGAAAGTGAAAGAGGAGAGTGAAAAAGTTGGCTTAAAAAGCTCAACATTCAGAAAACAAAGATCATGGCATCTGGTCCCATCACTTTATGGCGAATAGATGGGGAAACAGTAGAAACAGTGTCAGACTTTATTTTTCTGGGCTCCAGAATCACTGCAGATGGTATCTGCAGCCATGAATTAAAAGACGCTTACTCCTTGGAAGGAAAGTTATGACCAACCTAGATAACATATTGAAAAGCAGGGATATTACTTTGCAAACAAAGGTCCGGCTAGTCAAGGCTATGTTTTTTCCCGTGGTCATGTATGGATGTGAGAGTTGGACTGTGAAGAAAGCTGAGCACTGAAGAATTGATGCTTTTGAACTAAGGTGTTGGAGAAGACCCTTGAGGGTCCCTTGGACTGCAAGGAGATCCAACCAGTCCATTCTAAAGGAGATCAGTTCTGGGTGTTCATTGGAAGGACTGATGGCGAAGCTGAGGCTCCAGTACTTTGGCCACCTCATGCGAAGAGTTGACTCATTGGAAAAGATCCTGATGCTGGGAGGGATTGAGGGCAGGAGGAGAAGGGGATGACAGAGGATGAGATGGCTGGATGGCTTCACTGACTTGATGGACATGAGTTTGAGTGAACTCCGGGAGTTGGTGATGGACAGGGAGGCCTGGCGTGCTGCAATTCATGGGGTCGCAAAGAGTTGGACAGGACTGAGCGACTGAAGTGAACTGATTATGACATGCATGGGTATAATGTAAAATTCAGAGCAGTAATTAGGTTTGGAGAAGGAGAGGGCTACACAATAAACTTCAACTGTATCTCAACTTTAAAAAACAACCTGAAGCAAAAATGACTTAAGTTGCGATCATCTAGGTGGAGGGTAAGGCCTCCTGTATCTTTGGGGCATGTTTCGTGTGTTTTCAATGCTCTCCTTCTTTGGTGTGATTTATTCGCTCCTTCTCATTTTCCTCTTGTTTCGTAGGGACGGGTCCCCCAGAGCTACCTCCCCTGTTGAAAGCTGAAGCCCTCACTGAACTTAAGGCAGTTGGTTTCAAATTGCAACATTTTTGGAGTGCGCCTGCTTCAGTGGGAATAAATTGGTTGAGAGCTTATCAAATGCCAAGTGGTAAGCTATGGCCTAGGCAAGCATTAACTTATTTAATCCTCACAAGAGCCCTGGGAGCTAAGAATAATTATTATTTCCATGTGACAGAAGAGGAAGCCACACGAGTCTGGCCTCTGGACCTGGGCTTGTAACCAGCTCTTCTCTTGTTCACTTGCTTCTGACATCCTTGCTCCATCTCCTGCTAGAACTTCTAAAAAGGGCTCCTTGGGATGTATCCCAACAAGATGCCAAGGATAAGGTGGGATGCTGGGACAGGCATGGGAAAACAGGCTGTGTTATCCTATGCTTGGTGGGGTCTCAGTTTGGAAGGGCCACAGAGGGCCAGACTGAGGCAAAGGAGAAGGCAGTTTTCTCAGAGTGGGGCCTTGGTCTGGAAGCTAAGGAAATAAGAAGGGTTTCTTAAGGAGCATTTATTAGTCGCAGTGTTATCCCTGCGGGGTAGGATGTGCCAGGCACTCAGGGTGGAACTCTGGCCAGGAAGAGTGTACAGACACTAACTTCCCTACTGTCATTCCTCCCTGAGCTTTAAATGGGCCCAGCGCCAGTCGCCTGCTCCCTCTGCTGCCCCTCTGAGAGCTCCTTGAGGACAGAGACTGTCTGGGGCAAGATCTGACACGGTGCTGACACATGGTAGGAACAAAAATGTTTGCTAAAAAACAAATGAACACACAAACAAGTAAGCTCCAGAGGACTGAGTTTCACCGGTGCCCTCTGAATTGGGACTGAGCGCTCAGCACAATAAGCACACATTTAGCTGAAGTTCCTTGAGGGCAATGCATTATTCGTGTTTGCACACCTTGCCCCAGCACTGTGCCCAAAACAGTTCTTGCTGAAGAGCTGAGCAGAACTGAGATGAACGAGCAAATAAATATGGGGATTTATAACGATGGGCTGGAATTGTATGGGGGTATTCCAGAGAACCACAGATTAAAGAGCCAGGAGGTTGTGAAACCGTGTATGAACCTGTGTGCTGGTCCACAGAAGTAAAATGCAGACTCAAGGGGTAATAGTTGGGAAACATGAAGATGTAAAGACAAAGAACAGCTGCTGGACTGCGTAACTGGTAACAATTTAGACCATAAATCTGCCATATAGCAGAATCGCCAAACTCACTGTTCCCTGAAAGATACAGATAAAGGCCTGACACAAGCACTCCTAAGTTGTTTTTATGGGAAGCAGATCCCCCTCCAGATAAAAACTGCTGACCACAAGCACACAGACTCTAGGTTGGTTGAAACAAGAAGGTTGGTGATACTTGGAACTTCAACTTGATGCCAACCAGTCTGAGAATTGCCCATGAGCTAATCATGCCCTGCTCCCTGAACACTGTAAAACTCCTCACTACCCCCTCCAGGGTGGGTCACACCCTGAGGTGTATCAGCCCACCGTGGCCACCTTTGCCTGGCAAAGCAATAAAAGCTACTCTTTTCTATTTCACCCTAAACCCTGTCTCCATGTTTCTATTTGGCACCAGTGAACAGAGAATGAGTACAGGAAACAGTTGCTTAAAAATGATCCCATATCTCAAATAACAACTTCATTAATCTCATCATCAAAACCAAAATAACTATGGACACCATTTGCTTGGTCTCACTTATGTGCAAGGTGTTGTTAAGTAGATTATCTCTAAAACTTACCATCATGCTGCAAGGGATGTATTATTCCTGCCATTTCACAATGAAGAGACCCAGTCCCAGAAGGTTAAGCGACCTATTGAAGATCAAATATATCACAAGGAGCCCAATTAGGATTTAAAGGTGGGTCTCTTGGGCTTCAAAATCTGTGCTTCTGCTAGTGCGGTGGCCAGCCTGCCCCCTTTCACAGACTGAGTTGCGGCTTCAAAGAATGGCAGAAAAGAAGTTACATTCCTCCTTGATGAAAGATCCTGTAACTACTCCTGAGGCACTGTAATCATATGGCTTCTCTGAATATACTTAAGATGCAGCTCCTAACCTAATTGTTTTCTGCTGGCAACTCTAGTTGACTTAATATGAGCCCTTATTTCCCATGGGAGGGATGCTGTGAACTGGTATTACCCTATGGAAACTTGGCATACCCTAAAATACCAACAACACTAGTCATAAAAATAAATGAGGGACAAAGCAACCTTCAGTTCAGTTCAGTTGCTCAGTCCTGTCCGACTCTTTGTGACTTCATGGACTGCAACACACCAGGCTTCATCAACATCAACATCAACAACTCCTGGAGATTACTCAAACTCATGTCCCTCGTGTCGGTGATACCATCCAACAATCTCATCCTCTGTTGTCCCCTTCTCCTCCCACCTTCAATTTCTCAGCATCAGGGTCTTTTCCAATGAGTTAGTTCTTTGCAACCTTCAAATATGTGTTTTGCAAACATTTATTAAGAAGCAAAAAACAAATAGGGAATGTAAAGACTACATTGTACTTTCTTTCTGTTATTGAACAGAATTTACAAAAATATGAGAGCAATGAAGTCTGAAATGAAAGTGCTGGCTTCTTTTTCTGGCAAATACCCCTCTAACAAGCTTATTAAGCACTCTTTTTTTGCTCTAGGGTCCTCTGAACTGAATTCAGATTCAAGTCAACTCTTAAACTTTTCCTATGAGTCAATAAGCCTGAAAACCTCTGCAATCAGGCTTTGACCAGGCAATCTTGATCCTTGTTTTATGACATAAAATCCTCTGCAATGACTGTCTTCTTCAAGAGTTTTAGCTCTTTTATGCATTTTTATTTTCCCCTGAGTTTCAGTTGGTAAAGAATCTGCCTGCAATGTAGCAGTCCTGAGTTTGATTCCTGGGTCAGGAAGATCCCCTGGTGAAGGAAATGGCAACCTACTCCAGCATTCTTGCCTGGAAAATCCCATGGACAGAGCAGCCTGGCAGGCTACAGTCTATGGGGTCAACAAGAGTTGGACACGACTTGGCGACTAAACACGGCCTTCTTGAATATCTCAAACTATCCTTAAACTCAAGTTGGAAACTTTGGTATTTCATCACATCTGCTGCCAGCTTTTCAGAGAGATGTTGTCTTGGTAAAAAAGTGTAGCTTTGGTGGAGAAGTGTATGATTTGCATATCTTTACATAAAGCCATGTGATAAAAAATTATTCCATCTCATGCTGCTGCTGCTGCTAAGTCGCTTCAGTCATGTCCGACTCTGTGCGACCCCATAGATGGCAGCCCACTAGGCTCTGTCCCTGGGATTCTCCAGGCAAGAATACTGGAGTGGGTTGCCATTTCCTTCTCCAATGCGTGAAAGTGAAGTCACTCAGTCGTGTCCGGCTCTTAGTGACCCCATGGACTGCAGCCCACCAGGCTTCTCCGCCCATGGGATTTTCCAGGCAAGAGTACTGGAGTGGGGTGCCATGGCCTTCTCCAATTCCACTTCATGACTTAGCCCATTATGTCTTTTTTTACATTCTTTTCCATTATGATTTATTACAGGATATTGAATATAGTTCCTTATGCTACATAGTAGGACCTCGTGTTTACTTGTTTTATTTATATAGTTCATATCTGCTAATCCCAAGCTCCTCATGTACCTCTCCCCCCATCTCCTTTCTTCTTTGATAGTCGTAAGTTTGTTTTCTATGTCTGTGAGTCTGTTTCTCTTTCATAAATAAGTTCATTTATGTTATACGTCTAGATTCCACATGTAAGTGATATCATACAGCATATGTATTTCTCTTTCTGTCTTCACTTAGTATGATAATCTCCAGGTCCATCCATGTTGCTGCAAATGATACTATTTCATTCTTTTTATGGATGAGTAGTATTTCATCATATATATACTATAAAGAAGATATATATTTTCTTTATTCATCTGTCAATGGACACTTAGGTTGCTTCCATGAGTTGTTATTGTAAATAGTGCTGCTGTGAACACTGGGGTGCATGTATATTTTTGAATTAGAATTTTCTCTGGGACTGCTGGATCACATGGTAAGACTATTTTTAGTTTTTTAAGGAACCTCCATAGTGTTTTCTATAGTGATGCACCAACTTACATTCTGACCAACAGTGTAAGAAGGTTCCCTTCTCTCAGGGAGAGAGGAGAAAAAAAGAAAACCTCTCTTCAGAATTTATTTGTGGACTTTAATTATGGCCATTCTTACCAATGTGAGGCGATACTTCATTGTAGTTTTGATTTGCATTTATCTAATAGTGATGTGAACATTTTTTCAGGTACCTACTGATTATGTCTTCTTTGGATAAATGTCTATTTAGGTTTTCTGCTCATTTTTTTTTTTTTTTTGATTGGGTTGTTTGTTTTTCTTGTTATCGAGTTGTATGAGCTATTTTGTATATTTTGGAAATTAAGCCCTTGTCAGTTGCATCACTTGCAAATACTTTCTCCTAGTCTGTAGGTTGTCTTTTCTTCTGCTCATGGTTTTCTTTGCTGTGCAAAAGCTTATCATTTTGATTAGGTCCCATTTGTTTACTTTGTTTTTATTTCTATTGACTTGGGAGGCTGACCTAAGAAAACATAGGTATGATTTATGTCAGAGGGTTTTGGCTATGTTCTCTTCTAGGAATATTATGGTGTCATGTCTTATATTTAAGTCTTTGAGTCCTTTTGAGTTTAGTTTTTTTGTGCGGTGTTAAGCATATGTTTTAACTTCTTTGAGTTACATGTGGCTGTCCAGCTTTCCCAACACCATTTGCTGAAGAGATGATCTTTTTCTGACTGTATATTCTTGCCTCCTTTGTCAAAGATTGACTGTAGGTGTGTGGGTTCTTTGCCTTTTCTAATTATTGTTGATGTCAATTCACTCAGCAGATAACTGGCCTGAATGACTACATTTGTTGTAGTAAGCAGGCCAACTTTAACACACAAGTTGTGGGTGCTGAGGAGTGTTTGTGTGTGTGACGTGATAAGAATGGTATAAATGTGAAAAGCTTCCATGTGGACCTTGTAAGGTGAGGCGGAGCACACACAGTGCTCTCGCTGAATCACAGGATAGGAATGCATCAGAGCACCTAGGGATTCACAAACAATGGTGCTCATTCTTCATGGAATGTGTAGGGGTGGAAAACGCTCCCCTTCTTCCTTTCTAGGTTGTTTGGCTGGTCTAATAATTGCACTGACACATGACAGATTAACAGGAGAAAAACAAATTTTGGCCACCTCATGCGAAGAGTTGACTCATTGGAAAAGACTCTGATGCTGGGAGGGATTGGGGGCAGGAGGAGAAGGGGACGACAGAGGATGAGATGGCTGGATCGCATCACTGACTCGATGGACGTGAGTCTGAGTGAACTCTGGGAGTTGGTGATGGACAGGGAGGCCTGGCGTGCTGCGATTGATGGGGTCGCAAAGAGTCAGACACAACTGAGCGACTGAAGTGAACTGAACTGATGACGGATTAACAGGAGAAAAACAAATTTTATACTTATGAAAGGCCCGTAAAAATGAGACTCACTGCAGTCAGGTAATTTAGGCTTATATACCATCCTGAGCTAAGGAGAAGAGGGCAGGGATTTGTGTTTTCAGAAGGGAGGAAGACAATTTACAGGAAGATGAGAACAGCAAATGTTTGGTAAACAAATATTTTTCCCCTCCATACAAATGAGTCTTTCTGATATAAAAAACTTATCTCTGGTAATATTAATAGTTCTCTTCTGGGTTGTTGCTGTTTAGTTGCTAAGTCATGATGGGCTCTTTGTGACCCCATGTACTGTAGCCCGCCAGGCTCCTCTGTCCACGGGATTTCACAGGCAAGCATACTGGAGTGGATTGCCATGCCCTCCTCCAGGCGATCTTCCTGACCCAGGGAATGAACCCACGTCTCCTGCTTGGCGGGCAGATTCCTTACCACTGAGCCACCAGGTAAGCCCTCTCTGCCGGGTACAGGCCTCCTACTGAAATTCTTTCAGGCAGTTAAGGGGGAGGTAAAGCGCTCTTCCTAAATTTGTGGGTTCTAGTTGTCTGCAACTCAAAATAATCCTCATGCACATTCAGGAGGTGGCGTATTCTGCTCCCCACCAAATGTTAACACTTATGAGTAAGGAGCCTTCATAGGTAATATGTTGATATTGACCTGATTTGTAATATTGATTGAATATTGAAATGAGGTTTCAAGACATAAAACGGATTCTGCTGGATCTTCAACACTGTCATCCCTGGGCTAAACCTCATACTTTTGCCCCATCTTGGCTCAAGTCTATTGCCGTAAGTATCATGGCATGAAGGAAGGAGCATGGAATGGAGAGTTCTGAACAGGCTGTTGCAGGGCAACTCAAAATTTCCAATGAAGCTGCTGGAGATTAAACTTTCAAACTCTGTCCAATTAGACTATTCATTAGTATGTTCAGAGTCACAGATGAGAGGTAAATATGACATCCAGACAGAAGAGGCTAAGAAGCTCAAGTTGTGTGTTGGTCTGTTATAATGGGCCATGTTCATGCTGATGGATGGGTTCACAGGCCAGTGTTGCAGATAAAACACACAGAAAATCTAAGAGACCAGACAGATGGCTGTAGACGTTTCTGATGACTTGACCTCTGGTTCTAATTCTTGTGAAGGTAGCTGCTTTCTTGCCCTCGGAGTATATGAGATGCTCTGATTTCTTTCAATATAACTTCCTTAATAAGTCAAAACCAAAAAACAACTCCACATCCATGCTTTCTCCTTGCCCTACCATGACACTGTGTGTATAGTTAAAGCCAGACTACCAAAATTAAAACCCCAGCTCTGCCACTCTCTAGCTGTGAGTCCTATTTATCCTTTCAGTATCTCAGTAACATTATTTCCGTGGGGATAGTATTAATAACATCTCCTTCCTAGGGTTGTGGGGATTACATGAGAAACAATTTCTAAAACATTAGAGCAATCGATGTTATGTGGCAGCGTGGATGGGAGGGGCATTTGGGGGAGAATGGATTCATGTATATGCATGGCTGAGTCTCTTTGCTGTCCACTTGAAACTATCATAACATTGTTAATTGGCTCTACTCCAATATAAAATAAAAAGTTAAAAAAATATTAGAGCAATGACTGCCCCATACCAAGTGTTTCCTTTTAAAGTGGTTAACTTATATATATATATAAAATATATAAATGTATACATATTTCATACAGTTCATGGATACTTATAAGTCCATTGACCCAATTTAGAAAAATTCCCTGATTTGCATTAAAATTTGTATTTATATTCTGAATGGATTATTATTTACTTGAAGATAATATTCCATGGAATGTCATCTATACAAAGACAAAATTTCTTGGACCAACAAAGTAAAGACTGCATAATAGAATCTAGCTTACTTCTCCTGCCAGCTAAAATCAGAGGAAATAATTTTGAGGCTTCACTCATTTACTCCTTCATTCATTCATCCATTCATTCATCACCCCAGTTGTTCTATCTTATCCTTCCCATTGGATTGTCTTAGCACCATGTCAGCTCATCACTGGTACCCCCCCTGAAATTGATTGCTACTTCAGCTGCTCCCAAGGACAGCCAAATAGCCTTTCTGCGGGCAGTGAGCATGTCAAAACACAGAGAAAAAGACTCAGGGATTAAAAGAAATAAGACTCGAAGAACACAACTTGCCATACCAAATGGAGCAAATCTTATTTACAAATGACCTCTAACCTCTGAGAGCAGCTCAAATAAAGAAACATCTGTCATCTTTGGGAACATCCAAAACTCTTCACCCTGACAGGGGGCCTCCAAAGACCAGATTCCATTTCAATATAATTGGCTCCTTGCCCTTTTCCTGCCTTCCTCCAGCCATGCACAGAGAGCTGAACTGTCTTGGGATGGGCAGCCAACCCAGAGATGTGCGACATCTTGACAGCGGAACCAGGGGGTGGAGGCAGGGCAGCGGCTCTGCTAATTAAGAACGGGATGCACTGATTTCAGCTTCAGAAGGAGGAGCATAGATTGTGGTGTCTGGAATCTCAGAGCTCCTGTTGATGGCAATACTTAGAACTTTTTCCTTCATCAAGGCATAGTACAGAGAGGATTTTCTGAGTGAACTATTTAACCTTTGCATGATCCACCTTTAATTTTTCTTTTATATTTTAAAATTTCTTTTTTGATGTGAACCATTTTTAAAGTCTTTATTGAATTCGTTACAATACTGCTTCTGTCTTACTTTTTGGTGTTTTGGCTATGAGATATATTTGATCTTAGCTCCTTAACCAGGAGTCAAACCTGCACCCCTTGCATTGAAAAGCAAAGTCTTAACCACTGGAGCCCCAGGAAGGTCCCTGATCTATCTTTTAGAAAGGCCTTCCTTAATACCATTTTCTAAAGTCATAAATGGACCAGTATGAATGCAAGAAACAGATGCCAAGATATATCATGGGAAATGCAGGTTGTCTGAGTGTTTAATCCTTTCATGCTTTTACTCATAAGTATTCATCAAGCATATATTAAAGTTGAAACACTTGTAGAAGCTGATGATACGGCATGAACTTGGCAGATGAGATCTTTGCCTTCATGAAGCTTCCATTCTGGTGAGGGGATGGATGACAAAGAAAAACAAACAAGATCCTAGCAGACTGTGCTTCATTCTCTGAAGGAAGCAAGCAGGGAAAGGAGGATAATCCTCCAAAGACTGGAAGCTAACACTTGAGTTTTACATACTAGGAATGATTCTAAGCCATGCACTTATAACAACCTTTCACATTTTAGTTAATTTACCCATTTGGCAGATGAGAAAACAAACCATAATTTGTTCCCAAATTACAACTCTATCCCTCTAGTTGTTGGCCAAATGCTTCTGTCATTCTTATTTCTCTTGTTTTTTTCTGTCTCTATTATACCCTATTATCTAATCATACACAATCAGTTGGGCTTCCTAGGTGGCAATAGTGGTAAAGAATATGCCTGCCAATGCAAGAGATATGAGATAAGGTTCAATCCCTGGGTCGGGAAGATCCTCTAGAGAAGGAGATGACAACCCACTCCAGTATTCTTTCCTGGGAAATGGCATGGACAGAGGAGCCTAGCAGCCTACAGGCCATGGTGTTGCAAAGAGTTGGACACAACTGAGCACGCACGCACATGCAATCAGTCGGGAAACCTCTACCTCAGTATACAATTGACTTTTGAACAAAGCAGGGGTTAGAGGTACTGTCCCTTCCTGCAGTCAGATAACTGGCCCCTGGGGTATGTGATTCCTGTGTATTTGTGGTTCTATATTGGTAGATTCAACCAACTGTGGATGGCGTAGTACTGTAGTATTTATTATTGAAAAATTCCATGTATAAGTGGATCTGCACAGTTCAAACCTGTGTCACTCAAGGGTCAACTGTATTTACAGAATCTGACCACTTCTCTCCATCTCCTCTGATATACCCTGGCCTGAGGCACCATCACCTCTCAACTGGCTTATTGCAATAAGCTCCTAAGTTGTTACACTTCTACTCTGGCTCCTTGGAGTCTGTTCTAAAAATAGTAGTTATAGACATTCTGAAAAATAGAAATCAAATTATTTCACAACTCCACTCAAAACTCTTCAGTGGCTTTCCATACGGTCAGAGTAAAAAATTGAGGGCAGTAGGAGAAGGGGGCAACAGAGGATGAGATGGTTGGATGGCATCACCTACCCAATGGACATGAGCTTGAGCAAACTTGAGGAGATAGTAAAGGACAGGGAAGCCTGGCATGCTGCAGTCCATGGAGTTACAAATAGTCAGACACTCTGAGCAAAAAGTAACTAAACTCCTCTATGCTTGTATTCCTTAGTCATCTGCCATCACTACTGAACACACCCTGTGTATTCTGGCCTCTCCTCTCCCCTCTGATCACCTTCCTCAGCCCCCTCCCCCTCATGGCTCACTCTAGCCACACTGACCTCCTAATTGTTCTTAGGCACTCCTGCCATAGAACATCTCAAAGACCATGACTCTGTCTTGATAGCCCCAATGGGCTCCCTTGATCACCTCCCCTGGTTTTTACTCAAATGTCATCTTTCCACTGGGACTTCCCTGGCCAATCTAATGTTTAAAACCACAAGCCCTCTATGCCCCAAATCTATCATTTTTCCTCCAAACCATTTATCATCAATTGATACATGTTTTTACTAATTTTTATTCACTTATTGCTTGTTCCCCACTACCAAAATATAAACTACATGAAGGCAGGAATTTTTGTCTGTTCTGTCCATTTCATTTTTTAGATTGCCTAGAAGAGTTCTTTGTATGTAAGAGGCACTTAGTAAATATTGAGTTAATGAATGAAGGAAGAGGACCTATTCCTCTGACTTGATCATTCAAAAGAAATCAAGATTGAAAAGGACAGTGATGCTTGATCTAGAAGAGGAAGAATAGGAGGAATGATTGTAGACAAGATGAGGAAGGAAGAAATATTTACAGGGGAAGCTGACTTTGACACTAAACAAGAGTCAGGCATAAACACTGCCTGCAGGTACAGAAAGCAAAATGTTTGCTTTCATGCTCTGCAGTTCAGTCTTCATGGATTACCCTCATCAGTCTCTCTCTTTGCTCAGTAGAAATGCCTGAGAACTCAGGGAAGTGACTTTCTCTCTCTAAACATGGCAGGAAAAATAAGATCAATGCAGCATTTATCGTATGCAGCTCTAATCTCTGGGGCTATGTCACAGGTTGATCACGGGATTCTCGGAGCAAATGTGCAGGCAGCTTATCACTGGCCATTCCCAATGCTACATTCATGGGAGAGGTGCAGGGAGAGAAACTGGCAAGATCTGTGACGCAGATCTTCAGCAGTCTGAAAATGGAGGCCCTAAACCAGCTCTGTAGGAGAAAGTGTCTGGGGGGAGAGTGTACATGGAAGTGTGATCTCAGTCACAGAACAGAGGTTTGGCTTTTCTGAAACCACAGAACAATTCCAGGCAGCATCAGGAGAGCTATTGAGGTCACATATGCCTAACTCAGATGATGCAAGTTCTGGTCTCCCTAAGACCTTGCTTCATAACTCGCTTAGTGTCCGTCTTGGGTGCTTTAACCTCTCTGTCTCTGTGGTGGGTGGACAGTGCTAACGCTAGTGAGGAGGCAGGGCTGTTCTTAGGGTAGTTTCCTGGCACGTGAACTCAGTAGAGATGCCCAGGCAGGACTGTTGTGTAACCAGAGGTGAAACAGGCCCAGACATCTGTAGCAGCCTCGGTATTTTTAGAAAACACATTTTCATCTTCAGTTTACACCAGATCTGGAATAGAGCTAAGTCATTACAATGTGTTAGGTCCTGTTTATTCCAACCCAGGACAGCTAGCTTTGATCAGCAGATATCAGCAGGGTATATCAAAGCTGCTGCTGGAACGTGGGTCCCTTGAGGTAGCATTTCCTTAGTCACAGCAAGTTGAAGTGACATTCTGCTATACTGAGAGAAGATGGAAGGGTGGAAAAGGAGAGAGCATAAGCGAGTAGAGGGAGGAGAGGGACGGAGGGAAGGAAGGAGGGAGAGAGAGGAAGAGAAAAGAGAAAGAGGAGGGGGAGGATAAAAAAAGAATTGAAGAACAGGAAAAGGCTATTACATTTGTTGGGTACTTACTACACATCAGAATTATATTAAGTTCCCTAAAAGCATCAGTTCTAATCCTTTCAAATACCGTGAGGCACAGTCATTTTTACCTCTATTTTCCAAAAGAGAAAACTGAGGCTTAGAGATGTGAGTGACTGGTGAGGTCATGCAAGGATAAATGGTCAGCCAGCACAGGCCTGTCTGGTTCCAAGTTCATGCATTTCCCAGAATGCTGAAGTGGGGGGTAATGACAGTCAGGAAGGGTGTCTATGCTGGGTTCTGCAGAGTGCAGAATTTACCCTTGCCCCAAAGAGGTCAGCTATTTGTCCTCAGCTTCTGGGAAATAATCTCGAAGGTCTTGGAATGTCATGTGTGAGTGTTTCTGTTTGCCTGGGGATGTTGGGTCATGTCAGAGAGACCAACAACATGATCTAGGGTGGACGCTTTGGGTCATGTAGTGTTAGCTCAGTGTCCAGAGGGGCCTAGGTCAGCCATGTGGGCAGACAGCTGTATCTACAGGATGGATCCCCAGTAAAAACTCTGGACACAAGGCTTGAGGGAGCTTCTCTGGTTGGCAATACTCTGTGCATGTTGTCATACGTGGATACTGGGAAAGTAACACTGTCCACAGTTCCATGGGAAGAGGACAATGGGAACTCTGCATTTGGAACTTCCCTGGAATCTGCCCCATGATTCCTTGGCTGATTGATTTTCCTCAGCATCCTTTCCCTGCTGTAAACTACAACCTTGAATATAACAGCTTTCAGTGAACTCTGAGTCCTGCCAGTGAATGATCAACACTGAAGTTGGTCTTGGGAACCTCCAAACTTGCAGTTGGTATAAGAGGAGCAGGTGGGCTGACGGACTGTGCTCGCTTTAACTTTGTGGATTCCCTCACTCCTTGCATTGGCAATATTCTTTTGGTCTATGTTCCTCTCTTTTCTCAGCAACAAATCCTGGAATGAGCCACTATCACCCTGGGTTGGGCTATCAAGGTACTGGGGACATGAAGTCAGTGGTCAAGTCCAAGAAAGTGAAAGCCAAGGAAAACCTGGAAATGGCAGGTAGGAGTTGATGAAAGGCTGGTCTGGACATGGTGGTCACAGACACTATAATATGGAGATACTGTTATTCTTATGTCCCTTAAGGCTTATGATTTTCTGAGATTCTGTAGTCTGACAACATGGAAAAAGTAACAACTCTATGCAGGCTTAAAAGAGGACTTTATTTTTCCATTTCTGGATATTCTTGCAAAGCTAGGCAGTTCAGTTGCTTAGAATACAGGGCTAATACTTATCATGATCACAGATCGAGGTCCACAGAGAGCAGATTGGAGTGCCATTTTTTCTGCCTCCCTGCCCTCTCTCCCTTCTAACAACTCTAATGTCCCAATTTTATGTAAGTCACTGTGCTAGCCAACAGGGACCACAAAGATGGTCATGACACAGTCCTGCCCTAAAGGGAACCTTAATAAGGTGCGGTGTTGGGTCACATGGACAACTGGACAGAAAATCTAAATAAACTAAGGGCTAAATAGTAGACAGACAAGCAAAATTTGAATGAGTGAACAAATATCTCAAAAAGTAACAGGACTAGTAGCTGTAATAAGGGCGTACTAGGAAATTTTATTGAAACTAGAAATAAGAACTTCAGTGGAGGGTTTCCCTGGTGGGCCAGTGGCTGAGACTCTATGCTCTCAGTGCAGGAGGCCTGGGTTCGATCCCTAGTCAGGGAGCTAGATCTCACATGCCACAGCTAAGAACTGGTGCGGCCAAAAAAATGAGAAGAATTCCAAGGTTAAATGACCTTTCCAAGAGAAGAAAGCACCAAGAATGAAGACACAGAGTTTTTAAGTACAGAACACGTCTAGGGACAGCTCATAGCCCATAAGCCTGGGTGATGAAGTATAGCAGGGCAAGCGGCAGGAACAAGCAAGAGAGAGAGAAAGCGCAAGAGATGAGGTTGGAAGGACACAGACTGGAGAATGAATGGCCTTATCTGTCAAGTCAAAGCATTTTTACCTTACTTGGTAGCAAGGAAGAGCCTTCTAAAGAAGGAGGGATAAGCCCTTCCTTTGAAACTATATTTGTCTTTATTTCTACTGTGCTTTCTTGAATCAGTGGTGATACTGATGATAGTAGTGGTAACAGTAATAATATAAAAAAATCACAGTGTACACCTGTAGATACATTAAATTTTTCAAAGCACTATTACTTAAAAACAGTTTTTAAGAAATACAATGTTAAGCCCTCACACCATTAGGCTCAATGCAGAGCTTTGCATAACTCATATCATGCTGCCAAAGCCCAGGATGGGCATACTTGGCATTGTTTTAGAGATACAGAGCATGCAGGCCCGAGAAAGTGAGTTTGCACAGGGCCTCACAGCTGATGGACAGCAGGGCTAGCCTTGACCTCATCTCTCAGACTCAAGTCTGTCCCGACTCCTGCCCTGCCCCACTATCTCACTTCATTCTTACCCTGTGTGGGGAAATACTACTCTTCCCGTGATATGGATGAGGATTCTGAAATGAATAAAGATAAAGTCATAAGCCCAAGGGGCTTCCCAGGTGGCACAGTTGGTAAATAACCTGCCTGCCAATGCAGGAGATGCAAGAGACATGGGTTCAATCCCTGGATCAGGAAGAGAAGCCTAGCAACGGACTGGGGATATAGAGTCAGTGGACAGAGAAGCCTAGCACTGCATAGCCCATGGGTTTGCAAAGAGTCAGATGCAACTGACCACACACATACACATAAACCCAGGACCACACAACAAGAATGGAAGTTATCTCTTTGGCTTCATAATGCACTTTCTTCTCACCTGACCGTAGTTGGAACGACACATGCTACATAGAGTGTGCATAGCTGTTGCATGTTTAAGTCTGAATGAGCTGCTGGGAGAAATCAATATTTTTTTCATTGTTGAATTGGATGAGTGAGTCCTCAAGGCATTTTTCTCCTTCATGTTGTGTGGTGCCCATAAAGTGACTCCTCTGAATTTGCCCTGTACTCTCCCTTAGGTCTTCTAGACACTTACCGGGGTGTTTTTCCAATTATCCTTCCTCTTATGAAAACTATACCCCTCTAACCCCCACCTCACGTTTCTACTATATGAACCACTGTCTAGTCAATTTGTTGGAACAACTGGTTGGACCTGAGTGCATTCTCAAAATCAGCCAGGCCAATCAAATTCTTTCATGACTTGGCAATGACAGGGAGTCCCTCAAACGGCAGCACACTGGTGGAGGGGGTCCTGGACCTCCACTGCTGAGGCTGCTGGGCTGCCCCGGGCCCTGCCCTCCCTGAGGTCTGCAAGTAGCCATGCTTTGGATTCTGTGTGAGACCTCATGAACCTTCTCATAAAAGCCTTTTGGACATCTTCTCTAGTTCGAAGGAAGCTAACCAAAGAAATGTAGCCCCCCCCACCCAAAAACAAAACAACAACAACAACAACAACAACAAAAAACAAAGATTTTGACTACAGAATCTGCAGAGAAGATGCAGAAGCTACTTTTTCATGCGACATTAGTCTCTTTCATTATTATTTTCAGTTCATTTTAAATATAGGTCATAAACCCAGGTCACCTACTGAGATGTTTGCAGTTTGTTGGTCTTGGAAAAACATGGGGAGTAAAAATGCTTCTAATGTAAGTTCAGAGCAGCCATGTGGTCCTGCCTCAGCCTTCTGTTATAATGACCGTATCTGGAATGATCCTCTGTGAGTGAATTTGGCTTGGCTCAGGGGTTTCTGTCTGTCAAGTGAGCAGGTAGCTGTTGTTGACACCTCTGCAAGTGTTTTTTAGGGTAATCTTACCCCAAGTCAGAATCCTTCATGAGCATGATGCAATGGCTTTCTGAACCCTGGGCACATAACATCTGGATGTAGAACCTGGTGAAGTGATCAGGAGGTAAGACACAAGATCAAGATCTTGATCTTAGCTCAATATAGATAAAATTCTTTTTGCTACTTTTGAACAAACTCATTCATTCAATCAACACATATTTATCCAGTGCTTGATAATAAAACTTGTGATTTATTAAGTGCTAACTATACTCCAGGTACTGTGATAAGATTTCAGTTTGTATTATTCACCCATTCACCCAATAACAATGATTGAATTCTTGTTATATGTCTGGCATTGCTTTAGGTGCTAGGGCTATAGCTGTAAAAACAAAGCAAAACAAAATCCTGTCCCCAGTGTGTGTGTGTGTGTGTGTGTGTGTGTGTATGTGTGTATGAAACAACTATGCAATAGTTCAGACAGTGATAAGTGCTATGAAGCAAAATAAAGTGGGGTAACAGAACTAGGTAATGGGTATATGGTTGCTATTTTATGCATTAAGATCAGGAAAGCCTCTGGGACAAGGTGACATTTACAGTAATGTAAATGGGTAAAGCCATGGGGTACCTAACAGAAGAGAATTCCATGAAGGGAAAATGCCAGTGTAATGCCCCAAAACAGAAGCACGCTTGCATTTTTGAGAAAAATGAGGCCAGTGTAGCTGGAGTGAAGAATAGAACTAGGAAGTACAGTTTGGAGGTTACTGAAATAATACTGCCACTTGAGAGATTATTGTGGTTTAGATCAGTAAGCAATGGAAATAGCAAACGGTCAGTTCAGTTCAGTTCAGACAGGCAGTTGTGTCCAGCTCTTTGCAACCCCATGGTCTGTAGCACGCCAGAATTCCCTGTCTATCACTAACTCCTGGAGCTTGCTGAAACCCAAGCTGACAAATGGTCAGATTACAGATATACTCAGAAGAGCCCAAAGGATTTCCTGATGTACTACGTGTAGGGTAAGACAGAAAGTAAAGTCAAGGATCAGAGGGCAGTATTTGTCACAAGCAATTAGATGCAGAGTTCTTAAACACTGAGAGGAGAAGACTACCAAAAGAACTGGCTTGGAAGATGAAGACAGAAATTCAGTTTTGGATATGTAGGTTTGAGGTATAATTATGTTGGTTTAATTACATATGTAAAAATTATGTAGGTTTAATTATCAAAGTGGAGGTGACCTTTTGAGAACTGAGTGCCTAATAACTATTTGATTCAAATAGAACCTGGAATCTGGTGGCAAGATCTAGGTTGGAGATATATATTTTCAAGTCATCAATGTGTAGGTAATATTTAAAGCCATGGGATAATATGAGATCTAGATAGTGGGTGCTGAGAAGTGTCCTAAGAAATGAATCCTGGGACACTGAAAAAGAGTGTCCAATGAAGTAGGAGGAGAACCAAGGGAGAATAGGGTTCTGAAGACCAGTGAAGGAAGTTAAGAATGAAGACTCATGACTAGCATGGGATTTGCCATTATGGAGCTCTTAACAAGAAATATTCTCACTGAATGATAGCTATAAGAGCCTGATTACATTGACTGAGTAGAAAATGGGTGGTAAGGAAATGAAACAGTGAGTTCAGACAAGTCTTGAAAACTGTTAATAGGGGGTAGAACAATAGAAGGTATATAAGGTTAGGAGAAATCTGATTTGTTTTAAGCAAGGGAGTTGTCATAGCATGGTGGTATGTTGATGGGGATGTTTGAGTAGAGGTGGAAAACTGATGACCTAGCAGAGAGTAAGATATTGCAGAAACAATGTCCTTGAGTAGAAAAGTACACAAGTATAAGACATTAAATACAGAAGTAAAGGAACCGCCTTAGGTAGGAGCACTGACATTTAACAAGAAGAAAAATAGAGAAAATGGGCACAGATGTAGGTGGGGAGGTAGACTAGTTGGGAAATGTGTGAAAGTTTCCTTCTGATTGCTACAAAGTTCACAGTTTTCTTATTGAAATAAGAAGCAAAAATTCATTGGCTGAAAATGAAGAAGGGGAAGAAGGAGTTGGGACTTGGAGGAAAAAGAAGTTATAAAACACTTATAAAGAAGAATAGGAGAGTGCTTGTGCTAGGGAAATAATTTTATCTTAAAATAGCCTCATAAATCAGGTATTATTAAATATATTTAAAATATTAGGATGCTGAAGTTACAGAGGTAACTTGTCAGAAATATATAGTAAATCCATAGCATAATTTAGATCTAATCTTGATCTATCTGCCCTTAATTATCATGGAGGGTAAAAACTAATTGCCTAAGACATATTTCTTGTGGCCATGGAGTTTAAGCCAATTGTGAGGAAAAAACATCTTTAATTCAAAAAGTAAACAATGATCTAATGATCTATATGTGATGTAACCACTGGAATTCTAAGAAAACTTTACTTGAAGACGACAGTGTTAACTGGGAATAGAATGGATGATGGTTTCATGGTGGAGTCGAGTTAGGACTTAGATGGTAGGATCTGGATAACAAAGACGCACTAAAGAAGGCACTCAGAGTGAGAGGTGGCTCAGAAACAAAGGGAAAGGTATGAGTGATAAAGGAATGGAGTGTTGGTGAATCTAACCTTAGGAGAGCTCAAGACAAATAAAAAGTTTTATGTGTCAACAAGTTTCTCTAACAATGGAGGCATTTTAACACTGAAGTGATAAGGTACAGAAGTGGAGGAGGTTTTGTTGGAAGAGACCTGTTCAGCTGGTGGGGGTGCTAGTGAGAAAAACTGTTTTTGTGGCACGGGTAAGGACTAAGTCTGGGGAAATCATGCTCACCACAGAAAGAAAGGAGTAATTCCAGAAGGGAAAGAGCCAGAGAGGGGATCCTTAAGTTCTGTCTTCCTACATCTCTGGTTCACCCTTGATCTATGCACACGTGGAACAGACCCAAGAAGATCAACTAAAAACAAACAAAAAGAGGTAAACTGATATGGAAACTGCTTCCCAAGAAGAAAACTTTGTAGTCTAATTCCAACCAAGTTAAATGTCTGTAAAAGAAAAGAAGCTACATGTTGTAGAAAAATAATAGGATCCAGAGTCTCCATGCTTAACATTCAAACTGTACAGGATAGTCAATATATATGAGCCAGAAAATGTGGCCAGTTCTCAAAGGAAGAGGCCATCAACTAAGATGAGTCTCAAGATGATCCAGATTTTAGAATTAGCAGACATGAAATTTAACAGTTATGATAACCCTCTTCAATGATATAAAATAATATGTGCTTACAATGAGTAAAAATCTTAGCATAAATATGGGAACAATAAAATGTGTAAAAATTAATATTCTATAACCCAAATTAAAATATCTGCAATAAAATATTCACTAGACAGATATAACTATAAAATGAAAATGACAGAGGTAAAAGTTAGTGAATATTAGGATAGAGCAATAGAAATTATCCAAAGTGAAGAACAAAGATAAGATGAGCAGAGTCTCAGAAGCTTGCTAATAATATAAAAAATGTCTAAAGTACATGTTATTGAAACCCTAGAAGTACAAGAATGAACAAAGAGGGTATATAAAAATATGTAAATAAATAGTGGCCCCAAATTTCCTGAATTTGAAAAAAGAAACAACTTTGAATATTCAAGATATTCAATAAGCCAGAATAAATTTAATCTCAATAAACCAGAATAAATATGAAAAAGACTATCAGCTCATAATATGTCCATGACTATCAGAAACCAAGGAAGAGAGTAAATCTTGAGAAATCAGAGAAAAATGACACAATACATATATAAGAATTTTGATTTGATTAAAGGCCAGAAAATGTTAAAACATCTTTAAAGAGCTTTAAAAATAGAGCTGAATTATACAAGCAGCAAAAATAATTCCTCAAGAATAAAGGAAAAATAGATCTTTTCAGATAAGAGAAAACTATGAGAACTTGTTAGTATCAGATAAGCACTACAAGAAAACACTAAAGTAACTTCTGCAGGCTAAAGCAAAATGATGCCAGATGGAAACTCAAATCCCCAGAAAGGAATAAAAAGTATCAGAAGTGGTGAATATCTATGTAAATGTGAAAAACATGATTTTTTCCCCTTTTCTTAATTTGTTTGTAATACAAGTACCTGTATAAAGGAAAAATAGCAGTAGTACCTTCTGAGATTTTTAGGTAAGTGGATGTCATAAATATAACAGTAGCATAAAATTGGAAGGAGAATGGAATTACATGATTTCAAAGCTTTTACATTTTACATGAAGTGGTACACATTAACTCTAGGTTACACATTAAAACACAATAAAAGTTAAGGATTTTAAGACTTAGAAAAACCATGAAAAAAAATTAAGAAGTGTGGGGGAAAAAACCCAAGAGAAATAAATAAAATGGAATTTTCAATATTATTAAAATAATCCCTAGAAACAGAGGAACAACAAAGCCAAGCCAAAGCGTTCATGTTGAAAATAGCAAAATGCTAGGCTAAAATACAATCATATAAAAATTATATTATAGATTAAGGAAATTAACATTCTAAATGCAGAATTTGTCAGAATGGATAAAAATCAATAAATTAAAAATTGAAAAAATCACCAACATAGTAAAAGGCTCATACACCATGACCAAGTGGGATTTATCCCAGGGATGCAAGGATTCTTCGATATCAATCAATATGATATATGACATTAACAAACTGAAGAACAAAAATCATATGATCATCTCAATAAATACAGAAAAAGCTTTTAACAAAATTCAGTACTCATCTATGATATAAACTCTCTAGAAAGTGGGCTTAGAGGGAACCTACCTCAAAAAAATAAAGGCCATATATGACAAACCCACAGCAAACATCATTCTCAATGGTAAAAAACTGAAACGTTTCCTATAAGATCAGAAAAAAGACAAGAATGTCCACTCTAGCAACTTTTATTCAACACAGCTTTGACAATCAGAGACATGAAATGTCTATGACAATCAGAGAATGAAAAGAAATAAATCCAAATTGGAAAAAAAGAAGTAAAACCATCACTGTTTGCAGATGACGTATTATAAACAGACAATTCTAAAGAAGCTACCAGAAAACTAGTAGAACTCACCCATGAATTTGATAAGGTTGCAGGATACAAAATTAATACACAGAAATCCCTTGGATTTCTCTATGCTAACAATGAAAGATCAGAAAGAGAAATTCAACAATCTCATTTACCAACATATCAAAAAGAATAAAATATCTAGGAATAAACCTACCTATGTGGCACCCCACTCCAGTACTCTTGCCTGGAAAATCCCGTGGATGGAGGAGCCTGGTAGGCTGCAGTCCACGAGGTCGCTAACAGTCGGACACGACTGAGCGACTTCACTTTGACTTTTCACTTTCATGCATTAGAGAAGGAAATGGCAGCCCACTCCAGTGTTCTTGCCTGGAGAATCCCAGGGACGGGGGAGCCTGGTGGGCTGCCGTCTATGGGGTCACACAGAGTCGGACACGACTGAAGCAACTTAGCAGCAGCAGCAGCATGGAGGCAAAAGACTTGTTCTTGGAAAACTGTAAGATGCTGATGAAAGAAATCAAAGAGGACACAAACAGATGGCGAGACATACCATGTGCTTGGATTGGAGAAATCAGTATTGTCAAAATGATTATACTATCCAAAGTAATCTAAAGATTCAGTGTAATACATATCAAACTACCAATGGCACTTTTCGCAGTACTAGAACAAAAACTTTCTAAATTTGTATGGAAATGCAAAAGACCTTGAACAGCCATTCAGAGAAAGAAAAATGGAACTGGAGGAATCAGACTCCCTGACTTCAGATTATAGTACAGTCATCAAAACAGTAAGGTATTGGCACAAAAACAAAAATAGAGATCAAAGGAACAGGATAGAAAGCCAAGAGATAAACCCACACACCTAAGGTCACCTAACCTCTGACAAGGGAGGCAAGACTATAAAATGGAGAAAAGATAGTCTCTTCAGTAAGTGGTGCTGGGAAAACTGGACAGCTACATGTAAAAGAACGACATTAGAACACTTTCTAACACCATACACAAAAATAAACTCAAAGTGGATTAAAGACAAAGTATAAGACCAGATACTATAAAAGTCTAAGAGGAAAACATAGGTAAAACACTCTCTGACATAAATCATAGAAGTACCTTTTTGGATTCACCTTCTAGAGTAATAAAAATAAAAACAACTATAAACAAATGGGACCTAGTTAAACTTGAAAACTTTTGCACAGCAAAAGAAACCATAAACAAAATGAAAACTCACAGAATCAGAGAAAATATTTTCAAAGGAAGTGACTAACAAGGGATTAACCTCAAAAATATACAAACAACTTATGCAGCTCAATATAAAAAAGCAAACAACCCAATCAAAAAATGGGCAGAAGATCTAAATAGACATTTCTCTCAGGAAGATACACAGATGGTCAAAAAGTACCTGAGAAGATGTTCAACATCACTAAGTATCAGAGAAAAATGAAAGTGAAAGTTGCTTAGTCATGTCTGACTCTTTGTGACCCCATGGATTACACAGTCCATGGCATTCTCCAGGCCAGAATATTGGAGTGGGAAGCCTTTCCCTTCTTCAGGAGATTTTCCCAACCCAGGGATCAAACCCAGGTCTTCTACATTGCGGGCAGATTTTTTACCAGCTGAGTCACCAAGGAAGCCCAAGTATCAGAGAAATGCAAGTCAAAACTAATAACCCCACATTGGTCAGAATGACCATCATCAAAAAATCTGCAAACAATAAATGCTGGAGAGGGTGTGGAGAAAGGGAATCTTCCTACACTGTTGGTGGGAATGTAAAGAAACAGTATGGAGGTTCCTTAAAAACCTTAAGAAAAGAAAGGACTACCAGCCCCATTCCTGCACATATTATATCTGGAAAAAACCATAATTTGAAAAGGTACGTGCACCCCAATGTTCAGTGCAGCATGGTTTACAATAGCTAGGACACAGAAGCAACCTAAATGTCCATCGACAGAGGAATGGATGAGGAAGACACAGTCCATATATGCCATGGATGCTACTCAGACATAAAAAAGAATGAAATAACGCCATCTGTCTCAACAAGGATGGACCCAGAGATTATTATACTCAGAAAAATATCATATGATATTGTTTATATGTGGAATCTGAAAAAAATGGTAGAAATGAACTTACTTACAAAACTGAAATAGAGTCACAGATGTAGAAAACAAACTTATGGTTACCAAGGAGGAATGTGGGGGGAGGGATAAACTGTGAGACTGGGACTGACATATACACACTACTGTACATAAACTAGATGACTAATAAGAACCTGTTGCATAGCACAGGGAACTTACTCAATACTACTCTGTGATGCCCCATATGGGAATAGGATCTAAAAAAGAGTAGATATATCCAGATGTATAATTGATTCACTTTGCTGTACAGCAGAAACTAACACAACATTGTAAATCAACTATGCTCCAAGAAAAATGAATTAAAAAAGAAAGCATGTTCATTCAAATACTTGAATGCTTATATTTATAGTGAGAAATAAATATTCTCAGTTGTATCTGACTCTTTGCAACCCTATGGACTATACAGTCCATGGAATTCTCCAGGCCAGAATACTGAAGTGGGTGGCCTTTCCCTTCTCCAGTGGATCTTCCCAGCCCAGGGATCTAACCCAGGTCTCCCGCATTGCAGATGGATTCTTTACCAGATGAGCCACCAGGGAAGCCCAAGAATACTGGAGTGGGTAGCCTATCCCTTCTCCATTGGCTCTTGCCAACCCAGGAATTGAATGGGAGTCTCCTGCATTGCAGGCAGATTCTTCACCAACTGAGCTATCAGGGAAGCCCATATTTATAGTAACATTACTTATAATTGTAAAAAACTGGGAACCACTGAAATGTCCATCAACAGATGAATCAAGTTGTCAGGGTAGGGAGGGTTAAATTCGGAGGCTGGGGTTAACATATATACACTAATATGTATAAAATAGATAACCAACACAGGCTTACTGTATAGCACAGAAATTATACTCAATAATTTGTAATAACCCATAAGGGAAGAGAAGCTGAAGCATACATACATATGTATGT
Organism: Bubalus bubalis; assembly: GCF_019923935.1. Taxonomy (NCBI): domain Eukaryota; kingdom Metazoa; phylum Chordata; class Mammalia; order Artiodactyla; family Bovidae; genus Bubalus; species Bubalus bubalis. The sequence goes on along the minus strand of NC_059165.1, from coordinate 38,450,898 downwards.
GTATGTATATATATATATATATACACACACATATATACATATATATGTGTGTGTGTGTATAATTGAATAATTGTGCTATACATATGAAACTAACATACTGTAAGTCAACTATACTTTAATAAAAAATCATCCCCAAATTGCCATATATTGATACTATGGATTGTCAGCCGTAAGAAAGGACTACTGATCAACTCAACAATGTGATTGCATCTCAAAACATACTGAGAAGAAGTTAAGCACAAAAGACTGTTAGGTAACATACGATTCCATTTATGTGTAATTTATAAAGAAGGAAAACTCTATAGACAGAAATCAGATCTGTGGTTTCTAAGAGTAGGAGGAAAGGATTGAGTGCAAAGGGGCCTGGGCACAAGGAAGCTTTTGGTGGTGATAGAAATGTTCTATGTCTTGTTGGTGGTGATGGTTACAGAACTGTGAGTCGTCCAGTTGTGTCCAACTCTTCGCACCCCTATGGACTGTAGCCCACCAGGTTCCTCTGTCCACAGAATCTCCAGGCAAGGATACTGGAGTGGGTAGCCATTCCCTTCTCCAGGGATCCAACCCAGGGATGGAACCCAGGTCTCCTGCATTGCAGGCAAATTCTTTACCATCTCAGCCACCAAGACAGGTGGGTCCAGATTTCACCTCTGCTTTGATCCTATGAGATTAATAAGCAGCATATCTCAACTATATGTGCCATATCTCATGTACACATAAATATACATTAATTTAAATAATGTGAGTGGTTCCCCCTGCCTTTCCACCCACTCAATGAGCACAGATAAAAGAGGTGAACAGCCGCGGTTCCTAATCTTCAAGCACTTAACCCCACTAAAAGTGATTCCAGTGTGTAAAGACCCCTTTCCAACAATATGGTTCCTAGAGGCAATGCAGGCTTAACTGTCCAGGGTGAAAATTAAAATCATATTTATATACAGTTTTTATGGATGATTTAAAGGATTTTCAAAAGTAATTTTGACCAACTATGATTTTGATTCAGGGCCTATTTCAATGCTGATTTATGCGTATGCTGTGGCTTCCCTGATAGCTCATTTGGTAAAGAATCCGCCTGCAATGCAGGAGACCCTGGGTTGATTCCTAATTTGGGAAGATTCCCTGGAGAAGGGATAGGCTACCCAACACAGTTTTCTTGGTTTTCTCTGGTGGCTCAGCTGGTAAAGAATCTGCCTGCAATGCAGGAGACCCCGGTTCGATCTCTGGTTTGGGAAGATCCCCTGGAGAAGGGAAAGGCTACCCGCTCCAGTATTCTGGAGAATTCATATATATAGTCCATATAGTCCATAGGGTCACAAAGAGTCAGACACAAATGAGCGACTTTCAGTTTCAAGGACTCTCAAAAGTAATTCTGATCAACTATGATTTTGGTTCAAGGCCAATTTCAAGGCTGATTTCTATGTATGCTGTGACTTTATTGAACTTCAAGAGAACCCTAAGGATACACAGAATAGTACCAGTCTATGCCTGGACACCTCAAGTGAGGAACTTGTCATGTCACAAAGTGTACCACTACATTCTGGACCACTGAACTGTCAATTTTCCAAATGTGGGCCATCTTGCCATGACTTTCACTTACTGGCTCTGGCTCTATTTTATGGAGCCAGGTTAAAAAATGTCATCTTTTCCTTTATTTCAAATACCTGAAGGGTATTGGGTTCATCTCTTGTCTTTTTATTTATTTTTTTCTAATACTAAAACTACTCCATTCTGGACCACTGAACTGTCAATTTTCTAAATGTGGGTCATCTTGCCATGACCTCCACTTACTGGCCCTGGCTCTATTTTATGGAGCCAGGTTAAAAAGTTGTCATCTTTTCTTTTCTTTCAAATACCTGAAGGGTATCAGGGTCATCTTTTGTCTTTTATTTATCTTTTTCTAATATTAAAAGCATCTACTTCTGCTTCATTGACTATGCTAAAGCCTTTGACTGTGTGGGTCACAACAAACTGTGGAAAATTCTAAAAGAGGTGAGAATACCAGACCACCTTACATGCCTCCTGAGAAACTTGCATGCAGGTCAAGAAGCAATAGTTAGAACCAGACATGGAACAATGGACTGGTTCAAAATTTGGAAGGGAGTCCGTTGAGGCTGTGTATTGTCACCCTGCTCATTTAACTTCCAGGCAGAGAACATCATGTGAAATGCCAGGCTGAATGAAGCGCAAGCTGGAATCAAGATGGCTGGGAGAAATATCACTAAACCTCAGATATGCAGATGACACCACCCTTATGCCAGAAAGCAAAAAGCAACTAAAGAGCCTCTTGATGAAGGTGAAGGAGGACAGTGAAAAAGCTGGCTTAAAGTTCAACCGTCAAAAAACTAAGATCAAGGCATCCAGTCCCATCACTTCATGACAAATAGATGGGGAAACAGTGGAAACAGTGACAGACTTTATTTTGGGGGGCTCCAAAATCACTGTAGATGGTGACTGAAGCCACAAAATTAAAAGATGCTTGCTCCTTGGAAGAACAGCTATGACAAACCTAGACAATGTATTAAAAAGCAGAGACATCACTTTGCTGACAAAGGTCTGTGTAGTCAAAGCTACAGTTTTCCAGTAGTCATGTATGGATGTGAGAGTTGGACCATGGAGAAGGCTGAGCACAAAACAACTGATGCTTTTGAACTCTGGTGCTTGAGAAGACTCTTGAGAGACCCTTGGGCAGCAAGAGGATCAAAGCAATCAATCATAAAGGAAATCAACAGTGAATATTCATTGGAAGGCTGATGTTGAATCTGAAACTCCAATAATTTGGCCACCTGATGCAAAGAACTGATTCACTGGAAAAGACCTTGACAATGTGAAAGATTGAGGACAGGAGGAGAAGGGGATGACAGAGGATGAGATGGTTGGATGGCATCACTGACTCACTGGACATCAGTTCAGTTCAGTTCAGTCACTCAGTCATGTTCAACTCTTTGCAACCCCATGGACCTCAGCACGCCAGGCCTCCCTGTACATCGCCAACTCCCGGAGTTTACCCAAACTCATGTTCATTGAGTCGGTGATGCCATCCAACCACCTCATCCTTTTTCATCCTCTTCTCCTCCTGCCCTCAATCTTTCCCAGCATCAGGGTCCTTTCAAATGAGTCAGCTCTTTGCATCAGACAGCCAAAGTATTGGAGCTTCAGCTTCAACATCTCTCCTTCCAATGAATACCCAGGACTGATCCCCTTTAGGATGGACTGGTTGAATCTCCTTGCAGTCCAAAGGACTCTCAAGAGTCTTCTCCAACACCACAGTTCAAAGGCATCAATTCTTCAGCACTCAGCTTTCTTCACAGTCCAACCCTCACGTCCATACATGACCACTGGAAAAACCATAGCCTTGACTAGACAGACCTTTGTTGACAAAGTAATGTCTCTGCTTTTTAATATGCTGTTTAGGTTGGTCATAACTTTCCTTCCAAGGATAAGTGTCTTATAATTTCATGGCTGCAGTCACCATCTGCAGTGATTTTAGATCCCAGAAAAATAAAGTCAGCCACTGTTTCCCCATTTTTTGCCATGAAGTGATGGGACCAGATGCTCTGATCTTAGTTTTCTGAATGTTGAGCTTTAAGCCAACTTTTTCACTCTCCTCTTTCACTTTCATCAAGAGGCTCTTCAGTTCTTCTTCACTTTCTGCCATAAGGGTGGTGTCATCTGCATATCTGAGGTTATTGGTATTTCTCCCGGCAATCTTGATTCCAGCTTGTACTTCATCCAGCGCAGTGTTTCTCATGATATACTCTGCATAGTACATCAATGGACATGAGTTTGAGCAAATTCCAGGAGACAGTGAAGGATAGGGAAGTCTGGTGTGCTGCAGTCCATGGGGTCACAAAGAGTCAGACATGCCTGAGAGACCAAACAACAGCAACAACAGCAAGAAAACAATTCTAGCACTGGATTTTTTGTTCCCTTCTGTAACCAGTACAGCAATGGCCTGTGGCCTCAACCCCAAACATGGCTGAATTAGACAATGACCCCTTGGCACTGCCTGTCCTCAAGTGACTTAACAACTTTAGACATTGCCAGGTACAGGAAGCCTGAGAATATCAAGAGTTCTTGTACTTGTTATATTTTCCCAGTAGAGCACTACAGGAAGAAGTAGCAGGAGTGTAAGTCTCTGGACCTTTGCCTGATCTCCATCCCTGGCAAGTCACTGATCTGCTTTGGGAGGTCACAATCTGTGGCCAGCTCTCTAACCAACTTGGCTCCCACCTCAATGGGTCTTAATAAAGTCATGGCATGACTTGGCATGGCATGACCTTCCCAATCCTCACTTCCCTTGCCCAGCCTCCATCAGGGAGCTATTCAATGTCTAGTAATGATCTTTAAGAAGCTACATGTTTATTTTGCAGGCAATCTTGACTGCCTCCGTTAGCGGACTGAGCCCTCTCCCAGGCTCTCCTGGAAGCAGTCAGGCTTTATGAACTGTTCCCAGGGTAAGCACATCACCAGCTGTCAACAGTTGAATACTCTTTTACCCTGAAGAGCTAGAAAAGGAAGGCAAGAGAATTAGCTCTGAAGAAATGCTTCTGTAAGTTTAGAAAACAGAAGAGCTACACAGAATCATCTAATGCCTCTCATTCTGTTAATGCCATTTGTCAATAATTCCAGCCTCCATACAAGGTCCAGTCTCTGTAGGACCCTCCCATTCTGTGAAGGAGAAAGACACCAGACCGAAGGCACAGACTTGGGTCCTGATCCTGATTCAGCCTTGAGTTAGCTTGAGCAATGGTTTCTGGCAGTCCCTCCTTGTCTAGGAATGTGCTAGAAGTGCCTATGAGTAGTGAGCCTGTCAAATGCCACCACCCGGATGAAAAGCAGCCACAGCAACAACAGCGTGCAAAGAATGAAAAATTATTAGCAGTTAAATCTGTTTTGCATTTTACATTTTTCACGGTTCTTTCTTCCCTAAAGCTCAGTTGAGTCTGTCACCATCTTTCTAAGCAATTATAGGCAAATAATATTAACTCCATTTTAACCTGATTGGAAACTGTGCTTCAGTGGTTAAGATAGCCCTACAAGATAATATTTAGGAACAAATCTGGGGACTTAGGTCTCCTAATTGCTAATGCTGGGCTATACTGCTCTGCATAGACCTCCATTATCTTCATTTAAATAACTATTATTTTCAGAACTATTAATTGAGTACCTATTAGATGCCGGGCTTTGAGCTCAGTCTGTCACATTATTTATAAGTTGAATCATTAGAATAACCCTATGAAGAAGAAATACAGAAATGAAAACTGAAGCTCAAACTGGTCAGATAACAGAGTTATTCTCCAAGCCAAGACATATTAATATAAATTGATATGTAATATCAAGCAACTGGAAACCTGACTCAGAGTTTAACAATATCTCTTCCTGGTCTCCCAAGGCTTAGCTAGCACAGGGACCATCTGTGCTTGTGGCGAAGAGAATGCCTTAATATGTGTGAGGTGACAATGTTTTTCTCACAGTTAGTAAACAGCCAAGTTGGGATGAAAATCCAGGCATGTGCATTTCCAGACTGAGGGTGTAAACATGATGCTATATGTCATACTAAGTACCTAGAAAAAACCATTACCCAGACCTCTCCCTGCTGGTCATCTACTCAGAAAAAAGAGGACTTGATGGTAAACACTTCAATCTTTGTTGATTAAGAAAAAAGGTCAGTAAGTCTATTGAATCCTTAAATCCCAAAGGGATGTTTCCCTCATGCTGGACACTCAGACAATAAGGAGTTAATGCTTGGTGGTGAGAAAGGGGTTATAGCTACTTCAGCTGCATCACAGATTCACTTCTTTCTTGCAAGTCTTTGCTTTCCACCTGCTGAGCAAATAAATATCACCAAGGAACAAGATATTTTCTTTCCTGTCATTCTGAATTCAAGTGTAGCCACTTCAAATGATGGCAGGAGTGATTTTTAGAAAAGGAAAGGTGAGGGAGTGGGGGGAGGTTCTATGAAAGTGCCTAAGAAAAGAAAATGGGGAGGGTGATTTGGGGGACGTTTGGGTGGGTCTTTAGGCATTTCCTGGTTTCAGGTTCTGGCTGAGTTCATTGCAGCTATCCTATGGTCACTTTGGCTGTGGTCCCAGAGCTATAGAAAGGTATGATGGGTAAATTTTAATTGCTTTTTAAAAAATGTTTCTCTTCAAAAGTTTCTGAAGCAATCTTCTGTCTGCCTGAAGTCATTACCTCCAGATACTGGAGATAGGAGGACAGGGAATGAAGTGATCATTAAAAATCATTATAATGGTGATGATTATAGCGGGAAGAACGTGTATAGAATGCTTGCTAACGCACAGCATTTTGCTGAAGACGTCATATGTGTTTTATTAAATTCTCACAGCCACCGTGTGGGGCTGGTGCTATTACTGTCCCCATATTGTAGATATTAAAACTGCGGTTAAGAGCTTCAGAAACTTACCCACCATCCTGAAACTAGTGGCTGGATGGATGAGCCAGGACTCAAACCTGGGCTATGCTCTAATTATGGGGTTTGAACTTTTAATACCCACACCTATGTACAGAGTGTGAGTTAAGCCCTTAAGTAACTGAATAGTAATTACTGGAGAAAACTGTTTAGAAAAACACAGTGGAATCTCATCTTTCTAGATTCCTCTTTGCAGGGCAGCAATGGAGACACAGGCACAGAAAACAGACTTGTGGACACAGTGGAGGAAGGATGGACAAAGAGAAGAGCATGGAAACATGTATCACCATATGTAAAGTAGGTAGCAAGTGGGAATTTGCTGTGTGATGCTGGGAACTCCACCCAGTACTCTGTGACCACCTAGCAGGGTGGGATACAGAGGAAGATGGGAGGGAGCATCAGGAGGGAGGGGACATACGTATCCCTGGGGCTCTTTCCTGTTGATGTATGGCAGAAGTTATCCTCTATTAGGAAATTTTAAAAAGACAACAGAAAAAGTAAAAAATAAATAATGCCCTTTGATATGAGAAAGGCTGTCTGGGGTGAGGTAGGCTGCCTCAGCCAAGACAACTGACATTTATTTTTGTTTGTCTTCCAGTTTCACATTTGTAGGAAGAGGAGATAGGATGAAAGAAGGGAGTTGAAAGCAACAGGAGGTGGTGAGGCTGATCTGTGCAGGATTGTTAAGCAGTACCTTTTTAGTAACTGATTTGTTAACTTTTAGTAAGAACAGCTGGTGTGATGGCAAGCCACTATGATGCTGTCCTCAACCTATGAACCAGGACCTCCAGACAAAGGACACACTTAGCAGTAGGAAAAAATACACTGAGGCAAACTTTTCATTTAAAACTGACCTCAAATATCAAAGGGATCATAGGACTAAGTAACTAGATAATGAAATGGCATCTCTGAAATTCCCTAATTCAGTGTTCTCACTGGAATTTATTTTGCCCTCTAGGGGATATTTGGGCTTCCCTGGTGGTTCAGACTGTAAAGAATCTGCCTGCAATGCGGGAGACTCAGATTTGATCCCTGGGTTGGAAAGATCCCCTGGAGAAGGAAATGGCAACCTACTCCAATATTCTTGCCTGGAGAACCCCATGGACAGAGGAGACTGGTGGGCTACAGTCCATGGGGTAGCAAAGAGTCGGATACGACTAATGTGAGCGACTAACACTGTCACTTTCACTAGGGGATATTTAGCAACGTGAGGAGGTATTTTTGATTGTCACCAATGGGTCATGCTAGTGGCCCAGAGAAGGTGGAGGCCAGAATCACTTCTAAAGATATTCCAGTGCCCAGGGAAGCTCCCACTGCAAAGAATTATCCAGCCTTAGATATCAATAATACTAGGACTCAGGGATCTGTTCTGGTTCAACTGTCTAGAAATTTAATGTTTAAGATCCATATTTTATTTAAAAGTTACATTTTATTAGTAAAGTGTAAAGAAAATAAAGCTCCAGGGAGGTCTAACCCATCACTAATCACACCATCAGCCCCAGCCCAATCATGTAAATTAAATACCTTCTGGGAGGTCCCAGAGAAACCAGAGTTGACAAGTCTGTTTCTTCCTGTCTAATGGCTTTCTGTTCTGTGTTCCCAGAACCCAAGGTTCCCTGAAGAAGCCTCTTGGGCTTCTCGGCCACCCTCTTCCTGCGATCACTGCATATCCTCTTTTATTTATATAAATCCAGTGGATTGGGGTCTGTTTGTTTCTAACCACTCTCCAGACATATTTTCACCAAGTTTGGAGAGTAAAGGTGTGTGTGTGTGTTTGTTTCTGAGTTCTAATTTACTTTTTGAGGCATTCATGACTATCTCTTTGAGTCAGACACGACTGAGTGACTTCACTTTCACTTTTCACTTTCATGCATTGGAGGAGGAAATGGCAACCCACTCCAGTGTTCTTGCCTGGAGAATCCCAGGGACGGTGGGGCCTGGTGGGCTGCCGTCTATGGGGTCGCACAGAGTCGGACACGACTGAAGCGACTTAGTAGCAGCAGCAGCAGAGGTACAAGGACAGGCCTAGTAACTGTCAATGAAGAGAGATGTTTCCCACAGATGAAGACCCTGTGGATAGTAAAATCAAGCTGGGGTTTCAATGACTCAGGATCACAAGGGCAAAGGCATGGCTTTGTGTCACTGTGGCTCTCCTCTGAAATAAACATCTTCTTACTTGGGTGCATCTGGAGTTAACTAGGGTGAAGAGCAGAGCAGTAGGGTGGGAAAGGCTGTGAGCCCTGGAGGCAGTCTGCCTAACTCCCAGGCTGAGCTCTGTGACCTTGAGCAAATTACTGAGCATCTGTGGGTCTCAGTTCCTCACAGAGATGTTGTAGGGCTTTGATGAGTTACTGTGGTCAGGTCTTTTTTCTTTTTAAAAAAATATTTATTTATTTGGCTGCCCCAGGTCTTAGTTGTGGCATGTGGGATCCTTGATTGACCTCCTAGTTGCGGCATGTAGGATCCAGTTCCCTGACCGGGGATTGAACCCAGAGCCCCTGCATTGGGAGCTTGGAGTCTTAGCCACTGGACCACCAAGGAAGCCCCAGGGTCAGCTCTTATAATAAATTGTGCCTGGCACACAACAAATTCTCAGCAAGGATTAGCTGCTGCTATTATTAACCTTCATCATCATTATTATGCTGGAGCAGTACATAATGGACACCAGCTGATTCTATTTTATGTACTGGCATTCTATATAAGGTTTCATTTTTTTTAAAAGGTTTTCTGCTAAAAATAAAACTGAAAAACCAGTGGACAGCTTCATTTTCACATCAAGAGCTTTTAAGACTAAATGACACCCAATATTAACACCAGACTCTTCTTATTCTGAAGCATGAATCAGGAGTGTCATGTGGATGAGGAAAAAGAAAGCTCAAGGATGCAATCTCAGGCCAAATGATGTGGTGCTGAGGGGAGTGTTCCTACCTCTTCTTTGCCCTTCACGTTGAAAGAAGTCTATGCAACCCTTCACTTATTCACTTTCATTCTCACTGCCCATCAGTGGAATATGTTAAAGGTATTAGCCAGTGCAACTAGGCCATCATCCTTAGAACTGGATCATCACTTAGAACTGGTAGCTTGGTTGGTAGAGGGTCTTAGAAGAGTAACAGGAACACATGGAAGATTGTTCACATTTACAGTGGTTACATTCTGTGATCTTGAACTGCCTGGGTTCAGATCCTGAGCTTTACCCCTTATAAGTTCTGTGACCTCTGCAAGTTATTGAGCATCAATAACTTGCAGCCATCATCCAGAGAGGTTATGTGATTTACCCAAGGTCACACAGAGAATGGCAAAACTAGACTTGGGATCCAAGGCCCTTGACCAAAGATTGCAAAGGCTGCCATGGGGCTAGGTTCAGTTTGCAGATGGGCTTAGTTTTGACTGTACAAGGTTTTGAAAAATATTTGACTGGGCTGCCACAATTTAAAGGAACTGGGAGATGTCACCCGAACCTCTGGACTTACTGCTTCTGTTTCCTCGTCAATGAAATAGAAGTCATTATAACATCTACCTCTGAAGGTTGGCATGAGAACAGCAAATAATCCCCAGCAGCTCTGAGCACTGGGCCTCGCATGTAGAATCTGCACAGCGAGCTATTATCATCAGCATGAAAGCAGGGATTGAAAGAGTTCTCTGTCTCCACTCTAGGACTCTCTCTCCTAGCAACTCAGTTATATCTCCCTCACATCTCTGCATTTGGAATCTGTGTATTTAAAACTACTAAAGCAGCCACTAAGTCTGACTCAGAGAGGAGCCCTGAGAGGGGTTATAGCATGAGAAGAGGAATTACTCAGTGTGAGGCTGGGGCAGGCACTTTCCAGTGGACTTAAAATGATCCACTTACATAATCCTCAGAGCAACTCAGGAGGTCACTCAAGTTCCCAGTGTCTAAGTCTTGTTCCTCAAACTACTCTGTGTGTTTCTGGCATGCACCTGGTACTCCATGCCTTGAAATATTCACCATCACCTATCACCATACCATGTGGGGTGTTGGAGACTGCCTCATGCCCCACTAGGAAGCTGGTACAGAGATGCAAGAGGAATCACTGAAGGTCACATGTAAGTAACAAGCCTGGGACTTGAACCTAAGGCTCTTTGCCAGTGTGGGCAGGCTGGCTGCTCATGACTGTTCTTAGTTTGCAGGTGGGCTTAGTTTGGCCTGCATCACATTTTGGAAAAAAATTATTTGCCAAAATTTAAAAAAAAAAGTTGCTAAAGTTTAAAAAAATTGTGTATATTTCATATAGAAATCTGGATTCTTGGCTCCTTGGAGGGTCTGGCCTCCCTGGGCCTCAGTCCCACAGAGGAACAGTGGCTGGAGCCGAGGGGCCTTTACCCTTATCTGGGGCAAGGACTTTAGTTCATCCTCATCCCCAGGCTAAGGGACAACCATCCGTGTTCCTGTTCTGCAGCCTGTTGCGTAACTAATTTTATTATGGTATTTAAGTATTATGTTACACTGGAATGTGTGACGCTACAATCACAACCAGGGTCTTTCCAGCCTTCCCAGCCTTCCCCAGGGCCTTCTAGAGTATTGGACTAAATGAATCAGACAGAACAGCCTCTAATGGGTAGAACTGTGTCCTCCCCCCCAACCCCCAAAGATATGTTAAAGTCCTAATTTCCAGGGCCTTTGCATGTGACCTTATTTAGAAGTAGGATCTCCCTCTTAGATATTATCAAGATAAGATCATCTTTAATTAGGATGGACTCTACTCCAGTGTCCTTATTTAAAGTGGATAACCAACAAGATCCTACTGTACAGCACATGGAACTCTGCTCAATGTTATGTGGCAGCCTGGATGGGAGGAAGTTTGGGGGAGAATGGATTCATGTGTATGTATGGCTGAGTCCCTTTGCTGTTCACCTGAAACTATCACAACATTGTCAATTAGCTACACTCCAATATAAAATAAAAAGTTTAAAAGGAAAAAAAAAAATAGAGGATCAGAGACATAGGTACAGGCCCAGAGGACAAATGGCCATGTAAAGTTGGACACAAAAAGCTGGAAGAAGGAAGGAAGGACTCTGCCCTAGAAGCTCTGGAGGGAGAAGAGCTCCACAAATACCTCGACTTTAGACCTCTAGCCTCCAGGAGTGTGAGAGAGTAAAGCGTCCGTGGCTTTAAGTCCTCCACGTTGTGGAACTGCAGCCCTCCTAAGAAACTAATACACAACCTTGTCACTTATCCTGTTCACTTCCAGTTCTCAGAGCCTGCTTTCATTTTTGTCCTCCTTTGTTTCTGCTTCCCTGTCTCTCTCATCCATCCTGCAGGAGGACACTTCTATCCTCCTTCTCCCTGTCTATCTCAGGTCCACTATGGACTCTGAACCTGACTCATGTCTCCCAGGATGAAAAGGCCCTGGATGCAGTTCTGAATTTGGCAGGTGGGGAGGTGACATGGGAGAGTGACTATCTGTGGGTGTTGATAAGGTTACTGCTGGGCGGCACAGTTTCCAGGCTGCCAGAAACAGCTGCGGGAGCCTGAAATCCCAGCACCGATCACTGCAGTACCACCTTTGGAAGCTGTGAGAACAACAGGCCTGCCCAGGACGTTGTGTGAATTGGCCCTGACACCTCTCCCTCTACAACATCTCAAAATCGACTCTAGTAGCTTCTTAGCATTCAGCGCAGCCCTCGCCGGTGAAGCTTAGACAGGCTGTTTGGTCCCTGCAAAGCAGGGTGCTGACAGCTTTCTCCCTTTTCTCCTCCTCATTACTTAATCCGTCCACTTCCTGATACTAATGGATTTTTAAATGAGCCTAGGACAATTGATAGCATTTCCCAATTAAAACCAAATATCCTTCATCCACCCTTTACACAGCCACTGGGTACACAGGGGTCCTGGGGTCCAGTTAGATGTGAGTTTCCAGCTGTCCTGGCTCTGACCATCTCTGTCTGACCATCCCATGCTGCCCCTTCTCATGGGACATGGCTCCTGCAGAGGTAGGAGTGACTTCTAGAAGCCAGAGAAACAGTGCTGGCTGAGATTTCTGAACAAGGATAGAGTCAGAGACAGGATTTTTTCCTAAGCCTCTCTGATGTAACCTGGTTTCATGAAGCACTGGATCTGGATGCTGCCCTCTGACTAAGGAGAAATCCTTATATAATCATAGTAATTGATAGAAAGTTTGAGAGACAGTGGGCTGAGGGTCTGCAGAAGTATATCCTCTTATTTTTTATTATTATAAATGAGTATAAATACAAGAATATAGCTACTGAGTGTCTGCTGTGTGCTCCACCCTGTGCTTGGAACCTTACAGAAATTACCTCTAATCCTTGTAAGAACATTTGAGAAGGATAATCGCTCTTTGTTACAGATGAGGAAATAGACATGCACAGAAGTTAAACAACTTAACCAAGATTGCACATTTAGTAAATGTCAGGACTGAATCTATGTAGTGTGAATCTGAAGCCATGTTCTTCCTGTTCCTCTAGGAGTGACATGTTGCATTGCCTGGAGGGAGTGCAAAGTACCTAACCACAGCCTTGGAGACTGTGCTCAAGGCTACGTTAGAGGACTGACAAATGGTGAAGGTGCAGAGGAGCATTTATTTACTCATTGTCTTATCCATGAGGGAGAGGAAGTGCCTAGGAGTAGTAGCCCCACTATCTACGTAGAATTCTATCTTCTCAGACCTCAGTGCCCTTCTACATAAGATTCAAGGTCACCCTGAAAGAATGCTTTCCTCATTGCATGACAGCAGGAAGGAGGTGGCAGGAGATTCATTCTTTCTCTGTCTACAATCCAGCAGCCCTCTCCACGCTACAAGAGTCAAACCCCAACTCCTGTTTCAGTTCCACACCTCTTTCCTGTGCCATGTCTTATTTATTCCTCATTGCCACTGGGTGGGGTGGGGCCCTCTCTTGTCACTATTATCCCTGCCACATAGAGAAGGATACTCTCTGAGAATGAAGAAACTTGCTCAAGATAAACATCTCAGCTAGTTGTGGCACTGGGTCCCAAATCCACACCCTTTGACTGCATGTACTTTCCTGGCAGAAGCCAAGATCCTGCAGAGCTGGATGAAGGAATGAGTTCTGCTTTGGAATAGGGCTATTGACCACTGGAAGAAGATGAGTTCAGCATTGAGATTGCTGCAAGAGAGAATAGAGCATAAGTGAGCACATGTGAAGGTCACAGATGGCATCCTCTAGCCAGCCAACTGGCAGACTACTACCAGAGACAACCCAACTTGGCCACATTCTATCTCATTCCACCATGTCCTGCCTTTGGCACTCTTCAAAGCTTACTGAGGTTGTTGAACTCCACAAGGCTAAGTTCCTGAGTATCAGTGCAAATAGCAACATGGGAATTAACTTCCTTCTTCCTCCAAGGCTCAAGATGAGCTCCAATCTTTTATGTGCCAGTAGCCTGAATAGAGGGTGGAGAAGGAATGCAAATTGTTATTAAAGAAAGAGTAAGAAGATGCTCTGAATTGCTCTGCTGTGGTTGCTCTTATGCACCTGATGGTGGGGTCTACATAAAATCCCATTCTAGAATCCCTCATCATGTTTTAAGCTAAAAGTATCATCGTCTCAGTCGGACACTACTGAGCGACGGATTTGATCTGATCTGATCATCGTCTCATAGTTTTCCAGGCCTGTTTCCAACTCTGGGCACACTTACACACCAGTCTCACACAAAAGCTTAAGTGCCATTCTAAAAGCTTCAGATGAGTTAATCACCTTGGCTTCTTTCTAATCAACCAACATGGTGCCAAACCTATGCCTCCATTACTTTGTGAATGGTTCTGCCATTCACTCAGTTGCCCAGCAACTTGGGCTTCATTTTCCAACTCTCCCCCTTTCATGTTCAGTAACTTCTCTTGGTTCTACTTTACAGAATTCCTAGAACACATCCATACCTCTCCACGGGCACTCGTCTTGTCTTATCCATCACCCACACTCTTGTCTTTATAAGATGTTTCCCTCATTCCCTCCACTACTGTTGGACTCCACAACCTCTTGCACTCTGCTGCCAGCTTGATTTTGATCATGTTACAAACTTCCTTAAAGGACAGGGAATGGTATCCAATCACTTGGGATAAATAATAATGGAAAAGGATATTTTAAAAAATTGCATATATGTGTATAACTGGGTCACTTGGCTGTATAGCAGAAATCAAAAAAACATTGTAAATCATCTATACTTCAACAAAACAAAACAAATAAAAAAGATTCCCCAAACCCTCTATCATGGATTCTCATCAATCTTCCAGATAAATGAATATGAGGAAATAGACACTCTCAGAAGTTTAATGACTGAACCAAGATTGCACACCTAGTAAATATCAGTGCCGACTCCAGGTAATCTGAATCCACACCCAGGTTCCTTCTGTTCCTCAAGAGTAATTTATGGCACTGGCTGGAGGGAGCATAAATTAAGTAAACCTATTCAGGTTCTGTGCTCAAGGCTGCCTTAGAGGATTGACAAATGGTGAAAGTACAGGGGAGAGTTTATTTATTCACTGTCTTATCCATGTGGGAGAAGAAGTATCTGGGAGTGGTAGCACACAAAGAACCCTGTTACTGTCCCTTCTCCCCTCAAAAATACCTGTGTCAGCACCATCAGCCACCTACTCTCATCGCCCTGTACTTATGCCCTGGAAGAATCTGCCCCTTATATTTTTAATTGCTTGTTTAGTTGTCTTTTTTTCCCAGACAGAGAGCTCTAGGAGGCTGCAGACTGTTCATTATTAAGCACTGCACCAGGCATGTAGTGGGCACTTAATACATATTTAGTGCTTTCTTTTCCTTCCCTCTCAGTTTCATTGGTACTGACCATTTCAGGCAATAGCCAGCTCCTCTCAGCATGTCCCCAGTGGCCTCCAGACTCTGCATCCCGCTTTTATCTCCTTCTCACGTTCTCCTGTCCTTTCCGCTCGGAAAAAGTTGTTTCAGGCTCATGCCACTTCAAAACATTTGACAAAAAACAGAGAGAAGCTTAGGGTTGTTTTCTTTTTCCCTTGAGTCTTCCATAGTGACAGGATGAACTGAGCACGTAATGGATTTGAGTTGCCATGGTAACTGATAACGGTCTAGTCCTTTCACTTTCTTTGCAGGGGAAAAATATATTTCTTTTTCCATAACTAGCAAAAGATGAGGATTTATCTTACCATCTACTAGATACCTAATAGCCCAGAGGACTTATCCTCAGTCACCTGGTGCTTTCATTCCATTCCATTCCAGAAACTCTTGGCTGCTGATCAGAATGATTCATCAGAACTGATACTGTCGCTGGTGCCATCCCCTTAGTTGTCACTCCGAAGCCCCACAAAGGCTTGGCTGGAGGAATTCTGAACTCTTCGGCAGAAGGGGTCTGGAGCAAGGAGTACATGTGTGTGCAAACATGCCTGTGTGTGTGTGTGTTGGTGGAACTGGTAGAAGAGAAGATGTGTTTTGCATTTTTGTCCTGGCTGAACTAGGTCATTTCACCTAATAATTCAGGGACTCTCTAAACATGAAGGCTTAACTGTAAAGATCAGAAGAAGATTCTTGGAGGCCCAGGATCAGTGCATATCCTCTAATTGGCTACATGTGTAGGAGTTAAAGACGGCTGCTCAGAGCCAGCTTAGACTCTAAGTAGGGCAGCCACATTTCCAATCTTACAGTAAAAAAACAAAACAAAAAAAAACCAAACTTTACATAAAAAGTCATTTGTGCCTACAAGAAAATAAAGATACATTTGAGCCAGTTCAAACTCCAGGGGGCAGGTCCCCCTCATTTTTTTGTTCTAGGAAAAAGAGAAAATCTGATTACTTCTACTTGGCCTTTAGAGTTCCCTGGGTCATTTCACATTTGGGTTGCTGATGCAATGAGTTGGGCACGGTGGATTACCCTGATGTCCTGAGAGGCTAAATGACCTACTGAAGGTCAAAGAGCAAGCTCGTGACAGTCTCCATGAAAATTCAGGGCTTTAAATTTGAAATTCAATGACTCTTACCCATCATAAAAGGACACCCTTTGAGGAGAGAGCTGGACCTTCTGACAGGAGTCACCTCCTTCGCTGGCCATAATATAAATATTCATGGGAAAAGTCTCTGAGGCAAGATATTTAAGTGCAGGAAAGCTAGTGAGTCTTCTAGAAGATTCTCTGTACTTATATTGTGAGTCCATACTCATATTGTGAATTGAGTTTGCTGCTCATGCTCTAACCCCATTTACTCTCCACAGCAAGACAGTTCTGTCAGTACTAAAGCAATCCTGTTTTAACAATATATATATAGAGACTCAAAAAGGTTAAGGACCTTGCCCAAGGTCAAGGAGTTAATAATGTGTAGAACCAAATATGAAGAGAAGAGAAAATGGAAGGAGTAAGGGGAGAAAGGAAAATTCTTATGGATAAATATTTACCTACCAAGTTCTGGGCCCAGTGCTAGGCAATTTCACATTCAGAATCTGGTTTAATCACAGAGCATCCCTGTGAGATGGACATTTATCCTCTGCAGGATGAAACTGAGGTTCAATAGGTTAGACTGCATTCTGGAGATCATGCAGCACATAAAATAGCAAAGCAGAACTATCAGCCTTATTCGAGTTGGTCAGGCAAAGCCTCTACTCTTGGTTTTTATTAGATTTTGTCTCTCACATATGATATAAGTGACATCAATTTTGAAAGGCTACAGTGGAACAAACACTGTGAGACAACTGTAGGACTGAAAAAAAAACTAGGAGAGCTTCCTGTGTATGGACTTAAGGGGTTAAGAACACAGGAATTCTCAGAGCTCAACAACTGTTCTAAGACGTTCAGTGTAATGGACCCTGAGTTGTGCTGGTGAAAGCATAGCTATCCATCACTAATTAGCTGTGTGATATTGGGCAAATTGTCTACCCTCTGGGCTTCTGTTTTTATATGTGAAATCTGGTGGTTGGACTAGATCAGTATTGGCAGAGAGACTTCAAACCACATGCTGATGCTGATTAATTAACATGTAGTAGTTGCCTGGAACACTGTGTTATGAAGGATCCTGAGGCTGCACCTATGCCATGATCATCAGGGAGCCTTACCTTGGGCATTAGAGGTGAGAGTGGGGCACACAGGCCATAGATTTGCCATCGCCAGGCTGATGAGTAGTGAACATTCATAACCTTATCTTAGTTTATTCACTCAGTTTCTTGCAAAGCGATTTCTATTTTTGAGCTATAGTTTCCTCAGCAATAAATTCTCCTACTCTCTGTGGATCTTTATTGTTAAGGTACAAGGAAAACCCCTCCCTGCGTCCCCCAACCTAACCAAGTGAGGAATTGGCTGAAAAAAATCCTCCTTTTCAGCTCCATGATGATTTCATAGACTTCAGTCATTCCAAAGTTTTGCTTGCTGTATCTTTCCATACAGAAGAATTGTGACTCCTTCACTCTCTCTCCTTTTTCTTAATCATTACAATGGTAAGAAGAATGATGGTAGGATAGAAAAAAGGTTTTTTTTTTTTTAATTTATTGAAAAAATGTAAAGTTTATCATTTTGGAAAGGAGGCGGCTTCTATCCATTTTAAACCTGACTGAAATGGACAGAAGCATGATCAAGGGAATCAAAGGAATGGTGGGCTTGTCATGAAATACACAAATACAGCAGTAAAGTTTTTTTGAAAACTTAATGAAGAAATGTAGTTTAGGATGAAAGGTTCCGAAGTGTGATATGAAGAATATGGGGCTTCTTGGAAATACTGCCGAGGCAGCTGTAGGGGACAGGAGTGTGTGGGGGGTTTGGCTGGGTGGCCACTGGTTTCATTTTTCAATCTACACTCCTTAGCTCCTCAATTTTTCTGCTTTATGAATTACGTTTCCATGCAAAATGTAGTTGTGTGTAAACATTGTAGGTTTGAAAATCATGCATTTAGGTAAATAAAAGAGTACCATTGCACATAACAGCCAAATAAATAACCAGATCCATTTATATGAAGGCGTGCTTTAAAGAATTGTGAAGACAAAATAATTGATTCAAAAACTTTGGACCAGTTTCTGAAGAAAAAGGTGAAAGAGAGCTGCCAGGGGAGGCTGTGCCCTTATCTAACATTACAGTGAGGAAACAGCTTGTCCTTTTTTGGGAAACACACATTAGGTAGAACTGATGACAAGTATACATTCCCAGTCTTGAAATTGCTCTTATGTAGATGGCACCCTGCTTGTTCTGAATACTCTTTCTAGAAGCACCCTTGTTATTGACATAGAAAATAGCACGCTTGCTCCTGAGCTGGTAGGAGGATTGAAGAAGTAGCAAGTACTCAGAATTAATTAACTCTGATTTACAAAGCAGCACTACTGACACACACAATAATTAAAATCTTACATTAGTTATTATTCTATTTGCTTTGCTAAGCAACACACACACACACAGAAAAAGTGCTCTTCATACTGTGATCTGGTGAATGTTAAGGCTTTCTTAGGAGCACTTCAGGAATAGCTGTAGGATAGAGAAGTTGTTTTGGAGAAGGAAATGGCAACCCACTCCAGTATTTCTTGCCTTGAAAATCCCATGGAGGGGGGAGCTTGGTGCAGGCTACTATCCATGGGGTCGCAAAGAGTCGGGCATGACTGAGCGACTTCACTTCAGAGAAGTTGTTTTGAAAACTGAAAGAGACAGAGGATTTTAAATGGATGATGCCTACCATTTATCTATCACCTATTATATGGAACAGATCATCACAAATAACTGAATAATGCTGATGGCAACTAATAGTTATTGAGTCCTCTTCTGTGTTAATTAATTTAACCCACATACCAGCCTTATATGCGCTCTTATGATCCTCATTTTTACAGATGAAGAAATCAAGGCATAAAGTATTACAAAGTAAGTGGCAAGATCAGGATTGAAATGTAGACTGACTTCAGATCCTGTGATTTGAATGACTGCACTGTGGTTTCTTTGTTTTTTAAGAAGTTGAATATTTTATTAAACTGTTTCTTATTTTCCTGAAGGCTACTTGCTTCATTGTATAAAAATAGCACCAGCAAACTCAGTATATTGCAAAATTAAGGCAGTAATGTCTTTCACTGGACACTATACAACTAACAAACTTTTCTCCACTTTCAGTTATTTCCAGTGGGAATATTATTGAGTATTTTGACCCAAATCTAGGGATGGCTGTAAGCAAGTTACAATATTATATAAGACTGAAGACACCAATATTATCCTTGAATTACAAAATTTTTATAACTAGTTTTACCATAGATAATTTCAGGAAATCTGAATATTATAACTAGAGACTAGCCTAAAAATCACAGGGTGCTGTGAAAAAGATGGTGTTTACCTGAAGTCATTAGGAAGTTAAGGGGTATTTTTCAGGAAACATTGTTACAAGTAGTTCCTTTTGCTACAAGTTGCTTTTCAAACATATATCACTGTTAATTTAAGATAACTATGCTAGATTAAGTTGTTTCAAATACTATGGCTTAATTTGTAAAGTTCTTTAAAGAAAATATATTAAACCCTTACAACAATCCTCTCACTTTATAGAAGAGAAAATTGAAGTTCACAAAATGATAAAACACTTGCCTAAGTCATGTGACTAGAAAATTATACAAATGGGCTTTGAGTTCATATTTGAATCCAAAGTTTGTGGTAATTTCTATTGTAGTCTCTCATATATAGTATACCTTATAGCCATTTTCTGTTACATACATACAGACATAGAGGAAACTGATGGTATGATGACAAAAATCTATCAGAGAGCATCAGCATCATCTTTCTGAATGCCATCAATGTCAATTCTTAATTACTGAATGCATGTTTAACAGAGAAGAAAGTTGCTAGGAAATAAATGTTTTGATGATCTGTGGTTTCAATCTGGCTCAGGATTTTATTGTTTCCAGTTTAGGAAAGAGACAATGAAAAGTCAAAACAGATAAGCTTTTAAAGACATGTAATCAGGGGTACAAATAAAGATGTGAAATGAAACTCCAGGATGATGTGTTGCAAGTGTCTGTGGAAGTGAAAGATGTGTTCAGACACTGTGTTTCAGCAGATTGGGTCTTGTGTGACCTCCAAGCTATGCCTTGACTTTAAAATGATTGGTGTAACTCAATCTGTACTTAGTGACAAAGATTAGGTCACTGATGTGCAAATTCTAAGGAAGTGTGGATTTTCAGTTTTTTGTGGATGGGCTGACCATTGAATGAAGGCACCAGCAGAACTGCCCTAGAGATGACAGAGGCCAGAAGGTCACCCTTGGCTGTCACTAAGGGAAGCAGGCAGTCTTGCTAGCCTGTTAGCACTACAGGGACAGAAACAGATGCGACTCATTGGGTGGCAGCCTCTCAAATGGGAAAAGAGAGCCAAAGTACATAGAACTGATACTCATTTTAATTTATTTATTTTTTCCACAGTTTTATTGGGATTTAATATACAATAAACTATGTGTTTTTAAGGTATACAATGTAATGAGTTTGACATAGTCTATATACATGAAAGCATCACTGCAGCCAAGATGATGATTATGTCCATCATCCCCAAAGCTTCCTTTTGCCCCTTTATAGGTCTCCATGCCCTACCATCTGTTTCCTTTAGGAAACCACTGATTTGTTTTCTGTCTTACAGATGATTGACAATCTTCACAATTTTATATAAATGGAACCATACAGTACAGATTTTTGTTTGTATTTTGATAGTGGTGGGTGTGTCTAGATTTTACTCAGCATAATTATTTTGATAATCATATATCTTGTGTGTATCAATCATTGGTCCCTTTCTACTACATGGATATGCCAAAATTTACATATTTATTTACTTGTTGATGAACATTTGGGTTGTTTTCAATTTGGGGCTATTATAAATAAAAGCTGCTCTAAACACCTGTCTACACGGGTGGATATATTTCTCTTTTCTCTTGAATAAATTCTTAGGAGGGAATAGCTCTGTTGAATAGTGGATGTACGTTTAATTTCTTTCTTTCTTTTCTTTTTTTTTTTTTTGAGAAACTGCTGGAGTGTTTTACAAAGGGATTTTTCCAACTTGGATTACCATCAGCAGTGTGTGAGAGTTCTAGTCGCTCCACATTCTGGACAATACTTGCTATGATTAGTCTTTTAAATTTTTAACCATTCTAGTGGGTTATAGTGGAGAAGGCAATGGAACCCCACTCCAGTACTCTTGCCTGGAAAATCCCATGGACGGAGGAGCCTGGTGGGCTGCAGTCCATGGGGTTGCGAAGAGTCGGACACGACTGAGTGACTTCCCTTTCATTTTTCACTTTCACACATTGGAGAAGGAAATGGCAACCCACTCCAGTGTTCTTGCCTGGAGAATCCCAGGGACAGGGGAGCCTGATGGGCTGCCGTCTATGGGGTCGCACAGAGTTGGACACGACTGAAGTGACTTAGCAGAAGTGGGTTATAGTGGTATACCATTGCAGTTTAATTAGCAATTCCTTAATGATGAAAGATTACACAGCTTTTCATGTGCTTTTTACCATCTGTAAAATTTTAAGGGGTAAGATATCAGTTAAAATCTTTTCCCTTTTAAAAACTGGATTTTTTGTCTCATTGTTAGGTTACAGGTGCATGCTTAGTTGATTGGTCATGTCCAGCTCTTTGTGACCCCATGGTCTGCAGTCTGCCAGGCTCCTCTGTCTATGGGGATTCTCCAGGCACAAATACTAAAGTGGGTTGCTATGCCCTCCTCCAGGGGGATCTTCCCAACCCAGGGACTGAACCCAGGTCTCCCACATTGCAAGCGGATTCTCTACTGTCTAAGTCACCAGGGAAGTCCAAGACCTATCCCTTCTCCAGAGGATCTTTCTGACCCAGGAGTTAAACTGGAGTCTCCTGCATTGCAGGCAGATTCTTTACTAGCTGAGCTACCAAGGAGGATAGGCTATAGTTCTGTACATAGTTTAGATAGAAGGCCTCTGTTGGATATATTTCATGCAAATATCTTCACCCAGTCTACAGACTGCTTTTTAATTTTGTACCAATGTCTTTTAAAGTGTAAAGCTTTAGATTTTATGAAATCTGTATTCTTGCTTTTCTTTTAGTTCAGGCTTTTGTGTCATATTTAAGAAATATTTGCCAAGCCCAAGGTCACTAAGATCTTCCTGTTATTTTCTTTTTTCTAGAAGTTTTGTAATTTTAGATCTCATATTTAGGTTAATAATCAACTATGATTTTTTGTTTAGGGTGTAAGTAAGGTTGAAAGATTGTTTTGCATATGACAATACAATTTTTTTTCTAGCTTCTATACTATAAAACTACAGTCATCAAGATAGTATGGTACTGGCACAAAAACAGAAATAGAGATCAAAGGAACAGGATAGAAAGCCAAGAGATAAACCTATGCACCTATGGTCAACTAATCTATGACAATGGAGGCAAGGCTATATAGTGGAGAAAAAACAGTTTCTTCAATAAGTGGTGCTGGAAAAACTGGACAGCTACATTTAAAAGAATGAAAATAGAATACTCTCTAACACCATACACAAAAATAAAATCAAAATGGTTAAAGACCTAAATGTAAGACAAGATAGTATAAAGTCTTAGAGGAAAACATAGTCAGAACACTCTCTGATATAAATTACAGCAATATCTTTTTGGAGCCATCTCCCAGAGTAACGAAAATAAAAACAAAAATAATCAAATGGAACCTAAATAAACTTAAAAGCTTTTGCACAGCAAAGGAAACCATAAACAAAATGAAAAGATAACCCACAGAATGGGAGAAAATATTTGCAAATGAAGTAACTGATAAGGGATTAATCTCCAAAATATGCAAATAGTTCATGTAGCTCAATATAAAAAACGCAGACAACTCAATCAAACAATGGGCAGAAAGCCTAAATAGACATTTCTCTGAAGAAGACATACAGATGGCCAAGACACATATGAAAAGATGCTCAACATCACTAATTTTTAGAGAAATGAAAATCAAAACTATGATGAGGTATTATCTCACATCAGTCAGAATGGCCATCATCAAAAAATCTATAAACAAATGCTGGAGAGGGTATGGAGGAAAGGGAACCCTCTTACACTGTTGGTAGGAATGTAAATTGATACAGCCACTATGGAGAACACTATCAGTTCAGTTCAGTTCATTTCAGTCGGAAAACAGTATGGAGGCCACTTTAAAAAACTAAAAATAGAGCTATTATATGACCTAGTAATTACACTACTGGGTATATATCAAGAGAAAACCATAATTCCAAAAGACACATGTTCATTGCAGCACTATTTACAATAGCCAGAACATGGAATCAAACTAAATATCCATTAACAGAGGAATGGATAAAGAAGATGTAATATGTATATATATTACACATATATATATAATGGAATATTACTCAGCCATAAAAAGGAAAGAAATTGAGTCACTCTCATACAGAGTAAAGTAATTCAGAAAGAGAAAAAAAATATCATATTTTAACACATATATGTGGAATCTAGAAAAATAGTATAGATAGTCTTATTTGTAAAGCAGAAATAGACACACAGATGTAGAGAACAAATTTATGGATACCAAGGGTAGTTCAAATTACCACACAATTGCACTCATTTCACATGCTGGCAAAGTAATGCTCAAAATCCTCCAACCAAGGCTTCAACAGTATGTGAACTGAGAACTTCCAGATGTTCAAGCTGGTTTTAGAAAAGGCAGAGGAACCAGAGATCAAATTGCCAACATCCTTTGGATCATAGAAAAAGCAAGAGAATTCCAGAAATACATCTACTTCTGCTTCACTGACTATGCTAAAGCCTTTGACTGTGTGGATCACAACAAATTGTGGAAAATTCTCAAAGAGATGGGAATACCAGACCACCTTACCTACCTCCTGAGAAACCTGTATGTAGATGAAGAAGTAACAGTTAGAACTCGACATGGAACAACCAGACATGGCTCCAAATTTGGAAAGGAGTACATCAAGGCTGTATATTGTCACCCTGCTTATTTAACTTATATTCAGAGTACATCATGTGAAATGCTGGGCTGGTTGAAGCACAAGCTGGAATCAAGATTGCCAGGAGACATATCAATAACCTCAGATATGCAGATGATACCACCCTTAGAGCAGAAAGAGAAGAGGAACTAAAGAGCCTCTTGATGAAGGTAAAAGAGGGGCATGAAAAAGCTGGCTAACAACTCAACATCCAAAAAACTAAGATCATGGCATCCAGTCCTATCACTTCATGGCAAACAAATAGGGAAACAATGGAAACAGTGTGAGACTTCTTTTTCTCTTGGGCTCCAAAATCACTGCAGATGGTGACTGTAGCCATGAAATTATGATACTTGCTCCTGGAAGAAAAGCTATGACCAACCTAGACAGCATATTAAAAAGCAGAGACATTACTTTACTGACAAAGGTTCATCTAGTCAAAACTATCGTTTTTCTAGCAGTTATGTACAGATGTGAGAGTTGGACCAGAAAGAAAGCTGAGCACTGAAGAACTGATGCTTTTGAACTGTGATGTTGGAGAAGACTCTTGGGAGTCCCTTGGACTGCAGGGAGATCAAATCAGTCAGTCCTAAAGGAAATCAATCATGAATATTCATTAGAAGGACTGATGCTGAAATTCAAGCTCCAATAATTTGGCCACCTGATGAGAAAAGCCAGCTCATTAGAAAAAACCCTGATGCTGGGAAAGACTGAAAGCAGGAGGAGAAGGGGACAGCAGAGGATGAGATAGTTGGATGGTATCACTGACTCAATGGACATGAGTTTGAGCAAGCTCTGGGAGATGGTGAAGGACAGGGAAGATCAGCGTGCTGCAGTCCATGGGGTTGCAAAGAGTTGGACATGACTGAGCGACTGAAGAACAACAACAAAGGGGAGAAAGTGAGTGTTGGGAAGAATTGAGAGATTGGGATGAACATATGTGCATTACTGATACTCTATACAAAATAGATAACTAATGAGAACATACTGTACAGAACTGGGAATTCTATTCAGTGCTCTGTGGTAACCTAAATGGGAAGGAAATCAAAAAAAGAGGGAGTTCATTGGAGTATAAGCATTGTGAGAAGGGAGACAATGTATTATTTACTCTATTGAAAGTGAAGTGAAGCTTGCTCAGTCATGTCCAACTCTTTGTGACCCCATGGACTATACAGTCCATGGAATTCTCCAGGCCAGAATGCTGGAGCAGGTAGCCTTTCCCTTCTCCAGGGGATCTTCCCAACTCAGGGATCGAACCCAGGTCTCCATATTGCAGGCAGATTCTTTACCAGCTGAGCCACAAGGGAAGACCAAGAATAGAGTGGGTAGTATTCACTCTATTCCCGATGAACTAATTGAAAGATTAGTACATGATGTCACTGGAAGATGGTTGAAAGAGGAATCAGGTCATCTGGGTCTAGTTCTGGCTTTGTCATTCACTAGTATTTGATCCTGGGTAGCTCATTTAGTCTTCTAAACCTCCATTTTTGGACGAAGGGGATTGTTAAAAATAGGTAGGTAACAGAAGACTTGAGAGGCAGTGCAGTAAGAGCTAATGTGTGAGGGGTGGCTAGACCTGATGTTACTGCTCTCTTTACAGTCTAATGGCTAACACAGAAAGTAGTTCAGCTTGCTTTATGTGGCCACAGAATCAGATTTCTCAGTCTTAGCACTACTGACCTTTTAGGCCCAACAATTCCTTGCTGTGGGGGACTATCCTGTATACAGTATTTAGCAAGAACCCTGGCACTCTACATGGAGTGCCTGTAACACTCCCTTCCCAAGTGTAGCAGCCAGAAATGTGTGCAACATCATCAACTGTCTTTGAGGGAAAAATCAATGTGGTTGAGCACCATTGCTATAAAAGGTGCAAACAGTATTCAGTATAGCAGGCTGCAGGGAGACAGCATTTTCAATAGCAAAGAGACTTCATTATGGTCAGAATTAACCTTGGGAGACTCAAGCTGCCTGTGGTGGAGGTGGTGGTGAATGTGAATTTTCTAAAATATGTCAACACTAGGTGGCTAATCACAGTGGGCATTTAGATAATAAGCAGATACTCAAAGGAGGTAAAGCCTGACCTTTCTCAACCCTGGTTTTCTCCTCTGTAACATGGGTAAAATTATGCCAACACCACAGGGCTCTGTAATGATTAAGTGAGATGACGTCCATAGGGCCCTCAGAATAGCACCCAGCACAGAGTACATGTTTAATACGTGGTGAGTATTCTTGTTGTTTAGAGGCAGGAACACCTGCACTCCAGAAATACTTCCCTACATGGGAAAGCCTGGGCCTCTCTGTCCTTTCTCTTCCCAGGACCTCTGGGAGGGAAGCGAAGATGCTTATTTGACTGATCAAAGAACTGACAAGGAGAACACTAGTGGTCAAGGTCACTGTATCTTGATAAGCTTTAGCCTCTTTCTTGCGCTTTTGCCTTCTGATCTCTGCATGGTAAGCAGATGTAGGCAGTCCTATCCCCTGGTTTCCAGCCTCTCTTCTTTTTCTGATTCAATGTCCCCAGATAAGTGAATGAACTTGGACCTCTCCTGGGTCTGGTCACCTCTCTTTCCTTCCAGCATATTTTGGAATACCAGGTCAAGATTTAGATGGGAAGGAGAGAGAGAAAGACAGAGACAGAGAAAGTGAGAGATAGGGAGGTAAGAAAAATAAGAGAGTCCTCAGTAAGCCCTGTGACTCAGCCTATTCCTTTTACTCCCAATGCTATCAATGATGTAGTACTTTGCAACGCTTTTATTGTTAGCCATTGTACACAATTTTCTTGAGGAATCTATAAAGTGGCAGGATGATTAGTAGAGCTGGATTTGGGTCTCTTAGATTTCTGGACTGAAAAATAACCATCAAATCATTAATTCAATCCATAATAATTTAGAGTATCTTTTACCAATAAATTTTATTATTCAAGAATCGGGAAAGAATGTTGGACTTGCCTTACAAGGTCCTTTTAAGCTCTTTTTCTCTGACATGCATGGAGTTCTAGGCATGTGAGTGTGTGCTAAGTCACTTCAGTGGTGTCCGACTCTTTGCGACCCTATGGACTGCAGCCTGCCAGGCTCCCCTGTACACTGCATTCTCCAGGCAAGAATACTGGAGTGGCCTGCCGTGCCCTCCTCCAGGGGATCTTCCTGACCCAGGGATTGAACCTGCGGTTCTTACGCTTCCTGCATTGGCAGACAGGTTCTTTACCACTAGCTCCACATGGGAAGCCTAGGCACCTGGGAACCTTCAAATATTTTGCATCCTTCCTGATGAGAAGAAGCTTGCCTGGTATCTGTCTGGTAGATCAACCTACAATTTTTTTTTCCAAAACCCCTTATGGGATGATAATTCATTTTTGAATACCACCTTAGTTTTAAATTATTTCATTAAAGAAACACAGGTGAGCATTCTAATAGCTTATATAGCATCAAATAGCTTATTCAAACACTCTAAACATGATAATAAGAGAATAGTTTTGTCACCTATGAATGATGTGTCTAACTATCTTTCACTGAATGTACAACAAGAAAATAAAGCAGAGTTAGAATCTTTTTTTTTTTTTTTCCCCAAAGATCGTGACTTCTTGTGTTTTACTGAACTCAGTAAAGCATGGGTGAACATTCGAGTTCTTTCTAAATTTAGACTTCCCAAATGTCAGAGTGCATGTTCTATAGACACCTCTGGCAATAGGCAGCATAAGAACAGTCAATATGTCTGCACCCAAAGGAATATCCAACTGTCTGCTCTTGCCTGAGCCCTCCCCCCATCTCTATCTCTACTCCCTGTCTGCATGCAAACATTTCCTTCTGTATCCTCCACCCTCTCCAAAGGCAGGCTGTTTTATCTTGTAGAAGCGATTTCTCTGAAGTGGAAATCCACATGTTGCGCCAATTTCTTCAACTTTGTTTCCAGGGTGAATACAGTCACTCATCCTCAGGCTTGCTCTGACTCTGTCCTAGACTTTGCTTGTCCGTTAGAATTCTGGCATCTTTGCACATCCACTGACATCACTACCACAGCCACAACTGCAGAGGCAGCATCGGGGCCACTCCCAGAGGCATTCAGACCTAGTCTGCAGCTCTTTCACGAACATTCTCAGAGCTGCATCCTTGGATAACAGAAGACAGTACCAGCAGTTTTAGGATATGTTTCCAAAATTTTAAATGTAAAGGGAGAGGTGAACTTCCATCCTTATTCTAGGCAAATCGGGCTATCACAGCACCTGCTACCTTCAGCACACAAGTCAATACCTCTACTTACTTACTGCTAACAGGCACTTTGCAAACACTTAGAACAGCAGTGTTGGTGAAAGGAGGTGTGACTGGGTTTTAAATCGTGTGCTTGCAGCTTCAAATAATCAATAACTGAGCAGGTTAAAATCCTTCTTTCTCAAGGAAGCCTTGCTGCCTATCAAAACCCAAAGACACAGTATCCCCAGACAAAAGGTACTGCGACGACCTCATCTGCCCCGGTCAGCCAAATGAGGATTTTCTACTTCCCAGGCTAGCGTGCCCATCCTTTTGGAGTATATGATACAACAACGTTTCTAAAGAAATTCTGGGAGCCGATCTATGATGGTCTTCCCACGTAGCTCAGTCGGTACAGCATCTGCCTGCAATGCAGGAGACCTGGGTTCAATTCCTGGGTCACGAAGTTCCCCTGGAGAAAGAAATGGCAATCCACTCCAGTATTCTTGCCTGGAAAATCCCATGGACATAGGAACCTGGCAGGCTACAGTTCATGGGATCGCAAGAGTCGGACATGATTTAGCACTATCTTTCTTCTTTCTATAATGGTCAAGTGTTTACTTTCTCAATGAAATCAAAACCAAAACCCAAGCTGCTTTCACTCTTACCATGCTTTTATTCTGTTAAGAAGATTAGGAAGGACATGCTGTTAGGATAAATGATAATCCCTTAGTTAAATAAATTTAACCTTACACAAAATGTATTATATATTCTTAATTTTTTTTCATTTTTCTGAAGACTGATTTGAGGACAACATTGGTGCTGTTTCATACATGCAAACACATTCACACAGAGCAAAAGACAGATGGAATTGGACACCTGCCACCCCCACCCCACACCCCTGCAGTCTCTGGGCAGTTGTCCAAGGTAACCCAGCAAGTGCGGGGTCCCCCCCAGGATCCTCTGGGTCAATGTTCTCACCACTGAATAATTTTTCCTAAGGTACAGGTATAAGCTGAGGAAGCACTGCTTTCAGCAAGGTGAGAAGACTAGTTTTCTCTGATTCCTAAGTCAGGCACTGTGCTGAGCACTTACTTATATTTTAATCTCTAAATAAGAAATGAGAGGTATTTTTTATCCCCTCTTTTTTTTAAACAAATGAAGGAACTGAGAGATTAAGTAATTTGTATGAATTCACAACAGTAATTCTGAGATTTGGACCCATGTCTGACACCAAAATCCTTAACTTGGAATTAAATATCTGTAGCTATGAAATGGATGGGCTTCCCTGGTGGCTCAGCTGGTAAAGAATCCGCCTGCAATGTGGGAGACCTGGGTTCGATCCCTGGGTTGGGAAGATCTCCTGGGGAAGGGAAAGGCTACCCACTCCAGTATACTGGCCTAGAGAATTCCATGGACTGTATAGTCCATGGGGTCACAAAGAGTCAGACACAACTGAGCGACTAAGCACACGGCACATGAAATAGATTCTATCTCTTACTTCAGTGAGCTTCCCTGGTGGCTCAGCTGGTAAAGAATCCACCTGCAATGCGGGAGACCTGGGTTTGATCCCTTGGGTTGGGAAGATCCCCTGGAGAAGGGAATGGCTATCCACTTCAGTATTCTGGCCTAAAGAACTCCATGGACTGCACAGCCCATGGGGTTGCAAAGAGTTGGACACGACTGAGTGACTTTCGCTTCACTTCTTACTTCAGTAGAAACAAAACTGGACACTCTTCTTTCTAATATGAGAGAAGGGGGGGACCTCATTCTCAGAAAACCTCCAAAATAACAGGTTACCCTGCCTGCTTCTGAACCCCAATATATCAGAACATTGATTATTTCACATAAGCCTTGAAACCCTCACAAAGCAATTTAATCCCAGATATTGCTAAGCTGATGTCTATGGAGATGTCCTGACCTCTTTACATATGGTAACTTCATGAGTGCGTCACTGTTTTTCTACCCCGAACAGACAAATGCGAACTTGTTATACCTGGTGATTTGGGGATACCTTCCTATAAACACTTGTGTTTTGTATTTAGTGCACATGAACTTCAGTGGCTTGACAGCGGCTTCTGTGCATTCCTTGCAAGTAAACTTGTTCTTTCCTGTCCTGAATGTCTGTTTCTCAGTACTCTGTCCCTTCCCAGTTTCCCAGGTTTCCTTGTATTGGTTCCCCCAAGCCCTCTTTCATTCAAATTCCTTCCCCAGGTACTTGTCTCCTTCCTTGTTTCCAGTCAGACAAATCTTCTACTTTGAGATCTTAGTTATTGTTGACATCATCATTATGGTCTTCTTTCCCCTCCTCTTAATATCCTTGTTATTTACTGGGTTGGCCAAAAAATTCATTTGGACTTCTGAATATTATGGAAAAACTGGAATTAACTTTTGGTCAACTCAGTATTGAGCATTTTCTATATATCTTGTTTCTCTAAATCCTGTATTCATATTGCCTCCTTTAATCCTACTTTTTTTTTCTGGTATGTATGTGGCATAGCCACAATTATTCCCATTTTTAAAAAGAAAAGAGTAAAATTTAGACAGATTGTGCTATTTACCCAAATTTAGTTCACTGGTGAATGGTCAAGCTGAGAATGTAAGCAACGCTTATCCATAATCCATGCTGTTAACTGCTTTATGTGTCCTTGCCTCTTTATCTAGAAAACTTGCCACAGTTTCTCTGAATGCTCACACTCAAGTCCTATAGCAAAGTCTGTCTCATTTTTTGTGGACCACAAAAATTCTTTCTCCTCTCAAAGAGTGAGAGGAATAAAACCAGGAATAAGACCACCATGTGACCTGCAATCCCACTATTGGGCATATACTCTGAGGAAACCAAAATTGAAAAAGACACATGTACCCCAATATTCATTGCAGCTCTATTTACAATAGCGAAGACCTGGAAGCAACCTAGATGTCCATTAACAGATGAATGGATAAAGAAGTTGTGGTACATATATACAATGAAATATTGCTCATCCATAAAAAGGAATGCATTTGAATCAGTCCTAATGAGGTGGATGAACCTAGAGCCTATTATACAGAGTGAAGTTAGAAAGAGAAAAATAAATGTGTATATATGGAATCTGGAAAAGACGGTACTGATGAACCTATTTGCAGAGCAGCAATGGAGACACAGACAGAAAACAGACTTATGGACACAGCTGGTGGAGCAGGAAGGAGAAGGTGGGATGTATGGAGAGAATAACATGGAAACATACATTACCATATGTAAAATAGATAGCCAATGGGAATTTGCTGTATGACTAAGGGAACTAAAACCAGAGCTTGGTAACAACCTAGAGGGATGGGACAGGGAAGGAGGTAGGAGAGATGTTCAAGTGGAAGGGGACATGGCTAATTAAACCTATGGCTGATTCATGTTGATGCTTGGTAGAAACTAAGACAATACTATAAAGCAATTATCCTTCAATTAAAAACAAATAAGTTTAAAAAAAAAAGAATTCTCTCAATTTCTCCAATACTGAATTAGTACCAATAGGTTAGGCATTACTCTATTTTGCATCATTTGTCACTAAGTTACAAGTGCCCTGTCTCCTCTGTTAAACTGTACACCACCTGGGATTCCACAGGGACATAAGAAAATTAGGAAACAGTGTAAGCCAAGCAAGAACATCCCTGTTTTTATAGCCAGTGAACATGCTGACAGGTGGAATATTCCCTCAAGTTACCCAGGGTGGGAGCAGAGCTTTAAGAACATGGAGAAGGAGAGACATTCAGGAAGTTAGTGGGTCTCAGTGGTCTGGCAATACAATCTTAGCTTACTTGTTATTAATTCTTTCCACAACTGCTTAATGAGCACATACACTGTGTTGGACTCTGAGACAAGTCTTGGGGATAGAGTGGGAAACAAACACATGTTACAGATGAAGTTGCATAAAACCGAAGCCTCGGGCTTGAGTTGGCGCTCCATCGTGGGGAAGTAAGGGATCATCCCCAAAGGCACAGAGACACAAGTGCTCACGGGGCCACCCTGAACATCTGTCACACTTGCCTCTGTCTCAGCACCAGCTGTGCTCCTCCTGCAGCATCTTGGTAGACTGAGGCTTGTTAGATGAGGCTGGAGTGGTACACAACACATTTGTTTAACAGAGGGAGCATGATGATCATTTAAATCCTTGGCAAATTTCCTTGTCTTTATGAGTCATATCCCTTCCCTTGAGCCCCACCATCTCTTCTCCCCCAAAATGTTTCCAAGATGTCTCGGTTGCTAAGCTCCTCTTCTAACTGACTGTATCGGTTATGGAGATTGACGGAAGAGGTGACATGTGCATTACAGAAGGAACCGCTCAGAGTACCCGAAATTGAGACCCGGGCCCCATTTCACAAGGGCGACACGTTCTACAAGGCCCACACAATCGCTCTATTAAATTAAATGACTGCAGTTTCCATCTGCACTAGTAATCTCCAGATAGGCTGGGCTCCTCTCTAGCCAGTAGCCGGCAGGTGTGCAAATAAGCACTCACAGTCCACACCAGATGTCAGGGCCTAATTAAAAGATAGAACAAAAGTGCTCTTCCCTAGGTACTGGGCCGTCAGCACTGTGGTGCTTCTCAGGACAGGAAGTGGCAAAGTCAGAACGCTTAATTCCAGTTGTTGAAGCAAATAGCGGCAAGAAATTCACCTCCAGAGAGCCACTTAGCAAGGAGTGGAACGTTAAAAAGAAGCCCTGAAACCATCTCATTCTCATGTTCAACAGCGTTTTCAGTTGGTTACCATTCTATAATTAGCATGGTGATTTTTTTAGAAGGAGAGAGATTCAGAGTTGAGGATCCCAGCCTGACTTGCAGATTCCATAGTCACAGTGCCCGGATTATGAACGTGTTTCTACAGGACACAGTTTTGCCTTAGTGGGCAGCCATACTGTGTGGATCCTGAAAGGGGTTCTAAAGTCTAAGAGAACAGAAAGCTGAAGAGCTATCAATCACCTAAACAACATACAAAGACAAATAGTAACTGCATTTTAAAAGCCAGAGGAGCGCAAATATGGAGTTACAAGAAAGGTTTATAATCACTTAATAATTTACCAAATCCTTTCCCCCACTTCCCTAAAGTTCCCTGTCTCTTTTTCTGTTTCTGAATACTAACTTGCAAGTCACTCTTTCTCTGCATTTTTATCTTTCTTCTTTTGTGCCCCCCCGCCCCCCCCACTTCAGCTCCTTCCCAATGGCTTCATTTCTGGTTGTGACGTAAAAAAAAAAAAAGTGGACCTTAGAACTAGATGTGAGTATAAATTCTGGCCCTGGCCTATTTCCATTTTAAGTAAATATACATTTTTTTTTTTTCTATTCCCCAGGTATATTTTAAACATTAGATGAATTCAATTTCAAGGGACTCTCTCAAAAAACAAAATCAAGTTGTTTAAAATCTGGGTAGCTCTCCATTTACTTTCTCAGGGCCTCAGTGGGCACTGTTTTTCCCTGAGAAGGGGCCTTTCCCATCTTCGGTGCATCACTGCTCAACCTGCAGTATTTTTTATCTCTTGTGATGTACATGGCCGTTTTGCTCAGTGCAGTTTTAACAGTCATGCATCCATTTTAACATGAGCTTAGGGAAAAATTGAAACAAGCTCATCAAAACCATGACCTCACAGATGAGGAAAAAAAGTTGATTTACAACAATGTATGGTATGCAGGTAGTACAAATAGATGCTATGCATTTAGGGCAAAAAATATGAAGGTGGTGCTTGAATTAGCGCAGTTTTGGAACCAAATGATTATTACCATAGGGTCCATATTTATACGCTTGCCATATATGGAATGGATGCCAAGACTAGGTCCACATTTGTGTGGTGGACCATTATCTATCATTTATTATTATCCATGTTCCATCCTTTTTATGACTACTTAAGACCTAAAGTGACTGAGGCACTGAGTGGTTAAAAATTTACCCAAGCAGATAGGGAAGGGATTGAATCATGGGTCTGGCCTCAGCCCTGAGGCCGCACACCTTCAATTATGCCTTAATGCCCTGGAAGCATGTGCAGCACTTGCACCTGGTCAACTTGCAAGAAATGACAACAGTTCATCGGCATAACCGTTTCTGTAAAACAGATGCTTAAACGCTCCTATCAGCCATGCGAGGTAATGTTCATCTCTTTCTTTGACAGGTGATCAAACAGGCATTAAAAAGGTTAAGTGACAGCCAGTGATGAGATTATTGAAATTATTCCTAGAGGGTCTCATATTACATTAACATTAGCATCTTTAACTCTCATATCTGCTAAATGTCGGCCAAGGGGCTTGGATGTCCCGCATATGGGGTATAATTTTAAAACAATGAGAATAATCTTTAAGGAATTATTTTACAAGCTGCACATTAAAAGGAAGTCACTCTCATTATTTTATAGTCCCTTCTTATTTTAAGTCACAGTTGATGAGAAATGTATCTGTAGTATGAAGACTTATAAGATGGTACCCAAGATTCCTGGCCTCAGGTCTACATTTGCCTTCTCCCATCTAATCAAATATTGTCCCAGGGACTGTGAAGAGAAGGCTCAGCAGTTATAATTCAGGCCCTAAAGTAGCTGACAGGTTAAGACAGATTATCCTGGGTGTGTGACAAACAAGGTGAGTCCCTCAAGGGGACTGGGCTCTTCCTGGCAAGAGAAATTCAAAGTGTGAGAAGGATTTGATGGGAAAGAGATTTTCCACTGCTGGCTTTGAAAATGGATAGAAGGGTAAGAAATGTTGGAGACCTCTAAGAGTTCTGATGATTAACAAGGGAAGCAACTGGATTTGGCCAATAAGAAGAAGAAGCTTGGGAGGAGAGTCTTTCCCAGAGCCTCTGGAAAGGGACACAGCCAAATGAAGCCTTGATTCAACCTTGAAAGATGCTGAGGAGAGAACCCAGCCATGACTTGTTGGACTTCTGACATAGAGAAATTGTGACATGCTAAACACATGCTGCTTTAGGCCAAATTTCTGGGAATGTGTTACACAGAAATTTTTTTAAAAAGTGGATACTGTATGTAAAGCTCTATATGGTATCCATATTATATAAATGTAATGTTATTATTATGTATGGGCTTTTCTAGTGACTCAGATGGTAAAGAATCTGCATGCAATGTGGGAGACCCAGGCTCTATCCTAGGGTTGGAAAGATGTCCCAGAGAAGGGAATGGTAACTCACTCCAGTATTCTTGTCTGGATATTACTCTCTATATAAATGCATTCAACATAGTTACCTACTGTGCTTTCTACTGTTAGATTTCAGTAAATTTTACTGCTTATACAGACCAAATCCATAGTATAACAGTAATTACAACAATACGTAACGTTCATTGAACAACCATGATGTATTCATTGTGCGAAGTGCTTTTTATGTATTAAGTCATTTAATCTTTACAATCTTAAGAAGTAGGTGCATTATGAATCCATATTTTACAACTGAGGAGATTGGCGCTTAGAGAAATATCAAGGGTAACAAATATTCTATTATTTAAAGGCAAAGTCATTATTAACAGTTATGGCATTAAAAACAAATTTTGCTTGCATTAGTAAAGGTAGGAATCTTCCATCTTTTGTTTTTATATGCCCTTACACTCATCTCAGGCCTGTGATCCTCAACCTCCAAGCTTATATATCCTCATCCTTACAATGATAATAAATAAATCTTCACTAAAATATTAGCAAATCTTATCTAGCAATGTATAAGAGTAATAATACATCACGATGAAGAAAGGTTTATCAGAAGAGGGCAAGTCTTGTTCAGTATCATTACATTACAATTCATTACATTAACAGACTGAAGAAGAAAAATGTTTGATCATCTCAATAGATACCAAAAAAGAAGCATAACATATGTTCAAAATAAACACTCTCAATAACCAGGAATATAAGGAAAATCTCTTAACCTTTAAAAGATATCTAAAAAACACATATCTCCTATCACAGTTGATAAAAAAAAACTGAATGCTTTTGCTTATAAAGCAGGAACAAAGCAAGGATGTCTTCTCTCATCACTGCTCTTCAACATTGCACTGAAAGTCTCAGGCACTGCATTAAGGCAAGGAAAAGAAAAAAAAGGCATATAGATGGGGAGGTGGGAGTTACAAGATAAAACTACACACCTATTAGGAAGGCTAAAGTTTAAAGATGATATCCAATTTGGGTGAAAATATGGAAGAACTGGAATGCTCCAGGGAACGTGAGAATGTTAAAATGATATCAACCCTTTGGAAAACAGTTTGTCAGTTTCTTTAAAAAGTTAAACTTATACATCTATAATATAATCCAGACATTTCATTGCTTTTTTTCTTTAAAAAGAGGAAAGAAAGAAAATATATACTCTTACAAATATTTATATAAAACGGGCAGGTCTATTTTTAATAACCAAAAGCTAGGCACAATACAATGGGCTTCCCATGTAGCTCAGCTGGTAAAGAATCCACCTGCAATGCAGGAAACCCCCGTTCGATTCCTTGGTCAGGAAGATGCACTGGAGAAGGGATAGGCCACACATTCCAGTATTCTTGGGCTTTCCTGGTGGCTCAGCTGGTAAATAATCTGCCTGCAGTGCGGGAGACCTGGGTTCAATCCCTGGGTTGGGAAGATCCCCTGGAGAAGGGAAAGGCTACCCACTTCAGTATTCTTGCCTGGAGAATTCCATGGACTGTACAAGTCCATGGGGTCGCAAAGAGTCAGACACGACTGAGTGACTTTCACTTTCATTTTCTTTCAGGCACAATAAGAATGTCTACCAATGATAAATAAATTATAAATGTGTGTACTCTCACACAATGGAAAACTACTCAGCAATAAAAAGAGAAACATTGATACATGTAACGAAATGGATAAAATTAAAATGATCATACTGAATGAAAAAAAGTCAGACCAAGAAATAACAGAAGTATAATGGGTTGGGAAGGAGTGAGAGAAACTTCTGAAAGCTATAAATATATTTGTTATTTTGATTGTGGTAGAGTTTCACTGGTATGTTAAAATTGATCACATGCTACATTTTAAATAAATTCAGTTTATGGTATATCAATTATACCTTAATAAAACTATATATAAAAAATATTTAAATTTAGAACAAACCATAAAAAAAGGAAAAGATAAATAAGAATAAAGGGCAATCAGGAGTATCACCTCCTAAGACTGCTCACTAAGTTATATCAGATACTTGGCACATGGTCAGCTTAGGGAAAAGTAGGTTTTCTCAATATTATCCTCAGGCTATACGGGCAATGCATGCCACCCCCTACAGGTTTGCATGCCAAATTTGCTTCTGATTGGCTCATGGCCACCTGGCAGTACTATCTGTAGATGGAGCTTGGATATCTGGGCTGTGACCTTGTGTCCTAAACAGCCAGCCCTCCTTGGTGCAAGTCAGTGATGCTTGAGCACTGAGATCCTCAAATATCCCTAGGTCTGTGGCTCTGACAGAAATCCCCAGTGGATCCTCAGCGAGGAATTGGCTGATAGCTCTCAACAGTTGCTGACACAGTGGATACCAGGACCTCGTGGATCACACCTGAGATAATCAGCCACAAAAACCATCTTGTTCTTAATTATATTGTACTGAGTTGATGAGAAGTTTATTAGGCCGGAAATCAGAAAAACTGAGGGTGTTTGTTGTTTTTATTATTATCTAGCTAATAGTTCTGTGACCTGTAGGTTTCTTAGCCTCTCTAGGGCTTGAGTCAATGGTGCCCCATGATCATTTTAAGGTCTCATGCTCACCTGATTGCTGAAGAAGCTTTGAAAAACACAGAAGCCTGGTCCCTATTCTCAGATTTTGAAAAGTAGTCTTTGCTCACAGAAACACTGTACTTTTGTCCTAAACAGACTCTGTCATCACATATCAAATGAGCAGGGAGGTCTACAAAGTGAGTAAAGTGAAAGTCACTCAGTTGTGTCTGACTCTTTGCAACGCCATGGACTGTAGCCTGCCAGGATCCTCTGTCCATGGAATTCTCCAAAGTTAGAGTGTAAAAGCAGGCTGCATGGGATAGAAATGTCTGGGTCCAGCCTATTTTTACATTTTTCAGAAGCACCACACTTGATACTGATGCTCAGGCAGATTTAGGAACCTCTGTGGGAGGTTATTTCTGGAGTCATTTCCAGAAAGGTATTGACGGTATCTAATACCACTCTATTAGAATGGTAGCTCTACAGCTTCTGAGATGGCCCATTTATTCAGCTAAATGCTGTATGTGCCATTTGTTAGGTAACATTTAAGTTCCACTCTATAGTTGAGAAATTTCAGACTCAGGAGAGTTAATATTTTTCCCAGTGTCACACAGCTAGAAAGCAGCACATAGAGTCCAATCCCAATCTATCTGACTCTCTGCAACAGTTTATGGTTCACCAGTGCAGTCGCCAGCTCTGGGTGGGAGGGTTTCAGGGTACCAGAAACATCTGCCTCTATTTGAGCGAGCAGTCATGTGACTGGCAGTCAGAGAGTCCTATCCCATGCGGCCTGACCTCACAGCTTGTTTGATGGTTAATTGCAGAATCCATCTAGGTCACAACATGGTGTTTCCATTAGCAACAATGAAAACTACTTTACAAAAACCCAATATGGTGGGCCTGAAGTCTCTTGGGCCATTTGCCATGGTAAAGCCTCCTGTTAGCTTTGTGAATCATCAGAGGTACAACTTTTTTTCTTGTTTATTCATATACAGACTCGCAATTCAGTGTTTTCCTCTGCAGGTAGGATGATGTAGCAGGCTTTCTTAATGGCTTTAATTGAGAAGGATGTGTTCTTCTACTGTGATTCATTAGAAGCTTCGCCAGCCTAACCCCAGGAGGTGGACAGACAAACTAAACGACATCGGTCTTCATTTTGGCCCCACGGGAAGAGCGACTCAAGGTCCTGGTCGCTTAATGACAGCTAATCAGGACTGAGGGCTTTCCAGGCTGCACTGGCTGTGCCAAGCGCCCGCCCTGTGCCCTCACATCTCCCTGGAGGTGAAGCTGAGGTCTAAGTGGCATCAGGAGCAGAGAGATCGGAGTTCTGGCTCTGTTTCTTCCATCAAATCACAGTATGACTGCATGCAGATCTCATAACCTGTCTGCATATTCAGAGTCTGCATGGGCATAAAACAAGTGAAAGCATTATGTCCCCGCCTGGAGCCACAAGGCTCAAAGGAGACCCCTGAATAGCAAGGCCTCTGGAGGGGATAATACCCTTGGCCAATACCTGGCTTGGTCACCTCCGTGGGCTTCCTCAGCACCCCCGGGTCATTCTTCATATCCCTGAGCTGACTGTCCACCCTGGGAGGTGGATTGGGGGTTAGTCCATGAAGGACTCACTGCTTTCAGTTCAGTCCCTCAGTCGTGTCTTGACTCTTTGCAACCCCATGGTGTTTTAGGATTCTTAATTCCATATTGGGAACAAGATTACAAGTCTAGTCTGTTTTGGCTGGGTGTTCTCTTTTTTAAGTAACTCAGCTCTGAGCTCAGGCTGGATCATTGTTTGGTTGTGACTGTTTGTGGAGGGCAAGGCCTCTTTGTTTTCTGCAGAGAGCCTTGTTTTCATCCTGTCAACAATCTTAACAGTGCCTCCCTCTCTGGCTGGTAACTGTGAGCCATGAATAAAGGGAGCCAATGGGGGAAATCACACTGGCAGCATTTTACTTATTGTTGGCATCACTGGCTCCTGGACCCATGAGG
Organism: Bubalus bubalis; assembly: GCF_019923935.1. Taxonomy (NCBI): domain Eukaryota; kingdom Metazoa; phylum Chordata; class Mammalia; order Artiodactyla; family Bovidae; genus Bubalus; species Bubalus bubalis. Next base: position 38,410,769 of record NC_059165.1, on the reverse strand, counting down.
CACCTGTGGAAACTCAGATGGATCTTCCAAATCAGAGAGGCAGAACTGAAGTTGCTTAGTCTTGAACACAGCCCTCTCCGGGATCTTCAGCAGCTCTGCGGAAATCGGCAGGCGGTGGTTATCAGCCAGACTGTGGGCTCTGCCCCTGCACCATCTCCTCAGCGTGTCTCCACGCGTGTCTGCATCCACCCAAGTCAAACTCTATTTGCATGTGCCGAAGGTGGCCAGTATATACCACTGGCTGAACTAAAGGAGCTTTTCTCTTGATGTTGAATCCTTGAGAATGCAACTAGGTAGATTAAGAGAGCAAAATGGGTTTAAGTCCCACTGCCTGATTTTAATTATATTACACTTGATATGTTTCATGGCTAATCATAAAAAATCTAGAATTTTTTTTTACTGCAGGAGCTCAGATATATATATACACACACAAAAAAAAGCGGATATATTTTACATGTGATTAGATGTGGGCTGCATCAGTAACATCTAATAACATCAGTAACATTTCAGCCCTAGCTCCCACCCATGTCAAGTCACCTTGTTGTCGTTCAGTTGCTCAGTCATGTCTGATTCTTTGCAACCTCATGGACTGCAGCACACCAGGCTTCCCTGTCCTTCACTATCTCCTGGAGTTTGCCCAAACTTATGTCCATTGAGTTGGTAATGCCTCCTTGGAAATAACATGATGAACTGTTCTAGGATGCTGCCTGGGTTCCAATCCCACCCAGCTCCATCATTTTTAAGCTACATGACCTTGACAAGGTATTCTGCTTTTTGCAAGCCACAGATTGCTAATCCGTAAACTGATGATAATAATAGTAGTTACCTCCCAGGGCTACTGAGAAGATTAAATGAGCAAAACAGCACCCAAGAAACACGAGCTATTGCAGTTACCGTCAAGAGTATCCTGGGGCAGCTTTGCAAAGGCAGTGGTGGGAGGCAGTGAAGGATCCATCGCATCCTTTTCGATTTTCAGCTCCATGAGGACCAGGACCGTGCCTTGCTTGCTTTATCACCAGTGGTTGGAACATAGCAAACATCCTATAAATATCTGAATAATTAGGCAGGTGGACCTAAGTTTAAATTCTAGTTCTGCCACTTTTATCTTGGGCATATTTTTTACCTGCTTTGCTTCTGGGTTTGCATATTTATGAAATGGGGAGAAACAATCTTAAAGCAGAAAGTGAAGAGGAACTAAAGAGCTTCTTGATGAGGGTGAAAGAGTAGAGTGAAAAGGCTGGCTTAAAACTCAACATTCAAAAAACCCTAAGATTAGGGCATCTGGTCCCATGGCAAAGAGATGGGGAAAATGTGGAAACAGTGGCAGATTTTATTTTCTTGGGCTCCAAAATCACTGTGGACAGTGACTGCAGCCATGAAATTAAAAGATGCTTGCTCCTTGGAAGAAAAGCTATGACAAACCTAGACAGTGTATTAAAATGCAGAGACATCACTTTGCTGATGAAGGTCTGTATAATCAAAGATATGTTTTTTCCAGTAGTCATGTATGGATGTGAGAGTTGGGCCATAAAGTAGGCTTAAGTGCTGAAGAATTGATGCCTTTGAATTCTGGTGCTGGAGAATACTCTTGAGAGTCCCTTGGACAGCAAGGAGATCAAACCAGTTAATCCTGAAGGAAATCAACCCTGAATATTCACTGAACTGATGCTGAAACTGAAGCTCCAATATTTTGGCCACCTGATGCAAAGAGCCCACTCATTGGAGAAGATCCTGATACCGGGAAAGACAGAGGGCAGGAGAAGGGGGCAACAGAAGATGAGTTGGTTGGATGGCATCACTGACTCAATGGACATGCGTTTGAGCAAACTCAGGGAGATGGTGAAGGCCAGGGAGGCCTGGCGTGCTGCAGTCCTTGGGGTCGTAGAGTCAGACACAACCGAGTGACTGAACAACAACAACAAATCTTGCAGGGGCAGCTAGAAAAAGATAGCTAACTGGTATTGTGTGTTTATTATGCACCAAGAAACTGGGCTGAGTACTTGCCATAGGCTGCCTCATTTGATCCTTACACTATCCCTTTCGAGGTAAGTATGGTTACTGGTGTTTTTCATGTGTGTGTTTGTTTTTACAGATGCTGTACTGAGTGATCAAGAAATGTGCTGAGTGACATATGCTACTGAGTGATGGAGATGGGAGTCCAGATCAGTTAAGCTGACACCAGGTCCTGAACTGTCCATTCTGATGCTCCGTGTCTCATATAAACTCATAAAATAGGAACTCAAATGTAGCTGCTACTGTTGCTATTATTAAGGATTTTCCCTCCATGACACTCCGTGGCAGGAAATGATAGGCAGCCTAGTCATCTGTATGCTTATAGCAATGCATCCACATGTGAAAAATCTTGCTCAGTCAGAACTCAGAGGCTGGGATTTCAGTGTGTGTGTCTGTCACCCTGGGCAGAATACTGATTTGAAAATCAATGCAAACATGTGTCTTCAAAAGGCATTTCAGTTGGGCAACTGTGAGTCATTCCCATATACAGCTGGTCAGGAAGGCAAGAGACAGGGGCAGATTTCCATAGCTGGTGAATTCTGAATGATCTGACAAGATGGGGATCAAACCAAATAAAGGCAGATGCCTGAGCCTGACTTCTCCCACCACGTGTGACAGCAAATCCAAAAACAGGGGAAAGCCAGAGATGGATGACCTCAGAGGTCATCTAGTCTTGCTCAGAAAAGAGGACCAGAGAGGCAGAGAGGATCAGAGCTACAGGAAGGATGCTGACACAGGCTCACTGATGAAGGGTCTGCTTAAACAGCCCCTAGGGTGGGCATCTGTGGTTTGTACCTGGCTAGTATACAATCCTCCATTTTCTGGTGACTGTATCTGCTGGGGGAGCTTATCAACAAGACGTGACCACCAGTTTGACTGTGAGTTGGACACAGGCAGTCAGATGCTCGTCACCCCCACCTCTGCCCCTGGAATGTGTGGTCTTCTTGCCTTCCTGCTGACAGAAGCTGTCCAAGGACACAGCCTTGAGATAGTAACGTGCTGTTGAGGCCATTTGGACTGCATACATGACTGAACCCAGTTAAGGCCTCTCTATAAACTTTTAAGATTTGGCAGATGGGTATGGAAATCCATTTGTTTTGCAGCCACTCAAGACAAACGTCATAAGTAGTTTCTTTGCTTATTTAAACAGCCAGTTAGTGACCTGGAGTGGTTTCCATCTCTATTATCTCTCCTTGCCCAGGGAGCGGGGTGGGAAGAGGAGGTTTTGGATTACACCTAGGAAGCTCCCCAAAGGAGGCTGTGCCCAGCACTAAACATCTTGGTTTGGGCAAACCACCTGTGCAGTCCAAGCACACTGACCTGAACACTGGTGCTCTCCTACCACGCCGTCCTGCCACTGCTCAAGGCCACCCACACCTCCATGGATAAACCCTATTAGCTAGTCTGGAGCAGAGTTTTTACCCTTGTTTCCTGGGATTGCACTGCAAAATCCAGAGATGGAGAGAGGCACCTTAGTTTCTCAAGTCTTTCAGGAAAGTCACATAGGACTTTTCTCTCTTATCAGCATTGTGGGCTTATTTAGCTAAGGTACCAAGTATCAGAGCAAGGGGAGCACTGTAATTCAGAGAATTACATTGGAAAAGTCCAGAAAGTGGTTATATGTCACTCTTATTCAGTGTTGTTCCCTCAACCTGGTTCAAACAGTGATGATATGGTTCTTAAGTGGTCAACAAAAGCTATTAGACATCAAAAGCCAAATGCTTTCCAAAACAGTTCTCTAAATGATGTATCTATCATGGCTTTGTTTATAAGAGCAAAAGATCAAAGTAAATCTAAGTATCCACCCATAGGAGATTGATACATAAATTCTGATTCATTCATACTACAAACAGTTACGTGCCCATTAAGAAGAATAAGCAGATGTTTTGTATACCAATATAACACCATCAGCAAGAAACAATAAGTGAAAATACACCAAGGTTTAGATCAGTGTGTATACCATTTGGGTTACAAAAAGAAAAAATAAGGAATATTCATATGTATATTTGAATAGAGATTCTCACTGGAAGGATACACACACACACACACACACACACAAACACACACACACACAAAGTGATTATTTAAGGGGAGGAGAGCAGAAAAATTGAAGGCAAGCTCTATACAAAACTTGTGAAAGAAAGTGAAAGTGTTAATCACTCAGTTGTGTCTGACTCTTTGTGACCCCATGGACTGTAGCCCATAACCCACCAGGTTACAGCCATCTCGCTCCATGGGATTTCTCTAAGCAAGAATACTGGAATGGGCTGCTGTTTGGTTCTCCAGGGGTTCTTCCTGATCCAGAGATTGAACCCAGGTCTCCTGCATTCCGGGCAAATTCTTTACCATTTGAGCCACCAGTGAAGTCCAAAGCTTACTTGTCACTAAATATCCAAAATGCTTTAAAAATGTTTTACCATGTGCTTGAATTACCTATCTCAAATAAACACATACATGATTTTTAGACAATAATAAATAGGTCTTTATAAAATACAGAGCCTCACTTGGAAACTGCATCTCAACTTTTCTCTATCCTTCAGGCTTGATTAGGAGGCTGATTTACAGGCATCTTTTTTTCCCTCCCACAATGAAGCCTTAGGGCTCCAAGGCTGGGAGAAAGTTGTTCAGATCCTGCAGTATCCTTCCTTAAGTGATTTGATGACACTGAGTGAGAAGAAGGAATTGTCTAAACTCCTCCTCATTCAATATTCCTCCTAACACTCATCAGAGGGGAGGAGAAGGCTGACAGCCAATTTCTCCATTTTCAGTGGCTGAGTAGCAGAGGCTTTCAGCTGTATCACGTCACCCCACTTGATGTTCACTAGAGAGTCATGCATCACGGGATGTCGCAGCTGGAAGAGGGTTATCTTGGTAGTCTCCAACGTGGGAGAGGCCTCAGGGAGTGCAAAACAGTGCTCTCTAGTGTGGATAAAAGTATTTCTAATCCCTTTTTGCAGTAAACTTAACTCATATTTAATTATACATTAAGAGGCATGTTATAAATACATATGCATATGGTAAAGGTGTGTTCTGAAAGCTTTTGCTAGTAGGAGTTCATGGTCAAAACATTTTGAAGTCTATTCTATAGATAATTCTAGAGATGGCAAAAGGCATAGTGACAATAACATCAGCTTTAAAACCAGATGGACCTCGGTCAAAATCCCAGCTCTGTCCCTATGTCATGCTGAATAAATATGACTGCCTCTCGATGCCTGCTTCCTGACTTTTAAAAATGGAATAATAATAGTACCTATCTTAAGAAGTCAAGGTGAAGATTAAACAGAGTAAAGCATGTATGGTAGGTTGCTTATAAGAGGGCTCGGAATTAGTCCCACCTCTCAGTATTCATTCCCTGTGTATTCTCTCCTCCTCTTGAGTGGACAAACTAACATATTTAATGAATACAATAGGCAAAGGTGATGGGATAACACTTCTACATCTAGGTGACAAAAGACTGTGACTTCTTTCTTGCTGGCATCCTCTCTCTCTCTCTCTTGCACCCTTGTCTTGTGGAGTGGGCAATTGGGCAAGGAACAGAGGACAGGCTCTGGACAGTGGCTGGTGAGGAACTGAGACCCTAGTGCAACAGTGCTGGAAGAACTCAAGGCTACCATGCGAACTTGGCAGTGGGTCCTTCCCCTTTCAAGACTTTGAGAAGACTGTAGCCCTGGCCAAAACCTTTATTGTGTCCTTGTGGGACACAATATTGTCTCAGGTGGGACACAATATTGTCTCAGGTGGGACACCCTGAGACAGAGAAACTAGGAAAGCTGCTCAAAGATTCACAAGGCACAGAAAATACAAGATAACAAATATTATTCTTTTAAACCATTAAATTTTGGGACAATTAGTTATTTAACAATAGACAACTAAGACAGCATGCAAGTAGCTTGACAGTACATGACATACGAAGATTTAGTAAATGTTGGTATGGAACATTACGTGGCTGGTGTATGGCTTTATCCCACACCCATAGCAGACATTTATGTTTGGAGTGACGGAAGTGTTCTATACATTTTAATAGTGATTGTGCCTCAGGTGATAAAGAATCCACCTGCAATGCGGGAGACCTGGGTTCAGTCCCTGGGTTGAAAAAATCCCCTGGAGAAGGGAAAGGCTACCCACTCCAGTATTCTGGCTTTTTGGAATTCCAGTATTCCAGAATTTCATGGACAGTATAGTCTATGGGGTCATAAAGAGTCAGATACGACTGAGCCACTTTTACTCACTTCACTATAGCAGACATCTGATTGATTACAAAATATTTTTTTCTGATGAACCCAAATGTAGCCTCAGAATCCTTCTTAACAGATCTCCAGGAAGCTATTAATTGCTCAGATGAAATTTTTGGGAAACTCTGATCTGATTAATATTTCTTATCTCTTCATTCTTCCTCTTGTGTTATAGTCCTTTAATGGAAAACCAAGTCTTTCATCATGAGAGACTATAAATTATCAGAATGGATCTATGAATGTATATAAAATAAAAACAGCTGCCATCATATGTAAGGAGCTTCCCTGATAGCTCAGTTGGTAAAGAATCCTTCTGCAATGCAAGAGACCCTGGTTCAATTCCTGGGCTGGGAAGATCCCCTGGAGAAGGGATAGGCTACCCCCTCCAATAGTCTAGGGCTTCCCTTGTGGCTCAGCTGGTAAAGAATCTGCCTGCAATGCAGGTTTGATCCCTGGGTTGGGAAGATCCCCTGCAGAAGGGAAAGGCTGCCCCAAGAATAGATTTTGCTTGAAGGAACAGTTGAAGAGAACCTAATAGTATTTGGAATCTTAAAAGAACAGGGGAGACAAGTTCAGAAGCAGAGTCTACGAGCACTGAAGTTCGCTTTATCCTATCTTTCACTTTTGCTATGATTTGGCCTTACTATAGAGCTGCCATTTTGAAACAATAAGAGAATGGAGGGGGAATTGCTTTGAAAAATAATGAAATGGTCTATGGAGTAAATATTTGCTTTTAAATAGAGAAAGTATCCTTTAAATTATGAAAATTTTAATTTAATGTATTTATTATTATTATTTTTGCCTATCATGATAAAGGTATGAGCTACGGAAATAATGAGCTATGGAAATCAAGCACTTTTAGTGATTCTCTACTTCATATGTACTTTATTTTGTGGGTTAAAGCAGGGAGAGATTTTGGAAACAGGAAGATAGCAGGAGGATGTCTCCTAGGAATTGTCCTTTAGATCTTTATGTGCATACAAAAATACCTATGCGTCTTGAGAAAATGAATATTATTCTCACTAGTTGGAGCCTGGAATTCAGAATTTTTTTAGAAGTGACCAGGTGATGTTAATTCTGTTGGTTTCCACACTTCACTTTGAAAAGCCAATAGTAAACTTTCTTCCTACTTGGAGACAGTTGAAGGATTTCTAGACTTGGTTTTCCATGGAAGGAATATTATACATGAGGAGGAGTAAAGATAAAAGAAGTATTGATCAGAGTTGCTCAGTAAGTTTCATCTGAGTAATTGACAGTTTCCTAGAGATCTAATTCTGATACCCTAAGCTCAGGAGCCAATGGAGCTGTCAGTTGAAAATGGGTTTGTAGGTCCTTGATAGTTTCCTCTTTTAAATATAACAGTGTGATATCCAAGTTTCTTGGAATTCTTGTTATCCTTCTCAGAGAGGAGAGAGTGGTTTTCCTGTTCCCTAACTCACTTAATATCTCTGTGTCCAGCAAAAGAGCTAGCTAAACAGAGGAGCCCTATACCCATTGCCAACTGACAACCCCATTGGCTCTTGGGCTTAGACTACCAGATTTGAAAAAACCTAAGTAGGAAAAGGGGGCTTCCCTGATAGCTCAGTTGGTAAAAAATCTGCCTGCAATGCAGGAGACCCAGTTTGAATCCTGGGTTGGGAAGATCTGCTGGAGAAGGGATAGGTTACCCACTCCAGTATTTTTGGGCTTCCCTTGTAGCTCAGCTGGTAAAGAATCTGCCTGCAATGTGGGAGACCTGGGTTCAATCTCTGGGTTGGGAAGATCCTCTGGAGAAGGGAAAGGCTACCTACCCACTCCAGTGTTCTGGCCCGGAGAATTCCATGAACTGTATAGTCCATGGGGTCTCAAAGAGTCAGACGGCTGAGCAACTTTCACTTTCAAGTAGGAAAAGAATTTGAAAAAGAATACATACATGTATATGCATAACTGAATCACTTTGCTGTACACCTGAAACTAACACAACATTGTCAATCAACTATCTCTAATGTAAAAGATTAAAACAAAGAAACTCAGATAAAGCCTTGAATTATATGGCAGGAGACATTTATGAAAATAGAAAAGGCAAATAAATATCATTTATGGAAAGAGAAAAAAAATCTTATCTTTCTGATGTGTCTTGGAGCAAATCAAACTGGTACAACATTATAGAACCCTTCATTTTACAGTGGATAGAATTTTGTGTAAAGTTATATCTCTAAGTCCATCCCTTTGATTTTTTAATAACCTCACCAAACCACATCTTGTTTAGAATGAGAAAGGTAAAAATAAATCAAATGCTGGTCATAAAAATAGATTGACCTCTAAGGTCATTTACTACAATCTGCTCCTTTTACAATATTTCCTGAGGCAGAATCGTCTTTTGCTCTAAAATACTAGAGGAATACCTGGAGTTGCATAGCTGTTTCCATTGTTTTGGGATGTAGACTATAATAAACAAGTGATGGTGAGGGCCGGGTGAGATTAAGAAGAGCATAGATTCTCCAGACACTTCACTCTTTAGGAACTTTCTTCTTTCCATTATGAAATATTTCTATGTAATTAATTCATTCTTACACCCCCAAAATACATTTACCCAGCAATGTGCTGCAAATATGTTGGGCTTTCAATATGTATTCATGGACAACAAAAGAAAACCAGACTTCGTTTCTATCCACAGGGAGTTTACAGTCTAGGCAGACGACAGACAGAGCATTACTCAAACACAAAACTGAATATAATTGCCTGTAGTAACAATAATCCCCTCACTGTTCCATAGTAGGACAAGATAACAATATGGCATTAGGAAAGTTCACAGTTGGTGCACTTTGCCCTCATTTTCTTCCTCTTGTCATTTAACCTCTCCCTTCTGTAGGAACCCAAACCTCACAGGCATATCCAATGACCCCATGAGGGCCCATGCTTTGGTGACTCATGGCAGTGCTGCGAGTCTAGTCCTTTATGACTCCTAACACAGCTGTCTGCTCTCTCACTGACCCAGTGATCACCTTTTTAGAAACTTGGCTAAACAGAGAACCATATGTGTGGAGAAAGGTCTCCGTGCACATGAATGTTTGGTATAGTGTAAAATAGCAAAAATATTAGCAAGTAGGGACTTATATCTTTTAATAGGGGATTGAGTAAAAAATTTAGCTTTCACTCCTGAGATGTAATATACATCAATGGTAAACAAAAATGTGGAAGATGTCTATAATGTATTGTTGACTTTAAAAAGTAGGTTATAGAATGACTTGTAGAAAGAAACTCACTTATGTAACATTGTATGTGTGTGTGTTGTGTGTTTAAACATAATATGCATCTCCATTGAATGTAAGTAGCCACATATGTATGTGTGGTGTATTTAATTTTTACTAAAGATCCCGGAGGACTTTTCTCTATGTTTAAAGACATTGGTATCCTGTGTCTCAGTCATCACTGGGGCTAAGGGATATGCTTAAATTGAGGTGTATAAGAATAGCTTAATATTCCATCATGACCAGGAAGCATATCTATATTGTAGCTGAGAACTTTGAGGTCTAAGTCAGGGATTTTAGGCAGATCAATAAGAGAGGGAGTTTGGGCCAGGAAAGTCTTTCTGCACCTCTTCAGTCACTTCTCATAAATAGTTAAATTTAAGACCACACAGAGCTCACAAGAGACTCAAACGCAGATGAAGACATCTGAGGAATGTTATCTTCTTCTGGCTGCACAGAGCAATTTCCTAAATATGAGTGATGGTAGTCAATGTCCAGAATAATGAATTTGAGAGTCAATTTAATAAAATTAACTCCTACTTGTAATTTTCAGGCATCAACTCAAATTCTTCAGCTACAAATTTTTGAGTTTTAGATTTTCTATTGCTGTTGAGTTCTTTTAGGCAGGTGGAAGGTTTTACTAAGCTCTCAGTATCGAGAGTTGTGCATGTCTCTGTGAGATCCCAGACAAATTAAAAAGTCAAATTAGCAATGCATATTTAATACTCCTTTGTAGTTTTTTTTTTTTAAGTTGGCAGCAATGTTTACTCTTTGAGGGGGAGTTTATAATTATGCAAATTGGAGAAACAGTCTGCATATGGTACAATGATAATGCCTTGGCTTTTATATCCAGAGTCAACAGTAGGTCTAAATATTTCTTCAATTTTATCCATGACGTGGGGGGAGGTGAGCCAAAGCTGGGGGCCTGCTCTTTCCTTAGTGATGGAGTGTATGATGCCTTGGAGACTGGGTACCTTAGCTTTCATCGTGGAGGAGGCACCACTGAGGTGTGCACAGTATCGCCTTGTAGCCTTAACAATAACCATTCATCTTCCTTTCTCCTTTTTAACTGGATTTGAATTTTGGTCAGATATTCACTTTCCTCTGAGTGACCATACACTTCAGAGCATGTGGGTCCCCTCCCTAGCTTCCAGAAGAGATGAATGACTAGTCTAAGCTAATCACTGTAGTCCCATCTGCTTTGCCAGGGACTGATTTAAGCAAGGTTATGTGACACAGTTCTGGCTCATGAATGTGAGTAAAAGCCTGCCGGGGGACTTCTGGAAAGGTTTGTAAAAATATAAATGAAAGAGACATCCCACTGAAGCTTAGAACCCTGATCATGATGACCATTTTGAACTACTCAGTTAGCCAATTATGGACCTATCCTACTTTAGGATATCTTGCTATGAAAACTAATAATCTTTTCCTTATTATTTAAGGCAACTTGAGTCTGTGTTTTCTGTTACTTGTGGCTAAGAATACATCTTAAGTGATTTTTACCTTGACAGTTCCTATATTGCTCTGGGGAATACATATATATCTATATATACATATTTTCATGTATACATATACATATGTATATATGAAAAGTTAAGCCATATGCTTGCCATCTGGTTTACCAATGAGTTAATGGATATTTGTTTAAATTGGTTGGAGGAAGGAATGGTAATTTGATAAAGCTCATCTTGACACCATAAAGGAATCCATATCATCTAAGCAATAAAAAGGAAAAACTATTCACTATTCACACTCTTGCTTTCACTGAAACAAGTGTCACCAGTCCTAGTCCTATCAAAGCAAGTCTGCAAGATGCAGAAGAGAAAAAAAAACCCCACAAAATATACAATCATTTTGGCATCAGGTAGTTATCAAGTATTTTGCCTTTTTCTCTCCATCTGAATGGCTCCAACTTTAAACTCCAGGAACAGACTGGACATTTCCCCAGGAAGTTCTTTTAACAGGAGTGGTTTATTCCTACTAAAGAATTGGGTCTACTCCTTCATCTGCAGCTCTCCGGGTGCACATCCTGTTCCCACACACTCTAGCTAATTGCTCCATGAAACATGTATTGGCTCAGCCACCCAGTGCATTTTATCTTCTTTGACACATTGACTGGTTCAGGGATGGGCATAGGATCTGATTCAGGCCAACGTATGTCAGTCCTGAAACTTGTGTTGAAAACGTAGGGTAAGAGAAGCTGTCTTTCAATTGTACTTAGGAGGGAGGGGATGCCACCCTTGGAGCTGTTGGCAGCCAACATGAGAAATCAGGACTGCAGTTTTGAGCGAAACGTACCAAGCCCTGACGGTATGTGGGTGCTGGCCTCTAGCTATGATTGAAATGCCCAGACTCTACAATTGCATGAACCAATATGTAATTATTTTTTGCTTAAGACAGTTGGGTTGTCTGTCACTTCCAATAAACAATCCTCACTTAAAAGAGAGAAGGGAGGGAAAGTATCATAATCCTCACCTTACCAAGTATGAAACAGAGGCTCAGAGAAAGCTCAGGGTGGAAGATTCAAGACCTTTGATCAAGGGCTCCAGCCATTCTATCTGCTGCCTACTCATTCAGTGATTCACTGCAGTAAAGTGGAAGGAATCAACATACCCACATCTATCTTTACTGACTTCAAATATTTCTGCTTTAGAGAAAATGAAGGGGTCTTCCACTGGGTTACTAAGGAGATTATTTATGTGACCTTAGCAGAGTAAAGACTGCTACACGTGTGACACACACTCACCCCTATATTACAAAAGGCCATAGTAGGTGCCTTGCATTCGCACAGATCATCGCCCTGGGATCTGCCCAGGCTGCAGACTGTAACTGGTTGAAACCCTCTCTCCCCAGGGGACTGATGCCCTAAGTCTACAGATAATCTCTACTGCCTGTCTCATCATCCTGATCCTGTCATCTCCGCACCCTCGTGTCTGCTGGTCTGTGACTGAACTGATCACAAACAAACCTTCCACCCAGTTGCTTGACCTGCCCAGTGACCCATCCACTCGCAGAGAGTCACTAAGCAGAGATCACAGAGAGGAAGCCCACAACCCAATCCTACTCCTTTCTGTGTTTTGACTCACTAAAAAAGAAAAATGGAGCTACTTTTAAAGATTGAAAGTTTTTACATAAAAACTTAAGACTTTATGCTTCACTGGAAAAAAATCAAAAGGCCTGTCAACACTGTATGTACTCCCACACGGTGACATGGGCTGAATCCAGGTGGTTCCTGAGTCCTCTTTAGACATATTTCCTTTCTTCACCATACCATGGATTTGGTTTTTATTTATTTATTTATTATTTTTTAAAATATAAATTTACTTATTTTAATTGGAGGTTAATTACTTTATATTTATTTATTTTTAACTCACTTCTGCCACCTGCCTGGTCGCTATGAGCACATGCACTTTCAACCGTCTAAACTTTTCTGCACCTGTTGGTGCTAACCCAGCTAAGATGCCATCTTGCCCTCCAGTGGTTGTGTTTCGAAACGACCTGTTTGTAGCCAGATGCCCCACCCTAAGGCTCCAGTCTCTCCAGAAATAAAATCACAAGGGCATCACAGTGTGATTTTATGTTTCCTTATCTTTGGATCTGGATCTTCCAAATTCTCTGCTAAAAAACAAGAATCATTTATTTCAGAATTTATTTCAAGAATCATTTATTTCATTTAAATAGGAATTTTTTTTAATAAATATTCTTGTAAAATGAAGCTGGCCTGTGTCTTGCACGGCATAGGGGTTGGAGGGAGGTAGTGTGGTGTAATCAACCAGGCATGTGATAAGAAGTCAGAATATTCTGTTACTCTGTGAATGATTTTCTTCTCTCTACTTCAGTTTCCTCATCTGTCAATAAAGGGAGTTGAACTAGATGAGAAGTTTTAAGCTGGTGGCCCACAACTCATATCCAGCCAATAGATGGCATTGTCTTCTTTTATTAATTATATGCTAGCAGCTAAAAAGAAGCATATTTAAAGTAGGAACCCAGATTATTCAAATGGCAGACTTCTCAGAACTATCTAGAAATAATCAGCAATGGGGTGGTATCCTTGCATGACATGATGGTAAGAGGAAGGCTCTGAGTTCACCTCAGTCCTCACCCACTTCCTAGTTGCCATACACACACCCTCACCACCTGAGCAGTTCATTTACAGCCCTGTCTCTCCTCAGGCATTTGCTCTTGCTACCCTTGAATGAAATGACCTCCAGGGACCCATCAGCCTCCATTCTGCAAGTAAAGACTAGAGATCTAAGGGTTAGAGATTATTTGGAGAAAAGAAAAATGTTTTGAGCAGAGACCATGCTTCAGAATTCCAGCAAATCTTAATGGGTCACCACTTCCCACTTGGCCCAGAGTTGAAACAGCAAGATGCCCAAGTCTTTGTGAAGATCCCACTACACAGTTAATCCTGAAAAGGCAACAGCCAGGCTTTGAAAGTAGCAGAAATATTCTTCCGTTGGGGTTGCTAGCTGATTCTCTAAGTAATTTGCAATTCAAGTGCCTCTTTGTTTTGTATGAAAATTTGCTGCTATTTGGAAAGTGGGGAAGAGCTAAATTGCATCCTGCTGGTTTTACTTTGACTGTATCAAAAAAGAAACTGTTAATCTGGTTCTGTAATTAACTTTCCTGTTCTAAAAAGGCCCTGGGAGAGAGTCCAGAGAGTGCCTGTCAACTCCCTGCTTCCCTTCTCAATAATGCCTTCAACAGGATGCCCTGAAAGAAGAATGAATCCAGGTGGGCACTGGTCTTGATTTTCACTTTTCCCAATTTTTCTTCCCTTTTATCCCCATCCAACCAACATTTAGTGAGCCCTTACTGGAGGTAAGGCACTGGGCTGACTCAGGTGAGCATAAAGATACATAAATTCCTGCAGGGCTATCAGAGACTATAAGTTAATTTCCCATCCATCCATCCATCCTAGGTGTCTTAGGTTTCTGTATTATATGCCAGACATTGTGCTAGACAATGGTATGTCATAAATGCGAAAGTGACTTAATCAGCACCCATGAATTCTAAAGTGAAGAGGTGATTTCTTGACTAGTACCATGATGGTTGGCTTCATGGAGAAGATAACATTTCAATTGGTTTTGTCCCCTATGATGTTCGTGTATGTGCATGTATATGTACACATGCCCATACATGTGTACAACATGCTAACGGGACAGGATAACTGATCCAGGCAAAGGCATGTAGACTGGAAATCAAGCTTGATGATCAAGGGGAGACACTTGCTACAGCAGAGGGCCTAGACTAAAATTAAGAACCAACACTCATTGACTACTGAGAACAGTGCTAAGTAATTTTTAACTATGACCACAATGAGATCTCACAAAGTAGTACTTCTTTGGTTACATGCTTACAGACAGGAACCAGACTCAGGTAAGTTCTCAGGGAACACACTGGTGGGGTAAATGGCAGAGGTGGGACCAGGATCCACATGTGGCTTCAAAGCATAAGCTTTTAGGTACGAGACTGCACTGCATAGAGGGAAAATGACTAAAGAAGGACTTGGAGTTCCACCAATTACTCAATAATGCATTAATTTGGGACTTCCCTGGTAATCCAGTGGGTAAGATTTCACCTTCCAACGCAAGGGGTGTGGGTTTGATTCCTGGTCGGGGAGCTAACATCCCACATGCCTCATGGCCAAAACGCCAAAACATAAAACAGAAACAGTATTATGACAAATTCAATAAGGACTTTAAAAACGGTCCACATCAAAAAAAATCTTTAAAAATAATGCATTAATTCACCAATTCATAGAAATACATATTTGTTAGTACTCTGCAGAAGAATACTCTGAAAGCTAGGACTAAAGAAAGCAGGACAGACAAGGTCTTTGTCCTCCTGGAGTGTACATTCTAGTGACCTCACACTTGAGTGTCTCCATTCTCCAAAGGCATGAGGGAGAAAGTACAAAGATCAAGGCATAATGGTTCTCAGAAGAGAACGCTGTCAATCAAATGACCTTTCCCTAGCTCCACTTAGATAACTTGGATGGTACCCCATCTCCACATTTTCTTTGCGGGGCATTTGTTCCTTCTTTTCTTTTTTTCTTCTCGTTATTCTCTTCTCACCTTTGGTTTGTTACATCTATTTTCAATCTTTTCCTCAAATTTAACCTGAAAGATTCTATAAAGAACTTCCTCTTTGCAGCCCACTGAACAGACCTAAGTCCTTTTGCAGAACTGCTCAGGGTCTTTCAGGTTCTGGCTTTGAGGAATGTCAGAGACTAATCTAGTCTTACTTGTGGTCCTCATCCCTCCCCTATCTGAAAAAACTAGCAGTCACCAGACTTGGACTGTAACTTGGCCCCACCAACATCTAATAGACATTTGCATCAAGTTCACATATCACCGCAAGCTTTTCCAGAGACCAGGCAAAGATACTGCATTATTTCTGAGAATTAGAGGAGGTCAGGACTCCTGACTGGGTTGAGGCTATAAAGGACCCCAAGCCTCCAGGGAAAATTGCCCCTGGGTCATTATAGCTGTAAATGAGGGTGACAGCTGAAACAAGATCTCAAATGGACAGGAGACTGAGGGCATTGAGGGAACTTCACATTCTCCAGCTGTGGTAGACAGACTAAGTCTCTTTAAAGATGTCCATGTCTAATCCCTGCAACCTGAATATGTAACATTACACAGCAAAAGGAACTTTGAATTAAGGTTACAGACCGTAGACCTTATCTAAGGATAAGACAGAGAGGTAATCCTGGATCATTTGTGTGCGTCCAGGTAATCACATGGGCCTGTAAAAGTGGTAAAGGAAGACAGAAGGGTTGACCAGATATATGCAATTATGGAGGGAGAGGTAGATGTGATTTGAAATGTGGAGACTTGATCCACTGTTGGGGCTTCGCAGGTGGCACTAGTGGTAAAGAACCTGCCTGGCAACACAGGAGACAGAAGAGATGCAGGTTTGATCCCTGGGATAGGAAGATCCACTGGATGAGGGCATAGCAACTTACTCCAATATTCTTGGCCAGAGAATCCCATGAAAAAAGGAGCCTGGCAGGAGTCCATAGGGTCTCAAAGAGTTGGATACAACTGAAGAGACTTAGCAAGCACGCACAATCCACTGTTGCTGATTTGAAGGTGGACTGTGGGGCCATAACCCAAGGAATGTAGGCAGCCTCTAAAAGTTGGGAATGGTCCTTATCTAAAAGCTAGCAAAGAAAGGGGAGTCCTCAGTCCTACAACTGCAAGAACTAAATGTAGCCAACAAGCCAAATGAGAAAGGACACGGATTTTCTCTTAAGTCTCCAGAGTGAAAACGGCTCTGCTGCCACACTAGTGAGACCCAGGTTGGACCTACAGAACTGCGAGATAAGTCAATGAAGTTCTGCTGCTTTACATCTCTGAGCTTGTGATAATGTGTTACGGTAGTAACAGAAAACTAACAAGCTGACTTTTGGTTGCCATTCATTGTTACATTTAATATAGCACCAGGTGAGGTTTGAAAGCTAGTTAGGACTTGGTGTGACTATGGCATACAATAGCAGCAACGGCTTAAATACCAAAAGTCTTTTTTTGTTGTTGTTTTTACTTTTAAAATATTTAATAGGTATGTGTACCTTTTTGTGCTTTCCCCCCAGGCTTTTAAGATGTCTATATTGAGACTGTTATATTACTGAAGTCTTTGTAAAGGGTTTGGATAAGGCAGCCTTTCTTGATAATAAGGCAACAATTAGATGGCACTTCAAACTTCTTCCAGCTTTTTGAAGTGAGGTTGGAAAGTGACTAAGCATAGCTTAGGGTTCTTTAAAAAATTTTTTCTTTTTTTTTAATGCTATTCTTTCAAATCATCCCACCCTCACCTTCTCCCACAGAGTCCAAAAGACTGTTCTATACATCTGTGTCTCTTTTGCTGTTTCGCATATAGGGTTATCATTACCATCTTTTTAAATTCCATATATATTTGTTAGTATACTGTATTGGTGTTTTTCCTTCTGGCTTACTTCACCCTGTATAATAGGCTCCAGTTTCATCCACCTCATTAGAACTGATTCAAATGTATTCTTTTTAATGGCTGAGTAATACTCCATTGTGTATATGTACCACAGCTTTCTTATCCATTCGTCTGCTGATGGACATCTAGGTTGCTTCCATGTCCTGGCTATTATAAACAGTGCTGCGATGAACATTGGGGTACACGTGTCTCTTTCAGTCTGGTTTCCTTGCTGTGTGTGCCCAGCAGTGGGATTGCTGAGTCATATGGCAATTCTATTTCCAGTTTTTTAAGGAATCTCCACACTCTTCTCCATAGTGGCTCTACTAGTTTGCATTCCCACCAACAGTGTAAGAGTGTTCCTTTTTCTCCACACCCTAGGGTTCTTTGCACGTATATCAACAACTTCTTCCAACATTTATTATGGTTTACTGAGATCTCCTGAATCTACCTCCCGTATCTTTTGTGTTTAATTTTTAACTTGATTTTTGGGCTTTAAAGAAGTTTGAAGGTAGGCAGTCCATGGCCTCCCACTAAGGTGCTTCTGTAGAGACAATCAGGAAAGTCAGCAGATTCCAACTTTCTGTTCTGCTCCCACCAGGGTTGGCTGCCCTTCCTCTGACCCAACATGACCTCCAGAACTCTAGCTGTCACATCTGAATTCCGGGCAGTGGGCTGGAGGGAGTGTGAAGGAAAGCTACTTCCTTGACAACACTTTTCTATACTTGCATACAGTGCTCCACTCATATATCTTTGGTCAAAACTTGGTCATATGATCACATATAACTCTAAATAAGGGTGAAAGTGAAGTCGCCCAGTTGTGTCCGACCATGGACTGTAGCATACCAGGCTCCTCTGTCCATGGGATTCTCCAAGGTAAGAATACTGGAGTGGGTGAGGCAGACAATATACTCAACTAAAAGTTAGAACTGTCATTAAGGAAACAGGAGAGAATGGATTTGGAGAGAGAACCAAGAATATCTTTCTTCATTCTTTTTTTTTTGGTGATTAGCAGATGGCTCTCAAAAGCCCCCAGCTATGCAAATGACTCTGGCTGGCATGCCAGTTCTTCCCTCTACACTGACTACAGTCCTTTCTCTCCTTTTTCTCAATCCTTCTTCCTAACTTTCATTTGCATGCTGCACTAATTCTATCCAATCTTAAAGGCCCATTTCAAATCTTATCTTCTCTTAAGAATTTTTTCTAAGATTCACTCAGAGGAAATTTAATTCTCCACCTTCTTTAAACTTTCCTAACACTGGGTTTCTATTTACTCCTTGTCACACTCCATGCAATGTGAGAGCTATTGCTGTATTTGAGAGTCTCTTGCCTTCTGGAATGCAGGCCATCGTCTTATTCACAGCTGACAGTCTCAAACACAGCACAAACTCAATACATACATGATACAGCAGAGACTGCTAGCTTGTCCCCCAGGATCATAGTCTTCTTTCCTTGTTAGAAACAGCCACCCTTCCTGGCCCTAAGTGTTAGCTGTGTACATTGCCATACGACTAGACAGTTCAGTACTTTGTCTCCCTTGGGATTATGTGTGACCATATGACTAAGGACCAATGGAATATGAGCTGGAGTGATATTTGCAAATTCTGGGTCATCTATATAAAGATAAATCTACTTGCCTGGGCTCTTCCTCCTACCCCTTCTTGTTGGCTGGAAAACAGTATAGCAGCTTCCTTGGAATGAGAGATGGAAGCCACATGTGGAGGAGGGCAGAGCCCAGTGGCCAGCCTGTGGCTCAGTGACATGGAGCTGCCTACCTGCCCTAGCCTGCTGCTCTACTTTTGAACTGGGAGGGATACACAACCTTGCTCTTCTAAGCCACTATATTTGGTCTTCATGAGAGCAGTGTATCTGTGCCGTAGCCCATTCCCATGAGTAATGGAACTAGGCTCTTTCCCTATGGATATAGTCTGGCTTCCTTTCCAATTGCCTTTCACCAGGAGTGTGACACATAGCCTAAAATAATGAGACCTAAAGCACTGAATGTACATACGCCATGCCTTAAAAGTAGCCAAGAGCACTTGATAAGATGCGAGCCCAACTCTCTTATTCTGGTCAGCTAGGAGAACTAACTGAATAGGTTCTAGTCTAGCATTTTATTATTTCTGCTGGAGTTACTCTGGAAAATATCTTTAATCAGAAGTATGTCCAGACTTGCTAAATAATGTTTTGCACTGACATTCATTGCTGAATCATTCTTCTCAAACCCATCATTTTGGAAAATTGTCTTTTGCTGCATAAGTATCGCTTTCCATTTGAAACTTTCTTTACAAAGTCCCATTTTTTCCCCATACCCTTTTAAGAGCCTATTCAGACAATTCCACTGAGCGTTCATTTTCTAGCTGGCTATTAGCAACAAAATGCTTTGTATTCGTATGTTGTTTTAATACTTTTCAAAGTCCTTTCACAATGTAATAGCTTTAATCATCAAGGAAACCTACTAAGTTATATAGCCTAAGTTGTAGTATTCCTACTCCGTAGATCAACAGTCCTCAACAATGATGTAGTAGAAAAATAATATTTAGTAATCCATTGTGAAGTATGTTATAGTAGAAATCATGTTTTATCAAATAATAAAGTGTCATTCTTTTATGTCATCATATTAATGCAACAGACAGTTTTGGAGGAGTCAATGTATCCTAGGAACAGTCTTCAGCATGGGGAATCCAGTGGTGAGCAAAACAGACCATATCCCTGTTCCCAAGGATCTGATGGACAGTTGATGAGTCAAGATGGCTCCTGATCTATTTTTTTCTCCTGATGCCAAATATCTAGTACATCAACGAAGTCTCATAGAGTTTACCTCCAAATGACACCTTAGATCCATCCTTCTCTTTCTATATGCAGTCACTACCCAAGTTCAGATCTTCAGTATTGAGCTTCCCTGGTGGCTCAGTGGTAAAGAATCCACCTGTCAATGCAGGAAACACAGGTTTGATCCCTGGTAAAGGAAGATCTCACATGCTGTGGAGCAATTGACATGGAGCAAGTGTGCACCACAATTATTGAGCCTGTGCTCTAGTGCCTGGGAGCTGCAACTACTGAGCCCATGTGTCCTTGAGCCCATGCTCCTCAACAAGAAAAGCCACCACAAAAAGAAGCCTGTGCACTGCAATGAAGAATAGTCCGCAGTTGCTGCAACTGGAGAAAAGCCCACAGAGTGACAAAGATCCAGTACAGCCAAAAATAAATAAATAAAATAAAATTTTTAATAAATTAAATAAATTAATAAATTTAATAAATTACATTAAAAAAATCTTCACTATCTTTGGCCTAGAATGGTGCTCAGATCAGTTCAGTTCAGTCGCTGAGTTGTGTCCGACTCTTTGCGACCCCATGAATCACAGCACACCAGGCCTCCCTGTCCATCACCAACTCCCGGAGTTCACTCAAACTCACATCCATCACATTGGTGATGCCATCCAGCCATCTCATCCTCTGTCCTCCCCTTCTCCTCCTGCCCCAAATCCCTCCCAGAATCAGGGTCTTTTCCAATGAGTCAACTCTTCACATGAGGTGGCCAAAGTATTGGAGTTTCATATTTAACATCAGTCCTTCCAATGAACACCCAGGACTGATCCCCTTTAGGATGGACTGGTTGGACCTCCTTGCAGTCCAAAGGACTCTCAAGAGTCTTCTTCAACACCACAGTTCAAAAGCATCAATTCTTCGGCGCTCAGCTTTCTTCACAGTCCAACTCTCACATCCATACATGACCACTGGAAAAACCATAGCCTTGACTAGACGGACCTTTGTTGGCAAAGTAATGTCTCTGCTTTTGAATATGCTATCTAGGTTGGTCATGACTTTACTTCCAAGGAGTAAGCGTCTTTTAATTTCATGGCTGCAGTCACTATCTGCAGTGATTTTGGAGCCCAGAAAAATAAAGTCGACACTGTTTCCACTATTTCCCCATCTATTTCCCATGAAGTGGTGGGACCGCATGCTGTGATGTTCGTTTTCTGAATGTTGAGCTTTAAGACAACTTTTTCACTCTCTTCTTTCACTTTCATTAAGAGGATTTTAGTTCCTCTTTACTTTCTGCCATAAGGGTGGTGTCATCTGCATATCTGAGGTTATTGATATTTCTCCCAGCAATCTTGATTCCAGCTTGTGCTTTTTCCAGTCCAGCATTTCTCATGATGTACTCTGCATATAAGTTAAATAAGCAGGGTGACAATATACAGCCTTGACGTACTCCTTTTCCTATTTGGAACCAGTCTGTTGTTCCATGTCCAGTTCTAACTGTTGCTTCCTGACCTGCATATAGGTTTCTCAAGAGGCAGGTCAGGTGGTCTGGTATTCCCATCTCTTTCAGAATTTTCCACAGTTTATTGTGATCCACACAATCAAAGGCTTTGGCATAGTCAATAAAGCAGAAATAGATGTTTTTCTGGAACTCTCTTGCTTTTTCTATGATCCAGCAGATGTTGGCAATTTGATCTCTGGTTCCTCTGCCTTTTCTAAAACCAGCTTGAACATCTGGAAGTTCACAGTTCACGTATTGCTGAAGCCTGGCTGGGAGAATTTTGAGCATTACTTTACTAGTGTGTGAGATGAGTGCAATTGTGTGGTAGTTTGAGCATTCTTTGGCATTGTCTTCCTTGGGATTCAAATGAAAACTGATAGACTCCAAAAAGGTTCTTGCTTCCCTCTTACCATCCCATAATCTTTCTTCCATACAGAGATCTTGAAAAACGCAAATTAGATCCTTTCCACATGCACGCACATACACATAAATCACTTCATCATACTTTGAATATCATTCACACCTTTTCCCAGGCCTACAAAGTGAAAAATGCCACCTGCCATGTCATACCACTCACCTTCCCCATCCAGCTCTAAGTTCTGGTCACAAGTGTTTTCCCAAAACATGCCAAGCTCACTGGCCCATTATTAGGGCATTGTGTTTGGGAGGGAATGCCTTCTCTAGCCTCTTTGCAGAAAAGGCTTCTCCAAATCTCACCTCAATTTCACAGAGACCTTCTCTAATTCCTCTAAAGTAGCATCTTCAGCAATAGACTTTCTCATAGAATTCTATTTCATTCATAGCAATTTTCCAAATTTCAAAAGAGCACTCCTTTGTTTTATGATTGTTTTCTGTCTCTCCCATATTGTATTGCAGTCCATAAATACAAGGAGGATGTTCATTTTGTTCACTATTGTCTCCCCAGCCCTAAGCACACTGCCTCAATATTTGCTAAATGAATAAATAAACAAGTGTATGAACAGAGGAATGTTTCTCACTGATGGTAACGATGGGGATCTATGTTATACAGAAATCATCCCCTTTTTGTTTTGACATTGACATGGTACACTGGCCAGTCCATTCCTTTATCTGATTACAGCCATCCTTTTAAATCTTCATTACAAAATAAGATTTGAGTTGAATCTCCAATTGGCTATCTCAGTAGCAAAATAAGCTTCCTTAAAGTTTCTATTACCCAGACCAAAAAAAAAAAAACTTCTAAATATTACAGAAAATACCTATATTATTCTTATCTTTGGGTAAAACCACTGAAGGCTGGTATGGAGAGAAGATTTGATTCTGGTATCTACCGTACTATCCTGGGTAAGTCATTTTCTGTCTCTGTTCCTCAAACTTCTGCATTGGGCTCCTCTCTGTGCTACTGCCAAGATCTTCAGCTAGTCACCTAACCTCTCTCAGCTCTAGGATACATATAGTGGGCTGGACAGTGAGCCTGCTAAAGATCTGGCCTACATCACGATTCCTGGAACCCACAAGTGTTTCCTTGTTTAGAAAAAGGTCTTTGCAGATGTTATTCACTTAAGATCTTAAAATGAGGAGATCATATTGGATTATGAAGATGGGCCTTATATCTAATGACAAGCATCCTCATAAGAGAAAGGCAGAGGGAGATTTGAGATAGAGAAGATTATATGACCACAGTGACAGAGGACGGGGTGAGGTGGCCATCCACTGAGGAATGCCAACAGCCACCAAAAGCTGGAAGAGGTGAATAACTGATTCTTCCCTTGAACCCCTAGAGGAACTGTGGCCCTGCAGGATTTTGGACTTCTGACCTCCAGAACTGTGAAGGGACACATTTTTGTCAAGTTCCTAAGTTTATGATAATGTGTTCTGGCACCCTTAGGAAATTAACAAAGTATTCATCTTTCAGCCAAGTTGTGACTGATGGATGGTCCCTGGGCCTCTCTAGCCCAGAACCAAGTTTCTAATCTCATCACATCTAGTAAACCCACTAGACCCACTCTAGAAGCTTAAAAATTGATGTATATAGTCCAGTGAAAAGAGAAATGGGGAACCATCTAAACCACATCACACCACAGTTCAGTTCAGTTCAGTTCAGTCGCTCAGTTGTGTCCGACTCTTTGCAACCCCATGAATCGCAGCACGCCAGGCCTCCCTGTCCATCACCAACTCCCGGAGTTCACACAGACTCACGTCCATCGAGTCAGTGATGCCATCCAGCCATCTCATCCTCTGTCGTCCCCTTCTCCTCCTGCCCCCAATCCCTCCCAGCATCAGAGTCTTTTCCAATGAGTCAACTCTTCACATGAGGTGGCCAAAGTACTGGAGTTTCAGCTTTAGCATCATTCCTTCCAAAGAAATCCCAGGACTGATCTCCTTCAGAATGGACTGGTTGGATCTCCTTGAAGTCCAAGGGACTCTCAAGAGTCTTCTCCAGCACCACAGTTCATAAGCATCAGTTCTTTGGTGCTCAGCCTTCTCCACAGTCCAACTCTCACATCCATACATGACCACAGGAAAAACCATAGCCTTGACTAGACGAACCTTTGTTGGCAAAGTAATGTCTCTGCTTTTGAATATGCTATCTAGGTTGGTCATAACTTTCCTTCCAAGCAGTAAGCGTCTTTTAATTTCATGGCTGCAGTCACCATCTGCAGTGATTTTGGAGCCCCCCAAAATAAAGTCTGACACTGTTTCCACTGTTTCCCCATCTATTTCCCATGAAGTGGTGGGACCGGATGCCGTGATGTTCGTTTTCTGAATGTTGAGCTTTAAGCCAACTTTTTCACTCTCCACTTTCACTTTCATCAAGAGGCTTTATAGTTCCTCTCCACTTTCTGCCATAAGGGTGGTGTCATCTGCATATCTGAGGTTATTGATATTTCTCCCAGCAATCTTGATTCCAGCTTGTGCTTCTTCCAGCCCAGCATTTCTCATGATGTACTCTGCATATAAGTTAAATAAACAGGGTGACAATACACAGCCTTGACATACTCCATTTCCTATTTGGAACCAGTCTGTTGTTCCTTGTCCAGTTCTAACTGGTGCTTCCTGACCTGCATACAAATTTCTCAAGAGGCAGATCAGGTGGTCTGGTATTCCCATCTCTTTCAGAATTTTCCACAGTTTATTGTGATCCACACAGTCAAAGGCTTTGGCATAGTCAATAAAGCAGAAAGAGATGTTTTTCTGGAACTCTCTTGCTTTTTCCATGATCCAGCGGATGTTGGCAATTTGATCTCTGGTTCCTCTGCCTTTTCTAAAACCAGCTTGAACATCAGAAGTTACTGGTTCATGTATTGCTGAAGCCTGGCTTGGAGAATTTTGAGCATTACTTTACTAGAGTGTGAGATGAATGCAATTGTGCGGTAGTTTGAGCATTCTTTGGCATTGCCTTTCTTTGGGATTGGAATGAAAACTGACCTTTTCCAGTCCTGTGGCCGCTACTGAGTTTTCCAAATTTGCTGGCATATTGAGTGCAGCACTTTCACAGCATCATCTTTCAGGATTTGAAATAGCTCAACTGGAATTTCATCACCTCCACTAGCTTTGTTCATAGTGATGCTTTCTAAGGCCCACTTGACTTCACATTCCAGGATGTCTGGCTCTAGGTGAGTGATCACACCATCGTGATTATCTGGGTCATGAAGATCTTTTTTGTACAGTTCTTCTGTGTATTCTTGCCATCTCTTCTTAATATCTTCTGCTTCTGTTAGGTCCATACCATTTCTGTCCTTTATTGAGCCCATCTTTGCATGAACATTCTATTTCCCACAGCAGCTACTTCTCCCTTTTTTCCCTGGGACCTCTCTCCTCCAGCCACCTTCAGTCATATAGCATCGCCTCTCTTCTTCATCCTCACTCCCTCTCCAACTCCCTTCAGATGACACAGCAGCAAGTGTTTGAGGAGGGGTCAGTCTTCCCTTCAGAGCTATGAAGGTTTCCACTTCCACAAGAGATGTGAAAACATGAATAGTACCAGTAATAACAGGGTTAACAGTAGTGAACACTAACTGGTTGTTTACCATGTGCAACCAAGGTGCAAAGTACTTTTCATGTATTGTCTCTTTCAGCCTCCAAAATCAGAACCTCCTAAATGAATTCCCTAGTAAACATATTCTGAAATTCTGGAATTCCAGAAAAACATATACTTCTGCTTCATTGACTATGCTAAAGCCTTTGACTGTGTGGATCACAAGAAATTGGAAAATTCTTAAAGAGATGGGAATACCAGACCACCTTACGTGCTTCCTGAGAAACCTGTATACAGGTCAAGAAACAATATTTTGAACCAGTCTGTTGTTCCCTGTCTGGTTCAAACTAGGAGTTTGAATTAGAATACATCAAAGGTTGTATATTGTCACCCTGCTTATTTAACTTAGATGTAGGGTACATCATATGAAATACCAGGAAGGATGAAGCACAAGATGGAATCAAGATTGCTAGGAGAAATATCAGTGGCCTCAGATATGTAGCTGTTACCACCCTAATGACAGAAAGCTAAGGGAACTAACAAGCCTCTTGATGAAGGTGAAAGAGGAGAGTGAAAAGCTAGCTTAAAACTCAACATGGCATCGAGTCCCATCACTTCATGGTAAAGAGAGAGGGAAAAAAATAGAAACAAAAAAAGAAAGTTGATTTTCCTGGGCTCCAAAATCATTGTGGATGGTACTGCAGCCATGAAATTAAAAGATGCTTGCTCCTTGGAAGAAAAGCTATGACAAACCTAGATAGTGCATTAAAATGTGGAGACGTCACTTTGCCAACAAAGTTTTGTATAGTCAAATCTATAGTTTTTCCAGTAGTCATGTACGGATGTGCGAGTTGGACTATAAAGAAGGTTGAGCAACAAAGAATTGATGCTTTCAGCTGTTTACATATATACAATAGAATATTACTCATCTGTTAAAAAGAATGCATTTGAATCAGTTCTAATGAGGTGGATGAAACTGGAGCCTATTATAGTGAAGTAAGTCAGAAAGACAAAAACCCATACAGTATGTTAATGCATATATATGGAATTTAGAAAGATGGTAACAATGACCCCATATGCGAGACAGCAAAAGAGACACAGATGTAAAGAACAGACTTTTGGACTCTGTGGGAGAAGGCAAGGGTGGGATGATTTGAGAGAATAGCATTGAAACATGTATATTATCATATGTTAAATAGCTTGCCAGTCCAGGTTCGATGCATGAGACAGGGTACTCAGGGCTGGTGCACTGGGATGATCCTGAGGGATGGGATAGGGAAGGAGGTGGGACAGGGTTTCAGGATGGGGAACACATGTACACCCATGGCTGATTCATGTCAATGTACTTCAAAAGCCACTACAATACTGTAAAGTAATTAGCCTCCAATTAAAATAAATAAATTAATTAAAAAAAAGAATTGATGCTTTAACTATGGTGCTGGAAAAGACTCTTGAGAGTCCCTTGGACAGCAAGGAGATCAATCCAGTCAATCCTAAAGGCAATCAACCCTGAATATTAATTGGAAGGACTGATGCTGAAACTCCAATACTTTAGCCACGTGATGTGAAGAGCCAACTCACTGGAAAAGACCCTGATGCTGAGAAAGATTGAGGGCAGGAGGAGAGGGGGGTGACAGAGGATCAGATAGTTGGATGGCATCACTGACTCAATGGATATGAGTTTGAGCAAACTCTGGGACAGAGTGAAGGACAGGGAAACCTGCTGTGCTGCCATTCATGGGTTGCAGAGTCAGACATGACTTAACTGAACAACAGCGAATAAACATATCTGGACTTCCCTGGTGGCTCAGTCAGTAAAGAACCTGTCTACAACTCAGGAGACCATATTCAAGGCCCACTACGGTATCCCTGGGTTACCTAAGTTGTCTTGCTTCATGTTTACACATGTCCTTCTGAATGATATAATTCCTCCAGAAGGACCTTTGATTATGAATGGCAGACTGCAGAGGAAACTACATTTTTATATTCACTGGACATTAAGGATCACCTTGTCCTCTGACAGGTTGTCTGTTGTAGACTCTCACAGGAAGTGAAGACCGTGAGCATGAACACTTCAGCCAGGCACCACCACCTGCAGCTGGGGGACCAGAAGGGCATCCAGAAAGAGTAGGGGAAAAGGGAGGAAAGGAGCTCCTTCTAAGCCAGCTGTCTAGTGTACTAAAAGCTGAGTGCCATTTACTCTGGGAGCATCAGGATTTCATTTCATCTGGGACTTAAACAAACCATTCTAGGTTGGCAACTGGAGGGGAGGGAGGGGGCAGAAAGAAATCTAAAGAAAACTGTCATGGGGGACCTGCCCCAGCTGCGAGGGGCACCCAAGGGTGGGAAGCAAAACTCACCCTGACTCTCCAGTGTGTGTCAGAACTCATTAAACACGTATGGCTTCTGGGCCCCTGGAGGCCCAGAAACCAGGACCCTGGAGGCCAGGGCTGAGAAGGCGTCATCTGCTGTGCCTTCTTCTTGACTGCCTTGTCTGCCGCAGCAGCTGGGTTCACACATTACTCCACATGGATCCCTGGGCCAGGCCTGCAAATGCACCTGATGCCCTGGGGGTTTCCCTTAGGTACATGCATCCTGAATTACGCTCACTTTTTGCATCAATACCAGCTCCCTTTTGCTCTGATAGCAACTTTCTAAGTCTCTCCCCACCTGTGTCCCTCTGTTCCCCTGAGACTGCCAGCTTTGCTAAAATGAGTTTTTCCTATGGTACTTTTTCAGTCCCTCTCTGCTTGAACTTAATATATCCTATCTTAGAATTTTTGGTATCTATCTCTGATTGCACCCCAGTCTAAGTTCAAGCACAAATTATATTTCACATATTCCATGTCCCCCAAGTCCTCAACACCTGGCCTCGCACAGAATAGATACCCAAGTTGTTTCTTTAATGATCAGCTCTCCATTTGGTACGTGATCTGGTGACAGGGACGTGATTGGTTCTGGGAGAACAAGCTCAGAGGGAACAAGTTCGTTGTGGACAAGCTGACTTTCAAGTGAGAAGGCTAAGAAAATACACACACAGAGCCCTGGCATGATGCTAAATAACAATACAAGAAAAGAAACATATATAGTGACTGAGAATAGTCAATGGAATCAGGGAGCTTAGACAGGTGGGTCAGGGCAGGTTTCTCAGAGGAGGTGACATTTAAATTGAGATGTGAGGGTGTGAAGGAGCCAGTCAGGTGAAGAGATGGCAGGCAGGGAGCATTCTGGGCTGAGAGTACTCAGAAATTCAAAGGGTGGAAAGAGTTTGACATATTCAGAGAATTGAGAGGCAGTTACTATGGCTGAGTCTCAGCTGGTAAAGGTGGAGAGTGGGATGAAGTGTGAGCTGGGTTGAAGGGTTTCCCTAAAATTCAGGTCCGCCCAGCACTCCAGATGTGGCCTTACTTGGAAACAGGGTCTTTGCCGAAGTAATTGGTTATGATGAAGTTGCATGAGTACGAGAGAAGACTCTTGAGAGTTCCTTGGAAATAAGGAGAACAAATCAATCAATCCTAAAGGAAATAAACCCTGAACATGCATTGGAAGGGTTGATGCTGAAACTCTAATACTTTGGCCACCTGATGAGAAGAGCTGACTCACTGGACAAGACCCTGATGCTAGGAAAGATTGAGGGAAGGAGGAGAAGGGGGCAACAGAGGATGAGATGGTTGGATGGCATCACTGACTCAACGGACATGAATCTGAGCAAATTCCAGGAGATGGAAAAGGACAGGGAAGCCTGGTGTGCTGTAGTTTATGAGGTCGCAAAGAGTCAGACATGACTTTAGTGACTGAACAGCAACATCACAAGTAGGATGGGCCCTATTCCAGTGGGTGTTATCCTTGAAGAAAAGAAAACAGACAGACTGAGAGACACACAGAGAAGAGGGTCACATGAAGACAAAGGCAGAGAGTACAGTCCTGCATCTAGAAGGCAAGGAATGTTTGGGATCACTGGCCATCACCAGAAGCTCGAGAAGAAGCAAGGAAGATTTTTACCAAGACCTTGACACCTTGATTTTGGGCAACTAGGTTCTAGAACCATGAAATAAAGTTTCTATAGGTGAAGGCCACCAAAAATGGGAATTTTCCATGGTAACCCTAGGAAATTAATACAGAGGGTAAGAGAAAGTCTACATTTTATTATCAGTGAAATGGAGATTCATCAAAGAATGTTAAGCAGTAATAAGAACTGATTTTTTTTTTTCAGATTTGTGTTTTATAAAGGTACATAAAGTGAATGAGGAAATTCCTCATGCTCAGAACAATTTCCTTAAAGCTAAGATGCCCACGGCACTGATAATGTAGCTGGCCACTGACCATGCATGATGGGGTACTCGGGAGATGAGTCATCTGTTTAACCACCTCCACCATTAGCCACTTGAGGTTTCTAAACATTTCCCCTCTATTTTTAAGCAAATTGGGGTCTACTTCTACGTTCTGGATTATCTCCTTTTCTCTCTGGACAAGTGGTGACGACATGTGCTGTCCTTTCCCCTCCTCCTTCCAACCCCCTTCAGATCTAATGGAAAACATCACACATTTCAAAGTCACTGTTAATTAAAGCTGATGTTTGCTTTGCTGACATTGCTGTAAAAAGTGCTTATTTCAGGGATGAAGGGTTCTTCTAATTCTGAACACGACTTTCAGTATGTGCCTAAAAATCAATGCATGGCTGGATTCAGGTGCCCAATTACAGTTTGAATTAAGCAATTCATGAGTGCTGGCTGGCTGACGCTTGTGGAAAAACACATACATTGCGGATGAGAATGGTCAAATGGGAAAATAGGGCATAAACCAGAAAGTTCTGGAGTTCACAGCTTTATGCACCCTGATAGGATTTGGAGTTCTCAGTTTCTTA
Source organism: Bubalus bubalis (assembly GCF_019923935.1). Taxonomy (NCBI): domain Eukaryota; kingdom Metazoa; phylum Chordata; class Mammalia; order Artiodactyla; family Bovidae; genus Bubalus; species Bubalus bubalis. Next base: position 38,380,252 of record NC_059165.1, on the reverse strand, counting down.
GCACCTGGGAGAAAATAATTTTCTTTTCCCCTTACAACTAATGGTGAAAAGTGAACAAGTTAGTTGCTCAGTCGTGTCTGACTCTTTGTGATCCCGTGGACTATAGCCCATCAGGCTCCTCTGTCCATGGAATTCTCCAGGCAAGAATACTAGAGTGGGTAGCCATTCCCTTCTCCAGGGGATCTTCCTGACTCAGGAATTAGACCCATATCTCCTGCATTGCCGGCTGATTCTTTTCAGGGTTCACCCATAATTCTCCTCCATTCAAGATGCAAAGCTTACTGATTAGGAATTTGAACCTCACTCCTTGCCAGCTGGAATAAGGCATTTTGAGTTGGAACACTAAATGTGTGCCAGTTATTGAACCAAAGGCTGTATATCCACTATCTCATTTAAGAAGGAAATCATACACCAGTGATAAGGATAAAAAAATGACAATAACTGTCATTTATTGAGTGTCAGAAATCTTGGTTGGCACTTCATGTACATTATTTCTTATAGTTCTGTCATTGTAGGGTAGTGGTTGGGAGTATGAACTTGGAGTCCAACACCCTGGATTGAAATACTGACTTGCAACTCAGTAGCTAAGTGAGTTAACTGCTTCATCTTTCTAGGCCTTAGTTTTCTCATTTTGTAAACAAATGGAAACAATAAAACTGTGTACTTTATGAGGACTAAAAGGATTCCTGTAATATAGTCTGGCCTATTACAATAATGGTGATGATTAAAAATTAAAAAGATAATAGTAACAACTGTACAGTATTTGCTATATGCCAAGCATGCTTCTTCACATGGATATTATTATTCCTATTTCAAAAATGAGAAAATTAAAAAGTAGAGAGGTTAATAAATTTGCCCTTTATCACATGGCTAAAACATGGTAGAGCTGGGATTTGATCCATGGTTAGCACTGTGATCCAGCGTTCTCACTACTCTTGGTTTGCACAAGTACATGCCAGATAAATATTTGTAGGTTGATAAATTATAGGCAATATATTCCTTCCAGAGGAGACTCTTGGATCTCACTTAGTAACCTCCATTTAGGTTTCCCTGGTGGTCAGAGGGTAAAGAATTTGCCTGAAATACAGGAGATCCGTGAGTTGGGAAGATGCCCTGGAGAAGGGAATGGCTACCCACTCCTGTATTCTTGTCTGGGGAACCCCATGAACAGAGGAACCTGGTGGGTTACAGTCCATGGGTTCACAAAGAGTTGGACATGACTGAAATGACTTAGCACACATATTTAATTAGGTTCCTAATACAACTGGCTTCTTTTTTCCCTCCACTGTGTTCTGTAGAGAGAGGCCATTCCCCTTTGAATCTCAGTAGCTCTTCACTCTGAGCAGAAAATACTTCCCAGATAATATTTGGGAATGATGACATCAGTTTAAGAAATACTTTTAAAACATTCATATTTCCAGGCTCGGGTAAAGCCTTTCCTCTTTCAGGAATCTTCAAAACTTCCCTTTCATCTGGAGGGCCCTCTGCTACAAGGCCCTCAGAGCCCAGGCCTTTCCTTTGCCTCTTATTAAATAACTTTGTGATGTAGTTTGCAGACTTTTGGTTCCACTTTCACACTGTAAAGCCATGGTCAGCCCTAGGTCAGAATGTCCTAGAGTTACTTCCGGGAATACTTGGGGGAGTTTCACAGGAACTTGTGCAATTCTGCCCCCTCCTCTTTGATTTCTGGGGCCCAGGAATCCACTGGGATGTATTTAACCACTACCCCAACCCCCAGGATCCTCTTTGTGGACACACTCCCTGCCCAGGAAACTTCCTAACCACAAACCCCACCAGGAACTAACATGGTGCTGTTTCCTGTACAGAAATGCACTCACCACTTCCCTGTCTCACTGGTCCTGCAGTCATCCTGCTTATACCTCATCTCACAAAACCCTTCATGTTAACAGCCACTGCTTAACACCACTGCTTATAACACCTTCCCATCAGTCTCAGACTGTAACCAGGCTCAGACACAGGGGTATACCTGATCTTTTCTCTTGTGGCTCTTATTAATGGTGAATACACATTATTTTGTGACATTTCTGCCTAATGTCTGTCTTCCCCATTAGATGGTAAACTATGGGAGAATGAACTGAACAAGCTTTTCTCACCACCTCACACTCAGGGTAGCACAGTCTTAAACATAATTGTGCTCAATAAATATGTATTGAGTGAATAAATGACTGTTCTGTTCTCCTGAACCCTTGTTTTTCCAAACCAAGGATCCATACAAAGAAGACAGAAGATCTAATGCAAATCAATGTCTAGAAAGAGCCCACACATTCACTCTGGCCCCTGGAATAATGCATACCCTAAGTTCACCAGGTGATCAGATAGAATCCAAATCTGGATTCAAACTGCAGGTCTTGAATTTAGAAGATATGTAGCCCATGTGGTCCTTCCAAATAGATTAGAAGCTTTGGATCTGGGGGCAATGCTTCTTTCATCTCAGCACCTTCCACTTTATCTGGCACAATGCCTAATACAAGAAAGCGGGCCAAGAAATACTTGTGGGATAGAGCTAAGTATGATTTTCAAGATGAACATCTGCTGGCTTGTTACTGATCTGCTGCTGTTCCCCAGCCCTGTGTGTGGAGGTGGAGGCATGGCAGGGATTTCTGCAACAACTTTTTCCTTCAGTTCACCTCTCTGGACATGATTCATACCACTGCACATCAGGTGCTGAGAAACTATTTCCTAAAAATATAGGTGGGCCTTAGAAAGCTGAAAATAAGCTGAGGAAGCTAAGTGCCTCATGACTGCTTCCTTCCACACGAGACAAGGGGATGAGCCAAATGCTTCCTGATTTGCCTCAATTTGCAAAGACAGAACAAAAATATCTCTCCCAGTGAGGCAGGACTTTTTCTTTAGGTGCAGTCAGGCCATGAACTCTTGGCTGCGCCCTTAAATGAAGTCAGGAGTGTGCCAAACCCATAGCCATGGTCTGTTTGCAAGTCAGATGTCAAGAACTAGTTTTCAACTGGGGGCAGTTTTGTCCTAGAAGACATCTGCCAATGTCCAGAGACTTCTTTGGTTGTCACGGCTGAAGGTTTTAACTGGTATCGAAATGAAAAGATATTAATAAAATATCTTTTTAGCAGTATCCCTGAGATAGTGCTAAACATTTACAACGGATGCAAAGAACAATCCCTCATAAGAAAGAATTATTCGGCTCACAAAATCACTAGCGCTGAGGTTGAGAATCCTTGGCATAGATAAGACAAAACACAGGGCTAGTGACACACTGAATTCACACAGAGCCCGCTGCTTAAGGTACCGGAGTCCTTCCCCTCTCTTCCTGCTTTTCGTCAGCTGCTCAGGCAACATCATCTCTACTCTCGCAGCTGCAGCTTTCTGGATGTGGCGTTCGCACATTAGGGGGCAGCGTGAGTTTAGACTTTCAGCCTCTGTTGTGGCAGGAGCCAGAGTCCCATTAGATGGTAAACTGTAGGGGAATGAATTGAACATGCATTGCTCACCACCTCACACTCAGGGTAGCACAGTCTTGTGAGAGGGGGACGCCTTTGTCTGGCGTCTCACCTTTTCCCTGCTGAGCTCATGGGAGTGAAATCTGTCTCTTTCCAGCTCCACAATTCTGCATCTTTTACCCCATTCCAGAAAAGGGAAGAAGGGGAAACATCTAGGGCTGAACATTTTAAAGTGTGCTCTGCGCTTGCTTAGATGGAAGGAACTAGTTTCAGCTGATGTCACGCTTCTGCGCCTGCAGAGTTTTTATTTGATGATTTCCCAGTGGCACGGTCCTGCTCTAAAGGCTTCTGCTGGTTCACCTGGGTTGCTGGGTTTGGATCCTGATGACCTGGGTTTGACTAGCTGTGTAACTTTAGACCTCTGAACCTCAGGTATTCCTTTTATGTAAAAGGAGAATGCTGTGACCAATCATTTTAGTTGTGCTACATGGATTAAAAAAAAAAAATGATCCATCATCTGCCATGGACCAATATCTCCATTAACACAGTGATGAAGATTACCATATGCTAACACTGTGCTAAGTGTTTTACACACTATCTTATTTAATTATCACCATAATCTATTTTTGATCTCTTTGCAGTCCAAGGGACTCTCAGGAGCCTTCTCCAACACCACAGTTCAAAAACATCAACTCTTCCTTGCTCAGCTTTCTTTATAGTCCAATTTTCACATTCATACATGACTACTGGAAAAACCATAGCTTTGACTAGACAGTCTTTTGTTGGCAAAGTAAAGTCTGCTTTTTAATATGCTGTCTAGTTTGGTCATAGCTTTTCTTCCAAGAAGATCAAACCAGTCAATCCTAAAGGAAATCAGTCCTGAATATTCATTGGAAAGGTTGAAGCTGAAACTCCAATACTTTGGCCACCTGATTCAAAGACTTGATTCATTGGAAAACACCCTGATTCTGGGAAAGATTGAAGGCAGGAGAAGGGGATGACAGAGGATGAGATGGTTGAATGGTATCACAGACTCGTTGGACATGAGTGTGAGTGAGCTCTGGGAGTTGGTGATAGGGAAGCCTGGCGTGCTGGAGTCCATGGGGCCACAACGAGTCAGACATGGACACGACTGAGTGACTGGACTGATAATCTATTTTTAAGAGGAGTAAATGAGGCACATAAAGAGAGAACTTGCTTAAGATCAGGCAGCCTATAGTGGAATCATTTAAACCTGGTAGTTTACACTGAGCTCTGCCTTAGTGATAGAGAGAAAGAACTCTGAATAAAGTGAGGTACTCTGTAAATCCCAGGATTTCCCCTCTGCACTTTGTATTTGTTCTTTATACTTTCCACTAATATGTACTGAGCAGCTCTTGTGCTACAGACTGTCCCCGAGAAGGTCACAATGAGGTTTCTCCAGCACTGTCCCTGCAGGATTCACGGGGAGGTAGAGATCAAACTTCTAATGTAGTCCCTGAACCAGGCTACTCTTCTCTGATGGCCTCCTGAGTGCCAGTGCTCAGATTCACAGCAAAAAGAACACCCAATGGCCTATACCCATGACCATGCATAGAGACAGTTAAATCTGTTGGGCTAAATAGCTACTTCTATGAATGATGAAGTTACAAGTGTTCTTGATCTCTTCAGGGAAACCTTTTTTTTTGTCTGGTCAAAGTCCCCCTTGGGAGGGGAGTTTGGGGGAGAATGGATACATGTGTATGCATGACTGAGTCCTTTGCCTGTCTACCTGAAACTATCACAACATTGCTAATCGGCTATACTCCAAAATAAAATAAAAAGTTAGAAGAAAAAGTCCTCTTTATATGGTCTCACAGCAGCATGTACCTCCTGACTCGGTAATGTCCAGTCTGCATTATGTGTGTGGTAAGAATGTGCACCATATTGAACAGCCTTTGCTGATAATTTTTGACTGGTGTTTACCACAGTGTTGTATATACCATTCCAGAAATAAGTCGAATGAGTAAACTGGAGTTTATGGAACAGGCTAGGGAGAAGGCAATGGCACCCCACTCCAGTATTCTTGCCTGCGAAATCCCATGGACGGAGGAGCCTGGTAGGCTCCAGTCCATGGGGTCACTAAGAGTCAGGCACGACTGAGCGACTTCACTTTCACTTTTCACTTTCACGCGTTGGAGAAGGAAATGGCAACCCACTCCAGTGTTCTTGCCTGGAGGATCCCAGGGACGGGGGACCCTGGTGGGCTGCCGTCTCTGGGGTCGCACAGAGTCGGACACGACTGAAGCGACTTAGCAGCAGCAGCAGCAGCAGGCCTGGAAGCACCATCTTACCATGCATTGTGTCTGTATTATCTTATCATGTAGGATGCATTGGTGCTAATGTTTTGCAGATAAAGAAACAGGCTTAGGAGTTCACCTTCACACAGCTAGTAAGTGTGGAGTCAGGATACTAACCCAGACTCATCTGGATCCAAAGCCCCATGTTCCCTTAGTATTAGATTGGAATTTGAAAACTAGACATTTACAAATTTGCAGTCATATAGGAGAAGATGTTACAATCAGCAGTAAAGCATGTGGGGTCCAGAGTCAGTCAGCTTGGGTTCAAATCTTGGATCCATCACCCTTCACATAAAAGGAGTTTGATCTTTAGTCCTTTATCCCTTCTGTACCTAAGTTTATTTATATGTAAAACAGAGATAAAAAAAATAGTATCTCATGGTGTTATTGTGAGGGTTAATTGTAGTATTTGTAAAATATTTAGAGCCTGGCATATCATATATGGCCACATATCCACTTTTATTCTCCTTCTATGAAGAAAGATGGCTTTATCTTCATCTATGAAGATAAATGGCTTTACAGAACATTTACCACTGCTTCTATATTATATTTAGGACTCTGCACCTAAGTATCCCCATTTGACAAGAAATGTTGAAATTTAAATGCTACTGATGAAAATCTCTTAACAGTAATTAATATGAATGTGCATTTTCTACATGGCAGCACCTCCACAAATTCATTCAAATAATCCCTGGTATTTAGCAGGATCTTATTGATTTGAGCTGCCTTGCTAAGTGTATCTCTAAGAAACTATTAGATCATCACTGAGGTTTTCAGTTGCCTGCTCACTTTAGAAGTCAAACCAAAGCTGCCTGCAATGCTGCTGAGTGAGGATTGGCACGCACACAAGGGTATTTCTGGGTGACCACGCTAACTGGCAGAGCTGGTGTAGCCACCCAGAAACACTAACTAACCCACCTCAAGGCCACCTGGGACTAAACCACATTTTCAGAGCCAGAAATCTGTCTTGCTGCCTGCAAAGACTCTGGCAAAGTCAAGTATAGGGTGCATTTGTGTAGGGCTTGCCATAGCCCCAAGGGCCTCAAATGACTTCTCTGGGTCCCTGGAGCTTGTAGCTGTGTGTGTGAGCAGATGCCCCTAGTTTGAGATGGGGGCGGGGGCGGGTTCTGTGGGAAGATAGTTGCAAGTCCAATGACACTCTCCTGACACAGACCAAAGTCAACTGCCTTTGGTGTCAGTAAGGACTGGATTTGAAAACAAGCTACCAGAGTTTTGAAGGGCAACCTGGCACTGCCATCTTTCCTTAATAACAATGTGCATATACCCATACACAATTATCCCCTAGAGTGGAGATAACATTCAAGAGACAGAGATGCTAGCTGAGAGCAGAGGTTTCCTTTCATTGTGTGTCTTTTTCTCTGAGCATCATCTAAGAGGTCTTGGGAAGTTGATCTTTATCCTCTAAGGAAGATGGAGATAACAGCAGCAATTAGCATTGATTGATTTCTTACCTCGTGCTAGACATTTGACAAACATCATTTAATCTACTCAACAACTCTGTCTTCTTGAGTGCTATTTTTATTTCCATTTTCCAGTTGAAGAAATTGAGGAGACACAGAGTTAGAGTAACTGGTGCAAGATCACTTAGCTGCAAGTGGTAGAGTCCAGATTTGAAAACAGCCTGTCTTAACCAATATCTGTAGTGTCTTCCAGAATTCATCATCATTTTCATAGCTATTTATGGCAGCAAAGTACTCTATCAGCCTCCACATAGTACAGTAAATCCCTTACATATGAAGCAGTTTACTCCAATAGTGGGCCTGTAAGTGCAATTTGTTTATAAGTCCAACAAAGTTAGCCCAGATATGCAATTAACACAATCAGCCATATAGTGTTGTACTGTAATAGGTATTTTTCACATAAATAATACAAACAAACACAAAAAATAAAGAAAACATTTTTAGTCTTACAATGCACTACCTTGAAAAGTACAAGTATAGTATGACAGCTGGCACCCAGGGGCTGGTATTGAGTGACCAGGTAAGAAGAGTTACTGACCGGAGGAGGGACAGGAGGCGGGAGACGGTGGAGCTAAAGGATTGTCAGCAATAGGAGATGGAGAGCAAGCTGCAATTTCACTCGTGCCTGATACATGTTGGCATCTTTTAAAGTTCAAAACTTCAAGGTTTGTGTGTAGGGGACTTACTGTACAGGGAAACTTTCCTTACTTTCAAGTGGGAAGTAGAGCACAGTGAGATTAGCTCCATTTTCAAGGACTTCAGAGAACAGACAAACAAGGAAAAATATAAAGAGATGAGAGTTCGATTCAGCCAAAGAGAAAATGTAACAACAAATTAGAACCACAGAAGAAAACTATACATACAGCTGCTAAGAAAGAATAGTTCTCTAGTTACTGATATGGAAGCTATGAGAGAAAAAATACCAGGCAGGAGGGTGTATAATTGCTCTAATTATGTTACAAAAATAAAATATTCACGTATGTTTATAAACGCATAGACTTTGCTGGTAGTAGTGATTGCTTCTGTAAGGGAAACTCTTCTGAAGGGAGCAGGGGAGGAGGGAGATGTAACTTTCACTGTAAACATCTTTTTATCTTTTTAACCTTTGTGCCATGTGTTTGTATAACCTAGTTGAAATGAACTTTCAAGCTAGAGCTAAGAAACAGAATGGACTGTACTTTGAGGTGGCGAGTGGACAAGGAATATTCAAACAGACACGAAAGATACCAGAGCTGGTGTAAAGATACTTCGGAGGGTAGATTGGGGCTTGGAGATATTCTAATGACTTTCAATTATATTATATTCCTGTCCCTGGAAGTGGTACTTTCACCATACTCCCTATAGGGAAAATACCTAGAGGATTGCATGTTATCTCTGTCTAAGGGTGGTCTGGGGATCCTATAGGGTGTCCATGACCTTGGAGACCCCCAAATAGATGAGGACAAACTTGACTTTGAGTGTTCCACTTTGGGTCATCGGAGAAGGCAATGGCACCCCACTCCAGTACTCTTGCCTGGAAAATCCCATGGATGGAAGAGCCTGGTAGGCTGCAGTCCATGGGGTGGCTAAGAGTCAGACACGACTGAGCAACTTCACTTTCCCTTTTCACTTTCATGCATTGGAGAAAGAAATGGCAACCCACTCCAGTGTTCCTGCCTGAAGAATCCCAGGGATCATCATTCATCCTTCAAAAGGCTAAGGCCCAAGAACCTATATTCTATCATCAATTCCTGCCACTGACTCCACAATCCGATTTCCTTTTAATATGTTGTAAATAAGCTTTTCTCTACCTTAGCTGGTTGGGCTACATTGTTCTCTCTCACTGGGATGTCCTGCCCCAAACTCTCAGCAAGCTTGCATCCTTCTTTTCCTTCCGATGTCAGTTTAACTAAGACATTCTCTGAAAGATTTTCCTTGACCATTTATCCAGGCAAGATTCTCCACTGTTCTCCAATACATTTCCTCATTTATTATCTTTAAATAAATGTGTATTAGTTTGTCACAGCTGCTGTGACAAAGTACCTGAGTGGCTTAAACAGAAGAAATGCACTGTTTCACAGTTCTAGAGGCTAGAAGTCCAAGATCAAGGTGTTGGCAGGGTAAGTTCTTGCTGAGGGCTGTGTTCCATGCCTCTGTCCTTGTTTCTGGTGGTATGCTGACAGTCTTTGGAGTTCTATGGCTTGTAGAAGCATCACACTGTCAGTTCTGTTTTCATCTTAACATATATTATAATTCTACCTGTATACCTCTGAATCCAAGTCTCCCCTTTTTATCAGGACATCAGTCACACTGGATTAGGGTCCACCCTAATAACTTTATCTTAATTACATATGCAATAATGCTACTTCTGAATGAGGTCATATTGTGAGCTACTGGTAGTTAGGACTTAAACACACGAATTTGGTTGACACGATTCAATCCATAATAAAATGTATTCAACTTGATTTATTTGTTTACCTTTTTATTGTTTCTTATTCCTCCACTGGACTGTGAACATCGTGGGGGCAGAGATGACATTTCCTTCCCTTCTGTAAGCTGGGTATTCACCGAAGCGCTTTGCATACACTACAAATTGGACTTCATTTCTGTTAGCTTGTCTCTTATTGTTGCTAATTTGTACATTTTCATAATAGACTCTAGATAATAATGCTTGCTTGGTTAGATGAAATTCAAATACATTTCCAAGTCTGTGACTTGCTTTTTTAATTTTTGAGATATCTTTTCAAAACTCATTGACAGTTTTAATTTGTTTTAATTCAGATTTCCAATCTATGTTCATTTGTGAGATGGCCAGTGATTTTTTTTCTTTCTTCCAGTATTTGTCTGATTTTGACTTCTAGGTTATATTAGCTTTGAATGTAAATTGGAAGTGTTCAGTGATATTATCTGTTCCTTGAACATCCAGTCAAAACTTACCTGAAAAACTCACTTGGTATGAATAGAAGGGTTTGGGGATGGGGAAAAGAGATAGTTTTAACTATTAATTCCATTTTCGTTAGTGGTTAAGATCTTTCATTGTATATTAGGATTTTTAATGATCATTCAGCTTTTCTGTTTTTCTCTTGAATCAGGTTTGATAAATTATATTTTTAAAGAAATTGATCTTGTAATTGAAAACCTTGACAACTATTGACCTAAAGCTGTAAGTAATATTTTGTATTTCTTTTTAATCTCTACCTATCTTCTATTTCTTTTCTGGATTAGCTTTCCTAGGAGTATGTATGGCTTATTATAAGTCTTTTCAAAGACCAACTATTGACTTTTTCTCCCATTTCTTTTTTAGTTTATCAGCTATTTTAAAATTTTTTCTTATTTTCTTATTATACTAGCTCTTCTGTTAGCTTATTTTTTATGTCCATTTTTCATAATATGAAAATTTCAGGCATTAGTTTTTCTTAAAGGTTTACAATTCAATACATAGCATTTTTACTACTTCATATTTCTAATTATCTAAACATTTCTATTATTCTTTCTTCTTTGACCTATTTTTAGTTTCTGTTCAAATATTAAAATTTTAATGCTATTTTAAATAACTGCTTAATAATTTTTTCTAATTAAATTGCTGAGTATGATATCAATTGTTTAGTATTTATTATGATTTATTTTATGTTTAGGGGATGGAAAATTTTTTAAGTAACTGTGTATTCTTAAAGAAGATATCTATTATCTAATTGAGGTGATAGGTTCTCGTCAAGCTTGCTAAATGTATTCTTCAAATATTTATGTGCGTGCGTGCTAAGTCACTTCAGTTGTGTCTGACTCTTTTGACCCCATGGACTGTAGCCCACCAGGCTCCTCTGTCCATGGGATTCTCCAGGCAAGAATACTGGAGTGTGTTGCCATGCCCTTCTTCAGGGGATTTTCCTGACCCAGGGATCAAACCTGTGTCTCCTGTAGCTCCTGCATTGCAGAAAGATTCTTTACCACTGAGCCACAGAGGAAGCCCTAATCTTTATATGTTCCTATTAAATTTTTATGTGCTTCAGTTGGAAATTAATCAGAAAACAACAATAATCTCCCATCAAGATTGTGGTTTTATCTTCTACACTGTTAGTTGGAATGTAATCTGGTTTAGCTACTATGGAAAACAGTAGGGAGGTTCCTCAAAAGCTAAAAGTAGAGCTACCATATGAGGTTAAGAACTAACAGAACCAGACAGGGAACAACAGACTGGTTCAAAATTGGGAAAGGAGTACATCAAGGCTTTATATTGTCACCCTGCTTATTTAACTTCTAACTTCTATGCAGAGTATATCATGCAAAATGCCAGGCTGGATGATGAACAAGCTGGAATCAAGATTGCTGGGAGAAATGGCAACAATCTCAGATATGCAGATGATACCACTCTAATGGCAGGAACTAAAGAGCCTGTTGATTAGGGTGAAAAAGGAGAGTGAAAAAGCTAGCTTGAAATTCAACATTAAAAAAAAAACTTAGATCATCATTTCAGCCCCATCGTTTCATGGCAAAGAGATGGGGAAAAAAATGGAAACAGGGACAGATTCTATTTTCTGGGGCTCCAAAATCCTTGTGGACAGTCACTGTAGCCATGAAATTAAAAGATGCTTGTTCCTTGGAAGGAAAGTTATGAGTATTACTAGACAGTGTTAAAAAGCAGAGCCGTCACTTTGTCGACAAAGGTCCACAGAGTCAAAGCTATGGTTTGTTCTGTAGTCATGTACGGATGTAAGAGTTGGATCATAAAGAAGTCTGAATGCTGAAGAAGGGATGCTTTCAAACTGTGGTGCTGGGGAAGACTCTTGAGAGTCCCTTGGACTTCAAGGAGATCCAACCAGTCCATTCTGAAGGAGATCAGCCCTGAATATTGATTGGAAGGATTGATGCTGAAGCTCCAATATTTGGCTACCTGATGCGAAAAGCCAACTCATTGGAAAAGACCCTGATGCTGGGAAAGATTGAAGACAGGAGGAGAAGGGATGACAGAGGATGAGATGGCTGCGTGGCATCACTGACTCAATGGATATGAGTCTGAGCAAACTTGGGGAGATAGTGAAAGACAGGGAAGCCTGGGTGCTGCAGTCCATGAAGTTGCAAAGAGTCAGACATGACTTAGTGACTGAACAACAACAACAACAACAAAAAATATGATCCAGCAATCCCATTCCTGAGCACATATCTGGAGAAAACTCTAATTCAAAAAGATACACTTTCTCTAATGGTCACAGCAGCATGATTCACAACAGCCAAGAAATGGAAACAACCAAAACATCCATCGACAGATAAATGGATAAATATGATGTTGTACATAGACACAATGGAATGTTACTTGGCCATAAAAAAGAATGGAATAATGCCATTTGCAGCAATATGGATGGAACTAGAGATTATCACACTAAGTAAAGTAAGTCAGAAATAGAAAGACAAATACTATATGATATCACTTACACATGAAATCTAAAATATGACACAAATGAACCTATCTATGAAACAGACTTAAAGAGAACAGACTTGCAGTTCTCAAGGGGTTGCATGGTTGGGAGGGGGGCATATGGGAAGGATGGACTGGGGGTTTGGGATTAGTAGATACAAACTATTATATACAGAATGGACAAACAAGATCCTACTGTATAGCACAGGGAACTATATTCAATGTCCTGTGATAAACTATAATGTAAAGGAATATGAAAAACTATTAGATCAGATCAGATCAGTTGCTCAGTTGTGTCCGACTCTTTGCGACCCCATGAATCGCAGCACGCCAGGCCTCCCTGTCCATCACCAACTCCCGGAGTTCACTCAGACTCACGTCCATCGAGTCAGTGATGCCATCCAGCCATCTCATCCTCTGTCGTCCCCTTCTCCTCCTGCCCCCAATCCCTCCCGCCCCCAATCCCTCCCAGCATCAGAGTCTTTTCCAATGAGTCAACTCTTCACATGAGGTGGCCAAAGTACTGGAGTTTCAGCTTTAGCATCATTCCTTCCAAAGAAATCCCAGGGCTGATGTCCTTCAGAATGGACTGGTTGGATCTCCTTGAAGTCCAAGGGACTCTCAAGAGTCTTCTCCAATACCACAGTTCAAAATCATCAATTCTTCGGCGCTCAGCCTTCTTCACAGTCCAACTCTCACATCCATACATGACCACAGGAAAAACCATAGCCTTGACTAGACAAAACTTAGTTGGCAAAGTAATGTCTCTGCTTTTGAATATGCTATCTAGGTTGGTCATAACTTTCCTTCCAAGCAGTAAGCGTCTTTTAATTTCATGGCTGCAGTCACCATCTGCAGTGATTTTGGAGCCCAAAAAAGTAAAGTCTGACACTGTTTCCACTGTTTCCCCATCTATTTCCCATGAGGTGGTGGGACCAGATGCCATGATCTTTGTTTTCTGAATGTTGAGCTTTAAGCCAACTTTTTCACTCTCCACTTTCACTTTCATCAAGAGGCTTTTGAGTTCCTCTTCACTTTCCGCCATAAGGGTGATGTCATCTGCATATCTGAGGTTATTGATATTTCTCCTGGCAATCTTGATTCTAGCTTGTATTTCTTCCAGTCCAGCGTTTCTCATGATGTACTCTGCATATAAGTTAAATAAACAGGGTGACAATACACAGCCTTGACGAACTCCTTTTCCTATTTGGGACCAGTTGTTGTTCCATGTCCAGTTCTAACTGTTGCTTTCTGACCTGCACACAAATTTCTCAAGAGGCAGATCAGGTGGTCTGGTATTCCCATCTCTTTCAGAATTTTCCACAGTTGATTGTGATCCACACAGTCAAAAGCTTTGGCATAGTCAATAAAGCAGAAAGAGATGTTTTTCTGGAACTCTCTTGCTTTTTCCATGATCCAGCGGATGTTGGCAATTTGATCTCTGGTTCCTCTGCCTTTTCTAAAACCAGCTTGAACATCTGGAAGTTCATGGTTCACATATTGCTGAAGCCTGGCTTGGAGAATTTTGGGCATTACTTTACTAGCGTGTGAGATGAGTGCAATTGTGCGGTAGTTTGAGCATTCTTTGGCATTGCCTTTCTTTGGGATTGGAATGAAAACTGACCTTTTCCAGTCCTGTGGCCACTGCTGAGTTTTCCAAATTTGCTGGCATATTGAGTGCAGCACTTTCACAGCATCATCTTTCAGGATTTGGAATAGCTCGACTGGAATTCCATCACCTCCACTAGCTTTGTTTGTAGTGATGCTAAGGCCCACTTGACTTCACATTCCAGGATATCTGGCTCTAGGTCAGTGATCACACCATCGTGATTATCTGGGTCATGAAGATCTTTTTTGTACAGTTCTTCTGTGTATTCTTGCCATCTCTTCTTAATATCTTCTGCTTCTGTTAGGTCCATACCATTTCTGTCCTTTATCGAGCCCGTCTTTGCATGAAATGTTCCTTTGGTATCTCTGATTTTCTTGAAGAGATCCCTAGTCTTTCCCATTCTGTTATTTTCCTCTATTTCTTTGCATTGATCGCTGAAGAAGGCTTTCTTATCTTTTCTTGCCATTCTTTGGAACTCTGCATTCAGATGTTTATATCTTTCCTTTTCTCCTTTGCTTTTAGCTTCTCTTCTTTTCACAGCTATTTGTAAGGCCTCCCCAGACAGCCATTTTCCTTTTTTGCATTTCTTTTCCATGGGGATGGTCTTGATCCCTGTCTCCTGTACAATGTCACGAACCTCATTCCATAGTTCATCAGGCACTCTATCAGATCTAGGCACTTAAATCTATTTGTCACTTCCATTGTATAATCATAAGGGATTTGATTTAGGTCATACCTGAATGGTCTAGTGGTTTTCCCTACTTTCTTCAATTTAAGTCTGAATTTGGTAATAAGGAGTTCATGGTCTGAGCCACAGTCAGCTCCTGGTCTTGTTTTTGTTGACTGTATAGAGCCTCTCCATCTTTGGTTGCAAAGAATATAATCAATCTGATTTTGGTGTTGACCATCTGGTGATGTCCATGTATAGAGTCTTCTCTTGTGTTGTTGGAAGAGGGTGTTTGTTATGACCAGTGCATTTTCTTGGCAAAACTCTATTAGTCTTTGCCCTGCTTCATTCTGTATTCCAAGGCCAAATTTGCCTGTTACTCCAGGTGTTTCTTGACTTCCTACTTTTGCATTCCAGGCCCCTATAATGAAAAGGACATCTTTTTTGGGCGTTAATTCTAAAAGGTCTTGTAGGTCTTCAGCATTACTGGTGGGGCATAGACTTGGATTACTGTGCTATTGAATGGTTTGCCTTGGAAATGAACAGAGATCATTCTGTCGTTTTTGAGATTGCATCCAAGTACTGCATTTCGGACTCTTTTGTTGACCATGATGGCCACTCCATTTCTTCTGAGGGATTCCTGCCTGCAGTAGTAGATATAATGGTCATCTGAGTTAAATTCACCCATTCCAGTCCATTTCAGTTCGCTGATTCCTAGAATGTCAACATTCACTCTTGCCATCTCTTGTTTGACCACTTCCAATTTGTCTTGATTCATGGACCTGACATTCCAGCTTCCTATGCAATATTGCTCTTTATAGCATCGGACCTTGCTTCTATCATCAGTCACATCCACAGCTGGGTATTGTTTTTGCTTTGGCTCCATCCCTTCATTCTTTCTGGAGTTATTTCTCCACTCATCTCCAGTAGCATATTGGGCACCTACTGACCTGGGGAGTTGCTCTTTCAGTATCCTATCATTTTGCCTTTTCATACTGTTCATGGGGTTCTCAAGACAAGAATACTGAAGTGGTTTGCCATTCCCTTCTCCAGTGGACCACATTCTGTCAGATCTCTCCACTATGACCCACCCATCTTGGGTTGCCCCATGGGCATGGCTTAGTTTCATTGAGTTAGACAAGGCCATGGTCCTAGTGTGATTAGATTGACTAGTTTTCTGCGAGTATGGTTTCAGTGTGTTTTCCCTCTGATGCCCTCTTGAAACACATACTGTCTTACTTGGGTTTCTCTTACCTATATATATATATACACACACATATATACATATATATGTATGTATAATTGAGTTACTTTACTGTACAGCAGAAATTAACAACACTGCAAATCAACTGTACTTGATAAACCAATGAAAATTTGTTGTTTAAAATTCTGTAAGTTTGTTTATACCTATTATGAGGCTATGCCCTTAGTTGTATGAAAATTTGAGTTTTCCTGGTGAATTGTAACTTTTCCAGTGTTGTGAGTTTCTTTATTTCTAATAATTTTGCTTTAATGTCTATTTCATGTGATCTTGCTGTGCCAACTTTCTTTTGGTTAGAATTTCTTTATATTCTTCTACTTTCAGTCACTTTATGTCCTTAATTTAAAAATTAAGAGCTTTAGATTGATTTGTTCAATTTTAATCCAGTATGTTAAGTCTTTCTTTATAGGAAAGTTTAACTTATGTTTTTGTGATTTGACATACTTTTTTATTTTTCCATTATATTCAATACTTTCTAGTTAAACATTTGCTTTTATGTCTCTAGTTTCTGTATTCTACTGGCTTGGATGTTATTCAATGTATTTTTATCTTTTTCAATGATTATTCTTAAAAATCTAACATGGGTACATAAAAAGTTGAAATTAATTATGTATTTATGTCCCTTGTGGAATTTAGGTTTCTTTGACTCTGCTCTGCCCCCATCCCATCTGTCTTACCAGTTGTTACCCAGAATTTAGGACTTCCCTGGTAGCTCAGTTGGTAAAGAATCTGCCACAATGCAGGAGACTTGGGTTTGATCCCTGGGTAGGGAAGATTCCCTGGAGAAGGAAATTGCAACCTCCTTTGTACTCTTGCCTGGGATTCCATGGACAGAGGAGTCTGGCAGGCTACAGTCCATAGGATCACAAGAGTCAGACACGACTTTGTGGCTAAACCACCACCACCACCAGCCAGAATTTAATTCTACCTTTGTTTTTACTACTTCTAAATAAATGTTATTGCTTTCTCATATGGTCAGTATTTATTTAAATTTCTTGAACTGTTTTAACTTTTTTTTGCTCAGCAGTTTTCTTTTATTCCATTTTTTTCCTGCTGGGTTAATGTCTCTACTAATTGCTCCAATGGAGTCTCTTACTAGTTCTTCTAGTCTTTGTCTAAAAACATCTTTATTTTGTTCTCACTTTTAAATTCTACACTAGCTGTATATATATTGAGGTTAAAAGTTATTTTTCTGTAGCACCATTTTCTTTATAGTCTATTTATAATGAGAAGTTTTTCTTTGCAAATAATATACATATTTAAATGTTTTTCTGAGATTTTTGTGTATTTTCTATCTAAATATGGCACTTTAATTTCTGAATCTCATTCTAGTTAATCTGAAATATTAAAACAACAGTTTTAGTGATCTCACTCTCGCTTTCTCTGTCTCTCCTTCATGTCTATTTTTTTTTTTTTTACCCTGTAGTTTCTATCTCATTAACTCACTGTACTGGTTTTGGGGTTATGTCTTTATAACTATATTCTGGTTCACTTCTTCATTCCAGTTCATCAATTAGTTTTAAAAATCACGTGGGCTTTTTTTTTGTTTTGTTTTGTTTGTTTGTTTGTTTTAACTTCAGAAGTTCTAGTTGGTTCTTTTTACATATCTGCCTGGTCATATGTGTGTGTATGAGTGTATATATATATATTTTTTCAGTCCCTTCTATTATATTTTTTAATCATATTATAAGCTTCGCCCTCTATCATCTGAAGTTCTTGTTGTCTAATTCTGATTATTCGCCCTCTATCATCTGAAGTTCTTGTTGTCTAATTCTGATTATTTGTTGTGTTAATAAACTTTATTCTTGACAAATTGTTTTCACATTTTTTAAGCTTTAACATTTCAAACACAGAAGAATGTTTCCTTTGAAAATTTTTCAGATTTATATCTGATGTAAGTTCATCTTATTCAAGTTCATTTTTCAAGGTTCATTATTTTCCTGTATAGTCATATTTTTCTAGAAATATTTATTGAAAAGACAGTTTTTTTGTTGCTGTTGAATTATCTTCGCTGTCAAAAAACAATTGACCATCTGTTCTGTTTTATTGGTCTGTATGTTCACATGTATGTCAATACTACACTATCTTGATCACAACAATTTTACAGTAATTCTTGAAATCAGGTTGTACATGTTCTCCAACTTTATTATTCATTTTATTTATTTATTTATTTATTTTTTAAATTTTATTTTATTGTTAAACTTTACATAACTGTATTAGTTTTGCCAAATATCAAAATGAATCAGTTTCTTTGCCTATGTTAGATCTTTGCATTTCGATACAAATTTTGAGATCATGTTTTATATTTCTATAATAAAGCCTGATTGGATTTTCATTGAGATTGTTTGGAATACACTCACAAATTTCAATAGAATTGACATCTTAACAACACTGAGTCTTCAAATTAGTGACTTTAGCATGTCTTTCTACTTATTTAGAGTTTTAAAAATTTCTCTCAGCAGAGATTTTAGGTAACATTTTGTTTAGTGGGTTTTTCTGATCTTTGTAAACAGTATTTTAAATTTTATTTCTAATAATTTTCCCAGTTTTTAAAAATACAAATGAGTTCTCTATATTTATCTGTGACATTCCTAAATTTACTTATAGTAGTTCTTTTGAGGAATTTCCAGTACATGAGCCTCTCTTCTTTGCTTAATAATTTATCTTTATTCCTTTCTAGATAATATATCTTTTTTCTTCTTTATGCTTTTTAAGATTTTCCTTTATACCACAGGTTCTTAGAGATTTAATTTTGATGTGCTGTAGTGTGGTTTTCCTTATATATTCTCCATAGAGTTCATTGAGTTAACTGGATTTTTAGCTTTATAGTTTTCATCAATTAAAAAAAAATCCAAAATGTTCTTTTGCAGGTTTCCCCCTTCTAGAACTCTAAGTATACATAGTTAGTTGACTCATTACTGTCTCACAGGTCACAGAATCTTTTTTTCTTCCATTATTTTCTCTTTGATTTATAGTTTGAATAATTTTACTCTTTTGACTTTAGTTTCATAATCATTTCTTCAGTATAAAATAGGCTGTTACTCCCACCTAGTGCATATTTTATTTAAATATAATGTACTTTCAGTTATAAAATTATGTTTCTTCTCTATATTTTTTATTTCTCTCCTCACTATGTTCAAATTTCCTCTAGATCACTGAGGATATTTATGGCAGCTATTTTAAGGACCTTGCCTACTAATTCCATGATCTCTTGTCATTTCTGGATCTGTTTCTATAGAATGATTTTTCTCCTGGAAATGGTCCCTTTATCGTGCTTAATTCTAACTCTGTTAGAGTTGACTGAACGTTCAACATTGTGAATATTATACATTGTTGGATATCTGGATTACTTGCCTCCTTTTAAAGAGTGTTGGACTTTGTTCTAACAGTCAGCTAATTAGTTGCAGGTCACATTACTTTTCTGAACTGTATTTTAAAACTTCTTTATAGGCTAAAGCAACTTTTACTCTAGTGATAAGTTATCCCACCCACTAAAGGGTGTAGGGTGTGGTCTCATGGGGTTGCTACCGAGTACACTCAGGGTTTAATGCTTACTCTCCTCTAAGTTTTCAGAACACTATTATTTTCCAGCCTGTATGAGCTCTGAATGGGCCAGCTTATGGTGCCCAAGTTTTCCTTTGGTTGGTCTCATGTAGTTTCATCCTGCACGTGTACACTTTGATATTTAGCAGCACCCTGGGGGGCTCTAGTCCATGGGTTGCCAAAAGAGTCGGACACTGCTGAGCACACATGCACGCACACATGCAACACAATCAAAGGGACCCCTGTGAAACCTTCTGGAACTCTTTCTCTGTAGTTTCCTCTTCTCTGGCACCCTAGCCCACAAATTCCTTTTGCCTTAGCCTTCCTGAACCCTTATTTCAGTCTACTCCAATCACTGAGTCTGTTGAGTTCTGCTTGGGTTTTTTCTCCCTTCTCTGTGGTCTAGGAAATGCCTACAAGCAGAAATTAGAGGAATCAAAAGTTTATCTCATTTTCTTCCCTTCTATTAGGGACCATAGACCTACACTACTTTGTGCTCATTGTTTGAAAAGAACTGTTTTGTGTATTTTGCCCAATTTTCTGAGCTTTCATGGAGAGAGGCAAGTCTAGTTTGGCTCCTCCAGCATGACCAGAAGCAGAAGATTCCAAGACCATTTGTGTATGTGCATGCTACAGCTTCCTATTTTCTGGACCAAGCAGATGGTATTAAAATCAAATTCCAGGGACTTCCCTGGTGGTCTGATGGTTAAGAATTTGCCTTGTAATGCAAGGAACACAGGTTGGATCCCTGGTCAGAAAACTAAGGTCCCACATGCTGCAGGGCAACTCAGTCCAGGCCAACTACTGAGCTTGCATGCCAGAACTAAAGAGAAGCCCAGGGTGCCGCAACAACAATCAAAAAATCCCACATGCCACAGCTAGGATCCTGAATGCCACAACTAAGACCCAGTGCAGCCAAATAAAGTTCTAAAAAGAACTGAACTCCAAACACAAGTGAAGACAGACTCATTATGAATTTTCAGTTTTTTTTTATATATATACTTTTCTTTGAGCTTAGGACATTGTATAATACATAAATTTCCGGTGTCCCTTTTTTGATGGGCAGACTTTTCCCCTTCAATTCTAGCCTTTCACTGAAGTTAGAGTCTTTTGAAATTATTGGTTTTATATCAGTCAGTCAGTACAGTCAGTTCAGTTGCTCAGTCGTGTCTGACTCTTTGCAACCACATGGTTTTATATAGAGAGCTTAATTCAAAATTCCTCAAATAGTTGAGACTCAAGATGTTGGTTTCTGCACACTAAAAATCAAGTTCTTACGTTATAGAGACTACCAGCCGCATCCCATTCCTCAAACTCACTTCAGGCACTCAGGCTAATATCCATGCTTTCTCTTCTTTGGTCACATTTTTGGTTTTGACCCTTTAAGATTTCCCTTACTTTCCTGGGTGCTTAGCTAGAATTAAAAGGGTGTTTGTAATATTTCCACTTCTAGGTGACTTTCAGAGTATGTAGTTACATTGTCTACAAAATGTTTAGCTTATTGGCCATCACGTCAGAAAACAAACCTTATGTTAAACAATTTCCCATGAAATTATATAGCTATTCATTAGTATTTTTAATGGCTTTTAAATGTTCTAAAAGTTGATCTAACTTACCAATATTTGATATTTAAGATGTTTGCATGATTTTTACTATTATTATAACTAGTTCTCTTACAAGTTTGTTTAATACAATGAATGTTTTCTTTTTTTGAGTAACCTCTCCAGATAAACTTTAAGAAGTAGAGTTTTGGGGTTGAAATCCACAAACCTGTTTAATAAGATTCCCATCTAGTTTCTACAACTTTCTTGTCTCTGTATCTTGTAATTTAATGACTAAAACCGAAAGGGGATTCAGACTGAATAGCAGCTGGATTGGTTTTCCAGGTTTCATTATTTCATGAATAACAAAAAGGGTTAAACTAATTCCTGGAAAAGATAGTATCTCTTAGTGGCCTAGAGATATGTCCAACACAAACAAGAGGTACCTGAACAAATCTCTGAGCAGTGACATGGCAGAAATAGAGCAGCTGCTTTTTTCATTCCAGTTATGCCAAGAAGGGGGGAGGTTTTCAGTCAACGCCAGCAGTTGCCACTCTGCAGGTTGTTCTAATGTAAAATAGTTTTCAAGAAAGTACCCTCTGTTATATTTTGTAATTGTTTATTTCAAACTGTTTGCATTTTCCTTTGATTTCAGGTAAGTACTTGGTCCTGCTCACAAATGATCGCCCCAACAAAGATGTGCAGTAGAAAATCAGATACAGCAGCTTCCTGGGTGAGAAGTCTACCAGAGGACAAGTGCCTTCTTTGACAATCTCTAACAAAGGGTGATTAAGGCGCTAGCCTGGGGGTCAAGGACTTTCCTCAGCAACCTACCTTCTCCCTCTGTCCCTGATTTCCTCTTTGGTAAAAGAGGACACTTGGAGAAGGAGATGGTGGCCCACCAATGGCACCCCACTCCAGTACTCTTGCCTGGAAAATCCCATGGACAGAGGAGCCTCGTGGGCTGCAGTCCATGGGGTCGCTAAGAGTCAGACACGACTGAGCGACTTCACTTTCACTTTTCACTTTCATGCATTGGAGAAGGAAATGGCAACCCACTCCAGTGATCTTGCCTGGAGAATCCCAGGGACAGAGGAGCCTGGTGGACTGCCGTCTATGGGGTCGCACAGAGTTGGACACGACTGAAGCGACTTAGCAGCAGTAGCAGCCAGTATTCTTGCCTAGAGAATCCCGTAGACAGAGGAGCCTGGTGGGCTGCTCTCCATAGGGTCACACAGAGTCTGACACGACTGAAGTGACTTAGCATGCATGCATGCATTGAAGAAGGAAATGGCAACCCACTCCAGTAATCTTGCCTGGAGAATCCCAGGGACAGAGGAACCTGGTGGGCTGCCGTCTATGTAGTCGCACAGAGTGGGGCATGACTGAAGCGATGCAGCAGCAGCAGCAAGATAGGACACTTACCTGTGATCTCTCCAATTTTTATTAACATTTCCAAAGACTAAATATAAGATGTCAACTAGCTTTTATGCATTTTTAGAAAGGTTAGTTCTTTAGGACTTTTCTTCACTTTTTTTGTTTGTTTATACCACTATTATACCTCTTATGCAGTTATCTTTTTTTTTTTTTTTTTTCTTTTTGTCTTTCTTCCCCACTGAGCGGTAAGCTATTTGGGGTTGAAAATTGTCCTACACATCCCCCATATTCCCCAAACCCAACACATATCTAGCATGTAGGAGTTGCTCAGCAAATATCTGTTGGATCAATATGAGATTTCTAATGTAAAATTTTATTTCACTGATGCCATTTAAATTACTTACTGCTAATGTTTATTTGTATGTCAAAAGTTAGTAGTATACTAACTTTCTATATTATATATATATATATTTTTACATATTTTTATATTTTCTTTATCTTCCAATTTTAAAAAATAATCTTCCCAGAAGTGCTCAAGCAGTTAGTTCCTTCAGTTCAGTTCAGTTCAGTCACTCAGTCGTGTCCGACTCTTTGCGACCCCATGAATTGCAGCACACCAGGCCTCCCTGTCCATCACCAACTCCCAGAGTTCACTCAGACTCACGTCCATCCAGTCAGTGATGCCATCCAGCCATCTCATCCTCTGTCATCCCCTTCTCCTCCTGCCCCCAATCCCTCCCAGCATCAGAGTCTTTTCCAATGAGTCAACTCTTCGCATGAGGTGGCCAAAGTACTGGAGTTTCAGCTTTAGCATCATGCCTTCCAAAGAAATCCCATGACTGAGTGTGTGTGTAGGCACTGTGACAACTGACATGATGCTTGAAAGTGAAGTGCCCAATACATGTTTGCTGAATAAATATGCTTTTTGCATGTGACAAATGGTAATCATGACACTAGACCAAGTAGGCCTAATATTTTTTGAGCCTTGAAAACCTGTGCTTTGCTTTGTGAAGTGTGATTCCAGCTGAAGATTAACCTAAGCCTTCTTTTATACTTGCATTGATTGGTTATCCACAGAGAAAACAGTGTTGAATTCACATAATCCAAATTCATTAAGAATCGAGCCACATTTCTATGTGTGAAACCCTCTGGACCTTTTTTCCCCTTAGCTCGGAGACGCTCTGTATTGCCTTTATCTGCAGTGCAGATTTCTACCGTTGAGTCTATAATGTCAATGGAAGCTCCAGAGGAGAAATGGGACAATGTATGGAATGGGATCCAGATGGATGGCTCACAGTGGAAATCTTACCCCTGCTGGTCTGGCCTCCAGTCTCTGATTCTCATTCTAGTGAATCTGACACATTAGGAAAGACACTTTGGCTAGTTTTGTTTTCCTTCTCCATCTCTGTCTTTCTCACATTCACACACTCTCAGCAGACAGAATATTATAGTGGTTGAAGACAGTCTTTGAAATTAGGCAAATTTAGATCTCGGTCCTGCCACTTTTTTTGTTGTTGTTTTTCTTTGTGACTTTAAATGAATTGGGGTTTTTTGTTTGTTTTTAGTTTTACTTGGTACTCAGTTCTTTATCTTTTAGGACAAAAAATAGTATTTTCTTGGCCTATTGTTGAGTGAAGTCAGTAAGATGATTCAGGGGGACTTCTTAGCATCACGGTTGGGATTAAGCAGTTAATGCTGACTACCTAGCACATAGTCTCACTTGTTTAATTCCACAACTTTCTTCTGATACCTTATTACAAATAAGATTACTGACTTTTCCTTCTGTTGGATACACGCATTCTATTTAAGCCTTTAATAAGCAAGAGAACTGCCTAGATCAGGAATTCAGGGGATAAGCAAGTACATCATGCTTCACTTATGGGAAAATACAGATGACTGACATGAAAGAAGAAAAGAAGAGCTGTGGGAAGGCCGAATAAGTTTGGTAGAGTTCAGGTATTAGAGTTCTCCTTACTGACTCATGGGAGAGCTCATCAGGTCCTCTGATTTTAAAGTTCACTTATTTTTAGTTTATAAACAATTCTAACAAGTAGGGCATGTTCTCATCTCTGAGGGGGAGTAGTCTTTCTGGACTCGGTGACTCAGAGATTAGGAAAAACAGGTAACTCGTTATGAAAAGTGTTCAAAGTCTAATCACAAGGAAAGAGAAGAAACAGAACATTCGGATTTATTTTTAAAGGGAACAATTACTTAGAGCAGTATGTCCGATACTGCATTCTTTCTATAGGATGTCAATATATAATAGGCAATGAGAAGTTACTTGATCAATAGGTGTGGAAAACACTAGGTTAAATAATGTTAAAAAGATCATCATTCCTCTTCATGGCTTCACAGAGTCTTTAGTATATTGAAATATACTCTGAATCTCTAAGAAAGAAGGGTGTGTAGCTAGTGTATACTGGGTTTCCCAATCTAACTTGATCACAGAACCCCCTTTAATGGAATATTCATATTACTAGTATCCCATAGAGCCTATTTTGGGTTATTGTGATCTCTGGCTTTCATGTAAGTATGGACTATTGGTCAAATAGTCCAACACTTGTCAACAAGTGATAAGGGAATCACAGTAGAGGGATAGAGTCATAGTGACATCACAGAGCCATTTGGAAAAATTAGATTGTGTTTAATTAATGTCATGTTTTAGAAGTAGGAAACACCGTCAAAGTAGTTATTTTAGTTTGAGAAATTCAACTTTAGAAATGCTCATAAAACCCTGCATACCTTTTTAAAGATTGCTCATGAATACGGTATTTATAATATTAAAACACTTAATGACTAAATGTCCATCAGTAAGAAATTGCTTGGATAAATTATGATCCAGCTTATATGATGGAAAACAGATGTTCAAAAGAATTTAGTAATTTCACCTGTATTGGTAGGGAAATATACACATAACATACTATTGGAAAAAAAAGAGACTGCTGTAGAGCATATGCATGGCAGGCTAAACATTTATTTTAAAAGTTAAATACATATGACAGAGAGAAAGAAATGAATGAATAAATGAATAAAGTGTATGTGTTTATAGACACACACTTATGAATGCACCTGGGGAACAAGAAAGACAACTTTGCATTTTTTATGTATGACTTCTGCTTCCAGTTAGAATAAAGAATATTTTAAGAGACTGCTGCTCCCACCCTGACAGTCAGATGAAACTAGATAGGTCACAAAATCCTATTTCTAAAAAAGTCATTGGAGAGTTGAGGATGCAAAGAAATCTAAATAAAACAAACAGAAAGGGATAAGCAATTCCTAGGAGAAAAGAATACCACCACTCCTTTCACTTCTAAAGACATGGTAGAAAAAGAATGAAACCTGTCACAGATGGGGGCAAGGAGAAACAAGCTCAATATGTAACAATATTTTCATGGCTAGCTATGGAATGGCATGATAGATTAGAATCCTGAGCAAATCCAAACCTAAGCAAGAACACTCTCACCTGTCAACTCTTTACTATAGCACTGCACCCAGGTGTACAGGGTTAGAGTGCCCAAATCTGTGGTGGGTGGGCCAAGAGGTCTGATAGAGACTTACTTTAAGGAGCATGGGCCTTCATCAAGTATAATGTTTCATTTTCATTTTTTTTTTAAGGCATTAGTCTTCCAAATGGCAGGTGGCAGCCTTGTGGCAGGGTCATATGATGGGGAGATTTCAAAAGGCACAAACATCTAAAAGATTGATGGCTGTGTCATAAAACAGGAGGATCTCCAACAATTTTAAGAGCTGACAGGTTGATGGTAGAATGTAGAGGAAACTCAAGATTCTCACTAATAAAGAAATCCTGAGCCCTGATGAAGGCAAAGCTCCAATCCTGTCCTCAAATATTTGAAGCAAGTGGTGAGCTGAATTTAACAAAAGTTCCAACAAATCCCAGATCCAGTTCAATTATAGATTAGTTGGTCCAACTGACTCAACTTTTCACACTAGCAGTCTGAAGACGAAGGTTATGCTCTTTTCAAGGAGTTAATATTTGTTTCATTCTAGTTTTTTTTTTTACATACAATGTCCAGCATGAAACCAAGAATTATGTGATAAGCAAAGAAACAGGAGAAGGTGATTTACAATAAAGAGAAAAAATAGTCAGTAGAAGTAGTTCAGATGTTGGAATCAGAAGACAAGGATTTTAACTGTGATAAATATGTTATAAAATTTAGTTTGGAGGAAAGTGAAAAATTCAGAGCCAGAATTTTAAGCAAAAAATGAAGACTAAGAAAGAACCATATTTTTACATTGTATGCATTTTATCCTTCACATTTGGGTAGTGATAAGACATTTAAAAATCTTTTTAAGCGACTTTAAAAACGTGGAATGGTTCAAGCATACTTGAAACACTTTAGAGGGAAACCTCAATTCTATGGAGGAAAAAAAAAAAAAACTTCAGTGAAGATCTATGCACTGGGGTTTATTGGCAATAATGGTTCTACCATACTTGGAGGCAAAGAATCAAGGTCTCTAGATGGACATCTAGACATTATAATAGTGACCACATCAACAGTATTTCTAAAAGCCTATGTACTGGAGGTAGACTTTCCAACCCAGCAGTATGATTTCAGGATAAACAATATCCTGAGGGGAGAGGGAGAGTCACTGGTTTCTCTGGGAAGAACTTTTTCATCTTTTTAAGAAGTAACAGTAGATTCATTTGCTGTCATAGGCATAATGCTATTACAGAGTAATGGGTGTGCTGTCCAGGATGGTCAAGTTCAGTCTAAGCTGGATGTGGCAGAAGCCAATCTGTACAAAAGGATATTGTATTTTCAGGGCAACATTCTTTATATAATGCTATTGGTGGAGATAAACACAGATAGAACAGAAAAACAGGCAGAGTGCTCGGCAATAGGGCAAACCATGTTTAAAATTGAATTACATGAAACCTTAATCTGGGGGCTTTAGTGATGGTGCATCTTGTCAATTTACAGCATGTGTCCAGATTCTCACACAAATTCTCATCAAGCAGAGAAGCTCTTTGGTCATGATCCTTGTGGTATACATTTCAGAGGTTTTTATACATGCTTCCTAGTCCAAACATAGCTTAGTTATTATGATAAATCTTTCCTTGAGGATTAAGGATCTGTAAAACCTCAGCATTCTCAGTTCTTCTCAGTAAAGGTAATGACCACAACAAGCTTAGTATGTTTCAGTGCATCCTTGACCAGAATTTGTGATTGCTTCCTTCTCTCACTTCCTGCAAGACTGTGTGTGTTCTCTAAAAAAATGAAAAAAATCAAGGTTTTTTCCTTAAAATGAAGTGACAGCTGAGATACAGATTACTGATGAGGTGAGAAGTTCCTCTGAACACATGTTCAGTGGGAGAATATGCAAAAAAGACATAGAATTCCTTAGCAAGACTTTTTCTATTTTTCATTCTATGAGAGTCCTGTTTCTAACACCCTGGATTAAGATATGACAAAAAAAAATTTTTTTTGATTGAGGGAGAGGGAAATAACATCATTGGTTTGACTTGTCACTTCTGACACCAAACATTGGCTCAGAAACAGACTGTGCTTGCTGGAAAACAGGCTGAGCTGTATTGCTTGTGGTGGCTTTTTGTTGGAAGGGATGTTAAACTTCTGCTTGTCAGTCACCTGCAGGGGGAAGGGGAGTGGAAAATGACAAATAGTTGTGGCAAGAAGAGCATATGGTCATCTCTCTCTGCTGCCCACGGTTTCATGGAATATGCTGTTCTCTGGGACCTCCTACCTGCATCAGGTATAAGCATATGTGCTACACTGGATCTTGACCCACTGGCTTGA
The DNA here is from genome assembly GCF_019923935.1 of Bubalus bubalis. NCBI lineage: Eukaryota > Metazoa > Chordata > Mammalia > Artiodactyla > Bovidae > Bubalus > Bubalus bubalis. Next base: position 38,351,858 of record NC_059165.1, on the reverse strand, counting down.
ATCCAGTTATCTCTCTCCTCAGCGGTTAGGATGAAGGCAAGCCATGGGCATGCTCAGCATTATGAAAATAAAGATTACCATTATATTTTCAACCAGAAAGTCTCTTCCTCTTCCTGATTCCAAAGGCCTATCTGTTAAGCAGCTATTGTCTATATTATACATATTTGGATAATGTCTATGAAGCAAGTTGGACAATGGCTTAGGGACTTTGGCTAAGACAGGGATTTTTTTTTTCATGCATTGGAAATATACAACCCTGCCTCAAGAAACACACACATCTTTCATAGGGTTCCTGATTGTCCCCTGTAGTCAGATCTGATATTTTCCATTTCTGGTTTCCTAGATATCCTTTCAATCTCAATTAAAAAAAAAAAGGCAAGAGCAATATACAAATAAAAAGAGCCAATTTTGCCTGTTTCATGCAGTTTATAATCTTTTGTTTAACTAATTCTTGAGGTTTGGTTCTGACTACTGATATCCTGAAGAGAGTGGTTTGATATCCATTTCAAAACACCTGGGCAACTGAACCTTGGATAACCTTCAAAACCTTTGAATTCATAACCAATAAATAAAGATTTTAAGTTTCTAGGAAACAATGGTATGTTTCCATTTCTCTATCCTCCAGAAATGCTTATATGTGGTAGCCATTCTGTAACTAATAGATTAATTGTAATTAACAGCCATGGCAAATAGATGGGGAAACAATGGAAACAGTGAGAGACTTTATTTGCTTGGGCTCCAAAATCACTGCAGATGGTGACTGCAGCCATGAAATTAAAAGATGCTTGCTCCTTGGGAGAAAAGCCATGACCAACCTAGACAGCATATTAAAAAGCAGAGACATTACTTTGACAACAAAGGTCTGTCTAGTCAAAGCTATGGTTTTTCCAGTAGTCATGTATGGATGTGAGAGTTGGACTCTAAAGAAAGCTGTGCACCGAAGAATTGATGCTTTTGAACTGTGGTGTTGGAGAAGACTTTTGAGAGTCCCTTGGACTGCAAGGAGATCCAACCAGTTCATCCTAAAGAAAATCAGTCCTGAATAGTCATTGGAAGGACTGATGCTGAAGCTGAAACTCCAATACTTTGGCCACCTGATGCAAAGAACTGACTCCTTGGAAAAGACCTTGATGTTGGAAAAGATTGAAGGCAGGAGGAGAAGGCAGTGGCAGAGGATGAGATGGTTGGATGGCATCACCGACTCGATGGACATGAGTTTGAGCAAGCTCTGGGAGTTGGTGATGGACAGGGAAGCCCGGCGTGCTGCAGTCCATGGGATAGCAAAGAGTCGGATACAACTGAGCAACTGAACTGAACTGAGGCTGTAATTAAAGAAGGCTGAGTGCCCAAGAATTGATGCTTTCAAACTGTGGTGCTGCAGAAGATTCTTGAGAGTCCCTTGGACAGCAAGATCAAACCAGTCAATCCTAAAGGCAATCAATATGCATTGGAAGAATCGATGCTGAAGCTGAAGCTCCAATACTTTGGTCACCTTATGTGAAGAGCCAATTTACTGGAAAAGACCCTGATGCTGGGAAAGATTGAGAGCAGGAGGAGAAGGGGGCGACAGAGGATGAGTTGGTTGGATGACATCACTGACTCAATGGACATGAATTTAAGCAAACTCTGGGAGATAGTAAAGGACAGGGAAGCATGGCGTGCTTCAGTTCATGGGGTCGCAGAATCAGACACAACTTAGCGACTGAACAACAACATTCTGTAATTCAGTATTGAGTGAATGAAGTATTTCTGGAAGGTGTACCAGGTACTCAGCAACATGCTAGTTACATGTGGAAAACAAGCTGAGACAGAGTCCTTGTGTTCTCCTTTCTGGTCTAGTTGACTGTCACATGGGGTCTATTTGTCCTTCACATTACTCTACCCGAGTTATAGTTCTAAAACCCTAATTTTATCACATTATTCTTTACATCCTACATTTCCCTCATTGTTTATTCAATCAAGTTCAAATGAGCACACTCAGTGAACTAGTTGCAAACTCTATGCTTCCTTAGCTTTTACCAACCCAACAGACAAATTATGTCTCTGTACAAGATTTCTAGCAAATTCAGAGATTCATGTTTGGTTCCCCTGCTCCCCCTGACTCAATCATTCTTTCCCAAGGACTTGACCCAACCATACTCTTCAAGCTGAAATTAAATGCCACCTCCTCCAAGGATCTTTACTTATACACCATCCCTGGCCATCTCTTCTTCTTCCTTACATTACATAATGCTATTATTTCTTGTAACTTTCCCCAGAGCTATGAGGTCCTGTCAATAGACTCAACTCCTTGAGTTCTCAAATACTCCCTTGCTCAAACTGAAAATGTCTTTAATGTTTCAATTTTCTTTTTCTTAGGAGTTTTGAAGCATAACAACCCTTTGGAGAAATCACTATTTGGCTTCTAGGCATACAGATTCACTGTCTTATCACACATCCAGCAATCAAACATCTTTCCACCTCATCAGTCAGTCCATCATGTTTTCTCATCACTGCTGATTATATTTGTCTAATACTAAGTTGTTTGGCAGTTCTAAGAGATCATTTTGTGGGGTTTTATTTTTTCAACTAGAAAGGTCCTTTTGAAGCAGGGATAAAAAATCAGCTACTATAAATGTGGGTGAGGTGGGTCATTTATATATGGTTACTATCTCTTACCATCTACTGCAGAAAATTTAGCTGTTAGAATATTCTTTGCAAAATTACAAATGCTTTGAGATAAAGGGGTATATTTATTTTCTTTATACCCACTTGGTACCTAGTAGAGTGTCATGAACCTAGCAAGTGCTTATTAAACATTTGTTGAATTGAATAGTTTCTAAAAGGGAAAGCCATGTTAGTGTTTCTCTTCCTAAAATGTCATCACTGTTTTATATCATGAGAAAGGCCTAACAGAATTTCTAAATATGACTAAGTTTTCCTTACCGAGATACATTTATTTTTTCCATGAAATCACAGCAAAGTAACACAGTTTTGATGCTGGCCATTAAACTATCATTTGGTGGTAAATCTCCCCTCAAGTTAATAGTCCTTAGCAAGAAGCCCTTTTACAGAAAACACAAGCTTTGCCTTCAGAGCAGAAATGTAAATAGCTATAATTTGCTCTCCTGCATTTTTCAAATACAGTGCCATCTGGTTTAATCTCTTAGTCCTGGAGAACCATTTTAAAAATTATTTCCCCATGACCCATTCTCCAGCCTATCCTTGCCCTGGAGATATTCCTGTACTTATTATTAGCTCACTGGTATACAATAACCACTATTGTTTAGAAAGGTATTCATTACCTACGGAAGTTTGAGCAAAGTTATCAGAACCAGATTCTGCCATGACAGGATTCTACACTGTAGCCACACACCACAGGCAAACCATTTGGGACTGGGCTATCTTTCACTCACAAACTTTTGCCAGAATTATAAGATTATGCTGGTACTTAGAAGCCCACTCCAATTGCGTTCTCATCTGGCACACATTTTGAAGCCTTGGGTTACTATGCTATACCTCATCAACTCTCCATGCCTCTCTTCTCTGCTTTATGTAGCATGAAGTTGGAAAATTGCATGGGGCAGCTGGTGCTAGGCTTCCATTCTGGAGGGTCTCACACTGTTAGTTTTAGGGTTCAGAATTACTCTTATTCTAGATTCCTGTTGGAATGGTTGAGGGAATGAAAGAAAACAGGCTCACAGGTTCAATCAAAACAAGATGTGGGTGAAACTTCCAATTTGTGATATGGAAACAGCCTAGAGAAAAACTTCGACAGGGTTCTCATCTGGTGGTTAGGCAGCATCAAGCCATTGCCAAGTGTGTTTCTAGTATTGTTGTCTATTTGAGACCCTCAATATATTTGACCCAGGTTTTTGAGTTTTAGAACTTTAGCTGGGCAGCATTTTAATAATGCCAAGATGCCATGAGAAATATGTTCTTTAGTTGAAGGGAATATTCAAATATTTTCTTTAGCCTTTAGTATCTATCTGTGACTTTTATTAACAATGGCAAGTTGTGGCATGTGCTTTGAAGAGAAATCATGTTGGACAAGGGTCTAGAGATCAATACAGTAGTGATTTTTAAATATAGGGTCAGGAATTCTTTTGATGATGAGATAAAGATATGATTCTAGACTTGAATGAGGTGAGAGAGCAAATAGTATAAAAATTTCGAGGGAGGGCATTCAGAAAGAAGGAACCCAACTGCAAAGGCCTTGAGATGAGAACATATTTGAAACAGATCAAGAAAGTCATGATATTGGAGTTCAGTGAGTGAGTGGAGAGTCATAGGAAAAAACCTCAGAGGAATAGTTTAAAAGAAGGTTATGGAAAGCTTTGTGGGTCATAGCAAGGATACTGGATTCTATTCTGAGACTGGGGAATCATTAAACGTTTTGAGATAATAAAGGGTTAAATAAGAAAAAAAGGAATCAAAGATATTATAAATACCAGGCTAAACAGTACGAGAGAAACATAAAACTTCATAAATAGCCAAAGGCAAAAAAATAAAAAATAAAAGCAAAGACCATACTATGAATGAAGAAAGAAAATATGATGCTCACAGAAATTGCAACATAAATCACAGTTGGCACCAAACATCGCTCTCTCTCTCTAGTTACTAAGTCATGTCTGACTCTTGCAACCCCATGGACTGTGCTCCTCTGTCCATGGGATTCTCCAGGCAACAATACTGGAGTGGGTTGCCATTTCCTTTTCCAAACACAAGTCATATCAATAAACATGAAAGAACTTAACTCATCTATTAAAATAATATGACTCTCAAGTTTATCCAGTACTGAAAATCTAAATTCAATGTTGAATATAAGAGATGCAGCTAAACTGCAGTGATTCAAGGCTAAAAATATATGCACAGATTTACCACAGGCAAATGAAAACAATAAGTCAGAAATTGAAAATTTCATACCAAAGTAGAATTTAAGCCCAAAGCATAAAATGAGGCCAATGACATTTTATAATGTTAAAAGCCATATTTCTCAATGAGAAATATAACAAAACTCCTTAGCATTCATATACATAAATAATAGTCAGTTGGAAGACAGAATGAATAAGAAAATCTTATTTATAATAATAGCAATAAAAAAGATAAATCATTTAGGAGCCAACATAATGAGAAATAAAACTTTATATGAAGAAAAGTATAAATGCTCCTGAAGGACATAAAAGTAGATATGAACAAGTGGGAAAATAATCCTGTTACTTAGGATGCCTCAACATAATTGCGATCTCATTTCCACTATATTAATTTGTAAATTTAATGTGACTGAACAGAAATATTGACACAATTTATTATTAAGCCAGACATATTGAAACTAAAGTTCATATGATGTCATATTATCACATTGTATACTTTAAACATCTTATAATTTTATTTGTCAATTATGCCTCAATAAAGCTATAAAAGAAAAATAAATATACAAGGATATGTAGATAAAGAGTGAATAGGAAGAGCTATAGATGGGGGTGGGGTCTAGTCCTCTGCTGTTAATGCTACTAATAATCAATGCAACTATAATTAGAACAGTGCAGTACTGGGCTCATGAGGAGACAGAATGTAATGAAACAGAAATCTAGTGTATTAAAAAGGTGGTATCTACACTTATTGGGGAAACTGTGATCTTTTAAATAAATAATCTTGGAATAACTGAATGACCATTTTTTAAATGAAAAACAAAAAACAAAAAAACGACTCAATCCTCATGTCATATACAAGAAAAAACTCTAAATTGAGAAAAGTAAATGAAGGAAATAAAACTTTACCAATAATAAGAAGAAAGTATGGGTGAATTACTCTATAATCTAGATTTAGGAAAATGTTTCAAATTGTAACTAAAAAGTCCAGGTTATAAACAAGCAATTGATAAATTGAAATATATGGCAACAAAACAAAACACCATAAGCAAAGTTAAAGTACAAACGCACACTAAGAGAAAGTGTTTGCAGTGGGTATCACAGAAAAGCGCCAGTGTTGTTAATAAACAAAAACCTTTAACACTTGAGGAAAAGTAAATACTAATAACTCAATAGAAAATGGGTAAAAGACCTGAAGGGGCAATTTACAAAAAAAATATAAATATGAGCTTTGAACATATGAAAATATATTCAACTTCACTCATATTAAGATAAATCCAAGTTAATACTCACTGAAATACTGTATCTCTCTTATTAGACTGGCAAAAACTCAAAAGCTTGGTACGCTTTGTTCCTTGGCTGTGGAAAACAGACCCTCTCATACATTGTTGGAAGGAATGCAAAAGGATATGAATGTAAAACCCTTACTGAGAGGAATTTGGCACCAGCTATTAAATTACTTATTCATCTAACCTTCAATATAGCAATCCCACTTCCAAGAATTTATCCTGAAGGTAGAGCCCACAATAATTGAAAAAAAAAGGCTTCCGTGGTGGCTTGGACTATAAAGAATCTGCCTTCAAGGCAGGAGTCCCGGGTTTGATCCCTGGGTGGGGAATGGCTATCCACTCCAATATTCTTGCCTGGAGAATCCCATGGACAGAGCAGCCTGGTGGGCTACAGTCTATGGGGTTGCAGAGTCGGACGCGACTCAGCAACTAACACAAAAATGCATATGCACAAAGCAAGTAATTACAGTATTATTTTTAGGAAACTACCTAAATGTCTAAGCACAGGACACTGATCGAATATATGGACCATATGTTCAGTAGAATACTTCCATCTGTAAACAAAAAATAAGAAAGATCTCTATAAACTGATGTGGAGTCATCTCTGGGAGATACTATTAAATGAAAAAGGCAAACTGTGAAAGAGCTACGTGCTACCTTGCATAAAAGAAAGAAGAGGTAATAAAGTAACAATGTACAACTACTTATCATTTAAAAAAACAGAGGAAGAATAAGTTACAAAATGATAGTGTTGGTTACCTAGAGGGAGACAGGTAGGAATACAGGAGGAAATGGTACTTTTCTGAGTATCCTTGTTTGCATAGGTTTGATTTTTAGAATTATATTAATGTTCTTCATATCAAAATAGTAAATTGATAAGGATGTGAAGGACGAAAATTTCTAAGCGAAAACAAATTGAAAACAAATGAACCCAATTGCATTTCCAATAAATAATATAACCATGCTAAATGGAAGGGGAGAAAGAACAACTCCAATTAATTTATGAACAAGAGTATTTGATCATATACTTTCAATCTTGCACAGGATTTCAAGTGCATGTGGAACATTTTACCAAAATAGAGCCCTTGCAGGCCATAAGGCAAGTCTCAACATATTTCAAAGGATTTAAATCATAGAGTATAGTCTCAGACCACAGTGAATAAAATTAGAACTAAATAAAAGAAGATATCTAGAAAAGATTTCCTCAAATCTGAAAGCTAAGCAATACACTACTAAATAACCCATGGGCCAAGAAGAAGAAACTATTATGAAAGCTTAGAAAATATTTTGAACTGAGTAAAGAATATAGCATCTCAAAATTTGTGGGATACAGCTAAAGCTGTGCTTAGAGGGAAATTATGGCTTTGAGTGCAAATACTAGAAAAGAGGAAATGCTAAAAATCTTATCGAAGTAGCTTTCTCAAGGAAGTAGGGAAAAGAGCAAATGAAACCCAAAGACTGTAAATTGAAGGCAGTTAATACAATTTTGAAGTGTATAGAATATAGAATTTTAAATTTTCAAAAGGTGGCTTAGGAAAAACTAACAAACCTTATATACCTCTGGAAAGGCTAATCAAAAGGAAAAAAAGAGAGAAAACACAAAAAACCAATAATGTAAAGGAAATTTTTGCATGCTAAACTGCTTCAGTCATGTCTGACTCTTTGCAACCCCATGGACTGTGGCCCACAAGGCTCCTCTGTCTATGGGGATTCTCTAGGCAAGATTACTGGAGTGGGTTGCCATGCCCTCCTACAGAGGATCTTCCTGACCCAGGGATCAAACCCACCTCTCTTATGTCTCCTGCATTGACAGGCAGGTTCTTTACCACTAGCACCACCTGGGAAGCCCCAAAGGAAATTAAAGAACATCATTAAAGATTTCATTGACAAAAAATCATTGGAAGATATTATGAGCAATTTTATACCAATAAAATTAAGGTGATATGAACATTCTGAAGATAATAAACTTACCAACTGACAGATGAAGAAACAGGAAATCTGAATAATCCTATCACTATTAAAAAAAATTGAACTCATCATTTAAAACATTCCCATAAGAAAATTTATGGACCATGTTTTTTTCTGGTGATTTTTTTTTCTTAATTTAAGGAATAAATAACACTGATTTTATAAAAACTGTTTCAAAAATTAGAAAATAGCAAACACTTTTCAATTTATTTTATGAGGTTGCAGAGCCTTGATACCAGGGCCAGAAAGACACAAACAGAAGACTATCTTGGAGTTCTGATCCAAGATGGCAACATGGGAACCTTGTGAATGCACCTCCTTCCACAGACACACCAAATCCACAGGCTTATAATGAAGCAATTTCCTCTAGAAGAAATCCAGAAACTAGCTGAATGACTCTTATATATTAAACATAAAAGGAAATACCCGTGTGACCCATATCAAAACAGGCAGGAAAGACTGAGACACACTTTTGCCATAATCCTGACCCCAGTCATAGTCCCATACGATTGGGAGAGAACTCCTACCTCCCAGTTTCTCCCTGAGAAGTGACGGGTTTGGACCCCACATTTAGTGTCCCAGCTTGTAAGACTCCCAACCGAGGGAGGCACCCCAAAACATCTACCTCTCAAAGCCAATGGGACTTGTACCTACAAGACCAAAGCAAACAAAGAAACTGCTCAACACAGAAAGTGAAGGTGGAAGTGTTAGTCGCTCACTTGTTTCTGACTTCACAAATCCATGGACTGTAGGCTGCCAGGCTCCTCTGTCCATGGGATTCTCCATGTAAGAATACTGGAATGAGTAGTCATTTACTTCTCCAGGGCATCTGCCCAACCAGGGATTGAACCCAGGTCTCCTGCATTACAGGTGGACTCTTTACTGTCTGAGCCACCAGGGAAGCCCCACAAAACTCCCATCTCCCACAGAAATTCTCTGTGAACGAGTATATTTGCATACTTCAAAGCTGCTGCCTGAAAGTCAGGTTTCTAGGGGCTGACTACAATCTCTCTCCTCCTGGACCAGGGAAACCAGCAAACACCACCTTCAGCTTCTCACCTGAGTCCACTGCAGACTGCCAACATCTCCGTGGAAGCTTACACACATGTCTGGTTTTCCTGCTGTTGTACCTGATGCCCACGGGACAGAACCCTAGGATTGCCTGGCTACAACAGCCCCTGGGGCTTGTATTTGAGTCCATCTGGACAGTAGTAAACAAAGAAACAACAGTTACCTGGCTCAGCCCTTCCAGGGCTCAGCAGAGAGGGAGCAAACAGAAACATGTATTTCCCAGTCTTTCTCTGAAAGAGGCCTATTTGCATACTTTAAAAGCTGCTGGCTAAGGGCTTAGCTTTTAATTTAGCACATATCTAGGGCCTGACTTTGACCCATTCTGGGCAACAGGGAAGAACGTGGACACCTTTAAGCTTGCTCCAGTTTGACAGTATCTCCCTGGAGGTATTGGCACACATGTCTGGCACCCCGACTTTTGTGAAGGCACCCAAGGGACGGGTCCCCCAAGGGACATGGCTTAGAGAGCCAAAGGCGCTTGCATTCAAAAGTCCTACAGGATTGTAGTAAACAAAGAAGGAGTCATTGACAGGCTCAGGAGTAGATTGCACAGATACACATCTAGACCCAGCACATGCCATAAAAAAAGCAGGCGAAGAAGACCATCTCCCAGTTTCTCCCTAGCAGGGCCCTAACTACAGACTCTCCCACCTGCTGCCCGAGGATCAGCCTGCATCTAGCCATGGGCTGTTGGGGACAAAGAATGTGACTTGTTACTTCAGTAAATGACAAATGTTGCCCCACAAGCCATCAGCCACTGCAGCCGCACCTAACAGTACTCCCTAGGGGGGGACTTCAGGATGGTTAAAAATAGGATACTAGCCCTAGACCAGGGAAGGCAATGGCAACCCACTCCAGTGTTCTTGCCCAGAGAATCCCAGGGATGGGGGAGCCTGGTGGGCTGCCGTCTATGGGGTCGCACAGAGTCAGACACGACTGAAGCGACTTATTAGCAGCAGCAGCCCTAGATGGTTAAGATGTCTATCTAAGGAAAATTTTTAAATGACCCCAGATTCTTGCATGTTCCCATACATAGAAAAGCATTAAAATAACCAACTTGAGATATCTCTTCGTTGTTATTAGCAGGAATCTTTCTACACTTGACTAGAAGTTTTCCCAGCAAAATAGTTTACATATATTCTGGCTCCTCCCTTACCTCCTCAGAGCACCTTCTCAAAGCTATCTGAGAGGCTGTCTCCCAGGCTTAGACCTCAATAATGCCTCGAACAAAACTTAATTCTCAACTTTTGGGTTGGGTTTTTTTTTTTTTTTTCTTTCTTCATTCGACACTGTGACCCTCCCTTTTGCAACAGGCACAGGTCTTGGCAAACTACTGGGAGCCACTAAGAACAAGAAATGAGGCTTGGACGATGACAAAGGTTTGAATAATAACCAAAAGCTTGGATTTAGCTGATTAACAATTCATTTCCTAAATAAGACAGCTCCATCAAGACTAGGAGAGGTAGTAGCTATTTTATCTAATGTGCAGAAAACAAAATAGAGACCCCAAAACAGAAGAATATAGAGAAATATGTTCCAAAATAAAGGAACAAGATAAAACTCCAAAAACAGATCTTAATGAATGAAATGGAAATGTGTAATTTACCTGATAAAGAGTTCAAGATAACAGTCATAAAGATGCTCACTGAGGTCAAGAAGCAAGAACAAAGTGAGAATATCAACAAAGAAACAGAATAAATAAGAAAGTACAAAGCAGAAATCACAGAGCTGAAGAATACAAAGACTGTTAGAAATATAATACATTGCATGTAAGCATCACAATAGTTGCAAAGCAAAAATCTGTAGTAGATACACAAAATATAAACACAAAGAAATCTATGCATAACATTTGAGAAAATTATCAAAGCAAAAAAAATGAGTAAGAAAAGAAGACGGGGAAAAGGGAATTATAAAGATGTCAGAAAATGAAGAAAATGGCAATAGTAACTCCATCTTTTTTTCCTTAGTGTTTCACTTTTTGCAACCCCATGGACTATAGCCCAACAGGATCCTCTGTACATTGAATTCTCCAGGCAAGAATACTGGAGTGGTAATCATTCCCTTCTCCACAGGATCTTCCTGACCGAGGGATTTGAAACTGGGTCTCCTGCATTGCAGGTAGATTCCTTAGCATCTGAGCCACAAGGGAAGTCCAGTAAGTCCATACCTATCAATAATTCCTTTAAGTGTAAGTAGACTGAAATCTCCAATCAAAAGACAAACATACTGCGTTCCCAAGCTGGTAGAGTAGAAAAAACCTAAGCTCACCTCCTCTCACGGGAACACCAAAACTGCAACTACTTACAGAACTATGGATGAAAAAGATGAGAACCTAGCAGAAAAGATATTCTACAGATAAAGATATAGAGAAGGAACCTACATATGAAGGTTTCTATGTAGGTACCTCTCCTACATAGAGATATATAGGAGGAATGGAGTTGTGGTATAGTCAAAACCCATACCCCTGGTGGATGATTTACAAAGCAGAGAATAGGAATGAGGGTTCTCAGCCCCACATATGGCTCCCCAGCAGGGGAGGTCCTTTACTGGAAAGACGAGCACTCATGCCGTTTGAATCTGAAGGCCAATGGGCTTACTTTCAGTAGTTCCATGTGGTTGGGGGAGAGAGAGACTTTCCTTTCAGAGGGTATACACAAAATGCTCTGGGACCCAGGGCAGAAACAGTAGGTTGATAGGAGCCTGGGTCATACTTACCTGCTGACCGTGGACAGTATCCTAAAGAGGTAGGAGCCAATTCACCCTGGGGACATAGACACTGGCAGCAGCTCTTGTGGGAGCTCCTTCTATCACATGGACATTTCAGCTGGCAAGCACCATTTGGAATCTTTCCTCTAGCTTATTATCCCCAAGGTCCAGCTCCAACCAGGCCTAGTAGTCTGTAGGCACTAATGCTGGGATGTTTCAGGCCAACCAAGTAACTAGGCAAGGACACAGACCCACCCATCACCAAAAAGGCTGCTTAAGAACCCTTGACCCAGAGCTGCCCCTGGACATGGTGCTGCCTGCCAGAAGGACCAAGACCCACCCCCATATACCAGTGCACAGACCCTAGACGTGGAATCCCCAAGGCCCTCCAGCTAGAGACCCTGGGACTCTCTATCTGCCAGTGGGCAGGCACCAGGCCTAGAATCCCCTGGGATAAATGCACGGAGATGTTAAAATTTTTAAACAAAGAGTTAGAAAGTAAAAAGAAAAACCAAATGGAGATGAAGAATACAATAGCTAAAATGAAAAATACACTAGAAGTAATCAAGAGTAGACTAAATGATACAAAAAGGTGGATCAGCAAACTGGAAGACAGTACCAAAAGTCACTGATGCTAAGCAAGAAAAAGAAAGAATGAAATGCAGTGAGACCAGTTTAAGACAACTGGTCTTAAAGTTGTCTGCGACAACTTCAACCACATTAATATTTCCATATTTATAGGGATCCAAGAAGAAGAATACAGAAAGGGATTGAGAACATAATTTTCTAAGACATAATAAATGAAAATTTTCATAACCTAGGAAAGGACATCCAAGTCCAAGAAGCGAAGAAAGTCTCATACAGGATTAAGCCAAAGAGGAACATGCCAATTCACACTGTAATTAAAATGGCAACATTTAAAGATAAAAAAATAATATTAAAAGAAGTGAGGAAAATACAAGATGTTACATACAAGGGAACTCCCATAAGGCTATCAGCTGACTTTTCAGCAGAAATGCTGCAATCCAGAAGGGAGTGGAAGGATACATTTAAAGTGATTAAAGGGCAAAACCCACAACCAAGAATACTTTACACAGCAAGGCTCTTGTTCAGATCTGATGGAGAGATCAAGTTTCACAGACTAGCAAAATTTAAGGGTAGTAGCATCACCAAACCAGCTTTAAAAGAATGTTAAAGAAATTTCTCTAAGTGAAAAAGAAAAGCCTACAATTAGAAACACAAAAATTACAAAAGGAAAATTTCATAGATAAAGGAAAACATACAGTAAAGGTATGTTTAAAGGAGAAAGGAAACCATTATGCATGCACAAAGCCATTAGGAAGGTTAAAAGATGTAATAAAATCATCTATATCCACAATAAGGATATTAAAGAGATACACAAAACAAGTAAATATAAAACAAGATGTCCAAAGAGTAATTGTGAGGGGAAGAGAGTACAAATACAGGATTGTTAAAATGTACTTGAAATGAAGAGATGAGCAATTCAAAAGAATCACACACACATATTTCTATATATAAACCTCATGCTAACCACAAAACAGTTGCAAGAGGGTGTTTGCTATGACATCCATAGCATTCTTTTGGCAAAACTCTGTTAGCCTCTGCCCTGCTTCATTTTGTATTTCAAGGCCTAATTTGCCTGTTACTCCAGGTATTTCTTGATTTCCTACTTTTGCATTCCAGTCTCCTATAATGAAAAGGACAACCTCAGATACACAGATGACACCATCCTTATGGCAGAAAGTGAAGAAGGACTAAAGAGCCTCTTGATGAAAGAGAAAGAGGAGAGTGGAAAAGTTGGTTTAAAACTCACCATTCAGCAAACTAAGAACATGGCATCTGATCCCATCACATCATGGCAAATAGATGGGGAAACAATGAAAATAGTGATAGACTTTATTTTGGGGGGCTCCAAAATCACTGCTGGTGGTGACTGCAGCCTTGAAATGAAAAGACGCTTGCTCCTTGGAAGAAAAGCTATGACCAACCTAGACAGCATATTCAAAAGCAGAGACATTACTTTGACAACAAAGGTCCATCTAGTCAAAGCTATGGTTTTTCCAGTAGTCATGTATGGATGTGAGAGTTAAATTATAAAGAAAGCTGAGTGCAGAAGAATTGATGCTTTTGGACTGTGGGGTTGGAGAAGACTCTTGAGAGTCCCTTGGACAGCAAGAAGATCCAACGAGTCAATCCCAAAGGAAATCAGTCCTGAATAGTAACTGGAAGGACTGATGCTGAAGCTGAAATGCCAATACTTTGGCCACCTGATGCAAAGAACTGACTCATTTGAAAAGACCCTGATGATGGGAAAGATTAAAGGCAGGAAGAGAAAGGGACGACAGAGGATGAGATGGTTGGATGGCATCACCGACTCGATGGACATGAGTTTGAATAAGCTCTGGTAGTTGGTGATGGACAGGAAAGCCTGGTGTGCTGCAGTCCATAGGGTTGCAAAGAGTCAGACATGACTGAGCAGCTGAGCTGAACAAGGATATATTGCACAGCATGGGGAATATAGTCAATTTTTATAATAACTATAATTGGAATATAATCTTTAAAAAACTGTGAATCACTATGTGTACAGCTAAAACATAGCATTTTACATCAACTATACTTCAATAAAAATAAAGATATTCCATGTTTATGGATTGGAAGAAAATTATTGAAATGTCCATATTAATCAAAGTGATCTATTGATTGAATGCAATTCCTATCAAAATTCCAGTGGTATTTTTCACAGACATTTAAAAGAATTCTAAAGTGTGTATGGAATTGTGAAGATGTGAACAGCCAAAGCAACTTTGAGAAAGAAGACAGAGTTGGGGCATCATACTTTCTGTTTCATATTATATTACAAAGCTATATTAATCAAAACTATGATTTTGGCATAAAAATAGACACACAGATCAATGCAACAGAAGAGAGAACTCAGAAATATATCCATGTATGATCAACTAATTTATGACAAAGAAGTCAAGAATATAAAATGGGGAAAGGATAATCTTGTCAATAAATGGTGTTGGGAAAACTGGACAGCCACATGCCAAAAGAATGAAACTAGACCCCTATCTTCCACCAAACACAAAAATAAACTCAAAATGGATTAAAGACTTGAACATAAAGCCTGCAACTGTAAAGCTCCTGGAAGAAAACATAGGAAAAAAAAATCTCCCTGTTAATAGTCTTGGCAATGATTTTTCAATTAGATACCGAAAGCAAAGGTAACAAAAACAAAAACAAAAATAAAGACGACAACACCAAATCAAAAACAACCTGCAAAGGAAACCATCAGCAAAACAAAAGGCATTCTACTGAATGGGAGGAAATATATGCAAATTATTTCTCTGATTAGGCAGTTAATATTCAAAATGGGTAAAGAAACTCATACACAACTGAATAGCAAAAAGAAAAACAACTGTATTTAAAAATGGACAAAGGAACTGAATAAACATTTATCAAAAAAGACACACAAATGGCCAACAGGTATATGAAAATGTTCTTAACATCACTAATTATCAAGGAAATGCAAATCAAAGTCACAGTGAGGTACCGCCTCCCATCTGTTAGAACAGCTGTAATGAAGAAGACAAGAGATAAGTCTTGAAGAGGATGTGGAGAAAAGGGAACCCTTGTGCACTGTTGGAGGGAATGCAAATTGGTACAACCACTATAAAAAAAGAGTATGGCAGTTTCTAAAATAGAACTCGTATGTATTCCAGAATTCCCACTTCTGGGTCTTATCCAAAGGAAATGAAAACAGAACCTCTAAGACGTATCTGTATTCCCATAGTTACTGCAGTATTATTCACAAAAGCTAAGATATGGAAACTAACACTGTGTCCATTAAGAGACAAATGGATAAAGAAAACATATTGCATATGTATTCAATAGGATATTGTTCAGCATGAGAAAGAAGGACATCCTGCAGTTTGTGACAACATGGATGGACCTTGAGGCCATTATGCTAAATGACTTAAGCCATACAGAGAAACACAAATACTGCATGTCATCATTCATATGAAAAATCTTGAAAAAAGCCCCTCAAACTCAGACAATTTAAAAATGGCTGCTAGAGCCTAGGGAGTGAGAGAAATAGGAGGGGTTGGTGAAATAGTACAAACTTTCAGCTATTAGATGAATAAGTTCTGAGGATCTAATGTATACAAGGTGATTATAGTTGATAACACTGTACTGTATAGTTGCAGTTTGCTAAGAGAGTAGAACTTGAATGCTCTCATTGAGAAATGGAACATTTCCTGCCATATCAGAAAATAAGAATGTCACAGTCATCAGCGATCGCAGCCCTCCCATGTGAGCCAGTGAGCCTGAAGGAACTCAGAAAGGAGAAGAATGCAGGCCATCTAGCAGCCATCAGACTACAGTCACTCCCCTACGGAGAGCCCCAGGAACTCAGGATGAGAAAATAGGATACTGGCCTTGATAGCTGAGGTATGTATCAAAGGAAATGATTTCAGTGAGCCGAGTCTCTCGCATCTTCCCATACATAGAAAAGCGCTAAAATTCCTTAACTTGAGATACCTGGTTTTATTTAATTTACAATCATTTTTTGACATTCAAACTACCTGCCCTTTGTTGAAAAACTTCGCATATCCTGGCTCCCTGCCTCACCTCCTCTGAGTAGCTCTCTCAGGGTTACTTGAGATGCTCCCTCCTAGGCTTAAGTCCTGAAAATTTCTGACAAACAAAACATAACACTCAACTTTCAGGTTCAGTTCAGTTCAGTTCAGTCGCTCAGTGATGTCCAACTCTTTGCGACCCCATAAATTGCAGCACACCAGGCCTCCCTGTCCATCACCAACTCCCGGAGTTCACTCAGGCTCACGTTCACTGAGTCAGTGATGCCATCCAGCCATCTCATCCTCTGTCGGCCCCTTCTCCTCCTGCCCCCAATCCCTCCCAGCATCAGAGTCTTTTCCAATGAGTCAACTCTTTGCATGAGGTGGCCAAAGTACTGGAGTTTCAGCTTTAGCATCATTCCTTCCAAAGGTTACATCTATTTTTTCAGTAGACATCATCTAAATAAAATAAGTAAAGTGATGGAGATGTTAACCAACTAGATAGGAGGAATTCTTTCACAATGTATTTATTTTTGAATATATCAAATCATCACAATGTACATTTTAAGTATCTTATATTTTTATTTGTTAATCATACCTCAAGAAAGTTGGAAAAAGGTAAATACTACTGACTGATCTTTTATGATCACAGAATAATAATCCTAAACCAAACATTCCTAACAAAACCTAGAGATTTATAAAAAGGAAAATATATCATGATCAGGTTGCACAGGAATGCAAGGGTGGTTTTAAGTTAGAAAAGTAACTGGACTGTTTCAACATGTAGTTGGGGGGCTGGGGGGCAGCAGGAAAGTCATATGATCACTTCAACAGAAGCAGATATGGGTGCATGTGAGATTTGGACAAGTTGAGGGTATCTGTAGTTTGGATCTAGTGATGTACTTTTATAGAATTATAATTATATAATTAATAGCTAGCAATGATGGGGTCACACAGAGTCGGCACGACTGAGTGACTGAACTGAAACTGAATGATCAATTGCTAGCTGTTTTAGAGCATGAATGACTTCCAGGTATGCACTATGTCTGCTATGCTGGATTTCAACAGCAATTCAAAACAAATGGGACGATCTACTACATAATAAGTCACCACAACCAGGAAACTGATGATAAAGAAACTAGTAAGTTTCACCAATTTAAAGACTATTTAAGACTACCTACCGTACAACCTGCAACATCCTAAAAAACTGCAGTTCATTTTTGAAAAAAAACCTGAGAGAGTCCTCAAATTTGACAAAGTTTTGAACATAAATACACTTTTCTAAACTACCTGTATTAAAAGTTTTTATTAAAGTATAAGAAAATATTTCTCTTTATTTTCTTTAAAGAAAATGAAAATGCAAAATTATTACCCTATGAAGGGGTAATTCTGGAAAAAGCAGTTAAAAGCACAGAAATGCTGGAGAGGGTGTGGAGAAAAGGGAACCCTCTTACACTGTTGGTGGGAATGCAAACTAGTACAGCCACTATGGAGAACAGTGTGGAGATTCCTTAAAAAACTGGAAATAGACCTGCCTTATGATCCGGCAATCCCACTGCTGGGCATACACACTGAGGAAACCAGAAGGGAAAGAGACACGAGTACCCCAATGTTCATCGCAGCACTGTTTATAATAGCCAGGACATGGAATCAACCTAGATGTCCATCAGCAGATGAATGGATAAGAAAGCAGTGGTACATATACACAATGGAGTATTACTCAGCCATTAAAAAGAATACATTTGAATCAGTTCTAATGAGGTGGATGAAACTGGAGCCTATTATACAGAATGAAGTAAGCCAGAAAGAAAAACACCAATACAGTATAGTAATGCATATATATGGAATTTAGAAAGATGGTAACAATAACCCTGTGTACGAGATAGCAAAAGAGACACTGATGTATAGAACAGTCTTATGGACTCTGTGGGAGAGGGAGAGGGTGGGAAGATTTGGGAGAATGGCATTGAAACATGTAAAATATCATGTATGAAATGAGTTGCCAGTCCAGGTTCGATGCACGATACTGGATGCTTGGGACTGGTGCACTGGGACGACCCAGAGGGATGGAATGGGGAGGGAGGAGGGAGGAGGGTTCAGGATGGGGAACACGTGTATACCTGTGGTGGATTCATTTTGATATTTGGCAAAACTAATACAGTTATGTAAAGTCTAAAAATAAAATAAAATTAAAAAAAAAAAAAAACTCAACTTACAGAAAACTGAGATCATGGCATTTGGTCCCATCACTTCATGGCAAATAGATGGGGAAACAGTGGAAACAGTGACAGACTATATTTTGGGGCTTCAAAATCACTGCAGATGGTGACTGCAGCCATGAAAATAAAAGACGCTTGCTTCTTGGAAGAAAAGCTATGACACACCTAGATAACATCTTAAAAAGTAGAGACATTACTTTGCCAACAAATGTCCGTCTAGTCAAGGCTATGGTTTTTCCAATAGTCATATATGGATGTGAGAGTTGAAAAGCTGAGCGCTGAAGAATTGATGCTTTTGAACTGTAGTGTTGGAGAATACTCTTGAGGGTCCCTTGGACTGCAAGGAGATCCAACCAGTCCATCCTAAAGGAAATCAGTCTTGAAAACTCATTGGAAGGACTGACGCTGAAGCTGAAGCTCCAATACTTTGGCCACCTGACATGAAGAACTGACTGATTGGAAAAGACCCTGATGCTGGAAAGATTGAAAGTGGGAGGACAAGGGGACGACGACAGAGAATGAGATGGTTGGATGGCATCACTGGCTCGATGGACATGAGTTTGAGCAAGTTCTGGGAGTTGGTGGTGGACAGGGAAGCCTGGCATGCTGCAGTCTATGGGCTCACAAAAAGAGTTGGACATGACTCAGTGGCTAAACCCCACCATTGCATGCTGACACACCCCCATTCTCTTTTAAGGAATTTATATTATTATAAAATTCTAATGCTACTCAGTACAGTCCATGGACCAGCGCTAGTCTATGAAATGTTGATTACTGGTCTACAGCAAGTTAAGTACAGAAATTGAGAATGTATGTTCAGAAACAAGTACATAATATAATCTGGATTATATCAATATAATCTGAAATATGGAGTTTTTCCTGCCATATCAGTAAAGAAAGGATGTCACAGTTATCAGCAATTGCAGCCTCCAGGGACAGTGAACCAGTGAGCCCTTAGGGAACACAGGAAGGAGAAGAATATCTGCCATCCGGCAGCCATCAGACTGTAGCCACTCCCCAAACTGAGTCCTGAGGAAAGCAGGATGTGATAGCCGGATACTGGCCCCAAGAGCTGACATGCATATCACAGGAATGATTTCACTGAGCCTAGACTCTTGTATCTTCCCATACAGAGAGCAGCCCTAAATTCCTTAACTTGAGGTATCTGGTTTTCTTTAATTTACAATCATTTTTTGACATTCAGACTGACTGTCTTTTGTTGCAAAATTTCTATATAACTTGGCTCCCCCCACCCCTATGTCCTTGGGGCAGGTCTCAGGGTTACTTGAGTTGCTTTCTCCCCAACTTAAGTCCTAAAAGTTTCCACTGAATAAAACATAACTCGCAACTTTTAAGTTGCTCCTATTTTTTCAGTTGATAACTCTACTAAGATATTGCAATGTGATTAGGAAATTTGCCTTGCATATGACATAAATTAAGTTCTAGTCATTCATAGTTAAACTAGTTATTGGTTGAAGATGGATTGAACAACAACAAAAAACTGGTCCTTTTCCATGAATAGTTTTTAAAGCTCTGCCACTGACTATTCGAGCTGGAAAAGACCAACCTCAGTATTTTACAAGTGGGGAAACTAAGATGTAGATTTTACCCAGTTCCTGATTGCCAAGTTAATGGTCTTTATACTACAATGCCACCAACATTCCCAATATTAACAAAAAGATTTAAAAATAAAATCAACATATTATTCCTGCTATTATTGGCAGTAGCAACTGTAGCTACTGTTTATCCATATCCAATGCTTAATAGCCACAACCACATGAAATGGCTATCTATATATTAAAAAACTGTCATGTCCATAATTTCACATGGTTTAACTCATATGTGTTTTTATGCCTTAAAGAAGAAGCATCTACAGCCAGAGTACATGATGTTTAGCAAGTTCTCTCTGGGGCCTGTCTCCACATCCCTAACCTGAAGTTAATAATAATAACCTCAGATGTTAATATTTTATTGAGGCTTAAACAATCCTAGCCCTTGGAAGAGCACCTGGCAGGAAGTAAGTGCTTAGTGTGTATTAATTGTTCTGATTAATCAAGGAGATGATGTTGGAAATAATCTCAGAACAGTCTTGTGAAACAGGAACATTTTATCCTCAGTTTATAGATGAGGATACCAGAGCTTTAAGAGAAGGTACCAATTTGAACTTTTGTCCACCTGAGTTCAAGCACATGCCCTTACATATGTCTTACAGAGCAATTTTCAATTAAGTGACAGTTCAATCAAATAACCTCATTGGGGTGTTTCAGCAGAATTGTCAATATTTGAGCAGATCAAGCATCTGGGACTCTTTAATAGTCAGTTATGTGAAAAACAGTGCAAGCTTTTTTCATGTTCTATTAAGAGAAACTAATGTCACCATTTTTGTTGATGTTGTTGTTTTTAGGTCTCCCGATGGACAAGAATACTGTAAGCAATAGACAAGGTAATGGTTACCACCTCCGATTTCCTAATAGTGCAATCTTGTAGTAATCCCTTAAGTATTTCTTTCACCTCCCAAAGGGCCCCAAACCCCAGCGGCACCATCCTCCAGATGCTGAGGAGGGAAAACTCCATGTGGCACTTGCTGCCTGGAACCCAAGCTGTTCAACTTGGTCAGCATTTTGTACAAGACCTAAGAAACACTGTTATTTCTTCTCAAATAGAATAAGTAGTCAAGAAATTCCCTTGAGAAGCAACAAGATCTGATTGAATTTTTCAGAAATTTCTATTATTCTATCAAGTTTACCTGACAGCAAAGGACAAGCTGCCTTTCACATGCTATAAGCAAATGCATCAGCAATTCAGAAGGAAAAACGCGGGTTATTAAGTAGGAACAAGTCTCTCTGAATATATTTACACCAACTCATGGAAACCATTTTCCTTAGAAATCTCTGTGACAATCTATTTTCTAGTCTCAGGATTGCTTTAAGTTTGACAGATGATAATAAAATACAATGAAATTACGTCTGAGCTCTGAAATGTATATCAGCTTACAGATTCCTCATGACTTGAGTTTTTATTTTAACAACGTGGCTCATCCACTCTCAATATTATTCTCAAGCATTCAAGGTTTATGTCTGGGCAATGTGCCATGCTTATATAAAGGTTAGGAATACAGAAGTTATTATATATGTGTATATATATGCATATATGCACATATACAATGTACATGTTATCTATCTGTTAACTAAGAGCTGAAAGGGGCCTTTGAGATCATCAAGACTCATTTTGTTGTCTTATAAATGAGGACTCTGAAGCCCAGAAAGAAATGCTATTCTGAAGGCTATGAAGCAAATTGGCTTCTAAACAAAGCTTGGGGGAATAACTGTAGAAAGCACCTATCATATTCTGAGGACTGCAGCAAGCATTCTCTGTACATAAATTCTCATACCATTTCTATGATGTTGGTATCATCATTTTCATTTGGTAGATGAAAAAGTTGAGATTAAGAAAGTATAACTAATAGTGACCATAATGGAATTAAAGGTTTGATATCTCTGGGTTCCTTTCAGTACACCCAGTGTTTCTCTGAATGCACTCACCCCCATATCCATGTTTTGTGTTTTTTTTTTTTTTTCCCCATATCCACATACCAAATGGATTACCGTTTTCTTAACCTTTTCCTTAAATAGACTAAACATTTATAAAGGAAGCTTTTTATCACACTTAAATGCAAAACAAATATCATGTGCTGTAAGCAGAAGATATTTATAAAAGTAAACACAAACCAACAAAAATAAGACTGAGTGACTTCACTTTCACTTTTCACTTTCATGCATTGGAGAAGGAAATGGCAACCCACTCCAGTGTTCTTGCTTGGAGAATCCTAGGGACGGGGGAGCCTGGTGGGCTGCCGTCTATGGGGTCACACAGAGTCGGACACGACTGAAGTGACTTAGCAGTAGCAGCAGACTCTGCTGCTCCTTAGATTGGATTTGCCTTCTAGTCTTTGTTGTAAATATTAGCAATTTACAGAGATATTAAAGGCCCAGCAACACCAAACTGAGATTTAAGGATTGAAAGACAAGCAAGACAAAACTTTCATTATGTGATTCAGCTCTTTGATACCACATCAGTGTCACCTAAAGTCATCTTCACTCTATCTCAGAGATCATTTTGAGTACCATCCTGGTACCTTCTCACTTTGAGAAAAACTGATATACCTACAGCATCTGGGCAGGTTCTGCAGACCATGATACTCTAACCCCAGTCAGCAAGCTTGTCCAGTCAGAAGGCTTGTTAAAAACACAGATTTGAGTCTTATCAAGTTTTTGATTTAGCATGTCTGGGGTAGAACCTGAGAATTTGCATTTTTAACACATTCCTGAGTATTTCTGAAATAATCCAAACAGGAACAACATCTTAAGAACTACTGCTCTGGGCTGTATTTGGCAGGGAGCAGGTAGAGAATACACAATGGCACGTGTGTGAAAATTTCACCAGAAGTTTGATAGTAATTGGAGGGATCTGGTATTTTTATTGAAATAGGCAGATGCAGCCAAGAAACAATGCATTCTTGTGTTCTGTGTGGTTTCTTCAATCCAATGAGCTCACACTGATACTATGCCACATATGAGCAGTCCGAGGTAGTATTAGTTGAGGGATGGAAGTACTTCCCTCAGACCCGACAATTCAGGTCAATTCCAGGCAACTTACTATCTGCAAGGCTCTTTGCATTAACAGCAACCAGTGATTATTAATCTCAAAAGCAAAAAATGAGACTCTCCTTCTTTCTTCCACACGTTAAGACATTACATAATATTAATAAATGCTATGACAGCTAATATTCCCTCTCTTTTGGTTGCAGTTAATAGTAATGATGAATAATTTTAAAATGCCATTTTTGAATCAGTCATTGCATTGTACTAGGTAATTACACACACACACCCTCAATCACTCACTCATTCACACTCAAAGTGAGGGTTTGAGAGGCTAAGTAAGTTATCTAATGTCATACAATTGCTAAGAAGTATCACAGTGATTTAATGTTAAGTTAAATTTAAATGTCTATTTATTTATTTCTGTTTTTTTAAATACTAAACCACCCCATGCTATTATTACTATTCAATTTCTTTTTCCTTAATTTATTTTTAATTAAAGCATATTTACAATATTGTGTTGGTTTCTGTCATACATGACAGAAACATCAGTTATAGATATACATGTCCCCTCTTAAGCAATCTTTTAATAAAACTGTATTTTATAGAGAACTAAAAAATAAGGAGAAAGGGCTCCAGATGCTTGAAACTTTTAAAAGAAAATTTTAAAACAATGTCACTGGAAGAGAGAAATCAGTGATATTTAATCAGCAATGGAGGTAGAGTTCCCTAGGTTCAAGGATGGAAGATTGTCGAAGTTTTCTTCTTAGGAGAGTGAATAAGTGGGTAGAACCAGTCTCAGAAATCCAACCTGACTTAGTGTACTCGAGTCAAGAGGAGGGTTTTATTCCCTCCTGATATGTTAAGGGCCATTTTGGAGGACAACTGTGGTAGAACAATCAAAACTGGATTGAGACCCATGAGCCTTGAATTCTGATTGTTGTTTTGTCTCAGTAACTCTGACTTTATTTCTCTGAGTCCCAGTTCACCATCTGTAAACCAGGCAGCTGGCCCAAGTTCCCTTAATTTTCCCTTTCAGAATGGCAGACTCCTTCAACTGGATTTATTAGCACCATACGCTTCAAAATGATTATGCTCCTCTTTCAGCATAATGGGAATATGGTTTGATTGCAAACTCAGTAGTGGGTTTCAGCCTACCGTCTTTCAAGAGCCTATTAATCTGTCCATATGTGAGGTTACCCTGCGACATTCTTTGGGATATAGCACAACTTGGAGGAGAGAATCTGGACCCTCCAAGGTAGAAACAAAATTTAAATCCATATAAATAGAATTTAAGAAGAAATTTAATTATCTGATTAATTTTTAAAGTCATCAATGACAACGAAACGACAAATTCAGTAGGTGTTATTAGGAGTAATTATGGCAATATCTGAAAAGAAAACAACATCTGTGATTTGCCTGATTAATGGCTTAATGTATCAGGGCATCTGTTAATGGAATAACACTCCTGGCGATCTCGACTGTATGTTTGCAAGATCTGGAAATAAAGAAAGGACTGGTGGACAAGAAAGGAGCAGGGTTCCAGATTGGTTATTGGTGGTTAAATTCCTCCTGAGAATTTTGAACTCCCCTCTGGCTACCTCAACCAGAACTGTATAGCTAATTCAGAGGATAAACAAGCTCCACCACCTATATGAACTCCTGCAGGCTAAACAACTAGCTTCTCAGAGATTGCAAATATTTTACTTTGCACCTTGTGGTTGGAGATGTGTTACCCCAGCCCTGAAGGCATGCCACAGTAGGATTTTTACTAAAGGTACGCATCAAGAAACTACTTGTATGCAAGAGGCTTTTTTTGAGGGGGGTAAGGTAGTAGTTAATAATTTAGGGAGTAAATGTATTTTTCTTTAAGCATCAATATTTCTCTTTTGAACTCAAAGGAAAACAAGGTGTTGCCACCTATAGTTGAAAACCACTGCAATGTGGCAGCTTCAGGGCGTATAGAGATGAAACTGGGAAATCATATAATGGTCTCACTCTCTTCCTCAAAGCTGTATTTTCTCACTGCTTTGAGAAACAGACACAAACTACGTCTGTTTCCTCAGGCTGCAATGGCTGAGAGAGGGATAGATTATTGTAAAACATATTCAGGTCCATTCAAACTGCAAGCTTTATTGCATGAGGAAGTAGCTTATCCTAATGAAATCAATTGCAGAAAAATACAACAATCTGTTACAAAAGAAACGTGGATCTCACACTCAGCAAACCAAATGCAATTTCCAATGTGGTAAAAAGAAAAGCAGTTATGAGCTGGGCATGACTCACAAGTTAGAATTAGTGACCAGAGGAGGCAACAATTCCCCTATTATACGGAAGGGCCAAGTTGCTTTTACTCACCCCAGCAAAGATGATGTCTCTCCTGAGCGGGCTCCATTAGAAACTATGGAAAACTGGGCTTGAAAATGGCATATTTCTCTTGTGCTGCTTGGCTATAATATCACCTCTCTTTCCTATTGCATTTTTCATTTCTCTGATTATATCTGATGGTGTCAACGTGAGGCCTTAAGCTAACACTCCCTTGGAAATTCAGAGGAGGGGGAGGCCTGGGCAGAAACAACTCTGACCAATAAAAGAAGGAGACAAATAAGCTGCCTCACTAAAGCCCTGTGAGAAAGAGAAGAATGGCCTGACTCTGAGTGGGGGCCCAGTAACAGCACAGTGGAGGCAGTGTTCTCAACTCGGCTGCACATCCACACAGCACCATCACTGTTAGATATGACTTCTGCATAAAGTTCTGCTTTCTGTGAATCACTGAGCCAGCAATATAAAAATTCATAAGTGATTCTATTCTCTATATGGAACAAAAATGACTTTGTCCATTTACCTTTTGCAACGCACATAATTAAGTGTGAGACAATTATAACCTATACCTCTCCTTGGGGGTTTAAAATATAATTTAGTCGCTGTGTTTCAAGGGCACTTAAGGAAGAAAAGACTCTGCGGTGACTATTATATCCATGCTGGTGATGAATTTACCCTCAAAGCTTCTGAAGTCCCATTTTGCAGTAGTCGTAGTTCTTATTGATTACTGTTTGATTATACAAAATAAGGAAAGTGGGACCAGAATATTGTACTTATGGATTATGTGAATTCTTCAGACATACAGAAAATCAGAATTGTTTGTGAGCTTATTGAGAGATTTGAGTCACTCCCTTAAAAGGAGATTTTCATGCATAACATTTTTTAAAAGTGAGTTTTCTGTTTACTGAGCTAATTGGGGTAAATGCTATGAAACAGGTGCCACACTGATGGACAGTTATTGGTGAGCCCATAAAGAAGGTATAGCAAGCAACAAGCCTTTTTTGATGGTAGCAATAATGAAATACTAAGAAGCTTGGGGATAAAAGGAGGTGAAAAGAAATCAACATACCAATTTCATGAAAATGTTTCTACATGCTCTTGGCTGGTCGCTATGCTAATTGTGAACTTACATGTACAGTTGGATCCTATTAGAAACTGTTAAGAAGAAAAAAGGACACAAGAAACGTTTTAGAAGGACTGAAAAAGCCAAAATATCTAAACTTTAAATAGCTGTAAGGTACAAGCTAGCAACTTTTGAGAGCATAAAATCTACCTAACAATTGAGACAGTCTAGAAATTTTTCAGTATGCACTTGACATTTCACAGCTGTCCATCTGCTAAAGAGAAGAATGCTTTGCAAGTCCCAGTTTCTTTCTCTCCCTTTTCTCAGAGCCCTGTGGCTTCTTGGCACTAGCATGACCTGGACTCACAGATTTGGTACATCACAGAGTGTTAGCATCAGAATTGGAGGTTGTTTGGCACTGCTTCCTTGTGCTGTGGCAGAGGACACTGAAGCTTAGAGAAGTTAATAAATCTGCTCAAGGCACACAGGAAACAGAGACGGGCCACAAACCACATCTCCTCACTTCTAAAGCCAGTGCTCTTCCCCTCACCACTTCCCCAATAAACAGAGAGGTGCACACAAAGCTGGGATGAGAAGATCTAGCATATTAATCTCTTGATAATCATGGGGACCAATGGCTACAGAGTACTCAAAGCATAAGTTCGTTTTCCAAGCTTAGAAACTGTAAATATTGATAAAACAGGCATGTGCTAAGTTATTTGCATCATGAAGTTGAAATTAAATATCTATGTCCAGCTAATTAGAACCCTAATGACAAGTAATAGATAGCAGAGACTATGTTCAGTTTGTGCTAGAGAGGCTATATTTCATCTGGCTGCTGGAATTTCTTAATAAATCATGCTAAAAGATCACACATGACAGAGTTTTATGTAGTTCCTTTTTCCTGCCATCAACTTTCCTACACTTAAGTGAATTAACCATTTTTGTATTTGGATTTCTCATTGGCTGCCTCATACTCTTCATGTATAATTTTTAGAGTTTGTCATGGTTTAGCCCGTATATTCTTGCAGCCCCAAATCACCAACTAAGAGGCAATAGTTGGGGCTTCCCTGGTGGCTCAGTGGTAAAGTATCCATCTGTTCAAAGGAAGAAGCAGTGGTTGACAGAAACTTTTGCCTCTTCATCTCTCATCCACCCATACCACACAACCAGGACAAATTTCATATGCTTAAGGCCCATTATTTACTCCATGCTGTGCACATTTTCCTGGTGGTAACTGTAACTATTAATGAGTGGTTACTCTGTGCCAAGCACTGGGGTAAGTACTCTACATAATTAGACTCATTTAATTCCTGAATATCCTTAACAGTTTGACTTAATTATTCCTATACAAAAACTCATAAAATTCTTCATACTTTAACAAAAGTAGTTGCAGGGAAAAATCTTCTTGTAGTCACTGTGATAAATCAGTGCTTATTTGTCTTGATTTTAGTCAAGAGAAAGTCAAAGGTCTAGAAAAATCTTCACTGAACAAGCAGAGTAATGTGTTAAGTGCTTGGAATGGAAAATAACTTGAGGCCTTTTAGCGGGTTAACCAGATGCGACACTGGTTGAGGACTAATGAACAAGGGTTGGAAGAAGTACTGTGTAATAACAAGATCATGAGCAGGAGTTAGTTACAGGACAGACTAGCCGTGAAACTAGTGCCTTCAGGACTGAGGTATGGGGATGGACCGCAGGGCAGTAGCCCAGGACAGTTTCATCTCTGGAGATGTAACATGATGGAACACAGTTCATTTACCAGCTCTCCCTTTGGGAAGAATACAGTATAAGCAGCCTGAGAAAGAGGTAAGACGCCCTCAAGGACCAGGCATGGACACTCCTCCTAAATCAGTATTCTCAACAAGGGGTGACTTTTCCCAATCCCCTTCCCAGCCACCCCCCCCACCACCCCCACAGAGGACTTTTGGTGCTCTCTGGAGACATCTTTGACCATCATACTGTGTGATGGGGAAGTCACTGGCATCTGGTGAATAGAGCCCAGAGATACTGATAAACATCTGACACTGCACAGAACATCCTCTTATGATGAAGAATTACTGGGCCCAAAATGTCAATAGTGCTGAGGTTGAGAAATTCTGCCTTAAATGTTCTCTGAGCAGGGAGTTTCAATCAGGTGCTCTGTGACAATCTAGAGGGGTGGGAGTGAGGTTCACGAGAGAGGAGACATATGTTTACCTATGTCTGATTCATGTCTATGTGTGGCAGAAAACAGCACAACGTCATAAAGCAATTATCCTCCAATTAAAATGAAGTAAATTTAAATTAGGGAAAAAACAAAAACAAAAACAAAAACTGTTCCCTAAATTCCCGAGGTGCTGGGTCAAGCTAACCACAGAACTGAATCACGGAATAAATGAGTTTGGTGAGTCTTGTTTACCTTTCCCCAACCTAGGCTTCGCTCTTTCTCTGGATAGTTATTGAACAAACTTCTCAAGATGAGCAGTTTGAAGGAGTATGAAGTCTTAGGCTAGGTCGCTAGCAATTAGTTTGATTTCTGAAATAATTTTAAAAAGCAAAGACAAAATAATGATGAAAAGCCTTTATAGTAAGAAGTATTGAGGGGGCAAGGGCAGGCTCAGCTGGAAAACACCAGTAACTACAGAAAACCTCAGTGGATGATGACTTCTTGGTCATTTGTCATCAAGTAATTTATGTGATATGCAGTGTTCCTAAACCAGATGCGACAGAGTGGTAATTACCTGCACAAATATTTCATTTGGCCTGCACAGACTTAAATTTTAGATTCATTGGCAGTGTTAAACATTGGGATGCTTCTTATAATAGTACAGATTTTTTGTGTGTGCAACTCAACTAGCCAAAGAACTGACAACTGTGGGTTGTTTCTCATCAGTCAAAAGCTATCCATTGCTGAATGGTGCTGCCTGGACAGGGCATGAGCAGCCCCATTCCTCAGCTGAATTGCTTCTGGAGGTTATACTACCTGCCTGGTCCTTGTCGCAATCTTAGCTTGCAACTTCTGTCTTAAAAAAATCATACTCTTCTTTTCCTTTCCTCTTTAGGGTGACCCTATATAATGATAGTGTCTTTTGCAGTGTATGCAGTGTTGCCTAGATTTGTTTTCATTCAGTCAGTTTTGCACCATCTTTTGGCTATGTTTGTGTTAATCACAATTATGACTTTTGGATGACTTTGTTTTTCTTTTTCTTTCAATTTTTCTGGTTACTCAAAAGGTGACTAAAGAGTAAAAAATGACTCATTGTTAACCCACTGGGATGGAAAGCCACCACAATTCCTGTCCTACCCATTTTGATAGCTTAATAATTTTTGATATATAAAACATGAATAAAATAGTTCCCAAATAAATATTTTGACCATGACTTAAGGAAACTTGGTAGGCATAATTTACTGAGATCTATATAAAATTACTTTTAGAATAAAATACTGCATACTGATGTTGAAAATGAGAAACAAAGTTCAAAGAGGTATTTTATACTGTCAGATCAAGTCATTAGAAGGTCACAAAAGAAGCTTGTGAACCAGTATTCCTTTATATTCTTAAAAATTATTTAGGGTTTTTTTGTTTATGCTTGCTATAACCATCTACACTTACTGTATTAGAAATTTAAAATTAGAAAAATCCAAATTATTTATTCATTTCTTTAAAATAACTAGTGAGAACTTTTCTAAATCTCATTAGTTGTTTGGATTCATAGAGGACATCTGCATTCTCATATGCATTTATCCATTCGTTCTGTTGCATCATGTTTTTTTGCTTGAAATACACGAAGAAAATCCAGCATTATACCTAGTTATAAAGGGGAACACTCGAGGGTCCCCTAAAAGAGCTTTGAGAACTGTGGTTAGCTTTATGTGTTGACTTGGCTATGCTACAGTGTCTGGTTATTCAACCAGGCACTAGTCTAGGTGGTGTGGAGGTATTTTTGTAGGCGTGACTAAACTCCATAATCAGTCCATCCAAAATAAGGCCTGATTCAGTCAGTTGAAAGGACTTGGAAACACAGCTGTGTCTTCTCAGAAGAAGAAGAAAAAATGCCATCTATAAACAGCAGTTTCAGCTCATACTTGAGAATTCCAGCATGCCAGCTAATGGCCTTCCCTATGAATGTCATACTTGCATAGCTAGCCACCAATCATGTAAGCCAATTCCTTGCAATAAATCAATAAATTCTCTCTCTATATATGTGTGTATGTGTGCATATGTGCATGTGTGTGTGTGTCTGTGTGTGTGTGTTTAAAACCTAGTGGTTCTGTTCCTCTGGCTGAACTCTGACACAGGAACCACCTAGGGGGTCCTCAGACCACACTGTGAGAATCACTGATATATACTTTATAAAGTCTTTGATGTCAGTTAACTAATTGGCTTAACATAATAATTCTATGAAATAATTCAATGAAACTAAGCCATACCGTGTGGGGCCACCCAAGATGGATGGGTCATGGTGGAGAGGTCTGACAGAATGTGGTCCACTGGAGAAGGGAATGGCAAACCACTTCAGTATTCTTGCCTTGAGAACCCCATGAAAAGGCAAAATGATAAGATACTGAAAGAGGAACTCCCTGGGGCAGTAGGTGCCCAATATGCTACTGGAGATCAGTGGAGAAATAACTCCAGAAAGAATGAAAGGATGGAGCCAAAGCAAAAACAACACCCAGTTGTGGATGTGACTGGTGATAGAAGCAAGGTCCAATGCTGTAAAGAGCAATATTGCATAGAAACCTGGAATGTCAGGTCCATGAATCAAGGCAAATTGGAAGTGGTCAAACAGGAGATGGCAAGAGTGAACATCGACATTCTAGGAATCAGTGAACTAAAATGGACTGGAATGGGTGAATTTAACTCAGATGATCATTATATCTACTACTGTGGGCAAGAATCCCTTAAAAGAAATGGAGTAGCCATCATGGTCAACAAGAGTCTGAAATGCAGTACTTGGATGCAATCTCAAAAACGACAGAATGATCTCTCTTCATTTCCAAGGCAAACCATTCAATATCACGGTAATCCAAGCCTATGCCCCAACCAGTAATGCTGAATAAGCTGAAGTTGAATGGTTCTATGAAGACCTACAAGATCTTATAGAACTAACACCCAAAAAAGATGTCCTTTTCATTATAGGGGAATGGAATGCAAAAGTAGGAAGTCAAGAAACACCTGGAGTAACAGGCAAATTTGGCCTTGGAGTACAGAATGAAGCAGGGCAAAGGCTAATAGAGTTTTGCCAAGAGAACACACTGGTCATAGCAAACACCCTTTTCCAACAACACAAGAGAAGACTCTACACATGGACATCACCAGATGGTCAACACCAAAATCAGACTGATTATATTCTTTGCAGCCAAAGATGGAGAAGCTCTATACAATCAACAAAAACAAGACCAGGAGCTGACTGTGGCTCAGATCATGAACTCCTTATTGACAAATTCAGACTTAAATTGAAGAAAGTAGGGAAAATCACTAGACCATTCAGGTATGACCTAAATCAAATCCCTTATAACTATACAGTGAAATTGAGAAATAGATTTAAGGGACTAGATCTGATAGACAGAGTGCCTGATGAACTATGGACGGAGGTTCGTGACACTATACAGGAGACAGGGATCAAGACCATCCCCATGGAAAAGAAATGCAAGAAAGCAAAATGGCTGTCTGAAGAGGCCTTACAAATAGCCATGAAAAGAAGAGAAATGAAAAGCAAAGGACAAAAGGAAATATATTCCCATTTGAATGCAGAGTTCCAAAGAATAGCAAGGAGAGATAAGAAAGCCTTCCTCAGCAATCAATGCAAAGAAATAGAGGAAAACAACAGAATGGGAAAGACTAGAGATCTCTTCAAGAAAATTAGAGATACAAAGGGAACATTTCATGCAAAGATGGGCTCAATAAAGGACAGAGATGGTATGAACCTAACAGAAGCAGATATACTAAGAAGAGGTAGCAGGAATACACAGAAGAATGGTACAAAGAAGATCTTCACGACCCAGATAATCATGATGGCGTGATCACTCACCTAGAGCCAGACATCCTGGAATGTGAAGTCAAGTGGGCCTTAGGAAGCATCGCTATGAACAAAGCTAGTGGAGGTGATGGAATTCCAGTGGAGCTATTTCAAGTCCTGAAAGATGATGTTGTGAAAGTGCTGCACTCAATATGCCAGCAAATTTGGAAAACTCAGCAGTGGCCACAGGACTGGAAAAGGTCAGTTTTCATTCCAATCCCAAAGAAAGGCAATGACAAAGAATGCTCAAACTACTGCACAATTGCACTCATCTCACACACAAGTAATGCTCAAAATTCTCCAAGCTAGGCTTCAGCAATACATGAAACGTGAACTTCCAGATGTTCAAGCTGGTTTTAGAAAAAGCAGAGGAACCAGAGTTCAAATTGCCAACATCTGCTGGATCATCGAAAAAGCAAGAGAGTTCCAGAAATACATCTTCTTCTGCTTTATTGACTATGCCAAAGCCTTTGACTGTGTGGATCACAATAAACTGTGGAAAACTCTGAAAGAGATAGGAATACCAGACCACCTGACCTGTCTCTTGAGAAACCTGTATGCAGGTCAGGAAACAACAGTTAGAACTGGATATGGAACAACAGACTGGTTCCAAATAGAAAAAGGAGTACGTCAAGGCTGTATATTGTCACCCTACTTATTTAACTTCTATTCAGAGTACATCATGAGAAACGCTGGGCTAGAAGAAGCACAAGCTGGAATCAAGATTGCTGGGAGAAATATTAATAACCTCAGGTATGCAGATGATACCAGCCTCATGGCAGAAAGTGAAGAGGAACTAAAAAAGCCTCTTGATGAAAGTGAAAGAGGAGAGTAAAAAGTTGGCTTAAAGCTCAACATTCAGAAAACTAAGATCATGGCATCTGTTCCCATAACTTCATGGGAAACAGATGGGGAAAGAGTGGAAACAGTGTCTGACTTTATTTTTTTGGGGCTCCAGAATCACTGCAGATGGTGATTGCAGCCATGAAATTAAAAGATGCTTACTTCTTGGAAGGAAAGTTATGACCAACCTCAACAGCACATTAAAAAGCAGAGACATTATTTTGCCAACAAAGGTCTGTCTAGTCAAGGCTATGGTTTTTCCAGTGGTCATGTATGGATGTGAGAGTTGGACTGTGAAGAAAGCTGAGCACTGAAGAATTGATGCTTTTGAACTGTGGTGTTGGAGAAGACTTTTGAGAGTCCCTTGGACTGCAAGGAGATCCAACCAGTCCATCCTAAAGGAGATCAGTCCTGGGTGTTCATTGGAAGAACTGATGTTGAAGCTGAAACTCCAGTACTTTGGCCACCTCATGTGAAGAGTTGACTCATTGGAAAAGACCCTGATGCTGGGAGGTGTTGTGTGCAGGAGGAGAAGGGGATGACAGAGGATGAGATGGCTGGATGGCATCACTGACTCAATGGATATGAGTTTGGGTAAGCTCCAGGAGTTGGTGATGGACAGGGAGGCCTGGCGTGCTGTGGTTCATGGGATCGCAAAGAGTCGGACACGACTGAGCAAGTGAACTGAACTGAATAATTCTATGAAGTAAAAAAGGCAGAAATCATTATTTCTATCGCCAAAGACGATATTTATCAAATGTTGCACACCCATCAGAGGCTGTTAGTCTGGATCCTTAACAACAGCAACAATTACAGAGCTCCTATCCTTCAGCAAAATAACTGTCAATATATTTGCAAGTATACACACAGATCTGTATGTAGGTCAAGAAACAGCAGTTAGAACCAGACACAGAACAATGGACTTGGTCAAAATTGGGAAAGTAATACGTCAAGGCTTTATATTGATATCCTGCTTATTTAATTTTCATGCAGATACATCATGCAAAATATTGGGCTGGATAAATAACAAGCTGGAGTCAAGATTTCCAGGAGAAATATCAGCAATTTCAGATATGGAGATGATACCACTAATAGCAGAAAGTGAAGAGGAACTAAAGAGCCTCTTGATGAGGGTGAAAAAAGAGTGTAAAAAAGCTGGTTTGAAACTCAACATTCAAAAATCAAAAACCTAATATCATGGCATCCAGTTCCATCACTTCATGGCAAATAGGTGGGGAAACAATGGAAACAGTGACAGACTTATTTTCCTTGGCTTCAAAATCACCATGGATGGTGACTGCAGCCACAAAATTAAAAGACGCTTGCTCTTTGCAAGAAAAGCTATGACAAACCTAGATGGCATATTAAAAAACAGACATCATTTGCTGACAAAGGTCCCTCTAGTCAAAGCTATGGTTTTTCCAGTAGTCATGTACATATGTGAGAGTTAGACCACAAAGAAGGGTGAGCACAGAACTGATTCTTTCAAATCTTGGTGCTGGAGAAGACTCTTGAGTCCCTTGGACAGCAGGGAGATCATACCAGTCAATCCTAAAGGAAATCAATGCTGAATATTCACTGGAAGGACTGATGCTGAAGCTGAAGCTCCAAAACTTTGGCTACCTGATGTGAAGAGCTGACTCGTTGGAAAAGACCCCGATGCTGGGAAAGACTGATGGCATGAAGAGAAGGGGGTGACAAGAGGATGAGATGGTTGGATGCATCACTGACTCAATGGACATGAGTCTGAGCAAGCTCTGGGAGACAGCAAAGGACAGGGAAGCCTGGTGTTCCACAGTCCATGGGGTTGCAAAGAGTTGGATACGACTTTGTGATAGAACAACAGCACAAATCTAGACAGTCATATTACTTAATGCACACACACCACACAGAAATTCTTTAGAAAAAGTAGATGGGACTTAAAACCTTTAAGTTGGTTTCCTACCGAAAAGTGATACTAAAGAAAAATAGGGCTTTGTTTAATGCTCAAGCAGCGTATAATGTGCCTGGTAGAATAAGATTGCTCATTTCTAAAGCTATGAGATTCAATGAGATGATTAGGAATTTGATTCTTTACCAATAATTTTTAAGCACTAGGCTCTGGAATAGGGCTGCTTTCATCTTTTTCAGCTACTGCCATTATGGAGTGGATCCCCCTTGCCTATTTGATATTCCCACTACTCAGTGAATTTATGGAAGTCACTGAGCAGCGGGTGCTTAGTAATAGTGATCTGTTCATTGAATGACTGAGGATGCCAAGGATGGGCGCAACACACAGAAGTGAAAAGACAGAGCAAAAGTGGAAACGTTTGGAGAAATGAAAAAACCGAAGTTTTTCATCTCACAGTTAGAACCAGACACAGAACAATGGACTTGGTCAAAACTGGGAAAGAAGGAATATGACTTTTAAAAAAGAATAAAGAGGAAACTGAGCTGGAGAAAAGAGTATGTATCAAAGAGTAATAAAGAGTTATGTGAACAAATGAAAGGCTTCCATTCTAGGAAAGACTGGCCAAAGACTGTCTTTCATTAGGAAGAAGAGGCAGAATAATTTCATGACTGAGAGAATGAACTTTTGTCAGACAGATGTGAGTTTGGGTCTTAGTTACATCACACATTAGCTATGTGATCTTGGGTAAATTACCTAACTTTTTTGGTCCCAGATTCTACACCCATGAACTTCAGTTACTGTGAAGATTAAGGAAGTACATATAAAGTACATCACATAGAGTCTAGCATAGAGTAAATCCAGTGAATGTTGGCTCCCATGATTATTAATGTTACTACTGCAATTATTATTAATTCTAGAGGCAGTAAGCAGCCCATGGGGGGGTTTTAATTGGGATGGTGATAGGGAGACACCTGTCAATTTTGAAAATACATTTGATGCTAGTTAGAATGAATCATTAAAGGGAAATATTGGAGCCAGAACAATCAGGAAATTACTTTAATTGTACAATCACAAAGAAGTGACAGAGGTAATTAATATTCTAGCCCAGTGCTCCTTCCACTGGATCAGCCAATACACAACAGATTGGACTTTTGCATTTCATTATTCTAAATAGGAGCAAAAGTTCTCTTTTAAAGCATAATTGGGAAAAGAGAAACTGTATAAAATTTTGCAAGCATATTTAATTTCAATACATCATTGGTCAGATTTAGGGGAGAATGTTAGAAGCTGAAAGTTGCAAATTTTAGATTGTCAAACTTTCTGACATACCTATTACATTTTCAAGTTCTCTCTCCTTACATGGCAAATTAACTAGAGGTTCCCAGGAAATGAACTGCTAAGGAGGCACCAGTCTAGGCTAATAATAAAAAGCAAAACTGCTTACAAGTCACACAAACATCTTTGTGTATGTCTAGGATCTTCTAAGAGAGACACATAGCTGGATATGTGATATCTACAGAGCTTACAAATGGTGGCTATTCACATTCAGTGAAACCCACATGTTAATATCTGGGTATGCTGGCAGTAAAATCAGCTGATGACAGGTAAGGAGACTAGTAGGTAAGGAGGAGGATTCACTTGTCAATATATGGCACTGGTCACAATATATGAACAAGCACCGCAGCTACTGCTGCTGCTAAGTTGCTTCAGTCGTGTCCGACTCTGTGTGACCCCACAGATGGCAGCCCACCAGGCTCCCCCGTCCCTGGGATTCTCCAGGCAAGAACACGAGTGGGTTTCCATTTCCTTCTCCAATTCATGAACGTGAAAAGTGAAAATGAAGTCGCTCAGTCATGTCCGACTCTTAGCGACCCCATGGACTGCAGCCCACCAGGCTCCTCCGTCCATGGGATTTTCCAGGCAAGAGTACTGGAGTGGGGTGCCATTGCCTTCTCCAATTAAAACTGAGTAAACCATAATAGGTGAGTTCCTTGAATAGTTTGCCAAGTATTTGTCCAGGTCTATTATAGCTACTGGGCAAATGGGTTGGCATGAATAGTTATGTCCTTAATGTGTACATCATTAAGAGGTCGATATGTCTTCTCATTTACGGGTAACTTCTCCAGTTCATCTAGAGTCTCCAGACCTTCTATCACCTTGCCAAATACTGTGTATTTCATGTCCAGATGTGGCTGCTTCCCATAGGTGATGAAAAACTGAGATCCATTGGTATTTGGGCCATTATTAGCCATAGATAGAACACCTCTAACACTGTGCTTAAGATATTCACTATATTCGTCTTCAAACTTCTTGCCCCAGATACTGTTACCTCCCCTTCCAGTACCTGTCGGATCTCCCGTTTGAACCATGAAACCCTTGATATTTCTATAAAATATACAGCCATTGTAGTAATTACTGGCACAAAGAGCCAAGAAATTATCACATGTTTTGGGTGTCCTTTCACAGAAGACTTCTATTTTAATATCACCTACATCTGTATGCAATGTCACCGACATTTTCTTTCTTGATGGTTTCAGGAAGCACTGTTACTTTCTCAGAGTTTATTGAGAGAAGTTCAAAAACGAGCCTCTCTTCCTCCCGGCTCCTGTGTCCCGCCTACTTTCACAACACCAGGAAGTTCCACGCAGGAGTGGAAGTAGCACTCGCGGAGTCCTGGGACTGGTGAGTCTTCAGAGAATTAGATTTCCGCGTGGGTAGCTGAGCCTTAGGTGGAGGGCTGTGGCAGCCCCCTGATAGCCACAGTTCAGAGAGAGCGCAGAAAACCTTGTTGCCTCGAGATAGGATAGGGCTCTCGAGGGGCTGCTTGTTGATAGAGCACTAGTCTTTTTTTTTTTTTTTACTTTACAATGTTGTATTGGTTTTGCCATACATCAACATGCATCCGCCACGGGTGTACACGTGTTCCCCATCCTGAACCCTCCTCCCACCTCCCTCCCCATACCATCCCTTTGGGTTATCCCAGTGTACCAGCCCCAAGCTTCCTGTATCCTGCATCGAACCTGGACTGGCGATTCATTTCTTATATGATATTATACATGTTTTAATGCCATTCTCCCAAATCATCCCCTCCCTCTCTCTCCCACATAGTCCAAAAGACTGTTCTATACATCTGTGTTTCTTTTGCTGTCTCGCATACAGGGTTATCATTACCATCTTTCTAAATTCCATATATATGCATTAGTATACTGTATTGGTGTTTTTCTTCCTGGCTTACTTCACTCTGTATAATAGGCTCCAGTTTCATCCACCTCATTAAAACTGATTCAAATGTATTCTTTTTAATGGCTGAGTAATACTCCATTGTTTATATGTACCACAGCTTTCTTATCCATTCATCTGCTGATGGACATCTAGGTTGCTTCCATGTCCTGGCTATTATAAACAGTGCTGCGATGAACATTGGGGTACATACACGTGTCTCTTTCCCTTCTGGTTTCCTTGGTGTGTATGCCCAGCAGTGGGATTGCTGGGTCGTATGGCAGTTCTATTTCCAGTTTTTTAAGGAATGTCCACACTGTTCTCCATAGTGGCTGTACTAGTTTGCATTCCCACCAACAGTGTAAGAGGGTTCCCTTTTCTCCACATCCTCTCCAGCATTTATTGCTTGTAGACTTTTGGATCGCAGCCATTCTGACTGGCATGAAATGGTACCTCATTGTGGTTTTGATTTGCATTTCTCTGATAATGAGAGATGTTGAGCATCTTTTCATATGTTTGTTAGCCATCTGTATGTCTTCTTTGGAGAAATGTCTATTTAGTTCTTTGGCCCATTTTTTGATTGGATCGTTTATTTTTCTGGAATTGAGCTGTAGGAGTTGCTTGTATATTTTTGAGACTAATTCTTTGTCAGTTGCTTCATTTGCTATTATTTTCTCCCATTCTGAAGGCTGTCTTTTCACCTTGCTTATAGTTTCTTTTGTTGTGCAGAAGCTTTTAAGTTTAATTAGGTCCCATTTGTTTATTTTTGCTTTTATTTCCAATATTCTGGGAGGTGGGTCATAGAGGATCCTGCTATGATGTATGTTGGAGAGTGTTTTGCCTATGTTCTCCTCTAGGAGTTTTATAGTTTCTGGTCTTATGTTTAGATATTTAATCCATTTTGAGTTTATTTTTGTGTATGGTGTTAGAAAGTGTTCTAGTTTCATTCTTTTACAAGTGGTTGACCAGATTTCCCAGCACCACTTGTTAAAGAGATTGTATTTAATCCATTGTATATTCTTGCCTCCTTTGTCAAAGATATTTTGTTCCATTGATCTATATTTCTGTCTTTGTCCCAGTACCATACTGTCTTGATGACTGTGGCTTTGTAGTAGAGCCTTAAGTCAGGCAGGTTCCTCCAGTTCCATTCTTCTTTCTCAAGATTGCTTTGGCTATTTGAGGTTTTTTGTATTTCCATACAAATTGTGAAATTATTTGTTCTAGCTCCGTGAAAAATACCATTGGTAGCTTGATAGGAATTGCATTGAATCTATAGATTGCTTTGGGTAGTATACTCATTTTCACTATATTGATTCTTCCGATCCATGAACATGGTATATTTCTCCATCTATTAGTGTCCTCTTTGATTTCTTTCATCAGTGTTTTATAGTTTTCTATATATATAGGTCTTTAGTTTCTTTAGGTAGATATATTCCTAAGTATTTTATTCTTTTCGTTGCAATGGTGAATGGGATTGTTTCCTTAATTTCTCTTTCTATTTTCTCATTATTAGTGTATAGGAATGCAAGGGATTTCTGTGTGTTGATTTTATATCCTGCAACGTTACTATATTCATTGATTAGCTCTAGTAATTTTCTGGTGGAGTCTTTAGAGTTTTCTATGTAGAGGATCATGTCATCTGCAAACAGTGAGAGTTTTACTTCTTCTTTTCCAATCTGGATTCCTTTTATTTCTTTCTCTGCTCTGATTGCTGGGGCCAAAACTTCCAAAACTATGTTGAATAGTAGTGGTGAGAGTGGGCACCCTTGTCTTGTTCCTGACTTTAGAGGAAATGCTTTCAATTTTTCACCATTGAGGATAATGTTTGCTGTGGGTTTGTCATATATAGCTTTTATTATGTTGAAGTATGTTCCTTCTATTCCTGCTTTCTGGAGAGTTTTGATCATAAATGGATGTTGAATTTTGTCAAAGGCTTTCTCTGCATCTACTGAGATAATCATATGGCTTTTATTTTTCAATTTGTTAATGTGGTGTATTACATTGATTGATTTGTGGATATTGAAGAATCCTTGCATCCCTGGGATAAAGCCCACTTGGTCATGGTGTATGATCTTTTTAATGTGTTGTTGGATAAATAAAGTTGACAAACAATTAGCCAGACTCATCAAGAAACAAAGGGAGAAAAATCAGATCAATAAAATTAGAAATGAAAATGGAGAGATCACAACAGACAACACAGAAATGCAAAGGATCATAAGAGACTACTATCAGCAATTATATGCCAATAAAATGGACAACGTGGAAGAAATGGACAAATTCTTAGAAAAGTACAAGTTTCCAAAACTGAACCAGGAAGAAATAAAAAAATCTTAACAGACCCATCACAAGCACGGAAATTGAAACTGTAATCAGAAATCTTCCAGCAAATATAAGCCCAGGTCCAGACGGCTTCACAGTTGAATTCTATCAAAAATTTAGAGAAGAGCTGACACCTATCCTACTCAAACTCTTCCAGAAAATTGTAGAGGAAGGTAAACTTCCAAACTCATTCTATGAGGCCACCATCACCCTAATACCAAAACCTGACAAAGATGCCACAAAAAAGAAAACTACAGGCCAATATCACTGATGAACATAGATGCAAAAATCCTTAATGAAATTTGGCAATCAGAATCCAGTACTAGCCTTTTTATGCCTCTATCCAATAAGTAATAATCACATCTTTCAATTTTCAGTCTTAGTGTGAGGTTTCATCTTTATTTTTGATGCAGATCAAAACTATAATAAGTCATCACCCCATACCAGTCAGAATGGCCATCACTAAAAAGTCTACAAATGAAAAATGCTGGAAATGGTATGGAGAAAAACGAACCTTCCTACTCTGTTGGTAGGAATGCAAATTGGTGCAGCCACTATGGAAAAAAATATGGAGGTTTCTTAAGAAAACTAAAAATAGAGTTGCCATATGATTCAGCAAGCCCTTTCCTGGGCATATAGCCAGGAACTGTAATTTGAAACAATATATGCATCCTTATGTTCGTAGCAGCGCTATTTAAAATAGCCAACACAGAGAAGCAACCTAAATATCTATCAGTAGATAATTGTATAAAGAATATGCAGTACATATACACAATGGAATACTACTGAGCCATTAAAAAGAGAGAATTAGTAGAAATGCCATTAGTAGAAATATGATGAACCCAGAAATTATTATACTAAGCCAAGTCAGACAGAGAAAGACAAATACCATGATATCACTTTTATGTAGAATTTAAAATAAGATGCAGATGGATTTATCTACAAAACAGAAACAGGCTCAACAGACACAGAGAACAGATGTGGTTGCCAAGCAGGTAGGTAGGAGAGGCATGGATTGGAAGTCTGGGATTAGCAGATGTAAACTACTGAACAGTACATAGAATGGATAAACAAAATAGAGTTCAAGCAATGAACTTGGAATAGCAACTTCAGATGAAACAGGCCTTAAGTTTTAAGTAATCCAATATTAGCATATCACAGATAAAGGAGACAAAGACTCAGGGAAGTTAAGTAGGGTCATGAGTCAAGGTTACCACCAGGACTATCTTGTAACTTCTAATCAAATGTACTTTTGCCACATCACACTGTCTCAGTGTGGTCACCACAACCACTGTCTTCCTACCCAACTGTTTTCTACCTATCTACTTTAGCAAAAAAGAAAAATGTACTGGCTCACAGAACTGGAATGTCCAGAGACTCAAGGGCTCCAATTGCATGTTTTAAGCTGGCTTTTTCCATGTGGTGGCCAGGTGGCCTTTGGAAACTCAAGACTCATACTGACTCAACCCAAAAGCCTCATTAGAAAGTCTTTCCTGGCACATTTTATCTTGCCAAAGTCTCAGGAAAACCTCTGATTGGTTCATTCTGGATTGGGTACCGAACTCCACCAGCTCACATAACAATACATTCTCTGTGCCAACGTCTTTTAAACCACTGAATGTATTATTCACAAGAAAGAGGGTTATCTAAAAAGAAGTCAGTGATTTCAAAAACATGCACAA
The DNA here is from genome assembly GCF_019923935.1 of Bubalus bubalis. Classification (NCBI taxonomy): domain Eukaryota; kingdom Metazoa; phylum Chordata; class Mammalia; order Artiodactyla; family Bovidae; genus Bubalus; species Bubalus bubalis. The sequence continues at coordinate 38,309,215 of NC_059165.1, read as the reverse complement.
GCAACAAATATATGTTATAAACATATATTAACAAATATATATTATAAACATACTTCTAAAATAAAACGATATGGAAGGAAATATCTAAAAACAGAAGCTTACCAAACACAGGAAGTCAACTATGGTAATGGTGTTGCTTTTCTTCTTTTAAATAATTTGTGTCAATTTCTGTAATGACAAAGATAAAGAAAAATCTCATTTCAGGAGATGAAAGGTTGATTCACTATGGCTTACATCATAATAATTGCTTTTATACACACTCAACATACAATATTTTATATTCTCTGCACAGTGTCTGGCATTCAATGAATGCTCATTCTCATTCTTTGCACACATACAATAGTTAGCTTGGTTTGTGCTAAGGCTACTGTCATCACCTTTCTATCACCACACACTAACAGTGTCATTCACGTTATGAAGTCTCAGTTGAAAGACAACATGGACTATAAGCTGTTCCACATCTTTGATTTTCAATGTTTGAGCTTTTGAATGCCACAAATTCCAGAATGGCTTGTCATTTGCTCTGGGATTTCATAGCACATATTCCCCATTCTCCTTATACTTCGTGGAATTTCTATTATTCAGATTTTCTTTCTTAATTTCAATTGACATGAACTTTGGTTATTATGTCTGAGAATTTCATGAATATAGCTCAAATTTTGTCATCTGGTAAAATTAAGTTTCTCCAATGTCACTCTGGAATAACCACAGATTTAAATGAAGCACAAATTGTTAAGAAATTGTCACCTGTCTAATTTCATTGGAGATCAAAGGGGTGGAGTATGATCATAGTTAGGAGACAGGGCTATTTAGTTCTGGGTTCAAATCCTAACATCTTACCGGCTGCTGCTGCTGCTAAGTCACTTCAGTCAGTCTTATCCGACTCTGTGTGACCCCACAGACGGCAGCCCACCAGGCTCCCCCATCCCTGGGATTCTCCAGGCAAGAATACAAGGGTGGGTTGGCTGGTCTTAGTCAAATTAGTATACACAATAAGACTTAATGACTTCATCTATAATGTGGAACAGCACCATTACCTAATTCATAGGTAATGCATGTAGAGGGTGTGGTACTCTTTGAACTCTAAATACAGATTAACCATTGTTATGACAGCCATAAAAAAGTAGCTTATTTGTGGGCAATAAAATAAAGAGCAGAAATAGCATCCGCCGCAGTTTGCAAGCACAAAATGAAAATGCACATATTTGTGAATGCTGATTTTACTGATAGACAATCTTTATATTTTTCCCAAGAAACCTTCCCATATTTCTTTGCTTTCATTTGTCCACCTCCTTTTGGATTCTTTATAATCATATTTTTTTTTTTTTATAGTTTTGAGGTACAACTGACCTTGTACCTCAAATAAAAATTGTATATATTTAAGGTACACAAAATGATTTGATATACATATACAAATGATAATCATAACCAAGCCAATTAACACACCCATCACTTCACATAGTTACCGTTTTTGTGTGTGTGCTGAAAACACTTAAGATCTCTCCTGGTGACTTTCAAGTAATTAATAATATGTTATTAACAATAGTCACCATGCTGTAAGTTCAATCTTCAGAATTTCTTCATCTTATAAGTAGAAGTTTGTACCATTTGGCCAACATCTCTCCATTTTGCCTGATTATTTTGATTGTTTGTTTAGCTGTTTTTTTGTTTTTTTTTTTTTTAGAATAAGACATTAAGACAGATTGCCAGCAGATACAGAATTCTCTGTGACTGCTGCTTTTCTCTAAAATCTATTCATTTCTTCCATCTCTCCTGTTTGAGTCCAGGCTACATCTTCTCTTGCCTGCTCCCTGTTGTTCTCTCTGCTTCTGTGATCACATCCTGTGGTGCTCATTGCTGCTGGTCACCAATAGTCATCTCTCCTGTGCATGCGTGCTAAGTTGCTTCAGTCATTTCTGACTCTTTGCAACGCTATGGACTGTAGGGCTATGCTGCCTGCCAGGCTACGCTGTCCATGGGGATTCTCCAGGCAAGAATACTGGAGTGGGTTGTCATGCCCCCATCCAGGGAATCTTCCTGGCCCAGGAATCAAACCCGTTATCTCTTGTGTCTCCTACATTGGCAAGTGGGTTCTTTACCACTAGTGCCACCTGGGAAGCCCACCAGTCCTCCTGTACTTTTGGGCATTTATGAAAATCGCCCTTTCCCATGCCTTAAAGAAATGCATGGCCATGACAGTCATGCAAGAGTGGAAGTGACCCATGGTGGAAGCACTTAAGCTCATGTGTGTGGTTTCTCATGTTCAGTCCTTGTTAACATGACCACCAACCTTCCGAAATGCAGAGCTGTTGTCAGTCAAGAGTTGTAGAGTGAGGATGATGTAGAACAGAGTGACAAATAATACATGAACAAGGAATAAAGCTTGTTTCACAAACACAGTTTAAGTACTAATTACAGACTGCTTGGAACATAAACTGTTGCATAGTATTCTTTTCAACTGAAATTTAAGCAGCTTCTCTGGGGAAATTACATGTTGCTTCTTGCACAGTCTCTGTATCATCACCCTGAGCTTAGTATAAGAAATCAATAAATATTTGTCAATAGACTGACCAGGGAAAGGAACTTCATTTTCTCCTCTTTGAAGTGAAATTTGACTATTTTACATTAAGCTAGCAGTGGACTTACATACAGTTACTACAGATATATGGACTGGGACAAAAACCCCTCTTAAAATCTTCTAAGACTCCTCAAACTCTCCTTTTGTATAGATGTGTCTAAGGCCCATTAAATCTCATATTATTATTCACTTGCTCATAGGGGCCCAAATAAATCTATGTCTTATTTCTATTACCTTTTAATATTCTTCTATTATTAAAGATATGGAAGGAGAAAGGTAATGGAGAATGGACTTTCTGATAATTTAGCTGTCATCTTTAGCATCATGGTTTGGCTAAAGGTTGGAATGTTCAAACCATGATTATAAATAGTGGTATATAAAGTGTCTCCTGGGACTTTGATCCAGGAGCAGTTTACATTTTTAGTAGTTTCAAGCATTCAATTTGATATTTCCTTGTTTGCATCTCCTTAATAGGATGGCGGAGGCAGAAGTATCAGATGTGAGGGTATCTCAGATTGTGCCTTAACAGGAAGAAAAGCCCAGGCACCAAATGTTTGCTAAGGACACTTTTTATACAAACAGCCTTGGAAAAGACTTTCAAAACCTTGTTCAACAACTCCAGAATTTTTCTCCATTTTATTACTCCTCAGTAGTCAGCAGTCCCTATATCTTGCTGTCCCTTCACTGCCTCTTCCGTTTGTTGTCTCTTTCACTTTGTTATCCTGTGAGTCTTGTTTCTGATTTCCAGGATCTGCCTTGACCTCTAGTGCCTGTGCAGGGTACAAATACCATCTCTGCAATCACATCAGTAACATCATATAGAAACTTCCCAACTGTATGTCCATAAATGGCTCTCCCCCCAATTCTCCATTGCAACTAAGTATAGGATGAGAGTATAGATGAGAGGTCCATGTCTGATTTACCATCAACTTCAGCAGTGACTAATATTTCACTACCCTTGGTGTCTTATTTTCTTCAAGAAAGTCTGTGGGAATGATCCATTCAGATTAGTTTCATAAGATCAAAGCTCTATTACTATATATATTCTCACTTTTTCACATTCTAATGTTTGTGAAATTGTGGTACCTCTTACACTTGATATGCACCTTTAATGAGATATTTAATTTCCAAATGCTATCATTAAATTTATAAAGAAATATATAATTGACTGTATCTTAAACTTCAAGGTTAAAATTACTCCTCATATTTTGTTGTTCAGTTGCTAAGTCATCTCCTACTCTTTATGACCCCATGGACTGTGGCACACCAGGCTTCCCTGTCCTTCATGAGCTTCTGGAATTGCTCAAACTCATATGCATTGAGTCAGTGATGCCATCCAACCATCTCATCCTCTGTCACCCCCTTCTCCACCTGCTCTCAATCTTTCCCAGCATTGGGGTCTTTTCCAGTGAGTTGACTCTCTGCATCAGGGGCCAATGTATTGGAGCTCACAAATCAGATATAATCCTGTGAAAAAAAGATTCAAGGGATTAGATCTGATTTGTGAACTTCTCATATTAGAGGTTCTCAAGTACACTTTATGGTGTTGGGGGCCAGAGTGAGGCACTCCGCCCATGGCAAAGGTCATGAGGAAGGAGGCTCGACATACGCAAAGGCGGGATCGAGCCTCAGGAGTCCCCCTGGAAATCCTCGAGCATCTACCCCCATAACCAGAGCCTGCCTACCTTACTACTTTGTGCTCTCACCTACACCTCTGACTTTACAGGGGGCTGTCCCCCACCACCTCTTTCGGAGAAGGAGTTAACCTAGAGCTCCAGTTGATAAAAACCCCTGGGCGTGACAAGAGTGTTTTAACCTACAAACTCCTCTGAAGGTTCTCTAGCCTGCCTGACAGGCTTGTCCGGCCACATGTGATTGCTCACAGCCTCCCAACCGTGAGAGGCACGAGATGCTTTAAACCTTCTAAAAACAGGTTCTTTAGAAAAGTTAGAAAATTATTAGTATAAGTATAATGGGCTGATTAGAAATTGTATTGGTGAAGGGTTTTTTCATTTGTTGAGCCAATGTTTACTGCTAAGTCTCCACATCCCCTGCCCTTACACACATTAATGAATATATAGAAGAAATAAGTATTAACCTTTGATATTAATCACGTTAGACCTTAGGCTAAGTAAATTCTTTCCTTAACTAAAACCCACTACACCCTCACCCTATAGGAATGTAACTTTATTTGGGTGGCGTCTGTTTTAAGAATAATCACCCCTGGAGAAATAAGTGTCCTGGTTGACTGACCGATGTCACAAGGAGAGGGTCGTAAATTGTCAGCAGGCCCCCTGGCCAGAAGATGATGTAACACCCCTAAGACCTCTGTATACATTTGTATGAAGCACCTGACTTTGATAAAAGTCAGGACTGCTGACCCCGCGTGACTTTTGCATAACATCTCAGTGTATAAAAGTAGACCATGGAAAATAAAGAATTGGGATCAGTTCCTCGAAAGACTGGTCTCCCCATGTCTCTCTCTCTCTCACTCTGGTTGAGTCTCCATCTGGAGCGCGGAACCCACCATGCTTACTAATTATGCCTGGGCTTCTAAGATCCGACCGGGGAGGCCTCAGTGTCTCCTCTCCTTTGGGAGAACGGAAGGACGCCTGCGGCCTACGTAAGTGGTGCAAGCTTCTTGTCTTGAAGTTTTATTGGTCCCCCGCGTAAACCAAGCTACTCAGCCTCTTTTCTCCACTGAATTTTCCTACTGAGCTATCCTCATTCTATTACTCTTTATATCCTTAATTAACATTTAATTAAGCAGTTGTTCCCTGACCCTCGCCTATGCCGTCTCTCCTTCGAATACCCTGGATCAGCTGGGGCTGGACCCCGGCATTATGGCTTTGGTTTTTATTTCACTGAATGCATGCCATTTAACAGAGCTAAAGGGTGATAAATTTAAGAACTATGGAACTCAACCAAATCCCGAGCATCACAGGCCAGAAGAGTGTTGAGCCTGGTTTGCACAGATGTGTCTGGCCTGCTCTCTAAGCTTCCATACAAAACCAACAACAACCGTTCCACATCAGGAGAAGCAGGCAGAACATCATCACATCTGGGGTGGAATAGCAGCTAATTTTACACAGAAAGAGTGCCTATTTGACTTTTTGCTCAAGTTCTTTTGGCATTCCAATCAATGTAAACATGTTGACTAGATGGTTATTTTCTCAGGGAAAATTGTTTCATCTGATCCCATTTACTCTTTTTCTCATACTTAAATTTACAAGTAAACACAGTGAGGCTTTACTTCATTTCCCTATCTGCATTCAACATTTTACTTGTTGAAACCACTGCTATGAAGTTTATAATTTTCTTTAGACAAAAACATGTACACCAAAACCCCACCAAAACACTGCATCTTTTCCAATAACCCCATTTTAAGGCATATAAGCATATGATAACAAATTCATATCTCAATGAAAACACACCATCTAAAATCTGCTGTTTTACTCATGTGTGTCTCTCTAATCTGAATGTCAGAGATTGAATTATCATGCTTATAAATAAATCTTTTTCTCCTCAACAAATCAATCACACAGACTGACCTGGTTCTAATTTCACTTCTGCCACTTTCCCTGGTTGTTTGACCTTGTAAAACTACTTAATCTCTTAGCCTGAAGTTTCTTCTGAAAAATAAGCAAAATAATAGCTACTTTACATGATTATAAATTTCCTCTCCCTCTCTCTCTCTCTCTATATATATATATATCTCCAATGTGTGTGTATATACATATTTGGCATAATGAGTACTTAATGGCAATTTTGTTATCACTGTACTGTACCCAACCCAACTGTAAACTCAAATACTCTAATAGCCCTCGTTTCTCCTATCAATATGAGAAACAGACAATGAAATTCATCTCCTAGGATACCATCATTTATCAGTTCACCCTCACTTTGTATTTGTTTAAGAGAAGTTAAGAGAGTAGGATTAACTATAAAAATCATACAAATGTCTAATTTCAAGGAAACAGTGCCTGTGGGACAGAAAATAGTTGTATAATTGCCTCTTTTTCCAATTAAAAAAAGTCTGAACAAGCCTACTCACAAAACCTTCCATTTAAAATTTTTCCTAGCACCTCCTTCATAAACACCTCCTGCAAATAACTGGTATAGAACTGGGAAGCAACATCAAGGCAAAACAAAAACTGCTACAAATGCAGTAAATCATAGAATACTAGAATGGGAAAAGCAACTTAAAAAGGATTAGTGAGAGGAAGATATTAAAGAGACAAACCTTTTACTTGTCCCTGAAATCATATAAAATTGTCATTAACTCATCAGTAAAAATAACTATACCCAAATCAATGGCAACTTCTTTAATAGAAAGACCATATTTTCTTCAAATTGCCAGAAGACTCTTCTGAGTGTACATTTGTGCATGTGATATATCAAATAATAGGGGGTGAGGTTTGTTATTTCAGCAAGGAACAGTAGTTTTTAGAAAGTAAAGTGATGCTGTTTCCAAGCCTTCACTCCTGCAATGAGATTGGAAAAAGAGAGAGTTTTGAATTTGCTAGGGCTGCTATAACAAAGTACTGCAAGTGGGTGGCTTAAACAATAGAACTTCATAGTCCCACAGTTCTGGAGGCTAAAAGCCTGGATCAGGCTGTTAGTGGGGTTGGTCCTTTCTGAGGGCTGTGAGGAAAGAATCTGGTTCATGCCCCTTTCATAGCTTCAGTGTTTTGCTGCAAATCTGGATGTGCCTTGGCCTATAGATCCATCACCTAGATCCCTGCCCACATGTTCACATGGCATTCTCCTTCTCTGCATGTCTCTACACACATATCTCAACTTTGTATAACAGCATGTTTTATCGGCTTGGGAGCTCACCTACTTCAGAACGACCTCATCAAAGCTTCATTACATCTGCATGACTATTCCCAAATGAGGTCACATCCTGAGGTACTGGGCATTAGGACCTCACACATGAATTTGGGGGAGACACAATTAAACCTGTAGCAAGACAGAAGAGAAAGTACTTCTTCTGAAATGGTAGAGCAAACCATCCAACCTGTCAAAGTAGACAAAACCTAACTAGATACTCATTAAAATAGGTGTCATTGCGGGTATACATGTTGAATGTCACTGGCACTTCTTGTAGTTTTCTTATCTACCACGTAGATGATTCTGCTTACTGATATTCATATCTGTAACCCATGGACTGTAGCCCATCAGGCTTCTCTGTTCATGAAATTCTCCAGGTAAGAATACTGGAGTGGGTAGCCATTCCCTTCACCAGAAGATCTTCCTGAACCAGGGACTGAATCCAGATCTCTTGCATTGCAAGCATATTCTTCACCTACTGAGCCACCAGGGAAGCCCAGTCATATGAAAGAAGTCACATGAGTACTTCAGAGTATGAGAGAAAGAAATTAAGATCCAAGTCAAGCACATTGATTCTAGGACATCTAATCAGGGAATGGAAACATAGCTGATTTCATAAGACTTTCAAATTTACTAATAGTTCCTTTTTCTTTCTAGAATATTGTTTATAAGCAGCCTTATATTACTAAGTAAGTGTAATTCACTGTTGCTGAACCTAAGCAAGTCTTCCAAAACCCTAACTTCATCAGAATTATTAATTCCTCCCAGAGATACACATGCTTTATTCCGGGGCCAACTATATTGCAACAATTCTTTGTTGATAACAAAGGGTGTAGGTGTGGGTAGCTTGAGGTTCTACTTTTATGGGACTTGATGTTTTACTTTTAAAAAAAAAGTCAACCTAATATGAACACGAACCAAGAGCTTTCATGTCTTCCAGGTACCAAAAAATCTCTCCCACACAAATTTCAGCTTCAGTTAATTGACCAATGTTTTCCATGGTTGGGGGATGATGCTTAAAAAGGGTTTTGAGCAAAGTGAGGATGCTACTTCAGAGTGGTAATGTGACATTGATGTTCACATTGAGATTATACTTTTTTAGTTTCATTTTGTATTGAATAATCAAAAGAACTGGCTATCAATCTGGTGCTAGTGTGATTTTAATCATTAATACATCCTAATCTCCCTCGTAATGCAGAGGAAGATACCATAGTTCTGAGTTTTAGTTTTGTTTATTTAGAATGTGATGCTATTTTTAATTACGTTTAACATTATTATCTAACTATGGTATTTGACATAAATATTCCCTTTTAAAAATTTTAAAAGTGTTTTAAAAAGAAATTTAAAAGTCAATTAAAAAAAGAAACTATGAAATAAGTAATAGTCATGAAGCTAGACAAACATTTGAAAGATAGCATGCAAATAACTAAAATTTGGGAACTAATGATTCTTTCTTTTACCTGAAGGCATTTGCATAGAGGAACAAAACATTCCACTGGATGCTCAATAAATGCATTCAGTTGCAGGAAAAAGGTGTCCTCCACACCCAGTTGGCATGTTTTAGTTGGGCAGAAAGCAAAAACATGGAAATCCAACAGATCTCTTTTTTGTTGGAATAGAGCAAGGCCTAAATTCCAGCCACCTTAGGAGCTGGTGGCAAGCCCTCCTACTTCCTTTCTATTTTCATCCTGGCTTACCTGGTTTGCATTATGTTTGATCCCAAAAGCCACCTCTGATCCTTTTGGGAATAGGCAGAGTATATAAAAAGGGAGGTGATTAATCAGTATTTGTTGAATAAATGAATACATAAGTGAATGAATAAGTTAACATAGAAAACAGAGGGACTAAGAGGGAGAATTTGCAAAGCTCTAATTGTTCTTAGCTCTCCTGTTTTAATAAGGAGAGTTGATTCAAGGGGTACACTGTGATTCTAACAAGGAAGATAGCACTATGCATGGCCCAGATGGGAAACATGGAGTCTGAATAGGCAGGAAATTAGAGAAAACACTCCTTAGCGATTGTTTGTCTTCTCTCTAGATTCATTGGAGGACTGCCTGATAATCCCAGATGGACCCAGAAATGACTTTTCAGGCAATCAGAGGAGACTGAAGCTGATGGTCACCTTAGCTGTATCTCGGATTTAAGCGTATTGATCCTAATTTACAGGAATCATGAAAATAAAATCCCAGTTGTTGGTGGAAAGGAAAGTGATAAAAGTCCATCTGAGAGGGAATCCAGCCTGAATTAATGAGAGAGAGAAAACATGCCATGTCTTCGTTCTCTGCTCAGGAAGTCCATCAGTGTGACACTGAAAGCTCTTCTGGGGGAACAAGAGCAACTCCCTGGTGTCTGTGTGGAAGTTGTTTTCATCCTAGTTGATGGGAAGATTCATAGGCTGTTGGAGAAAAACATCTGTTGCAGAGCAAAGAGAAATATGAGTGAATTAAACCTACTGTTCTTGACTCTCTATAGTTTTCAACACATCTTCTTTCATAATATGGGGCTTCTCTGGTAGCTCATACAGTAAAGAATATGCCTGCAATGTGGGAGACCAGGGTTTGATCCTTGGGTTGGGAAGTTCCCATGGAGAAGGGCATGGCAACCCACTGCAGTATTTTTGCCTGGAGAATGCCATAGACCGAGGAGCCTGGTGGCTACAGTCGAAGAGGTTGAAAGAATCAGACACGACTGAGTGACTAACACTTTCTCTTCACTTTCCTTTGTAATATAGAACTTTACATATATGTTCCCTCTCTCCTAAACTGGACTCTGCCCAAAGGTAGGATCTATTTCCTGATTCACTTTTGTTGTCCCATGGTACCCATTATTTGAGACACAATAGATGCTCAGTAACCTAGACAGCATATTAAAAAGCAGATACATTTCTTTGCTAACAAAGGTCTGTCTAGTCAAAGCTATGGTTTTTCCAGTGGTCATGTATGGATGTGAGAGTTGGACTATAAAGAAAGCTGAGCACCAAAGAATTGATGCTTTTGAACTGTGGTGTTGGAGAAGACTCTTGACAGTCCCTTGGTCTGCAAGGAGATCCAGCCAATCTATCCTAAAGGAAATCAGTCCTGAATATTCATTGGAAGGACTGACGCTGAAGCTGAAGCTCCAATACTTTGTCCACCTGATGAGAAGAACTGACTCACTGGAAAAGACCCTGATGCTGGGCAAGACTGAAGGCAGGAGGAGAAGCGGATGACAGAGGATGAGATGTTTGGATGGCATCACTGACTCTATGGACTTGAATTTGAGCAAGCTCGGGGAGTTGGTGATGAACAGGGAAGCCTGGCGTGCTGCTGTCCATGGGGTCGCAAAGAGTCGGACACGACTGAGCAATTGAAATGATGAATGAAAATAGACATTTGAAAATTGCTATGGCTGCTGTTTAAATTCTTCTCCATGAATATTTGAGTGCTTACCATGAACCAGACAACTTTTTCACTGGGAGAAATTTTAAAACAACCTCATTTGTAAAGACATTTGTAGACCTGAGGCTGATTTGCCATGAACATTAGTAACATTTATACAACTGAGATCCTGAGAAACAAAGAGGGAGGGGGATATGGCAAAGGGGTGTGGGGTGCACAGAGAAAGAGGAATCAGTTTGGGGATTGCTTAGGGTGGAGATCAGGGAAGGAGCATTTGTTGAAAGCTTTGAAGGATGAAATTCAACAGGTGTAGGTAACTCTGGAGAAGGATGTCTCAAGGGAAGATTACACCCCAGACAAAATCTTGAGATGGGATAGAACAGTTTTTTGGGGGAGGGGTGATGGGTAGTTTAGAGGGGCTATAATAATGTTTACAATGTAGGGATGTGTATGTTTGTGTGTGTGTGTGTGTGTGTGTGTGTGTGTGCATGTGTTTGAGAGAGAGAGGAGAGAGAAAGAAGTGGGGAGAAAGGACAAAGAGAGAACAAGAATCAAGGAGTTAAGACCATCTGGGCACAGATTTCACAGAGCCTTAAAAACTCTGTGAAGCCATTTGGAGTTAACTAAATAATGCAGGTCATGGAGCAGGGACATGAAAAATCTCAGCTGCTCTTTAGGATCTGGACACAACAATTAGCTCATCTGACCAACAAATTTAGGCGAGTTAGTAACGCCCCCTCCTCCAGGGTCATTCTTTTCCTCCCTGATAAAATAGGTGCACATCCAAAAGGAGACTCCAAAAGATGACAGCAAACTCAAGGAATGGCTCCCTGCTGGAATTTCATCCCAGTAAGTAAGGACAACATAAGAGGGAAACAGTGTGGGCGTCCTTCTGTTGCACAAGCCACATTTGTCTCAATTTGAGAGGCTAATTGTTTTTTCTAAAGCTTCCCTTGAACATATGCCCTTAAAGGGAATGATTTAAGTGTTTATTTTTACTTTTCAGCAGGAAATTTATTCCTGTGCAATCAAATACCTAGAATTGATGAGAAAGCTATATTTCACAAACAAATGTCAGCTGATAAGCATAGAATGAGTGACAAAATTAGAAAACGTGTCTGCAAGCTCTCATGTAATTGATTCAGGCAAGAATTTTCAACTGGTGTTAAAACTATTTGGTGAATGGAAATACATTGTAGAAATGTAATGAACAAAACAAAAGTGAGATTTCATAGCTCCTCTGATCTAAGCTCAGCATTGGCCCCTTTCACTCTAAAACCCAACTCCTTACAGAGGCCACCAAGGACTCACATCACCTGCCTCCAATCCTTTTCTGAATTCAACCTCACTGTGATCCCCTTGTTCCTATAACTTCAGCCACATCGCCTCCTTACTGTTTTTTGAATGGATGTACCAGTCATGCATCCTTTTAACGATCTTTGCTCACTATCCTATGTCTGGATTTCTTTTCTCTCAAATATGTGCATGGCTAAGTCTTTCCTGATACAAGTCCCTATTAAGAATCAACTTCTTGGGTTTCCCCGGTGGCTCAGTGGTAAGAATCTGCCTGCTGATGCAGGAGACATGGGTTTGATCCCTGATCTGGGAAGACCCCACATGCTGCAGAGCCTGTGTGCCACAACTACTGAGCCTGTCTTGAGCCACAACTACTGAAGCCTCAAGCCCTAGAGCCTGTTCTCTGAGCATCGACAAAAGCCACTGCAATGAGAGAAGCCTGTTCACTCCAACCAGAGAGTAGCCCATGCCGCAATGAAGTCCCAGCACATCCATAAATAAATAAATGAAATTATACAAGAAAGAAAGTCAACTTCTCAACACCCTGTTTACAAATACACCCCACTCCATTGCCATGCTCAAACTCTCCCAGCCTCTGTCACTCCACTCTCTGCTTCTCCCTCCTAGGCATCTACTGACTGCTAACCTATGATACAATTTACTTGGGTTAGAAGACAGAGATTTTTGTCCTGTGTTTTCTGCAAAACTCCTAGGTATCTAGGATAGTACCTGGAATGCAGCAGTTGCTCCAATATTTGTTTAGTGTATTTAATAAAAGCCTGTGGGCAAAGGAACTTTTGGTGAGTCACCCTTGATGAGTGGTACCGCACTGCTCAAGCATACAGTGGGAGCACAGATCACAAGTGGGGACTGGCCCCTGTGTACAGAAAGGGGCAACCCCTGCTCATGGGCATTTCACTACCATAAATATGTGAGAGGTGGCACCTAATTAGAGGATAAGGTAAACATATTAATGCTGAGAAATTAATGAACTTGGAGAACAGAAAATCAGTGCTTTTGACAAAGGAATTTGTTAGAGAAACAAACACAGCAGAGGCAAGGGAGAGGGCAATACCAGTTTCTACAATTGGGTTTCTCCGCTTCAAAGATCCAGAAGTTTTGTCTCAGATAACCTTCATTAAGAAGCCAACAGAAATCTCCCAACACCCAGACAGCTTCTTTGAATTTTCCTCATTTTGTGAGCCATTTTAGAAACCAGCCCAGGATCTGCATGCTGGGGAAATAATCTTTCATCTGACAAGGGGAATAAGGCAATCTGCTTCCTCAATCTGGGGGGCTGTTCTCGTAGGAGGCCAGGGTATTAAGTATAATCACCTGTCTGGGATCAGGAAGCACAGGTGAGGGGTGAGAAGTACGCAGTTCAATCAACCAGGCTGTGAAGTCATTTCATTTCCTCTTCTATAATCAGCTTTGTTTTCCCTTGTTCCTAAGATTATGATCTTTTATGTTTTTTTCATTCCAGCAGCTCCTAACTCATGAAGTCATGGAATTAGTGCCAGGGGTTTAAAAATTGATGAGAACTAAACATTATCATTAGAGTGAATAAATATCAGATTTATATATATATGTGTATGTATATATACATGTATATGTGTGTACACACACACACACATATATATATACACACAAATACACATTATTTTGAGACATGGGTGTTCCTGGGAACAATGAGATATGGATCCTATTAAAAGTGTTGCTGAATTCATTGAGTGGTTTTAATACTCCTAACACAGTAACCGTTTGTCACAATGGCTCAAATAAATCCGTTGCTATTAGCACATTAGACAAAATTTTCTGTAGGAAGACTAGGGTAGGGATAAATCATCTAGGTCAAGTTCATTATTTACTTCCCTAACAGGATGGAGAATCAGAGAGATGGAGACACTTTTAGGTCTCGTGGTGAGATAAGAGCACTGCAGCAGAATCCTGGTCCCTGGACACCAGCACAATGTTCTCAGCAAGTGCGTTATCCTGTAGCTGACTCCAGATTTTCAACATTCCTCATTGAAGAAACCTTCCCCTACCCTTTGACCTCTTACCATTTAATCTCTTGCTAGGGTGGTCAGGAGGGCTTCCATAATGGCTCAGTGGTAAAGAACCTGCCTGCCAATACTGGAGATGTGGGTTTAATCTCTGGGTCAGGAAAGTCCCCTGGAGAAGGAAATGGCAACTCACTCCCATATTCTTGCCTGGAAAATCCTATGGACAGACAGAGAAGTCTGGCAGGCTACAGTCACGTGGGTCGCAAAAGAGTTGGACACAACTTAGCGACTCAACAACAACAGGGTCGTCAGAATCAAGGGGCCAGAGTGTTCAGCTGATAAGAGAATCTTACTCCTGAAGCTAAGACCTCCTTTCAGGACATGACCTATTTGTCTTTCTAAAAGCCATCAGCCTCTGTGCAGCCTAGGGAACAGGTTGAAATGTGCCCTTGCAGCAAAAAAGTTACAGATGAGTTTCAACATAAAATGACATTTCTCTTCACCCTATTCATTTACCTTGGTAAGTTAGTCTTCAAGTTTTAAAAACTTGGGAAAATTATTAAACCTCTGAGTCAATTTTCTCATTTATAAAATAGGAATGATACTTGTTTTATTGAGGTAAATGAGAACTATAGGTCAAAAGCTTGGAGTTGTGCCTAGCAGACAGCATGAATCATTATAAAATACTCATTTGTTATTTTTATCCAAGCTAAGGTGCCATAGTAGAGAGAGAATTTCATTATTATAATTATTTAAAATATCATTTTTATAATGATTCCTGATTATTTGTTTTAATCATAAGGTTGATATTTTCTTCATTTATGAGTTCTTTAGTGAGAAGCCATAATCTTGAAACAGTTAAATGTGCTCCTGGGCTTTCCTGGTGACTCAGACAGTAAAGAATATGCCTGATTGATAGGAAACCTGGGTTCAATCCCTGGGTTGGGAAGATCCCCTGGGTAAGGAAATGGCTATCCACACTGGTATTCTTGCCTGGGAAATCCCATGGACAGAGGAACCTGGCAGGCTACAGTCCATGGAGTTGCAAAAGAATCAGATACGACTGAGCGACTAACACTTTCACTTTCCTCTGAGAATTTCCTATGACTTCTCACTTTGCTTATTCTCTGAAATCTCTTCATTTTTCTCAAGCTCAAACCTAGTGGGCCTCAAGACTTGCTCTAGCCTTGTAGGGTAGCTGTTCTTCTGAGGCTTCAGCTTCTTTCCTGCTTTGGGTCCTTAGCATCTGCTGACGATGCAGCCTTCAACTTTATCTCCTAGGCTTCCCCAAACTTTTGGGTAAGAAACTGCTATCAACTCCCTTAACTCCCTTAACTCCCTTTCATTCCTTATACATGATGTTAAAAATAGAAACAAAATCACAAATTTTTTTTGTCACTGCGTGCTTTCCATTTTCCTTCAATATTTGTTTACCTAGAGGTGATCAGTGCCCCCTACTAAGCTGTGAGCTTCATGAGTCAAGGAGCCTGGTCAGATTGCCCTTTACTTCACACACAAAGCACCGAGACAGAGAAGCCTCTCTTTCGTTGAATGAATGAAACCATAATTTCTCCTCCATCCTGGTGCCCAAATCATCTCTAGTGAGCCTTATTTCCAATTCCATAAAGAGATCAAAAGTGATAGTAAGGGTCAATTTTAAAAATCATTCCCAATTGCAGTGACATATACAGAGAGATGCATCTGCCTTCACTGAAGCAGCTTTGACATGAGGGCAGGGTGGGGGGGAGATGACATCAGAGTGTTTCGAGGGATACTGAGAAAAATATCGTGAGCTCCCACTCCCAAGCAAACAGAACCACAAGGATTTGATAATATCAAATTGTCTATAATTACTGGAAATAAGAATATGGAAAAACACTATAGTCATGTAGAAGGCTTTTAGGGGCAAGGGTGGTGGGAAGAACTACAACAGGGCACAAAAAACCTGTGGTGATACATGTGTTCATTGAAGCGACTGTGGTGATGGTTTCACAGGTACATCCATGTGCCATAACCTGCATCTAATGTTTCAAATATGTGCAGTTTATTGTATGGCAATTATACCTCAGTAAGGCTACTCATGGGAAATAGACGGGGAAACAGTGGAAACAGTGTCAGACTATTTTTTCGGACTCCAAAATCACTGCAGATGGAGACTGCAGCCATGAAATTTAAAGACGCTTATTCCTTGGAAGGAAAGTTACGACCAACCTAGATAGCATATTTAAAAGCAGAGACATTACTTTGCCAACAAATATCCATCTGGTCAAGGCTATGGTTTTTCCAGTGATCATGTATGGATGTGAGAGTTGGACTGTGAAGAAAGCTGAGCACCGAAGAATTGATGCTTTTGAACTGTGGTTGTGGAGAAGACTCTTGAGAGTCCCTTGGACTACAAGGAGATCCAACCAGTCCATCCTAAAGGAGATCAGTCCTGGGTGTTCATTGAAAGGACTGATGCTAAAGTTGAAACTCCAGTACTTTGGCCACCTCATGTGAAGAGTTGACTCATTTGAAAAGACCCTGATGCTGGGAGGGATTGGGGGCAGGAGGAGAAGGGGACGACAGAGGATGAGATAGCTGGATGGCATCACCAACTCGATGGACATGAGTTTGGGTGAACTCTGGGAGTTGGTGATGGACAGGGAGGCCTGGCGTGCTGCGATTCATGGAGTTGCAAAGAGTCGGACATGACTGAGTGACTGAACTGAACTGAAGGCTACTCAAAACATTAACAAGATTAGAGAGAAAATAACAATAATCTCACAACAAAACAGCATCATGAATTTTCTCAGGCTGATTAGTTTCAGAATCTACATTTCTGAAGATATAGCTAATACATCCCATTTGTTCTGGGAATGTGGGGATGGGATACTGGTGGGGGTCCCTTTTGCAGATGCAAGAGAGACAGAACAGCCCTTGTGGCACAGTGGTTGCTATCCAGGCCTCACCTCTATCTTCAAAAAGGCACCTTGGGGGAGTAAAATCAGGACCGTCACATGCACCAGCATTCAGAGGGAAACCTTCCAGCCCAGACAAGAAGCAAGCTGTGCCATTACTGTGCTTTGTTTTTGCCTAAAGCAGTGAGGAGTTCAGACAACAGACCAGCAGCTCCTGTAGAAAACCCATCATTTCCCACACAGACATCGACCTCTCCTCTCTCAGGGCTGCCCTCCATCTCCCAGCTCACCTTCAACTGATAAACCCTTCCTGTTTATGGACAAGGCATCTCTCCCCACAACGCCTTTTTTCTTTCCTCCTTTTTACTCTGCTCATGTTTCATTTCTCTTCTTCTTCTATTCATTCCCTCTTTAAATGTAAAAATAAATTAACATTTGTTGAACACTATGCAGCCAACTTCTCCACTTACATTATTCTATTTTATCCTTTAAACCACCCCAGGGAATAACTGCCATCACCAGTCCTCTTTCATAGAAGAGGAAAATGATACTATGACAGGTTCAGGGACTCATGGATGCTCTGCCTGCTATAAATGTGGAGCCCCAAATTTCCCTCTTTCTTTCCGCTTTATACAAATATTAAGATGTGTGATGCCTCCACTGGAAAAGTATTCTATGTTTCTTAAAAAACTGTGGTAGACTATATTAAATGGCATGGAAATAATTATCACATACTGTGAAGCATAAGAAACGTGTAATAATTAGGTATTCTATGGCCTAATTTCAAACTGTGGTGTTGGAGAAGACTCTTGAGAGTCCCTTAGACAGCAAGGAGATCAAAACAGTCACTCCTAAAGGAAATCAGCCCTGAATATTCATTGGAAAGATTGATGCTGAAGCAGAAGCTCCAGTACTTTGGCCACCTGATATGAAGTCCTGACTCATTGGAAAAGACTCTGATGCTGGGAAAGATTAAAGGCAGGAGGAGAAGAGGACAACAGGGTTGTATAGCATCACTGATACACTGGACATAAATTTGAGCAAACTCTGGGAGATGGTGAAGGGCAGGCAAGTCTGGCATGCCACAGTGCACAGGGTCACAAAGAGTCGGACATAACTTAGCAACTGAACAACAATAACTCAATGGCCAGTGCACATGTATATAGTAAATTAGAAGCAGATACGCCAAATTCAGCAAGGTGGCAAGATATAAGATCAACATACAGAAATCAATTGCATTTCTTAACACAATGAACTATCAGAAAGGGAATGTTAAAAAAAAATTTTAAACTGAAATCCCAAAATAAAACACTTAGGAATTAACCTCACCAAGGAGATGAAAGACTTATCTGCTGAGAAATATAAAACATTAATAAAGGAAACTGAAGATGATTAAAAGAAATGGAAAGATTTACAATGCTCTTGGATTGGAAGAATATTGTTAAAATGGCCAAAATACCCAAAGCAATCTACAGATTTAATGCATTTTCTTCAAATTTCCCATGACCTTTTGCATAGAGCCAGAACAAGTAATCCTAAAATTCATATGGAACCATAAATGACCCAGAATTGCCAAAGCAATCCTGAAGAAAAAGAACAAAGTGGGAGGCAAAATAACACCAGACTTCAGAAAATACTACAAAGCTACAATAATCAAAACAGAGTGGTATTGGTACAAAAGTATACATATGTATCAATGGACCAGAATAGAGAGCTCAGAAATAAACCCACACACTATAGTCAATTAATCTTTGACAAAGGAGGCATGATTATACAATAGGAAAAAGACAGTCTCTTCAGCAAGTGATGTTGGCTAAGTTGGACAGCTGCATGTAAATCAATGCAGTTAGAACATGCCCTCTCATCATACACAAAAGTAAACTCAGAATGGTTTAAAGACTTCACTATAAAACTCCAATAAAAGAACATAGGCAGAACATTCTCTGATATAAATCATGCCAATGTTTTCTTAGGTCAGTCTTCTCCCAGGACAATAGAAATAAAAACAAAAATAAACAAATTGGACCTAATCAAACCTATAAGAGTTTGAAAAGCAAAGGAAACCATAAACAAAATGAAAACATTACCTACAGAATGGGAGAAGGTATTTGTAAACAATATGACTCACAAGAGCTTAACTTTCAATATATACAAATAGCTCAACAACTTGTCAACAACAAAAACATAATCAAAAAATGGGCAGAAGACCCAAAGAGACATTTCCCTAAAGAAGAAATTCAGATAGCCCATAGGCTAAAGGAAAGATGCTCAACATCACTAATTATTCAGTTCAATTCAGTTCAGTCGCTCAGTTGTGTCCGACTTTGTGACCCCATGGACTGCAGCATGCCAGGCCTCCCTGTCCATCACCAACTCCCCGAGTTCACTCAGACTCATGTCCATTGAGTCGGTGATGCCATCCAACCACAGTCAAAGGTCAGTTTTCATTCCAATCCCAAAGAAAGGCAATGCCAAAGAATGCTCAAACTACTGCACAATTGCACTCATCTCACATGCTAGTAAAGCAATGCTCAAAATTCTCCAAGCCAGACTTCAGCAATACGTGAATCGTCAACTTCCAGATGTTCAAGCTGGTTTTAGAAAAGGCAGAGGAACCAGAGATCAAATTGCCAAATCCACTGGATCATCGAAAAAGCAAGAAAGTTCCAGAAAAAAATGTATTTCTGCTTTATTGACTATGCCAAAGCCTTTGGCTGTGTGGATCACAATAAACTGTGGACAATTCTTCAAGCGATGGGAATACCAGACCACCTGACCTGCCTCTTGAGAAACCTGTATGCAGGTCAGGAAGCAACAGTTAGAACTGGACATAGAACAACAGACTGGTTCCAAATAGGAAAAGGAGTACGTCAAGGCTGTATATTGTCACCCTGCTTATTTAACTTACATGCAGAGTACATCATGAGAAATGCTGGGCTAGAAGAAGCACAAGCTGGAATCAAGATTGCAGGGAGAAACATCAATAAGCTCAGATATGTAGATGACACCACCCTTATGGCAGAAAATGAAGAAGAACTAAAGAGCCTCTTGATGAAAGTGAAAGAGGAGAGTTAAAAAGTTGGCTTAAAGCTCAACATTCAGAAAACTAAGATCATGGCATCTGGTCCCATCACTTCATGGCAAACAGATGGGGAAATAGTGGAAACAGTGGCTGACTTTATTTTTCTGGGCTCCAAAATCACTGCAGATGGTTGACTGCAGCCATGAAATTAAAAGATGCTTACTCTTTGGAAGGAAAGTTCTGACCAACTGAGACAGCATACTAAAAAGCAGAGACATTACTTTGCCAACAAAGGTCCATCTAGTCAGGCTACGGTTTTTCCAGTGGTCATGTATGGATGTGAGAGTTGGACTATAAAGAAAGCTGAGTGGCAAAGAATTGATGCTTTTGAACTGTGGTGTTGGAGAAGACTCTTGAGAGTCCCTTGGACTACAAGGAGATCCAACCAGTCCATCCTAAAGGAGATCAGTCCTGGGTGTTCATTGGAAGGACTGAGGTTGAAGCTGAAACTCTAATAATTTGGCCACCTGATGTGAAGAGCTGATTCTTTTGAAAAGAGCCCGATGCTGGGAAAGATTTAGGGCAGGAGGAGAAGGGAATGACAGAGGATGAGATGGTTGGATGGCATCACTGACTCAATGGACATGGATTTGGGTGGATTCTGGGAGTTGGTGATGGATAGGGAGGCCTGGCATGCTGTGGTTCATGGGGTCGCAGAGTCAGACACGACTGAGTGACTGAACTGAACTGAACATAGTCAAAGGCTTTGACATAGTCAATAAAACAGAAATAGATTTTTTTCTGGAACTCTCGTGCCTTTTTGCTGATCCAGCAGATGTTAGCAATTTGATCTCTGGTTCCTCTGCCTTTTCTAAAACCAGCTTGAATATCAGGAAGTTCACGGTTCATGTATTCTTGAAGCCTGACTTGGAGAATTTTGAGCATCACTTTACTAGCATGTGAGATGAGTGCAACTGTGTGGTAGTTTGCACATTCTTTGGCATTGCCTTTCTTTGAGATTAGAATGAAAACTGACCCCTTCCAGTCCTGTGGCCACTGCTGAGTTTCCCCATTTGCTGGCATATTGAGTGCAGCACTTTCACAGCATCATCTTTTAGGATTTGAAATAGCTCCACTGGAATTCCGTCACCTCCACTAGCTTTGTTCGTAGGGATGCTTCCTAAGGCCCACTTGACTTCACATTCCAGGATGTCTGGCTCTAGGTGAGTGATCACACCATCATGATTATCTGGGTCATGAAGATCTTTTTTGTATAGTTCTATATATTCTTGCCACCTCTTCTTAATATTTTATTTTTCTGTTAGGTCTATACCATTTCTGTCCTTTATTGTGCCCATTATTGCATGAAATATTCCCTTGATATCTCTAATCTTCTTGAAGAGATCTCTAGTCTTTCCCATTCTATTGTTTTCCTCTTTTTTTGCACTGATCACTGAGGAAGGCTGTCTTAGCTCTCCTTGCTATTCTCTGGAACTCTGCATTCAAATGGGTATATCTTTCCTGTTCTCCTTTGCTTTTCACTTCTCCATTTCACAGCTATTTGTAAGGCCTTTCCAGATAGCCATTTTGCTTTTTTGCATTTCTTTTTCTTGGGGATGGTCTTGATCCTGTCTGCTGTACAATGTCATGAACCTCCATCCATAGTTCATCAGGCACTCTGTCTATCAGATCTAGTCCCTTAAATCTATTTCTCACTTCCACTGTATAATTGTAAGGGATTTGATTTAGGTTATACCTGAATGGTCTAGTGGTTTTCCCTACTTTCTTCAGTTTAAGCCTGAATTTGGCAATGAGGAGTTATTAGAGAAATGCAAATAAAAAGTACAATTATGTACCACCTCACACCAATCAGAATGGCAGTCATTAAAAAGAGTATAAATAACAAATGCTGGAGAAGGTGTGAGGAAAAAGGAGCCCCCCTCTACACTGTTGGTAGGAATGTAAGTTGTTGCAGCCACTGTGGAAGAAAGTATGGAGGTTTTGCAAAAAACTAAAAATAGAATTACCATATGATCCAGCCATCCCACTCTTGGGCATATATCCAGACAAAGCTGTAATTCAAAAAGATACATGACCCTCTATGTTCATTGTAGCACTATTCACAATAGTCAAGACATAGAAACAACCTATATATCCATTGACAGGTGAATGGATAAAGAAGATGTGGCTCATAATATACAATGAAATACTACTCAGCCATCAAAATGAATGAAATAATTACATTTGTGGCAACATGGATAGAAAGTGAAATAAGTAAGAAAGAGAAAGACAAATACCATATGATATCACATATCTGGAATCTAAAATATAACAGAAATGAACTTATCTATGAAACAGAAACAGGGACATGAAAAATGGGCATAGACAATATAGGTTGTCAAGGAAAAAGCTGTCAAGGGAAAGGGAAGGAGTGGGAGGTTAGGGTTAGCAGACAGAAGCTTTTATGTATAGAATAAAAAAACCAACCATGTCCTACAAATATAACATAGGGAATTATATTCAGTATCCTGTGATAAATCATAATGGAAAAGAACATGAAAAATACTGTATATATGTATGATTGAGTCACTATATTGTACAGCAGTAATTAACTGCTGAATTACAACATTGTAATTCAACCATAATTCAATAAAAATAAATTTTAAAAAAGAAAAAAATGAAGCACATATATCAAAATGTACCAGTGGTCATCTACATCATGAGATGATGAATTAGATATGCTTTCCTCTTACAGCTTATCTGCATTTTCTTAAATATTCATGATGAACACGTATTACTTGTATCACAGGCAAAAGTATGGGAACACCCTAAAAAGTAGCAATCTTTTAGAAGGAAGGGATATATTTTCCTTTTTTCCCTTTTAATCTTGGTTCTGACTAGCGAGTGGCATGTTTTCCCTCCCAGGAGAGAACGTTATGTTGTTGTTCCAAGATTTTAAGAAAGTCAGAGGTGTGAATAAAAACATGTCTAAAGCAAAACTCAGAATGGGTTCAATGGGTCTAAAGTAAAGCTCTGAATGGGAGTTTTCCTCCTAAGAGTCACCACAGCTAAACAGAAGGACTCTCTCTCAGGAATGCTTTGCAAATAATATGGGCTTTCACATGCCACCTTCTACCCAAGATTTACCACAGCTCTCTCACCCCAACTAACTCTTCCCTTTCTCTTCTGGGCTTGGCACTTCTACTTCTATCTACCTTATAAAACCCACCAAATTTTCTCTGAGGTAGAAAATTCATAGTCTTAAGAGAAATAAAGATGTTTTAATAGTGTAACAAAAAGATCCTTACACTTCTTCACTTTGGTTGTGAATCAGATCAAGGCAAGACCTATGTTTCTTTTGTTTTTCAATGTATCCCTGGCAGCTAAAATTTATTCTTTCATTCGATTAAAAGTGGAGTGTCTACTTGGTTCCAAACACTGAGCTGCATGCTGAGGATTTAGTAGTAAAAGGACAGACAGCAACCCCCAGCTTATGGGGAAGGATCAGACACTAGACACTCAAACCAACAGAACATTGTTATACTGTGAAGGAAATACACAAGGTGATATGATGAAGAGTAACTAGGAGTCAGCTGTAGATGTGGTGAAAGAGAGGGCCTTTCAATAGAGATGATATTTCAGCTAAGCCTTGCAAGTCCAGGGATAGGAAGCACGTGATAGATACATATCAGACCTTTGCTTTGGGAGCGAATGAGTCAGCTTATTCTGCATCCCCCAACAGGAGACCAATACATTGTTGAACTTGATTCAGACAGGTTATTGAACTCCAGTTATTAGTTAAGCATTCTGTTTTATAGACTCCACCTCACTAAATCTTCCCAACAGACGAGGTAACCCTTTAAATAAAGGACCCACATTCTACTGATGAAGAAAACAATGACTTGCCCAATGCTGATGAGTAACAGAACCCAAATCAAAGCTCATATTTGTTGGCCAGCTCCAAAATCCACCTCCTTAAAGGAGTAAAGGTATGAAATCATATACAAACGGGTTTAATGAGAGAACCAAAATTGAACAGATTATTGTTTACATAGTGGAAATAAAAATCAAATGTTAGTTTTACAAAAGTCCTTTGCCTCTTTCAAATATGAAATCAAATTTTAGGGGGAAAAGCCATTTTTTTTACATAGGAAAAAAAGTTTAATTGTCTCAATAGCACCTCAGATTGATGTTCATTTCAGTCACTCAGTCTTGTCTGACTCTTTGAGACACCATGGACTGCAGCATGCCAGGCTTCCCTGTCCATTACCAACTCCGGGAGCTTGCTCAAACTCCTGTCTATTGAGTTGGTGATGCAATCCAACCATCTCATCCTCTGCTGTCCCCTACACCTCCTGTCTTCAATCTTTCCCAGCATCAGGGTCTTTTCTAATGGGTCAGTTCTTCACATCAGGTGGCCAAGGTATTGGAGTTTCAGCTTCAGCACCAGTCCTTCCAATGAATATTCAGGACTGATTTCCTTTAGTATTGAGGGTTTGATCTCCTTGCAGTCCAAAAGACTCTCAAGAGTCTTTTTCAACACCACCAAAGCATCAATTCTTCAGCCCTCAGCTTTCTTTATGGTTAAAGACATTCAAAAACATTCTTGTGGGCAAGAGAACTGAGGAGCACAGACTGAATGAGCCTGTGTCCTGGATTGGCTTTTTGAGGAACTTGCTACATAATCTTAAAGAAATAAATCCACTACTCTCTGTTTCAGAGTCTTTGATAACACCCTCTCTAGCAAACACACTAATGTGAGGGACTATGGCAAACGTATGGGTGAGAATAAGTGGGTCAAAGTGGGATAAAGAATAGAAAAGAACCTAGTTTTGAAGCCTGCTCTGGGAGAAAAGAATAGAGCTCATGATGGAGGAGAAAGAAATAACAGGACAAGAACAGAAAGTGACAGACAGAAAAATGAGAACATTTTTTTCTTTTCCCAAATAGCCATAGACTTCCTGATGGTAGTGCCTATTTCTTCCTTTTTTTTTTTTTTTCCGCTATAATAGTTGGCCATAAAAAGGCTGAGCACTGAAGAACTGATAGTTTAAAACTGTGGTTCTGGAGAAGACTCTTGATAGCCCCTTGGACTGCAAGGAGATCAAACCAGTCAATCCTAAAGAAAATCAACCCTGAATATTCATTGGAAAGACTGATGCTGAAGCTGAAGCTCCAATACTTTGGCCACCTGATGTGAAGAGCTGACTCATTTGAAAAGACCCTGATGCTGGGAAAGATTGAGGGCAAGAGGAGAAGTGGCGACAGAAGATGAGATGGTTGGATGGCATCACTGACTCAGTGGATGTGAATTTGGGCAGACTCTGGGAGATAGTGAAGGACAGGGAGACCTGCAGAGCTGCAGTTTATGGGGTTGTAGAGAGTCAGATGTGACTTAGTGGCTGAACAACAACAATCAGGACCTGTTCAAGGGCCCTAGCACATAGTATGTGATTCACTGACTGGTCAATAATTTGGAACATTCAGAGATGGAAGGATGCTTACTACAAAGACATGTTGACTAATAAATGATTAAAAAGTAAGAAGTAGACAAAATCAGATAACTATAGAGATCCACTATGCAGGCCTCAGGAATTTGTCACTAGCAATTAGCATGGACACAGTTCACATGCTGAAGTATACACAGGAGGGCGAGTCTACTTCTCTCTGATGGGTTGGTGTGAGTACGCACCATGAGTGTCCGTGGCAGGCAGTTCAATATAAACTGGTCCTATCCTACCACCATCCATCTGACGTCTATTAATTTATTTACACTTATTCTGTGTCAGGCATTGTTGAACAGTGGAGACAGAATCTTGGACAAAATGCATCTGCCTCTTGGAGCCAAGAACCTAGTAGATCAATAACCTTGCCTCAGAAGTTAATAATACGAGTAACTATTAACAAAAACAGCGAATGGCTGAGAGGTCATGTGACCTTTTAAAAGTGAAGGTGTCTTAGACCATATGGTCTAAAACTCCTTTTTTAAAATTTAAACTTTTTATTTTGTATTGGGAATATAGCTGATTAACAATGTTGTGATAGTTTCAGCTGGACAGCAAAGGGACTCAAGCCATACATATACATGGATCAATTCCTCCTCAAACTCCCCTCCCATCCAGGCTGCTGCATGACATTGAGCAGGGCTCCCTGTGCTATACAGAGGGACTTTGCTGGTTATCCATTTTAAATACAGCAGTTTGTACACATCAATCCCAACCCCCCTAAATATCCCTTCTGTAAGTTCAATCTCTGATTTTGTGAATCTTTTTTTCTGTTTTGTAAATAAGTTCACTTGTATAATTTCATTTTAGATTCCACATGTATGGGATATCATGCAATAGTTCTCTATCTGTCTTCTTACTTCACCCTGTATGATATTCTCTAGGTCCATCCATGTTGCTGCAAATGGCATTACTGAGGCTCTGGAAAGCCAACTTGCTCAGGGCTATGTAGCTTGTTGATGTGAGTCCCAAGACCAGAACTTGGTCTGATGACTTGAGGTTTCTACATTGCTAGGCTGGGTCTCAGAGAAGTTTGTCCCTGTTCCCAATGCAGTGATGCTGAGGCCCTGGCAGGCATTGGGGCTTGAAGGTGCTTATATGTGGTCCACAGCTCTCCATGCCTTGAACACAGGGAGAGAGGCTTCTAGCAGGCTTTGGCAGACAGGCTCTCAAAGGCCCACTGCATTGTCTGCATGACAAATGGGCTTCACAGAGCCATTAAGGGACCAGGGCCTTCCAGCATCTCCTCGGTAAATGGAAAACAAGTAACAACATGAATCTGTTCTTTCCCATTACACAAAACACAAAGTACCCAAGTGTTTGATGGTCTACTGCAAATGAAATATCACAGAAGCCCTGATATCATTTTAATATCCTTTTTGTCATCTCCCATTTAGCTGACAACAGGATGATCCCAGTTGTCATTTGAGGCGCCTCTGCCACATACTTGACAAGGCTTATCCTGGTTGTTCCCTGCAGGTTTCCCACATCCGACAACAGTGGAACAGGAACAGAGTGTGGCCCTGCCTGCCTGCCTGCCAGCCTCCTATTTCCCTTGTTCAGAAAGGTGTGCAGGTGTGCTGAGTGGTTAGAAGCTGCAACTCTACACTCTGCCTAGGTCATGGAGTGTGGGACCAGACTTTCTGGACCAGAAGGTCATCCTTGACTAGTGGCCCTGAGGTGAGTGTCTACCTGGTGACCTCTGGGAGGTCAGGATCTCTATGGGGGAATCTCACCTGAGATTCCCACCAAAGGTTTTATGTCTGAGGCTCTCAGTTCCCTGCTGAGGACACCATCCCTGGACTCTTCTCCCCAGCACCAGGAGAGATCTCAGGACTTTAGTATTCAGGAAGCTGGAAATAGTTTCCTGTTTTTTGTTTGTTTTTTAAAGGGGCTTAAGTAATAGCAAATCTGCTTTTCTGCATCTGCTTTGCATAGCTATTGTAAGGCTTTGAACTAATGTATGTATTTATTGCCTGAACTTCTGTGCATACCTTATAAAGCATAATTTTACAATTAAAAAAAAAAGAAACTAAAGTTCTGAGTGTGGTGGTTGATAGTACCAAGGCTTTGTAGTTACACTGCAGGTTAGGTTTCTCACTTCCTAACGGGTAAGCTGCTTCATCTCTTTGAGCCTCATGTGTGTATCTGTAAATAAAGATATCCCCAGTACTTTTCCAGCAGGGTTATTATGAGGAGCAGATGAGGCAGCCCATGTGAAGTGCTTCTAGCAATGTCTGAACCTTAGTCGTTACCCAATACATGTTAGCTCTTCTTGTTCTGGGTCTTCACCATCTAGAGAGAGCAGGATGGGCAGACAGTCCTTACCAGGGAATCACATTAGCCTCTCCTACTCAGCACTGATGTGTGTAGGCACTCATACTGGCATATATGCATGTGTGTGCATACACACACACACACACACATTTAATTAATGTGATAACTTGGTCAAGTCTGCTCGCCCAACTTGCAATAGATAATTTAAGGCAAAATATATATTTTGCCAACATGAGCAAGAGAGGAGGAAAAGGATGAACAGACTCTTCAATGGCATATGATAATGTATCTAGAATGTTTTGAAGAGCAGTTGGCATGAGGCAAGTACCCTGTGAATAAGAACTATTACTATCCTGAGACTCTGGGGGCTGCTGGAACTCCTGTGCCAACACTAAGCCATGTGCTTTTTCTTAGGAGAACTCGTGCTTTTCTTCGGTTCCTTGTGAGACAGTTTAACTGCCCTTGGCATCTGAATGAACTGTGAAAAGCATGGAATGACAGACAGAAGGAGGCATGGAGAATATTGAGATAATTTCCTCCTATTTCACAAATGAGACCTGGAGAGAGGAGGAAATTCCTCATAGCTAAACAATGAGTTAGATAATGAATGAAATTCCATCAAGGTGAGAAAGAAAAAATAACAGCTATTAAACAGTAACCTTGGATTATTATATCAAGTCCTGCTAACAAACCTATGAATTAGTTACTGTTATTAATCCCATTTTACAGATGAGTAAGCTCAGGCTTAGAGAGTTAGGGAAATTTAATGAAAGAGAGCTAGTTGGGTTCTAGAGTCCATGTTCTTGACTAATTCACCACCCTGTGTGAGTAGATCTTGATGGTGGAGTTACAGGTAGGGAGTTAGGGCATTCGTTATGTTTGGTGGTGGTGGTTTTGTCACAAAGTCGTGTCTGACTCTTGCAACCTCATGAACTATAGCCCACCAGGCTCCTCTGTCCATGGGATATCCCAGGCAAAAATACTGGATTGGGTTGCCATTTCCTTCTCCAGAGGATCTTCTTGACCCAGGGATTGAACCTGCATCTCCTGCATTGGCAGGTGGACTTTTTACCACTGAGCCAGCAGAGAAGCCACCAGATACGTTTAGCCAATAATAAAAAACCTTGGGAGATAGCCCAGCTTTGTATTTAAGACAGATGGGCCCAGGTTCAATCCCCCCCTGCCATTTTATAGCTTTGAAGTTGACTGTGGGCAAGTCACCAACCTCCTTGAGCCCTGGGCTCCTTGGGTGTAAGGTGAGACAACCTGTGTCCCATGGGCTGCTGAGAAAATTCTACAGCAGCCCAGTCTAGTGATTAAGAGAACCAGTCTGACCCACAGCTTGACCGCTTGTAGCTGTGATATTTGACAAATGTCTCAACTTGCTTGGATCTTCAATTTTTGTATCTGTAAAACAAGTTAAGAAACAGCACCTTTAACCTGGTAGGGTTCTCATGATGAATCAAGAGGATCATTTATGTAAAGCACTGGCACCAAGCCTGGAGCTCAGTGAGCACTTCCTAAGGGTCAGCTAATATTATGGTTACAATGTATATGAGACCCTGTTACAGCAGGAGACACTGCCCACACTCAATAAAATCTGGCTGTTAAATGATGATAAAGTGAGTTGTTTCATTAAAGTATTAAAAAGCTGAAGCATTTCTGCCTAGGCTTTTTTCTCAAGTCTACCTCACTTCACTGGAATTAAAAAAAAAAAAAAAAAAAAGCACGTTTGTGGGTTAGAGTAGGGGTGGGGAAAGGGTTAAGAAAGAGGTGGGACAATTTACGTAAGACTTAACTCTCCAAGACCTATCTTTCTTCCCTGCTTCCACTCCCTCCCTCCCTTTTATTGCCCTTACACTGGAATCCTATCCCGGTTGCTATCTGGGGACGTTTCAGCACCTGATATTTAGATTTAGATTTTCAGCTTTAGAACATCAAAAGCTTGGTGAGGTAAGTTCTGAAGGAACTTGGGAAACAGCCTCTATTTTTTGAGAAGTTAGAATGGGTCAGGCACTGTGCTGAAGTTTTAGAACATTTTTCCTCCTATTAACGTGTGACCACAGAAAAGGACTGTCCTGGGATCTTTGAGACATTTCATTACAGAAGGAGCTCTCGCTTTTTTTCTTTCCAGTTTTATTGAGAAATAATTGACCTACTATAAAAAGAGGCTTTAACCAGAGAGATCTATCCAGAAATAGCCTCTGGAAAAGCATCTATCAACCAGTCCACTCTCCATACCCAATACTACTCAAGTTCTCCTGGGCCAGGAAGTGTCTCTGCAAACCCCATGGAACAATGTTCACATCTTTCTACTTTTTATAAGCATCATGGAGAGCAGAGTCAGTGAAAGGAATTCTCCAGGTTCAGGTCAGTTGTTATCTCCTCCCCACTCCCTCTTGTAACACTGATGTTCAACTGAGGATATTTGACAGATGTGATAGCACATCTGTTTTTCCAGGCTCAACAACTTCTTTCCCTAAATCTACCAAAGGGTACTTAAAAACCAGAATTTCGCAGGTTTCCTTGCAGCTAGGGTTAGCTCCGTGTCACAGTTTGTCCAGGGAGATGGAGTGGAGGTCTGCTGGTAACACTCTCCTTCCTCCTATTGTGACTGTAGGCATGGGGATGAGAGTGATGTGCTAAGGAAACAAGGAGGAAGGGTAGAGAGCATGGGGCTCAGAGGACATCACTGAGTCCCTGCATCAGCACTGGACTGCTTCCCTCTACACTGATATCACATCTTATTTGTATATAACTTATCCCTAACCCATATAGTGACTGGATGTTACTCATCTGTGGCTACTCAGGCTTCACTTCCTCTCTTCTGCAGCAGGAGCCAGATTTTCTTTTAAAGAGCTACTTCTTCCCCAGAGGGGAGCTGTCAAAATGTCTAGCCCTGGGTCTGCCAAGGGGATGACATCAAGTCAAAGAGTTTCAGGAGTTTCCCACCATGAAGTCTCAGTTGCCTGTCTTTTACAAGCTGGTTCTTCAGTCTTCATTCCAACTCTAAAAGGTACCACAAAGCCTTCCACTAAATTATGTATTTTCTGAATTGAGTTAGAACCTGTTTCTGTCACTTGCAGCCCAAGAGTCCTTCTTGGTGCTTACTAATCTCCACAACAACATTGGTATTGAATCGTTTCTACCCTGGTGGCTCAGATGGTAAAGAATCTGCATGCGATACAGGAAATGAGGGTTCAATCCCTGGATTGGGAAGATCCCCTGGAGAAGGGAATGACAACCCACTCTAGCAATTCTTGCATGGAGAATTCCATGGACAGAGGAGGCTGGCTGGCTACAGTCTATGGGGTCACAAAGAGTTGGACATGACTGAGTGACTAACACTAACACACACACACCTCTGGGATGGACACAAAAAAATGTGAATAATGGTTTGATCCCTGGGTTGGGAAGATTCCCTGGAGAAGGGAATGGCTACCCACTCCAGTATTCTTGCCTGGAAAATTCCATGGATAGAGGAGCCTGGCAGGCTACTGTCCATGGGGTTGCAAAGAATTGGACATGACTGAGCAATTAACACTTTGTATCTACTTTTTGTGAGGTAATGTGCTTAAGTCTTTCCCTGCAGTATCCCATATAATTCTTACAAAGTTCCACAGAGTAGGAACTGTGAAGCCATTTCAGAGTTGGAGAAAATGAGACTCAAAGAGGCTAAGGGATTTCTCCAATGTCATACAGCAAGGATGTAGCTGTGGCAGAGACAGCTAGTACTCACCAAATATCCACATGCTACTCTGTATTACTGAGCCTTATGGCATTTAGGTGGGGCCCTGGTAAATAACCAGGATTGACCAAATGGAACCTGAGTGGCCGTGACATATACACTACCAGGTTGAAGCAGGTGAGAGCTGGTGCATCGTCCCTACCCTCACTCCCTGCCTCCGTGGCCTTTGAGGATGGCTTGATTGCACGTGCAATGACAGGCTCGCAACCCACATAGGGCTGTGACATTAGAGAGAACAGAACTATTGCCCATTAAGCCACTGAGAGTTCAAGATGTGTTTTTGTGCACTTCAAGTTAATTGTCCTGCCCAATGCAGAGTGAGTTGAAATTACTTCTGGTTTACTTCTCTCTGTTTTATCTTTTAACGAAAACAATATAGAACTGAAAGAGGAGATAGAAAAGACACCTACTTAAAAAATAATCCTTTTGGAGCTCTCTGGTCTTAGCTGGGTCTCTGGGAATATTCCCTTTCTCTTTTCCTGCCTTGAATGCATGCCAGTGGGGTTCCTTCTAGTGTGCTGATGACCACGATCACATAAGGAAATAACTAGATCTACTCTTTGAGTCTTCACTTGCCATTGGCCATTGAATTCATAGGTGGCAGATAGGAATTCAAACACTGGAAGTTCAGATTTCAAAGCCCACATTTAGACTCCACATCTCAGTGTCCTCTAAGTTTGACTGCTCATCTGCTTCTGAAGGACTGAAATCAGCTGACAACACTTACTTTTTCACACCCTCCCTCTCTCTCCCCTGCAGAGACCTCATCTCGGAGAGAACCCTGAGGCCAGCTGTGTTGGAGCATCCCTTCCTCTGTCCTCAGCAGGAAGGGAGCATGGATCTGAAAGGCATGGAGGCTGCGAGCAGAAAACACCTCTGCTTACCTCCCAGCTCCCAGCATGAGGGGATTCTGGTTATCATCAAGCTAATGATTTTGCTAATTTGATTCCATTTATCCCCACTGCTCTGCTGGGAGGGGAGCAGGCAGTACAGTTTGATGCTTATTATTCTTTTATTCTTTTGGTGAACACTCCTTCTGCTCTCTCATCAAACCCAACTCTCCCTCAGGCTTACTGCTCTGCAAGTTTTGAACCCAGCTCCCTTATTTCCCACCCACCACCCTTTCCTCTAGGAAAGCTGATCTTAATTTAACACAATATAATATTAATCGAGTATCTACAAAATGCCTGATGCTGTGCCAGGATCTGGGAATTGAATGGTGGACATGAAAGAAATATGGTATTTGTTCACATTAAATGGTCTATGGTCTCCTGGGTGGGGGTTGGGGGGGGAGGAGGAGGGGGTTAGGGTGGGGGGAAGACACAGATAATCCATCACAACACAGTGTGATGAGGGCTCTGATGAGAGAAGCTGAAGAGGCTCTAAATACCTTAGCAGAGGCACTGTACCCAGACTACCAGGAAGGCTTCCTCAGCATTATAATGAGTCAATTGATTTGGCCAAGAATTTAAAACATGAACAGAACAAGTGTTAGGGTGAGAGGCACCAAATGCTGGCTATTCTTCCTAAATTCAGTTCCCCAACAGGGCATGTAATGCTGGGAGCTTCTCTACACTGTGTGGAGAGAGAGGTTTCTGCCACTCAAACTGCCCTTTCAAGTTTGGTTGGGACTTATGCCCACAATCTGGGAGAAGTAAGAACTGGGAGACTTATAGGTGCAGTATCAGTCTTTCCAGGTTCCTCAGCTCTGTAGAGACAAGACCACATTATCATCACAGGCACAAAGCAGAACTGGTAGCCAAGTGTCCCCCCAAAACTTCTCTGTCTCAAACTCTCTAAAAAGGCCATTTCCTCCAAGGCATCTAATCCAGGTAGGGGCAGGGACTGTCATCTCACCATCCTCTCCCCGGGGCATGCTCATCCTGCCTCCCTTGGCCAGAAAGACCACCATTTCACTTCATTTATCCTCATTGTGCCCAGCTCAAGCCTCCTTCTCCATTTATTCTTTTCCATGAAGCCTTCTGGTTGTTGTAATTTGCATCCCTCTCCCCTCTCTTTCTCCCAAGAACACATTTTCTGGCATTTGGAAAATTTAAGTATAAAATCCTATGGGATCTCCCTGGTGGTCCAGTTACAAAGACTCTGTACTCTCAATGCAGGGGGCCCAGGTTCTATCCCTGATCAGGGAACTAGATTCCACATGCTGCAACTAAGACCAAGGGCAGCCAAATATATAAATATTTTTTAAAAATCCTAAAGAACATTCTATCTGGAAATTTTCCTTATAAGTGTTCAACTCTTTGAGACAGAAACTATGTCTCATTGTATCTCCTAAAGACTTCATAATGTTTTGCCCACTTATGGGCACTTAGTAGACACTTCTTAAATACTGATTGAATGGATGTATATGGTACAGTTCAAAGCATCCCATAGATGAAAAGACAGCCTTCAGAATGGGAGAAGATAATAGCAAATGAAGCAACTGACAAACAACTAATCTCAATAATATACAAGCAACTCCTACAGCTCAACTCCAGAAAAATAAATGACCCAATCAAAAAATGGGCCAAAGAACTAAATAGACATTTCTCCAAAGAAGACATACAGATGGCTAACAAACACATGAAAAGATGCTCAACATCACTCATTATCAGAGAAATGCAAATCAAAACCACTATGAGGTACCATTTCACGCCAGTCAGAATGGCTGGGATCCAAAAGTCTACAAGCAATAAATGCTGGAGAGGGTGTGGAGAAAAGGGAACCCTCTTACACTGTTGGTGGGAGTGCAAACTAGTACAGCCACTATGGAGAACAGTGTGGAGATTCCTTAAAAAACTGGAAATAGAACTGCCTTATGATCAAGCAATCCCACTGCTGGGCATACACACTGGAATACATTTGAATCAGTTCTAATGAGGTGGATGAAATTGGAGCCTATTATACAGAGCGAAGTAAGCCAGAAAGAAAAACACCAATACAGGATACTAACACATATATATGGAATTTAGAAAGATGGTAACAATAACCCTGTGTATGAGACAGCAAAAGAGACACTGATATATAGAACAGTCTTATGGACTCTGTGGGAGAGGGAGAGGGTGGGAAGATTTGGGAGAATGGCATTGAAACATGTAAAATATCATGTATGAAACGAGTTGCCAGTCCAGGTTCGATGCACGATACTGGATGCCTGGGGCTAGTGCACTGGGACGACCCAGAGGGATGGTATGGGGAGGGAGGAGGGAGGAGGGTTCAGGATGGGGAACACATGTATACCTGTGGCAGATTCATTTTGATATTTGGCAAAACTAATACAATTTTGTAAAGTTTAAAAATAAAATAAAATTAGGAGGAGGAGCCAAGATGGTGGAGGAGTAGGACGGGGAGAACACTTTCTCCCCCACAAATTCATCAAAAGAGCATTTAAACGTCGAGTAAATTCCACGAAACAACTTCTGAATGCCTGCAGAGGACATCAGGCACCCAGAAAAGCAACCCAACTCTTTGAAGGGAGGTAGGAAAAAATATAAAAGACAAAAAAAGAGACAAAAGAGGGAGGGACGGAGTTCCGTCCCGGGAAGGGAGTCTTAAAAAGAGAGAAGTTTCCAAACACCAGGAAACCTTCTCACTGCCGAATCTGTGCCGAGCTTTGGAAGCACAGAGGGCAACATAAAAGGGAGGAAAAAATAAATAAACAATTAAAAATCGCAGATTGTGAGCCCTACGGTAACTCCCCCAGCGGAGAAGCAGCGCAGACGCCTGCATACACCATTAGCAAGTGGGGGCTGGGCAGGGAAGCGTGGCACGGGCTGGGTCCCTTAGTGTAAGAATCTGGCCCAAATGTCCTGAGCACTATCTGAGCGAAATAATTTGGGCTAGCAAACCAGACTGTGGGATATCTACCACGCGAAAAGCCAGCCCTAACCTAAGACACCGCCAGGCCCACGCACGGAACAAAGGACTGAACAGAGATAGCCGGCTGCAGACCTTCCCCCTCCGGTGACAGGCAGCCAGAGCCGGAAGGGGGCAATCGCAGCCCCAGAGAGACACTATCTATAAAACTGTAAGCAGGCTTCTTTGCTAACTAAAACTTCTTGGGGGTCTGGACGGTCAACATCTGCCTGAGAAGGTGCGCCGGTTTTACACCCAGATAACTGAGTGGCGGGGAGGCGATAAGTCGCAGCATTGGCGCTCGCCAAACACCTCATCACTTGAGCTCCTCGGACCTGGGAAGAGCACAAAACGCAGGCCCAACTGAGAGTCTGCGCCTCTGAGGACTACCCGAGTGCCTGAACCCGAGCGGCTTGGACCTGGGAGGTCAGCCCAGGGCCGGCCTATGATTGCTCCCGGCGGAACAAACTAGAGCCCGAGCAGTGTGGGCAGGGAGGATACACGCGCCGTGAGCGGGGGCAGACCCAGTGTGGCTGAGGCACTGCAAGCACACGCCAGTGTTATCTGTTTGCAGCATCCCTCCCTCCCTCCCCACAGCGCGACTGAACAAGTGAGCCTAAATTAAAAAAAAAAAAAAAAAAGTGTCCTCCACCATCCCCTTTGCATCAGGGCAGAAACCAGACACTGAAGAGACCAGCAAACAGAAGAAGCTATAACAGAGGAAAACGCCTAGGAAGCTACAGGCCATAGATTAAAACCCTGTGGTTACTACGGACTACATAGGAAGGGGCCTATAGATCTTGAGAAATATAAGTCAGTCCAAGGAACTAGCCAAAAATGAACTGAACCCACAATATTCACAACAAAACCAGAGAAAGACCTAGATATATTTTTACTATTTTTACGATCAATCTTTCTTTCTTTCCTTTTTTTTAATTAAAAAAAAATTTTAAGTCCTCTATTGTCCTTTAATTTTCACTTTTATAACCTATTACTTTGCAAAAAAAAAAAAAAAAAGACCCTATTTTTTTTTCTTCTTCAGCAAACTTCATATATATATTTTATAATTTTTTGACCGTGTTTTGGTTTTTTTTCTTCTTTTTCTTCTTTTCTTTAACATTGTATTTTTGAAATTCCAAACTCTACTCTAGATTTTTAATTTTAGCCTTTTGGTATATGTTATCAATTTTGTACCTATAGTTTTTTTTAATAATTTCTGTGACTTTTTTTTTCTTTTTTTCCCCTCTGTTTCCTTCTCTTCTTCTTTTATATAACATCATATATCTGCAATTCCAAACTCTACTCAAGATTTTTAATTTATGCTTTTTGGTATTTGATATCAATTTTTTGCCTGTATTTTCTTTATAATTTTTGTGACATTGTTTTTGTTGGTTTGTTTGTTTTCTCTCTTTATTTTTCTTCTTCTTTTTTTTAACATTGTATTTTTGAAATTCCAAACTCTACTCTCAATGTTTAATTTTTGCTTTTTGGTATTAGTTGTCAATTTTGTACTTGTAGTTTCTTTATAATTTTCGTGACCTTGTTTGTTTTTCTTTGTTCATTTTCTCTCTCTCTCTTTTCCTTCTTCTTTTCATTAACATCATATTTTTGAAATTCCAAACTCTACTCTAGATTTTTAATTTTTGCTTTTATGTATTTGTTACCAATTTTGTACCTTTAAGAACCCAATCTTCAGGACCCATTTTTCACTAGGGAGTAAGATTACTGGCTTGACTGCTGTCTCTCCCTTTGGACTCTCCGTTTTCTCCACCAGGTCGCCTGTATCTCCTCCCTAACCCCTCTCTACTCTACCCAAATCTGTGAATTTCTGTGTGTTCCAGATGGTGGAGAACACTTAGGGAACTGATTACTGGCTGGATCTGTCTCCCTCCTTTTCATTTCCCCCTTTTATCCTTCTGGCCACCTCTGTCTCCTGCCTCCTTCTTCTCTTCTCTGTATAACTCCGTGAACATCTCTGAGCGGTCCAGTTGTGGAGTGCACATAAGGAAGTGACTACTGGCTAGCCCACTCTCTCCACTATTGATTCCACCTCATCTCATTTGGGTCACCTCTAACTCCCTCCTCCCTCTTCTTTTCTACATGTAACGCTGTGAACCTCTCTGATGACCCTCACAGTAGAGAAACTTTTCATCTTTAACGTAGATGTTTTATCAATGGTGCTGTATAGAAGGAGAAGTTTTGAAACTACTGTAAAAATAAGACCGATAACTGGAAGTAGGAGGCTTAAGTCCAAACCCTGACTCCAGGGAACTCCTGACTCCAAGGAACATTAATTGACAGGAGCTCATCAAACGCATCCATACCGACACTGAAACCAAGCACCACACAAGGGCCAACAAGTTCCAGGGCAAGACATACCAAGCAAATTCTCCAGCAACAAAGGAACACAGCCCTGAGCTTCAAGTTACAGGCTGCCCAAAGTCACCCCAAAACCATAGACATCTCATAACTCATTACTGGACATTTCATTACACTCCAAAGAGAAGAAATACAGCTCCATCCACCAGAACATCGACACAAGCTTCCCTAACCAGGAAACCTTGACAAGCCACCTGTACAAACCCACACACAGCGAGGAAACACCACAATAAAGAGAACTCCACAAACTGCCAGAATACAGAAAGGACACCCCAAACTCAGCAATTTAAACAAGATGAAGAGACAGAGGAATACCCAGCAGATAAAGGAAAAGGATAAATGCCCACCAATCCAAACCAAAGAGGAAGAGATAGGGAATCTACCTGATAAAGAATTCCAAATAATGATAGTGAAATTGATCCAAAATCTTGAAATTAAAATGGAATCACAGATAAATAGCCTGGAGGCAAGGATTGAGAAGATGCAAGAAAGGTTTAACAAGGACTTAGAAGAAATAAAAAAGAGTCAATATATAATGAATAATGCAATAAGTGGAATTAAAAACACTCTGGAGGCAACAAATAGTAGAATAACAGAGGCAGAAGATAGGATTAGTGAATTAGAAGATAGAATGGTAGAAATAAATGAATCAGAGAGGATAAAAGAAAAACGAATTAAAAGAAATGAGGACAATCTTAGAGACCTCCAGGACAATATTAAATGCTACAACATTCGAATCATAGGGGTCCCAGAAGAAGAAGACAAAAAGAAAGACCATGAGAAAATACTTGAGGAGATAATGGTGGAAAACTTCCCTAAAATGGGGAAGGAAATAATCACCCAAGTCCAAGAAACCCAGAGAGTCCCAAACAGGATAAACCCAAGGCAAAACACCCCAAGACACATATTAATCAAATTAACAAAGATCAAACACAAAGAACAAATATTAAAAGCAGCAAGGGAAAAACCACAAATAACACACAAGGGAATTCCCATAAGGATAACAGCTGATCTTTCAATAGAAACTCTTCAAGCCAGGAGGGAATGGCAAGACATACTTAAAATGATGAAAGAAAATAACCTACAGCCCAGATTATTGTACCCAGCAAGGATCTCATTCAAGTATGAAGGAGAAATCAAAAGCTTTTCAGACAAGCAAAAGCTGAGAGAATTCTGCACCACCAAACCAGCTCTCCAACAAATACTAAAGGATATTCTCTAGACAGGAAACACAAAAACGGTGTATAAATTCGAACCCAAAACAATAAAGTAAATGGCAACGGGATCATACTTATCAGTAATTACCTTAAACGTAAATGGGTTGAATGCCCCAACCAAAAGACAAAGACTGGCTGAATGGATACAAAAACAAGACCCCTACATATGTTGTCTACAAGAGACCCACCTCAAAACAGGGGACACATACAGACTGAAAGTGAAGGGCTGGAAAAAGATTTTCCATGCAAATAGGGACCAAAAGAAAGCAGGAGTAGCAATACTCATATCAGATAAAATACACTTTAAAACAAAGGCTGTGAAAAGAGACAAAGAAGGTCACTACATAATGATCAAAGGATCAATCCAAGAAGAAGATATAACAATTATAAATATATATGCACCCAACACGGGAGCACCGCAGTATGTAAGACAAATGCTAACAAGTATGAAAGAAGAAATTAACAATAACACAATAATAGTGGGAGACTTTAATACCCCACTCACACCTATGGATAGATCAACTAAACAGAAAATTAACAAGGAAACACAAACTTTAAACGATACAATAGACCAGTTAGACCTAATTGATATCTATAGGACATTTCATCCCAAAACAATGAATTTCACCTTTTTCTCAAGTGCACATGGAACCTTCTCCAGGATAGATCACATCCTGGGCCATAAAGCTAGCCTTGGTAAATTCAAAAAAATTTAAATCATTCCAAGCATCTTTTCTGACCACAATGCAGTAAGATTAGATCTCAATTACAGGAGAAAAACTATTAAAAAATCCAACATATGGAGGCTGAACAACACGCTGCTGAATAACCAACAAATCACAGAAGAAATCAAAAAAGAAATCAAAATTTGCATAGAAACGAATGAAAATGAAAACACAACAACCCAAAACCTGTGGGACACGGTAAAAGCAGTCCTAAGGGGAAAGTTCATAGCAATACAGGCACACCTCAAGAAACAAGAAAAAAGTCAAATAAATAACCTAACTCTACACCTAAAGCAACTAGAAAAGGAAGAAATGAAGAACCCCAGGGTTAGTAGAAGGAAAGAAATCTTAAAACTTAGAGCAGAAATAAATGCAAAAGAAACAAAAGAGATCATAGCAAAAATAAACAAAACCAAAAGCTGGTTTTTTGAAAGGATAAATAAAATTGACAAACCATTAGCCAGACTCATCAAGAAACAAAGGGAGAAAAATCAAATCAATAAAATTAGAAATGAAAACAGAGAGATCACAACAGACAACACAGAAATACAAAGGATCATAAGAGAGTACTATCAACAATTATATGCCAATAAAATGGACAACGTGGAAGAAATGGACAAATTCTTAGAAAACTACAACTTTCCAAAACTCGACCAGGAAGAAATAGAAAATCTTAACAGACCCATCACAAGCACGGAAATTGAAACTGTAATCAAAAATCTTCCAGCAAACAAAAGCCCAGGTCCAGACGGCTTCACAGCTGAATTCTACCAAAAATTTAGAGAAGAGCTAACACCTATCCTGCTCAAACTCTTCCAGAAAATTGCAGAGGATGGTAAACTTCCAAACTCATTCTATGAGGCCACCATCACCCTAATACCAAAACCTGACAAAGATCCCACAAAAAAAGAAAACTACAGGTCAATATCACTGATGAACATATATGCAAAAATCCTTAACAAAATTCTAGCAATCAGAATCCAACAACACATTAAAAAGATCATACACCATGACCAAGTGGGCTTTATCCCAGGGATGCAAGGATTCTTCAATATCCACAAATTAATCAATGTAATACACCACATTAACAAATTGAAAAATAAAAACCATATGATTATCTCAATAGATGCAGAGAAAGCCTTTGACAAAATTCAACATCCATTTATAATAAAAACTCTCCAGAAAGCAGGAATAGAAGGAACATACCTCAACATAATAAAAGCTATATATGACAAACCCACAGCAAACATTATCCTCAATGGGGAAAAATTGAAAGCATTTCCTCTAAAGTCAGGAACAAGACAAGGGTGCCCACTTTCACCATTACTATTCAACATAGTTTTGGAAGTTTTGGCCACAGCAATCAGAGCAGAAAAAGAAATAAAAGGAATCCAAATTGGGAAAGAAGAAGTAAAGCTCTCACTGTTTGCAGATGACATGATCCTCTACATACAAAACTCTAAAGACTCCACCAGAAAATTACTAGAAATAATCAATGACTATAGTAAAGTTGCAGGATATAAAATCAACACACAGAAATCCCTTGCATTCCTATACACTAATAATGAGAAAGTAGAAAGAGAAATTAAGGAAACAATTCCATTCACCATTGCAACGGAAAGAATAAAATACTTAGGAATATATCTACCTAAAGAAACTAAAGACCTATATATAGAAAACTATAAAACACTGGTGAAAGAAATCAAAGAGGACACTAACAGATGGAGAAATATACCATGTTCATGGATTGGAAGAATCAATATAGTGAAAATGAGCATACTACCCAAGGCAATTTATAGATTCAATGCAATCCCTATCAAGCTACCAAAAGTATTCTTCACAGAGCTAGAACAAATAATTTCACAATTTGTATGGAAATACAAAAAACCTCGAATAGCCAAAGCAAACTTGAGAAAGAAGAATGGAACTGGAGGAATCAACCTACCTGATTTCAGGCTCCACTACAAAGCCACAGTTATCAAGACAGTATGGTACTGGCACAAAGACAGAAATATAGATCAATGGAACAAAATAGAAAGCCCAGAGATAAATCCACACACATCTGGACACCTTATCTTTGACAAAGGAGGCAAGAATATACAATGGATTAAAGACAATCTCTTTAACAAGTGGTGCTGGGAAATCTGGTCAACCACTTGTAAAAGAATGAAACTAGAACACTTTCTAACACCATACACAAAAATAAACTCAAAATGGATTAAAGATCTAAACGTAAGACCAGAAACTATAAAACTCCTAGAGGAGAACATAGGCAAAACACTCTCCAACATACATCACAGCAGGATCCTCTATGACCCACCTCCCAGAATATTGGGAATAAAAGCAAAAATAAACAAATGGGACCTAATTAACCTTAAAAGCTTCTGCACATCAAAGGAAACTATTAGCAAGGTGAAAAGACAGCCTTCAGAATGGGAGAAGATAATAGCAAATGAAGCAACTGACAAACAACTAATCTCAATAATATACAAGCAACTCCTACAGCTCAACTCCAGAAAAATAAATGACCCAATCAAAAAATGGGCCAAAGAACTAAATAGACATTTCTCCAAAAAGACATACAGATGGCTAACAAACACATGAAAAGATGCTCAACATCACTCATTATCAGAGAAATGCAAATCAAAACCACTATGAGGTACCATTTCACACCAGTCAGAATGGCTGCGATCCAAAAGTCTACAAGCAATAAATGCTGGAGAGGGTGTGGAGAAAAGGGAACCCTCTTACACTGTTGGTGGGAATGCAAACTAGTACAGCCACTATGGAGAACAGTGTGGAGATTCCTTAAAAAACTGGAAATAGACCTGCCTTATGATCAAGCAATCCCACTGCTGGGCATACACACTGAGGAAACCAGAAGGGAAAGAGACACGTGTACCCCAATGTTCATCGCAGCACTGTTTATAATAGCCAGGACATGGAAGCAACCTAGATGTCCATCAGCAGATGAATGGATAAGAAAGCAGTGGTACATATACACAATGGAGTATTACTCAGCCATTAAAAAGAATACATTTGAATCAGTTCTAATGAGGTGGATGAAACTGGAGCCTATTATACAGAGTGAAGTAAGCCAGAAAGAAAAACACCAATACAGTATAGTAATGCATATATATGGAATTTAGAAAGATGGTAACAATAACCCTGTGTATGAGACAGCAAAAGAGACACTGATGTATAGAACAGTCTTATGGACTCTGTGGGAGAGGGAGAGGGTGGGAAGATTTGGGAGAATGGCATTGAAACATGTAAAATATCATGTATGAAACAAGTTGCCAGTCCAGGTTCGATGCACGATACTGGATGCTTGGGGCTGGTGCACTGAGACGACCGAGAGTGATGGTATGGGGAGGGAGGAGGGAGGAGGGAGGAGGGTTCAGGATGGGGAACACATGTATACCTGTGGCGGATTCATTTTGATATTTGGCAAAACTAATACAATTATGTAAAGTAAAAAAAAAAAAAAAAGACCTTATTAAAAAATAACAGGATCTTGTTAGGCATGTCAGTGTCCTATTCCTGGTGGAATGGCCAGAGAGACCCACAAAGATGAGATGGTTTGCAGAGTCACCCACCAGGTTCTTGTCTCCATCTTGACTGGTTCAGTATTTGAAGAACTAAAAGTTAACCTAAATGGATTAGGA
Source organism: Bubalus bubalis (assembly GCF_019923935.1). Lineage (NCBI taxonomy): Eukaryota > Metazoa > Chordata > Mammalia > Artiodactyla > Bovidae > Bubalus > Bubalus bubalis. Next base: position 38,265,833 of record NC_059165.1, on the reverse strand, counting down.
AATGGCAAAGCACTCCAGTAAGCTGGCCTGGAAAATTCCCTGGACAGAGGAGACTTTCAGGCTACCATCCATGGGATTGCAAGAGTCAGACAGCATTGAGTACACACACACACACACAACCTAAAAGTTTGGAATCACTTCTATTTTTGTTTTTGCTTATAAAACAGCTAAATGATAAGAATATATTCATCTCTAATTAGGAGGCAAGTCATAAATTAGAAAAAATTGGGAAAAATCACAGCAGTGTAGAAGAGTGTCAGGCTCCATCTTGAAGGCATTAGCTGACCAACAAATGCCACTTTCTGCAAGCAGCTTGATAAAACAGAACAGCTGTAGGGAAGTGAGACCATCTCATTTCCAAAACCATCCAGTGTTTCAATGGCACTGAACAAGTCACTGCGCTTTAGTTCCTGAGTTAGTGAGAAGCAGGGGCAGGACAAATCAAAGTCCAAACTCATTCTCATAACCCAAGACAGTGGGTGTGATCCAGCCTTGGCTTGTTTCTCTGCTTTCTGTTTCCCCTCATGGGACTTGCATAAAGGTCTTTGCGTTTACTCTTCTGTCTGCAATGTTCTCCCATCCTCTTCCTTTCAAGAGGAGACAGATATCTTTTTTGACATTCAGGTTTCAACTCTGACAGGCTTCCCTTGACTCTCTTAGCTAAAATGATCCTCCTCCACACAGTACTGTTTTATTACCTTGTCTTATTCATAGGATCTACCACTTTCTATAATCTCCCTTGCTTGTGTGTATATTCTCATTACCTTCCTAAGAGCAGGAAAGCTTCATAAGAGCAGGGACTTTCAGGTTTTCTCTTCCACTGCTCTAGCCTCTTGGGGCTACCCAGGTGGCACTAGTGATAAAGAACCCATGTGCCAATGCAGGAGACACAAGAGACCTTGGTTCGATCCCTGGGTCAGGAAGAACCCCTGGAGGAGGGCATGGCAACCCACTTCAGCATTTTTGCCTGGAGAGTCCCATGGACAGAGGAGCCTGGCAGGCTACAGTCTATAGGGTTGCAAAGAGTCAGACGTGACTGAATCGACTAAGTATAAATGCACACAACCTCTAGACTAAGAACAAATTTTGGTACATGTGCTAAATGCTAAGTCGCCTCAGTCATGTCCAACTCATGGCAACCCCTCAGAGTGCAGCCGGCCAGGATCCTCCATCTGTGGGATTCTCCAAGTAAGAATATTGGAATCGGTGGCCATTTCTTTCTCCAGGGGATCTTCCCAACCCAGGGATCAAACAAATCTCTCTTGTCTTCTGCACTGGCAGGCGGGGTCTTAACCACTAGCGCCACCTGGGAAGCCCATTGGTTCATAGTGTATGGTCAGTAAATATCTAGTAGCCAACTGAATAAGGTTTCTATAGTTTTCAAGTTTAGTCTCATTGAGACATTACTATTCTTTTAATTAAGAATTATTGTATTTCAATACCAAGATGATTTGTGTGTGATAACTAATTTTATGATTTGGAAGATTTTAAGGGGAAAGGAAAAACCATCTCATTGAATGTGTTTTATAATTTATAATTATATATTTTATATTTACATTATATTTACTTATATATAATTATATATAATATATACTTATATTATATATAATTTTATATTTATAATTTATAAGGCTGAATCTGCTTAAGAAACATTGATGACAAAAAAGTATGTAACTTAGAATTAAGACAACATCATTATAACTATTTAAAAATGAGGAAGAAACTTTCCCCAAACCCTGAAGGAAGCTAGTGGTAGAAACTGATGTTTAAACTTCTGGTGTCTATTGTATTTCAGGTTAAACACCCAGGACCAGCATTATCTGGTCGTGGTACCCTTTCAAGGCTCAGAAGACAAAGGAGATACAACTCAAAACTAACTCTTGTGCTATATCTTGAAAATTAAAAAAAAAAAAAATTGAGCTTCAGTTGACCTAGAAGTTGAGAAAAAAGGATGAAATGAAACACAAGGGAAGAAAGCTTCCCTTCTGCAAATGTAGTCAGGGTGCCTAAGTACAGAGTTGGCTTGAAGTGAGAGGCTGGACTAGATGTCTTTCAAGGTCACTTCTAATCTGTTCTTTTTTTTTTAATTGAAGTACAGTTGATTTTAAAGGCTTCCCTGGTGGCTCCGTGGAAAAGAATTTACCTGCCCATGCAGGAGACACAGGTTTGTTCCCTAAGTCAGGAAGAGCCCCTGGAAAAGGAAATGGCAGGCAGCCCATTCCAGTACACTTGCCTGGGAAATGCCATGGACAGAGGAACCTGGCTGGCTACAGTGCATGAGTCGCAGAAGGGTCAGACATGACTGAGGAACAACAACACAGCTGATTTACAATATCATGTTAGTTTCAGGTGTATAGCATAGTGATATATATATATATATATATATATATATATATATCTTTTTCAGATTCTTTTCCCTTATAGTTCCTATGCTATAAAGTAAGTCCTTGTTAATTATCTATTTTATACATAGTAGTAGTGTGTATATGTTATTCCCAAACTCATCTATCTACACCCAGTTTCCACTTTGGTAACCACAAGTTTGTTTTCTATGCTCCTTTCTGTTCTGTAACACATGATTTTGGGTGCCAAAGGAGTACACGTGCTCAGATACATCAAAACTTAGTAGACTGATTCTGGTGGTGATAATCTCCCAATATATACAAATATCATGTTGTACACCTGAAACTAATATATTCTATGTCAATTATATTTCAAGTTAATAATGAACCATACACACACCCCAAAAAAAATTCCTTTTACTAAGTCTCCAGGTAGATAAACAGGTAAGCGATCTCTTCCTTATCTTTCATGAAACTAGAACCAGAATGGGAATTAAGAGATACATGCTTCCAGTTCCAGTTCCCAATGGCTCAGCAGTAAAGAATCTGCCTGTAATGCAGGAGCCATAGGAGATGTGGGTTCAAATCCTGGGTCAGTAAGATGCCCTGGAGGAGGGCATGGCAACCCATTCCAGTATTCTTGCCTGGAGAATCCCATGGACAGAGGAGCCTGGTGGGTTACAGTCCATAGCATTGCAAAGAGTAGGACATGACTGAAGTGACTTAGCATATGCATTTTCCAATCCTAGCTCCATGCTTTTTGCAACTTTGGTGGAACTCTGAACTACGTTAATAAAACTCAATGGGACTTACTACTCTCTGGTGACCTCCTCCTTCTGAAATCCAAGGAGTCAAGATTGATGGAGGAAATGGATGCTACGGGATTCCCTTCTGTCTCCTTTTATTTCATTTCCACCGTCAGAACTTTGCCAGATTCATGGAGGCTGCATTGGCACCAGAGGTGTTGGTCCTGCAGCCTCATAAAACCAGCTTTAGCAAAGTGAAAGCTGCATGTATATACCTAGTGTTTGTATTCACAATTTGGCCTCTTTGAGCTCATTTTCTCTGTCCATCCATTACCTGGTTCACCTCAATCCTCTTGGCCCAAATCTTCCATCCTAATTTGTTTATGCAACTCATGTCTTTCATTTCCCCCAACTAAAGGCTTCTAAGACAAAAGTGCTGGCAAAAAAAAAAAAAAAAAGGTTGGGGGGGAGAGAGACTAGAAAAATGTAAAGAGCCTGCATGTTCTATCTCTTATATGTATCATTTATGCTGTTGCACTTTTTACAGGGTTGGAAGCCTCATATTGATAGCAATGTGTTATTCAGGGCATGCAGTGTTACTGGAGCTGAGTATAATGTAAATGGAATTATTTGCAGTGGAAATACCCAGTTCAATCTCTTAGTAAATTGCAATCCCTGAAACTAAGTCCCTCTGGAAAGTGCTTAAGTAAATGTATACCTTGTTTGAGAGATTTGCAGCAATTTGAAAGACATATTGGATTCTTTCAAATATCAAAATGAATGGCCTCTGTTTCACGTATCATAAAATTTAATTAGCTATCATCTATCAGAATCTGTTAATTACCTGATTGTTTATCGTTTGACAGGTTGAATCACCAAATACTTCAAAAAGTGCAAGCTATGTGTCACTTCAATATACATGTATGCACATAGGTCAGGAATGTTATACCGTGTGTATTTATTTACGAAAAAAATTAAGGAAGCTTTTGTATTTTGCTTGGTTAGACTAAAAAAATTTTTTGAAGATTTAAAAGCAACTTTGTTAGATTAAGGTTTCTTCTATGTTCAAAACTGTCCTGGATCCAAAGGCAAAGGGGTTATATGATACTGCCTTACTCTTAGGGACACCTTAAAAATTAAACTGGGGTCTTAAGACATATAAACGTGAACTAGATGAAAAATGCAAGGCTATAAGCAGCCATGACTATATGTGCATGCATGCTAAGTCAGCTCAGTCATGTCCGACTCTCTGTGTCCCTATAGACTGTAGCCTGCCAGGCTCTTCTGTTCACGGGATTCTTCAGGCAAAAATGCTGGAGTGGGTTGCATTCCTTCCTCCAGAGGATCTTCTCAACCCACGGATCAAACCCAAGTCTTCCACATCTCCTACATTGGCGGGCGGGTTCTTTACCACTAGCACCACCTGGGAAGCCCTGGAGCCATAGCTTTAATAGACTTATGGAGGGATCCAGCATCCTCCAATATGTTAAGAACCACTAGTTTAGTAATGCTAAGCTATAAAATCGTAAACTGCCAATATTTATGAATGCATTGCAATGTTCAGTATTATTCTACACATTTTATATATTTAGTTCATTTACTCCTCATAACAACTCTGATAAGTACTCAATTATAGTCCTTTTAAAGATGAGTAAATCACAGCTGAGAGAAGTTAAGTAACTTTCCTAAGGACACACAGTAAGCAGCAGAAGCCAGATTCTGAAGCCAGGCAGCCTGGCTCCAGAGTCCACACTCTTAAACTGCTACACATCTGTTACTTCCCAACAGACATGTGGAACAGGACTGTGCCTCCCAGTGTGAGAGCCTAAAGTTCAAAGGACTGAAAGAGCTCAGAGCTCATCTGGTTCAGTGGCTTCCTAACTTTTCCATACTTGACTGGACCCTAATCTTATTACCTGCAGTGCCATGCGCATGGTACGCTGGTGCGTGAAACAGAAGAGAGCTCCAGAGAAGAAAGAGCGGGAGTGCATGCAGTGGGTGTGAGTGTGTGTATGAGTGTGTGTGCCTGTGTGAGAGATGTAGGGAGCCAGTGAAGGGGAAGTGTGAGTGTCTCAAAGTCCTCCTCTTTTGCTCTCCACGGTGGCTCCAAGTTATCTCTTCAGGACCCTCTGGCTTCAGAGACAGAATGTGAAGATCACTCGGCTTGCCTGCCCTTCTGTGTTCCAGCGGGTAACATGGAGCCCAAGGAGCAGGCAGCCGGGTGTGCCCCCAAATTCTTGATCCCAGCACCCAAATTGTTCATCCCAGTGCACTGTTTTCTGTCTGCTGATCTCCTTGCTGTAACCAGGTTACTGCCCAACTCATGGCCAAAGGGCTATTACTAGTCAACGACAAACACACTCCATTATCCCTTCAAGCCTCTCCCTGGGTTGCCTGGATGTTTGAATGCTTCTAACTTAAAAGCCAAGCAGTCTATCCTAAAGGAGGTCAATCCTGGGTGTTCATTGGAAGGACTGATGTTGAGGCTGAAACTCCATTACTTTGGGCACCTGATGCTAAGAGCTGACTCATTGGAAAAGACCCTGATGCTGGGAAAGATTGAGGGCAGGAGGAGAAGGGGACGACAGAGAATGAGTTGGTTGGATGGCATCACTGACTCAATGGACATGGGTTTGGGTCGACTCCGGGAGTTGGTGATGGACAGGGAGGCCTGGCGTGCTGCGATTCATGGGGTCGCAAAGAGTCAGACATGACCTAGCGACTGAATTGAACTGAACTTAAAGCTAGCTGGGAACAATCACCAAAACGCTTTCAAGGATAGGACAAATGGAAGAAAAGCTTTGGAGTGGCTTGGTAATATCAGGAATGTCAATGATAGGAAAATGGTCAGCTCCAAGTGGTGGGGTAGGGGCTCACATAAAAAGCTTCTTATATTCAAATCACATCACACTATTTGTCCACTTTGAGTGAGGCAGTCAGTAGAAGGGGAAGAAAACACCTCTCCTCCACCAGTCCACAGACTCTGGTGAGCCATTCTTCCAGACATAACATGTCTGGGATGTCAGACCTACTTACAAGACAACTTTGCTGCCCTCCCTGCCACCTGCCTCCCCTTCTGGATTTGCCATCACAACCCTCTGTTGCCTCAGCAGTTGGCATCTAGACCCGGCTCAGTGTTGCAAGGAACAAGCTTGTAGGAGAGCTGTGGCCTGATTTAAATAGGGAGGGGAGCACCGTGGGGCAGGCTGGGACCCAGCAGCCACAGTGCTTCCCAGCAAGTCCCTGCAATACTGAATGACTGGGCGCAGTTTCCATGTGTAGGCAGTGGAGGCTCTCCCTCCAGGAACACGGAGAGAAGAGAGGCCAGGCATCCCCTTCTGCTTACTCTCTCTTTGCACACTCGGGGTTCTAATAAGGGCTGCAGATCATCCGCTATTCATTCCAGAGAGCATCTACAGGATGCTGGGCACGTTGCTAGATGCTGGGGGGAAATGAAGACAGACAGTCCTCATGAGGCCTCAGGTATAAAGGAGGAGGCAAACTTACATTAGATAATAGAGTCTATAATTATAATTGGTAGCAACCCTCATAAAGGAAACATAAGGAGCTAGAACACAAAATTGTGGGTTTGATCGGGGCAGAAAGAAAACTTGCCTGTGGCAGTAATACATCTGAATTGAGGTCTGCAGGGCAGGTAAAATGACTAGGAAAAAAGGGTAAGAAGAATATCCAAATGGAGGGAATACCAAGTACAAAAGCACTGAGGCTATCAGACATACTTCCTTATTCAGCGTGAAATATCAGTGACTCATCACATACACATGTATTTACATGTACACATCCTATTTACTCATCATCATCTGCTACACTACACACTTATACTTTCTCATTTTTTTCTTTCTCAAGGTGTTAGAGAGGCAGACACAAATATGAAAGAGTTAGGTGAAATCAGAGATTATCTATGTGGCATGTGTGTGTTTCTGCATGCTGAGTCGTGTCTGACTCTTTGTGACCCCATGGACTGTAGCCACCAGGCTCCCTTGTCCATGGGATTTTCCAGGCAAGAACACTGAAGTGAGTTGCCATCCCCTCCTCCAGGGGATCTTCCCAACCCAGGAATCGAACCCACATCTCTGGCATTGTGGGCGGATTCTTTACCCACTGTGCCAGCTGGGAAGTCCCTCTATGTGGCATTACGGGGACATAAAGGAGGGCCATAATAGCCTAGAAATTTGATGAGACAATAGAAGTTAATGGGAGGAAAATACTCTGGTCTAAGAGTATAATTTCCTACACAAAATGAGTGAGGAACACAATGATATCTTAAGCAGGGGGTAATATTAACCAAAAGATGAATGGTAGAACACAGCCTGGTACCTATACAGGCAACTTGGAGCATTTCAGTGTTACTGAGAAACACACTGCAAAGCAGAGGGGGGAAGATTAGGCAGGAAGCTTTTGCATGACATCCTTGCATGCATTTATTTTTTCAATGAATATTTATTGAGCAACTGCTACAAACTAGACCCTAGGGCTGACACTGCACAAAATCAGACTTAGTCTATAGCCTGGGAATCTGGACTCACACAGAGCAAGGACTCAATCAGATGAGAAAGACAACCCAATAAACAGACCACTGAAAGCTGGGGAGGTGACTGGGAAAAGAATCTAGAAGCCAGACTCTCTAGACCCTGTTAAGAGTATTGGTCTTTATCTGCAAAGTTCTTATAGGGCTTTATTTTTGGACAAGATATATCTTTCCTTTCCCTAATCACTAACTGAAATGTAGCATTTCTTTGAGTTTTAAATACAGTCAACAAACCACAGTAGTATTAGTGGTACCTGTGCCTTTGTTACAAAAATCACAGATATTTTCATATTACACTTTGAAATTACATCTCAAAGGGTTTTAAACAGTAGTTCTGAACATGTTCAGATTAACATTTGGAGAAGATGATTCTAGGTACTGTTGGGGTGGATGCTGTCAGAGGGGGTCAGCTATTCTGATTTGGACACCTCCCCCACCCATCTCACACCTGTCTGGCAACAGAAAGGAAGCTTGGAAACCACTCTCAAGCATCACCTGGCCACGCAGAAATCCTAGCAGCTTCCTTAGCTCTTTGCACTTGCAGTCATCTCGGGTTACTAACCATGACGCCTTGCTAAGTGCCTCTAGGCCAACTGCAATGTCTTGGCAACAATTATATTAATATCAGAGCTAGGAATGAGCTGATGGAAAGCTGTTCATCCATGTAATGAGGTTTCAGTTGCATTTTAGAAAAGTGTCAGATAATTTGCTAAGAGACAGCCGAGTTTGTACTGTTTGTCAAGGGATGGGGGAGGTGGAACTTGAACTTTCTCACATTCAGCTGCAATGTGAGAAATATCATCTGTATGTGAGACACTCAAGGCAGAAGAAACAGATGTGAAGGGAGGCGCAACAGTGAGAGGAGCCCAGGACAAGGGGAAGGGAAGGGAAGTGGACATAACCATTATTATCACCTAAAAATGATCAAGCATCTAAATCATCTTATTTAAATATGGCAGCTCCTAGGCAGGTGTTAAGCCCAGTTGGCTAGTGCTCAGAGAAGTAAATTCAACTCCCTATTTTTCTAACTCTAAAGTCTGATTTTAAAAGACCTGACAGGAACTTCCCTGATGGTCCAGTGGCCAAGACTCTGTGTTCCTAAGGCAGGGGGCCCAGGTTCCAACCCTGATCGGGGAACTAGAGCCCACATGCTGCAACTAAGAGTTCACACGTGACACTGAAGGTCTCAAATGCCACGATGGAGACGGAAGCCCCCCATGTGCCAAATGGAGACCCGGTGCAGCCAAAGAAATGAATACATAGTAAAACAACTATTAAATAAATTAAAAAACGTGACTTTATGCTCCACTCATAGATTAAAGAAGGCTTGTCATTGTTATGTGTCTTGATGAAAAATTATAGTCTATTTTATATGAGGAAGAAACATCTTGCCTCTCAAGTTCAGGGGAATCGAACATTATATGTTCCTGTGTGACGTTCACGTGACCTAGATAGTCATCCTGGCTGGTGCTCTGAAGTGTGGGACACATAATGATTTCTAAGGGGCACATGGAACCCACAATGAATAAGACTGAACCATGTAGTAAGACTATCGGGAAAAATGAAGGGGTTCATATAGAAACAATTACATTAAATCTGAAGTTGGCAGTATTAACTGTCTCCATGGAAAAGGCAATGGCACCCCACTCCAGTACTCTTGCCTGGAAAATCCCATGGATGGAGGAGCCTGGTAGGCTGCAGTCCATGGGGTCGCTCAGAGTCGGACAGGACTGAGTGACTTCACTTTCACTTTTCACCTTCATGCATTGGAGAAGGAAATGGCAACCCACTCCAGCGTTCTTGCCTGGAGAATCCCAGGGACAGGGGAGCCTGGTGGGCTGCCGTCTATGGGGTCACACAGAGTCGGACATGACTAAAGCTACTTAGCAGCAGCAGCAGCATGGGGTGACCTGGGAGCCTTAATGAACTCCAAGGCTCAAACCTCACCTCAGAGATTCTGATTTAGTTAGTCCTGTGCCTTACTTCTCACACTTTAATGTCCTGTGAGCCACTGGTGAAAAGTGAAAGTGCAAGTCTTAGTCGTTTAGCCATGTCTGACTCTTTGTGATACTATGGACTGTAGCCAGCCAGGCTCCCCTGTCCATGGAATTCCCCAGGCAAGAATACTGGAGTGGGTTGCCGTTTCCTTCTCCAGGGATCAAACCTGGGTCTCCTGCATTGCAGGCAGATTCTTTACCATCTGAGCGACGAGGGAAGGCACTGGGGACCTTGCTAAATGCAGATTTGGATTCCTTGCATCTGGGTGGGTTTGAGATCCTCTATTTCTAACAAGTTACAAGCTCACAGGGGATAACGATGCTAGGTCAGGGTATCTGACTTTGAGCAGCTGGAGTCCAGGTGGAGCCAAGGTTGAGAAGCGTTGCTTTAAGGAGATAGTTTCATTTTGGTGCCTAGCTTTTTAAGTGTTTAAAAAAACTAGAATGGGTTATACATGCACATGGAACACAAATCAAATAGCAATGACCCTCCCTCTCTTTCTATTTCTCATTCCCTCTACAGAATCCAGTATTGATATCCTTCCAGAGGGATCATCGCATATACAAGCCTAGATACATGTGTATATACATATTCCTTAAAAATAACTCAGAGAAGGCAGTATTCAGGTCACACTGTTCAGCACTTTGCATTTTTCACTTAATGCACGTTGACTGTTTCTTAACTGTAACATAAAGAGCTGCTGAATTTTTTAACAGGTAAAATATATATAATAAAATTTACCATCCAGTGCATTGACATTGTTGTGTAACCATCATCACCACCCATCTCCAGAGTATCTCAAACTGAAATTCCACACCCATGAAGTGGTGCCAGGTAATATTTAACTCTCCTTTGAAATGAAGCAAGAACTGGTCTCAGGGCCAGAGCTTATAGATGACAGTGATGTTTACTCATGGTGCTCTGTGTTCGGTGTGTTTAACTATCGTTACCTTCTGTGATAAATAGTACTGATTTTTCCAGGTGGCTCAGTGGTATAGAATCTGCCTGCTAAACAGGAGACCTGAGTTCAATCTGTGGGTTGGGAAGAAGATCCCCTGGAGAAGGAAATGGCAACTTGCTCCAGTATTCTTGCCTGGGAAATCCCACTGACAGAGGAGTCTGGTGGGCTATAGTCCATGGGATCACAAAGACTCAGATATGACTTAGCAACTACGCAACAAAAACAACCTTCTGTGATGAACAATATTTATTTTTCACTTAAAATAGTTCCCCTCTAAATAAACCAAAGTTCCATCGGAATAATGAGGTCTACTGAGTTTTAGCCAAGGCTGCTCCTGGTTGTGCCCCAGATCAAAAAGTTGCAGTTCAAGAAGAACTGAAGCACAAGACACCCCTTTCTGAGCTGCCACTTATGACCTTTCTCTCCAGACACTAACTGGGAAATTGGTCTTCCCTTATGGACTCATGTACCCAAAGGCAGTTTTTTATAGGCAATTTTATAGCAGACCCTGCTTCTGCAAGAAAGAGGGAAACTATTCTTTTTCAGTTAAGTCGCTCAGTCATGTCTGACTCTTTGCAACCCCATGGACCACAGAACGCCAGGCCTCCCTGTCCATCACTAACTCCCGGAGTTCACCCAAACTTATGTCCATTGACTCAGTGATGCCATCCAAACATCTCATCCTCTTTTGTCCCCTTCTCCTCCTCTTTCAACCCCTTCTCCTCCTGCCTTCAATCTTTCCCAGAATCAGGGTCTTTTCAAATGAGTCAGCACTTTGCATCAGGTGGCCAAAGTATTGGAGTTTCAGCTTCAATATCAGTCCTTCCAATGAACACCCAGGACTGATCTCCTTTAGGATGGACTGGTTGGATCTCCTTGCAGTCCAAGGGATTCTCAAGAGTCTTCTCCAACACCACAGTTCAAAAGCATCCATTCTTCAGCGCTCAGCTTTCTTTATTGTCCAACTCTCATATCCATACATGACTGCTGGAAAAACCATAGCCTTGACTAGATGGACCTTTGTTGGCAAAGTAATGTCTCTTGCTTTTTAATATGCTGTCTAGGTTGCTCATAACTTTCCTTCCAAGGAGTAAGTGTCTTTTATTTCATGGCTGCAGTCACCATCTGCAGTGATTTTGGAGCCCCCCCAAAAAAATAAAGTCAGCCACTCTTTCCCCATATATCTGCCATGAAGTGATGGGACCAGATGCCATTATCTTAGTTTTCTGAATGTTGAGCTTTAAGCCAACTTTTTCACTCTCCACTTTCACTTTCATCAAGAGGCTTTTGAGTTCCTCTTCACTTTCTGCCATAAGGGTGGTGTCATCTGCATATCTGAGGTTATTATTTTGATTCTAGCTTGTGCTTCATCCAGCCCAGTGTTCTTTTTAATGGCTGAGTAATATTCCATGGTATATATATGTACCACAATTTCTCACAGACATAGAGAACTAACTTATGGTTACCGGAGGGAAGGGTTGGGAGGAGAAGTAGTAGGAATTTGGAATGTACATGCACACACTGCTATATTTAAAATAGGTAACTAATAAGGACTTACTACATAGTGCAGAGAACTCTGCTCAATATTCTGTAACAACCTAAATGGGAAAAGAATTTGAAAAAGAATAATACATATATATGTATAACTGAATCACTTTGCTGTATACCTGAAACACAACATTGTTAATCAATTGTACCTTAATATAACACACAGTTTAAAAAAAAGAAACAAAAAGGGAACACAAAGGCAGGCTCCTTACACTAAAGCAATAGGAGATTGCCCTGCTAGAATTCAGTGCCATTTTCTCTTCCCAGGTGGCACCATTGGTAAATAATCCACCTGCCAATGCCAGAGACACAGGAGATTCGGGTTCAGTCTCTGGGTTGGGAAGATACGCTGGAGTAGGAAATTGCAACCCACTCTAGTATTCTTGCCTGGGTAATTCCATGGACAGAGGAGCCTGGTAGGCTACAGTCCATGGGGTCGCAAAGAGTCAGACACAACTGAGTGACTGAGCACACACGCAGTGCCAATTTCCGGCTGGAGAGAAGTCAGAGAAGGACCAGTATCTGTTTCACATGGTAGGTTGCCTAAGAGACGGTGGCTGAAGGCGGAGGTGGATTCACTGTACAGCCCACGATGGAAAGAGCTCAGATTGGGTATTCATAGTCCTGGCATGGAGGCCAGGGCTCACCACCTACCAGCACTGTGACCTCCAGCAGGTCAATTCACCTTGTCAGTGGCAGGGTTTTGTTCAGTGCAATATGGTGAGGTGGAGACAGTAGGGAGGTGTTTTGGCTTAGCTGGTAAAGAATCCGCCTGCAATGCGGGAGATTTGGGTTCGACCCTTGGGTTGGGAAGATCCCCTGGAGAAGGGAAAGGCTACTCACTCCAGTATTCTGGCCTGGAGAATTCCATGGAGCGCAGTCCGTGGGGTTGCAAAGAGTTGGACATGATTGAGCGACTTTCACTTTTACTTTTCAGGGAGGTGTTTAGCACTCAGCCTGGCACATTGTTAGCACTCAATACCTGGAAAGCTTATCATCCTGGACTCTTCCTGAAGAGGAACTAAAGGAGATGTGGGGAAGACTGGGGCTAGGGACACTCACATGGTCACCACTCAGCCAGGCTTCCACCTGTGATGGAAAGAGGTGGAGTGTGACGGGCCTCCCAGTTTAGCCGTGAGGGATAAATGGCATTATTAGGTGGGAAGGAAATGATGAGCTCCACTCCCAAATAGAGTCCAGACTAACTCAAAAAGTAGCTGAGCAGAGAAACACTCCAAGAAGCTTAGAGACGAAAATGTGTTCCCAAATGTAGTCATTCCATTGACCCAACGCTTAACCCTATCGCTTCTTTGTTTCTTCTTAAGCAAAGGAACTGGCAACCCACTCCATATTCTTACCTAAAAAACTCCCTGGGCAGAAGAGCCTGGCAGGCTACAGTCCAAAGAGTTGCAAAGAGTAGGACATGACTGAGTGACTAAGAACCCATACAAGCAAAACAAAAAAGTGTCTGAAATAAACATGTACTTTTTTCCCTGGAGCTAACACAGTGATTCAGGGAATAAACACTTGAGCCCCTCTATGTGCCTGGAACTGCCCTGGGTCCTGGGGAACAGCGATGCACAGGATGGAGCCCCCTGCACCGATAGGCATATATCCTGCTGGGTTCACTCCCAGCCCCGACTGCAGGGACCATTCAATTTGCCCACACACAACCCCTGCTTCTCTCTGAGTGTCTTGAAAAGGCAGTGGGATCTGGGGGGTCCTTCTGCTGTGCAGAGAAAGGAAAAATGGATGGCTTCTCAGAGGTAACCACAAGTAGTTGTTTGGAAGCTCTTTCAATTGTTAAGAAACTGAAAAGATTTACGCTGATTGATGAACTATCTTTCTGTGGTGGGGAGAGCAGACAGAGCAGCAGGGGTAATGAGTGATGGCCGGGCTTGGGCTGGAGCCACATGGGTCACTGATCAGGAAGTTGGCAGATGAGGAGCAGTGTCATGAGACAGGGCCTGGAAAAAGTCCTTAGCATGAGCTGCAAAAGCAGACTGCACTCAAAAGAAAGACTTAGGCATGCTCTCATGGCAGAAAAGGAAGAATTTAATATCGCACCATCAACCAGTGGCATTATCCTGGTCTGGGGGATGAAAGTGAAAGTGTTAATCACTCAGTCATGTCTAACTCTTTGCAACCTATGGACTGTAGCCTGCCAGGCTCCTCTGTCCATGGGATTTCCCTGGCAAGGATACAGGAGTGAGTAGCCAAGTCTGGGGGGCAGATTCTGACATTAATGGAAACATTTACACTACCATATGTAAAATAGATAGCCACTAGGAATTTGCTGTATTACTAGGGGAACTCAAACCAAGGGTCTGTGACAACCTAGAGAGGTGGGATGGGGTGGGAGGGAGGTTCAAGAGGGATGGGACATATGTGTACCTATGGCGGATTCATGTTGATGTATGGCAGAAACCAAATCAACATTGTAAAGCAATTATCCTTCAATCAAAAATAAATAAATCTAAAAAAGACAAAGAACTGGTTCAATCCCCCGCTCCACCACTTTGTTAATAGGTACTTAACCTTACAAACCTGAGTTTCCTAATCTGTAAAGTGATGTTCACACTATTTAACTCATTAGGTTGATGGAGTGAATTAAGGGAAATGAGACACATAAAGGGGTCAGTATAATGCCTGGGACACTGTAGAAATCTTATTACTGGATGTAGGCAGAGCTGAGCAAAATGAAAGCAGTGTTATGCTACTGCAGAAAATAACTAATTTGTGCAAGATCACATGGATAGTAAAAGGTCATGATGTCTAAGATTTAACCATATTTCCCAACTCCTTCCTGCATTTAACAGCCCAGCTGTACAAGCACCACTTTCGAGGGATGACACTTTCTTGACAGGCAGCCACTGTGCAGCCTACTGTTTCGTCTGCTTTTGTAAATAACACAGTTCACAGGCCGGTCCTCAGGCTAAGATGCCAATTACTGAGTTACCTTGCAGCACTGAAAATATGCTTTATAATTGATCCAATCCAGCTTGCTCTTAAACCAGGTTGAAAAGTGAACAAAGAAGGACAGAAATGTTAGAATAGCTCAGAAGGTTTACTGTTCAAAAGGATAGGTACTGAGGGGGACTGGCAGAGACAGAAACTCCGCTCTCATTCTTTCTTACTGTGATATTCCAGTGACTACAGAGTTATGAACGCCAGGTGGCACAGTGGAAAAGCCGCCGCCTGCCAATGCAGGATATGCAAGAGATCTGGGTTTGATCCCTGGGTTGGGAAGATCCTTTGGAGTAGGAAATGGTACTCTGCTCCAATATTCTTGCCTGGAAGATTTTGTGGATGGAAGAGCCCAGTGGGCTACAGTCCATGGGATTGCAAAGAGTCAGACGTGACTGAGGGTGTACACACACACACACACAGTTATGGGGAGAAAGCCAACTGGAGTAGTTAAGGTGCTCAACTGCGTCTGGAGAAGATGCAGCAAAAAGAGAGCAGGTTCATGGCCCAGGGAAACCCGGTGAGGAGGGTTTGTCTACATACCCCATGGGGTTGGCCCAGCAGGACTGGTTTTTCCATAGCTAATGGGGAATGTGTTATCACAGCATCTCAGAGAGGGTGACTCAGGCAGGAGGAGTCTGGGGTTGATGAGCACAGAGGTGAAGAGCACATGCTCAGTCACACAGGTTTGGGGGCACATCCTGGTGGCACTGTTCAGTTGGGTGCCCTTGACCAAGGCATTCCCTTGATGTCATCTTCCGCTTCCCTAAAATAGGATAATACTGGAACCTGCTTGAGAGTATTGTTAAGATTCTGTGAACTCTCACATAGCAAGTACTCAATGAAAGGAAGCTGTTCATTATTAACGACAGTCATGATTTGGGAGGCAGCTGGGAGCCAGGCATACTCAGCGCTGGCAGCGGAAGGAGCGGACTTCCCAGGATCTCATGCTCTCTCACTATATAGTGGGACCCTGCCAAAGCAAGTCCTCACCCAGGGAGAACAAACCCATACATAATTCCAATATCCAACTGGGTGCCGTGGTCAAAAGGGCACAAGGGCTGGCATCTGTCTTTGACCAGCCAGGTCAGCACTCTGTCTTAGGGAAGAGGAATGCCATTGATTGCTTTTCATAAGCAAACTTATCACCTCAAGGCCAGAGTGGCTGCCTGCCCAGAGACCAAATCTTGAATAGAGGAAAGAATTCTGGCTGGTTTGATGATGGCCTAGAGGCAGAGCTTAAGACATCTGCAACAAGACACTTCACTCACCATCCTAAAGATGACATAAGTAGCTACATGTATGGAGAGAATGTAGGTTGCGTTTTGGAGTATAAATTCCTGTCAAACTGAGTTCCCAGAGGAATGTGTGTTTCTTGTAGGGTTTACTGAGGAAATAGGACATAGAAAAGGGAAGGCTTGGGATGAACACAGTTGGGGGTTCAAATCCTGATTTTAGCTGTGTGACCTGACTCTTCATCAGTTTCTACACACCCAGGATGGGAGTGAGAGGATGTCACTTGCAGAAGGGCTGAGGCAAAAGCAGCTGCAACAGCAACTTTGAGACGACATTCCATACCAAGCACCATTTCAGCCCGTTACATGTATTCACTTAGACAATGCCCACAACATCTAGGGGAAAAGTTTAGTAATATCTCTCTTTATAGTTGGAGAATGTGAAACAGAGGGTTTGAGAAACTTACCTAAGGTCACACAGCTAGCAACTGACTGAGCCAGGCTCCTGAAACCACAAGCCCACACCTTCCCCACTGAGGAATGCACACACTTTAACAGGAGGAAAATGCTTCCATCAGGGTGGAAGTAGTAGTTAATGAATATTGACTATTCTGATTTTATCATTAACTCATAGCATAGTACATAGTATCTACAAATTCTCCTCAAGAAGGAATATCCATAGAACATTTTTCTAAATTTTGGTAAACAAGATGTATGAGGAATGGTGAAATAATCCTGCATCATTTCATTAACCCTTCACTGGCATCACCTCTTTGGATGATACCGTGAGGACAGCAAGCCTGGGAAGTTTGCCCTGTGTATAAAGATCCCCAAGTAGTGTGGCTGAGTAGACAGCAAGTTACCTTGTACGTAAGTGCCTGTGCCCCTAAGTCAACCAGCATGTGTTCAAATTTGGGTTCCATCTCTCCCTTGTACCCTCTGAGTCTCACATTTCCCATTTTCAAAAGCAGGAATAGTCAGCATCACCATGAAATGAGGACATCTAAGGAATCCTTTAAACATCCCCTAAGTTCTCAGTAAAAGTCCACTGCAGTATTGCTATCATCTCCCTGCCCTCACAGTCCAAGAAGTCAGGAGAGAGTTCAAGTCCCAGTCTCTGGATACTTAATGTCATTCTCCTTCCATTACACAACTTTGCATATGGACATCTTTCTCCTCAGAAGATCCTCAGGACTCTGGCTTCACTCCTAATTCAAGCATCTATTTTCTTTCGAACAAGTCATATTTTAAAGTCTGGGAATGAAGAATTGCACAAGTGAGTAGAACAAGATAAGGAGTGCATTAAAAAATAGAATCACAGAACAACCTGAGGATCAGAAATAAAATCAGCAGTTCCTTAAATCAAGCGGGGCCAGGGCTGGTGCCAGAAAGGCTTATCACACATTACAATGAAGAACACAGAAGAGCAAGATGGGACCCATAAAACCACCGGCGTGTAGAATACTGCCAAGGGCTGCGTGCCTGCCAAGGAGGAAGTGTCACCAGGCTGGAGTCTAATGCAACGCGCTGCAAAGCAAATCGTCTGGGTGTTAATTAAAGTGTGTAAGTTGATTCTTGAGGTAGATGCCTGGGAGAAGGAATCCTGTAGAGAAGTCTCTTTCTCTCACAGATTTCTTTTGGAACTGTGGATTTTATGCAAGCAAAAATCTCCAAAACGAACACACCTCCCTGTGTATTCTCTGCTCCTCCTTGCTGGCAGGCCCAGGTACTTGTAAAGCAAGAGATTTATGGCACATCACTGTCCTCCAGAATCCACTACAACCCCACGGGCAGCTATTCCCATGCCATTTTATAGAGGAAAAGCATGAGATGTGGAGGCACTAAGGGACATGCCCACAGTGGCAGAGAACGATAGAGCCCATAGAAACTTAAGACCCCTTGCTCCTAGTGATGGGCCTGTTCCCATCCAGCAAATGAATGACACTCCAAAATAGCAAAGGGCATGTGAGCAAAGGCTGGTGGCTCATTTGAATGAAAGACTTGATGAAGCAGGGCGGGAAGCAAACACTCTCAGCTTTCTGAAATGTCATTGTCCCTACAAGTATCCCAGGCAGAGCCAAGGTCAATACGCTATGTCCAGAAGACGGCTGGGCTGAGTCATAGGCAGTGAGTGCTGCTTATCAAGACTGGCCAGCAGAGCCGGCCTTGTCATACCTTGCTGTTTCTCAGGGAATGAAATTCACCTGATGCCATTTATGCTTTTTCCCTTCTTTATTCCAAGAATGCCCCTGAACACTTGAAAGCTCAGATGCTATTATACTTCACCTTCTAGACCAAGAGGTTTGCATCCATATGGGAGATTGAGTCGAGGTGTTGGATAAGAAGGAGGCAATGATATCTCCTGACCCCTTGTATTATTTATTCACTCAACAAACATTAACTCAGGCCCTGTTACTGGGAGACCTAAACCCTGGGGACCCAGTAGTGTCCAGCAGGCAGAAGACATGCAAGGTCCCTACCCTCATGGAGTTCTATTGGGGAGACAGACAAACAAGAGAACCAAATTTCAGATTGACATCAGTGTAATGACTGTAATCAGCACAATAAGGGAATGTACTCAGGGATGGCAGTGGCCAGTCTACTTGCCATCCTGGTATCTAGGAAGCCCTCTTAAACAGGCCAATCTGAGCTGCAGCCTTACTGAAGGGAGAGATCCAATTACAGGAAGAGCGCAGGGGGATGTGTGCCAAGGAGAGGGAAAAACCACAGGTCCTAAGGAGGGAAAGTACAGAGGCAGCCAGTGTTGCTGGCTTACCTCCAACTGAGGGGCCATGTAATAGGTGAAGTTTGGAAATAGGGAATGGTTGGCAACATGAGAGATGTGGTAAATTGTTTGGGGGCGGGGGTGTTAGGTTTAATTCTAAGTGGCCACAAGGCATTGGCTCTCAAATGCATTCCTGTCCTCTGGTGTTTTAAGGCCCAACTCCGTTGTTCAGCTGTAGCCTCTGAATCCTTAATGACACTGACCTTCGAGATTACATATTGCTGACAGTGGGCTCTTAACAGTCTCTAAATCCACAAGACGGGGCTATTGAGGCCTGAGAAGTAGAGACTGTTCTACATTAATTCCTGAACATGGCAACAGGAGATGGAGGCTATCAGATGGAGAAAGCCTCTTTGCAAAGCCTCTGCGCAGTCGGTTGCGCCTCACCTCTGCTCACTTTGAATCTAAAAGACCTTCGGCTAAATATGCCCTCATGGATAGAAGTCAAGAGCATGCACTCGTTTCAGCAAACCCTGGTTTGGCTCGGGTAACCTTCCTGACCCTCAGCCTCCTCACCACCAACTGTAGATAATAACCAACACCTGCTGTATGGACTGCACCAAGATGAAGTCTTCATCGTCATGCTTTGTAAATCATAAGCTCTCAGTAAGCTCTTGTCCTATTTTTATTCATCACCATCAAAAACTCAATTCTCTCACTCTCACTCTTCCTCACACAATGTACATCTTTCAAAACGCTGTGCAATGGTTTGGTAAGCTTTCGGAAAAAGGTCCTGAAATATTACAGGTAATGACCAATGCCAGTATATTATGGACTCTCTGTACAGGTAATTCATTCCAAGCTCTAGACAGCAAAGGCAGAGGTTGTCTGCTCATCAGAGCATGAGAAAAGCCGAGGCTACATTGAGTAACCATCATCACCATCTGCAGTTGCCCTCATGACCCAGTCAGCTGCACACACAGGACCTTCCAGTGTGAGCAAAGAGCTCCCCAAACAAAGCAATGAGGTTCCATGGGACCCCCAGCTGCAGGTGGTTGGTGGTAGGCATGGCTGTAACACCCAGAATACAAAGGCTGAAGCCTCTGGAGCAGCCTCAGAGGGTACCTTGGAAGCAGCATCCTAGCTCCAGGCCAGCAAGCAGGAGGGAGCGCTAAGACAAGTCCCCCTGCCCCCACAGTCTTTGCATCAGCAGGGTCCTTACCTCCTCTCTGGGAGCTGGCATGCCTTGGGCCCTTCTAGGTTTCCTCTTCTGGGGAGGGAGACTGGGCTGAGACACCTCCAAGTATCCCCTCAAACAGGCATCACAGCCACCGAGAGAGCTTCCTTCTCCTCCCTGGCTGGGCAGGCAGCCTCAATCCTTTCCGAAGCCTGGCCTTCGGTGGGGCACACCTGAACACAATTCCTCCACCCTATTTCCTTCTCTCCCGCCTGCTGCAGAGACCTGCTCAGCCCCGCCCTCCCCAGGCCTCGCTGCTCCTCTCCCAAGCCCTGCATCTCCACCCTGCTCTCCAAGGAGCCCTGGCAGGGCTGGTCTAACCGGCTAGGAGCCCAGAGCAAATCCTGGAGAGGCTGCTAGCTGGGGGCTGATTGGCCTGGTCCCTACCAGCCTGACTCCCACCCCTGCAATTTATTTTGACAGAGAACCCCTGGCTTAGTTAGAGCCAGCACTTAGGACTTTGGTCTAGCTGAGGGAAAATGGGAAGTATTCATTTTCTGGTGATTAATTTTTAAACTGTAGGAATCTGAAGGTCAAATGTCAAGAGATGGGGCTTCTGTCCTAGCCAAAGAGCTGCTTCTCTCTCTCTGAGACTTGGCTAGATCACATCCCTACTTTCAGGGCCCAGCTTTTCCCAAATCAGGGCAGCATCTACCTTTATTCTCAGTAGAAGAGTGAGGGAGAGGACCTGAGAGCCAAGCTGAAATCTGCCCATCAGGCCAAAATGAGATTTTATTTCTTCCTCGGTGAAGCACTGGGGAGATCAGCAAGGAAAGTTTAACAATGCACCCCATGTCTGTTATTAAAAAGCTCTTTGTCATTCTAGTTAATTGCTATTCCACTGAATCCACAGGTGGTTTTAACATAAGGCACTAAATGATCCTTGAAGAAAAGGCATCATTATTCAGGTCCTAAATCTAAGCATTTGGGATTTTATTTCCCTACCTTGGCAAGTATTTTGTCTCTCCAGATGAGAGGTTTGCAGAATTTAGGATTCATAGGAATTATCCAAGTGTTAAAAATGCAATTTCTGCATGAAATGTTCAGATTCCAGGAAGACTTGGGAATACTTAAAAATTTTATCTTGGGTGATTCTGATGTGCGTGGTCTGGCACCTGAACTTGAAGGAATGTAAGTTTGCTGCTGCTGCTGCTGCTAAGTCGCTTCAGTCGTGTCCGACTCTGTGCGACCCCAGAGACGGCAGCCCACCAGGCTTCCCCATCCCTGGGATTCTCCAGGCAAGAACACTGGAGTGGGTTGCCATTTCCTTCTCCAATGCATGAAAGTGAAAAGTGAAAGTGAAGTCACTCAGTCGTGTCCGACTCTAGTGACCCCATGGACTACAGCCCACCAGGCTCCTCCATCCATGGGATTTTCCAGGCAAAAGTACTGGAGTGGGATGCCATTGCCTTTTCCAGAATGCAAGTCTAGAAGACGCCTAAGTTCTCCTATCCCAGTCTGGAATTTCTTTTAAATTTTTACATTGGAGTATAGTTGTCCCATGGACCGAGGAGCCTGGTGTGCTGCAGTCTATGGGGTCGCTAGGAGTCAGACACGACTGAGCGACTTCACTTTCACTTTTCACTTTAATGCATTGGAGAAGGAAATGGCAACCCACTCCAGTGTTCTTGCCTGGAGAATCCCAGGGATGGGGGAGCCTGTGGGCTGCCATCTATGGGGTTGCACAGAGTTGGACACGACTGAAGTGACTTAGCAGCATAGTTGTTTATTAATTTTGTAATAGATTCAGGTGGATTGCAAAGGGATATATATACATGGATCTATTCTCACTCAAATTCCCCTCCCATCCACCAGCCTGGAATTTCTTGGAGGTTTTAAACTCAACGTTCTCCATTGTTTCCAAATCACTCTTTCATCCCTGCGGTGTGGGAGACCTGGGTTCAATCCCTAGGTTGGGAAGATCCCCTGGAGAAGGGAAAGGCTACCCACTCCAGTATTCTGACCTGGGGAATTCCATGGACTATACAGTCCATGGGGTTGCAAAGAGTCAGACACGACTGAGCGACTTTCACTTTCACTCCTGTCCTCAGAAATTTTCCAGCTGACTCTAGGCCAAGGAGCTCCCAGCTAGCAGCACAGGCAGACTCTCTGGGGTTAGTATCTTCCTCCTTCCTTTGACTCATAAGTGAGCTTTGTTAGCCGCAAAGATTTTGCACCTGTGCATGTGTGCATGTTAAGTAGCTTCAGTCGTGTCTGACTCTGAGATCCCATGGGCTGTAGCCTGCCAGGCTCCTCTTTCTGTGGGATTTTTCAGACAAGAATACAGGGGTGGGTGGCTATTCCCTTCTCCAGGGAATCTTCCCAACCCAGGGATCCAACATGTGTCTCTTATGCCTCCTGCATTGGCAGGCAGGTTCTTTACTAGCACCGCTTGGCAGGACCTTTGTACCTATAAGAGGGATTAGAGATGATATTGTTGGAGCCTTTATCACACCAGCAAAGACCAAAGACATTAAGCCCTAGTTTGGCCCTTTCACCCCACCAGAGGCCCAGACTTCACAGTACAACCATCTGTCCCAAAGCAAATTCCTCCATGCCAGCCCCACCCCAGGCACACTGTCCCCAGAGCACCCCCTCATAGCACTTCTGCAGAAGCCAGGCTCATGGGCCCCACAATCAGTTCCTCTCCCTGCCCACTAGCTGACACAATCTGTCTGTGCTGCATACTAAGTTGCTTCAGTCATGTCTGACTCTGTATGATCCTATGGACTATAGTCTGCCAGGCTCCTCTGTCCGTGGGATTCTCCAGGCAAGAAAACTGGAGAGGGTTGCCATGCCCTCCTCCAGGGGATCTTCCCAGCCCAGGGATCGCACCCTTGTCTTCTCATGTCTCCTGCATTGGCAGATGAGTTCTTTACCACTAGTACCACCCGAGAAGCCCCTTATTTCTTGAGTCAAGTTTAGTTTTATAATGAGATTCTCACATCCCACCTGCTCTCCAAAATGGAGTTTTCATACAGGCAGGTAAATCTCCCAGATGACCGCTTTGTTCATGCCGATCATTTCAACCCTAAAGCAAGAACTGTAAGGCTGTTTAATTCAAAACACATTGTCTAAGCACCTAATGTGGGCAGCGGCCTGTGCTCAGCCCAGCAAGGAGTGCAAAGAGGACAAAAATGTGTGGATGGGGACTTCCCTAGTGGCCCAGTGGTTAAGAATCTGTCTTCCAGTGTAGAGGATAAGGGTTTGATCCCTGATCAGAGAACTAAGGTCCTACAGCGGGGGACAGGCAACAAAGCCCGAGTGTTGCAACTACTGGGGCTCATGCTCCACAACCAGAGAAGTTTGTGCAACGAGAAGGCCTCGTGCTGCAACAAGAGAAGAAGCCCTGTGCTTCAGCTAGAGAAGCCCCTGCAGACCACAACTAGAGAAAGCCCGGATGCTGCAACCAAGACCCAGCACGGCCAAAATAAAAAAAAGGAAAATACTCAAAATGTGTTGATGACGGTGTTACAGTTATTGGCATCCATTGTCCTACTAGTGAATTGGGCAGAGAGCACTGAATAGGAATCCATTCCCAAGAGTGATGTGGGAAGGAGTGTGTGCTTTATTTGTTCAAGGGGAAATGCGTTCTTAGGGCTGGCCAATCCCAGCCTATCATTAGCTCAAGTGATCCCATGTGATACAATATGAAAACTAAATAGAAATGTTTTTTTGCCTTGTCAATGAAGTTCTGTAAGACTTTCTCAGGACTCAACATATTAAATAGCAGAGACAATACTTTGCCAACAAATGTCCATATCGTCAAAGCTATGCGTTTTCTAGCAGTCATTTAAGAATGTAAGAGTTGGACCAAAAAGAAGGCTGAACACCAAAGAACTGATGCTTTCAAACTGTGGTGCTGGAGAAGACTCTTGAGGGTCCCTTGGACTGCAAGGAGATTAAACCAATCAATCCTAAAGGAAATCAGTTCTGAATATTCATTGGAAGTTACTAATGCTGAAGCTCCAATACTTTGGCCACCTGATGCGAAGAGCCAATTCATTGGAAAAGACCCTGATGCTGGAAAAGATTGAGGACGGGAGGAGACGAAGGCAACAGAAGATGAGATGGATGGATGGCATCACTGACTCAATGGATGTGAATTTGAGCAAGCTCTGGGAGATAGCGAAGGACAGAGGAGCCTGGCATGCTGACGTCCATGGGGTTACAAAGAGTCAGACAAGACTTGGTGACTGAACAACAACAACAACATAATCTTCAGACCAAAGGGATGGTATTAGGGTCCAGTGGTTACAAACACAGACTTTGGGTTGGATTCAACTCATTCTTTACCAGCTTCCAGTTACATGTTTGGGCAAAGTGCTAAGCTTCCTTCTGGGATAACAGTAGTACTTATATCATAGGGCTGTTACCAAGATGATGCAAACTAATATCTATAAAGTGCTTTTAACAGAAAAAGTGCTTAAATATCATTATTATTATTCAGGAGATCCTGAACACTGTTAGCACATATTTATTTGCACTATTAGAAGACTCATAATGTTTTCTCACCTGAAGACGAATAATCTTGTCTAAATATTTGCTTCTTTGATTTATGCTTCTCAACTCTATGTTCAAGGTTCTTTATTATTTTACCCATGCTTTCCTTCATGTATTCATCTAAATTTTCTTTTCTTTTTTTTTTAATTGAGGATATACTATGTGCAAAGAACTGATAGGTCCTGAGGATACAATGGATGAACAGATAGTCATGATTACTGCTCTGAGGAGTTCACAGCCCATTGGCATACAGGGTATTGATTGAACAATCACACAAAAATTGTGACATTAATATTGTGAGAATTGTTAAGAGGGAACAGTGCATGTGTGCATGTGTGAGAAGGAATTTGCCCTGGCCTAAGGGTTAGATTAGAACTGTGATGTGAAGGAAGGATGCAGTTAGTCTCATGGAGTAGGGGTGGCCAGACAGAATGTTCCAAATAGAGAGATGCCATGCGCCAGTTTTTGTTGCAGTAACAAATGACCTCCATGTCTCTGTGGCTTACTTGCTTATTTTACAGGTAGGCCATGGTTGGCTGTATTTCTGCCTAGTCTAGGACTCTGCTTCTCATTTAGACACTCAAACTGCAGGAACAGTCCCTGTGTGAGACATGGTATTCATGTAGCATAAAGAAAGGTCAAGAGCACGGGTGGAAATGTGCCATGACTCTAAGGGCTTCTGATTGGGTGTGGCCTTGTCCTGTGTACATTCCTTTGGCCAAAGTACAAAGCCAATAGGACAGGAATGATGGTCTTCAACACTGGGGACGTAGCAGTTGACAGGAATGTGATTCTCCTACAGGAAAGGGTTGGCAATGAAAAACTGCAAAAATGATGTAATTTACTATGTTAAGGCTCTGTAATAGGAAAAAGTCCGGAGGCCTACGTGGCTAGTAGTTGGAGAGTTGGCTGGAACAGGAGAGATGAGGGTGGAGTGGCAGGTGGGGCCAAGCCATGCCAAGGAATCTGAACTTTATCCTGTGAGCAATAAAAACACTGATCTTTACTCATTCAATCTCTTTCCTTAGTTGTGAAAAAATATTTTTCCTGTTTTTCTGATCTCTGAAGTTATACTGTTTATTAGAGAAAGTATGGACATGGCAGATAAGTTTTTAAAAATCACCCTTAATATTACAACTCAGAACCGTCATTCACTGATATTTTGTTGAACATATTTCTAGACTTTTAGATGTTATTTTAATGTACATAATGTCTACAACAAAAATTGGATCATATTCTTCATCAGTTGTTACAAATATTCTCCAAGTTATTAAATAGTCTCCTTATTGTCTGATCATATGGATGTGCCATAATTTAACCAGTTCTAAACTACTGGACATATAGGATTTTTTTCCCCCAATTTTTCCATTTTATAAAAGTCTCTAAATAACTCTGCAATGGACTTCTTTAGATTTAGCAACATCCATATTATTTCATAGACGTGACTTTTTTTTAACCATTTATCATTTATTTATTATTATTATGTTTTTTATTTTACAATATTGTATTGGTTTTGCCATACATCAACATGAATCCACCACGGGTGTACACGTGTTCCCCATCCTGAACACCCCTCCCACCTCCTCAGAGACCTCCAGGACAATATTAAACACCCCAACATTTGAACAATAGGTGTGACTTTTTGTGTAATATTAAAAGTATTCCTGTTTGCCAGTTGTGTATAGGTTAATAAACCAGAGTTTTAGCAGAACATGTTATATTTAATTATTTTAATATGCTTTACCTTTATTATATTAGAAAAGTAATTTTTTATCTTAAAGGATTTAACAAATTTAAGACCACTGACAAAAGTTGTCAATTGTCCTTCCAGAAAAGTCATAGCAAATCACACACAACAGCAGAGCAGGATTTTCCAGCTCTGTTGATAATTATCTTATATTGCCAGTTTAATCAGTGGAATTATTTTAGTTTTACATTTATTTGATTATTCAGGATGAACCTTATTTTCTATAATTCACACTGTTTTCATCAGGGAAGGACTTGCCTGATTGAAATGCTGGGCCTTTTGGATCTTTGGCTTAGAATGCACTCTGTTTCTCTTCAGCAAATTTTGACTGCTTCTCACCTTATAACTCTGCAAGATTTTCTTTTGCTTCCTACAAGAAGTCTTCTCTGATTGCCTCAGTCTCTTTACTGTGGAAGCTGCAAGGAAGAATGCAGACTGTTGGTTTTATGTACATGAAAGGATGATATGTTTCCCATACACCTCATCTCCCCAGATGAAGAGCGTGTTTCTGTAGTTA
Source organism: Bubalus bubalis (assembly GCF_019923935.1). NCBI lineage: Eukaryota > Metazoa > Chordata > Mammalia > Artiodactyla > Bovidae > Bubalus > Bubalus bubalis. The sequence goes on along the minus strand of NC_059165.1, from coordinate 38,238,758 downwards.
AATGTTGTGCCCTCCTACAGTGACTCACTCTATCCTCTGCATGCCTTATAGTCCATAAACATTTCTGAATGAATGCCAAGAAAAGTCATAATGGCATAATGGGTGGGTAAATCCTGACCTGATGAATGACTCACTTGTGGAGAGTGGCACGTGGCTATGTCAATAAAAGATTATGGACCAAAAGTCATTGTGAATGTTACTCAGAATTTCTTTTTAGATTGTAATTAACACCACTTTTTCAATTTTCATAACAGAGGTTAGCAACAGCACATTCTGATTTGATAGAAGCTTGATGACTTAAATCTCTCTCTCTCTTAATTCATACACTTTTCCTCCTAGACAGAGGCAAATAATTTTTATCCATTTGATACATGGCATGATTTCCAGTTAATTTTTAATAGAGATTGGACTTCTCTTTCCCTCCTGTTACAGATTGTGCTAATGTCTTGTCAAGCTAGTCTGACAATGTAAATTGTACCTTCATGCTCTCCTTCTCACGTTACAGAGGGGCCAAGCCTTACAACATGAAAAGGCCATTAGCAGAGCATTGGATTGTGTCCGTGGGAAATGTGGAGAAAAGGGCAACCCTTGTTGACATGGTCCTGCTTGCTGGGGTGGTAGATTAAGTGCCTGCAGCTCTCTTAGAGGCCTCAGGTGAATTGGACTTATGATGATTTATTGCTACACTGGCATCGTTTGCACCCCTGTCTTGAAAAAGCAGGGACTAAAGCCTGTCAGTTCTGTGTTCCATCATGTCACTCCTTCTACACTCATTCTGTGCCACTGAATCCAGAAGTAAATGTAGGAGTATTCTTTCACATAGCTCCAACGGCCCCGCTCAGGGACAAGAATGGTTACATGACTGACATCAAATCTATTTGCCTTACCTACCTGCTGCAATATTACCAGATGGTGCTTATAGTATGTGTTATATACTATATAGAATACTATACACATACGATATAGAACATAGTATGTGTGTTAGCTGCTCAGTGAGCCCGACTCTTTGCAACTCCATGGACTGTAGCCTGCCAGGATCCTCTGTCCATGGGATTCTCCAGGCAAGAATACTGGAGTGGATTGCCATGCCCTCCTCCAGGGGATCCACCCCACTTAAGGATTGAACTCAGGTCTCTTGCATTGCAGACAGTTTCTTTACCACTACCGCCAGTTGGGAAGTCCTGAATATCGTATACAGTGTACCATATATTCTCCCTGTTGTCTCCCATCTTGCAAATATCACCTATGCCTTCAAACAAATAGATGCCCATCTCCTTCCAGAAATAGTGAGATTTTGGTTTTTAATCATTGTTTTCCAAATAAAGCCAAGGCACTCCCTGAACAGGTGTTCTCTCCATGAGTTACTTAATTAAAAGAGCTCCCCGAAGGCCGTTGAAATACCAGAAGAGACTGAAGAACAGAGATTTAATTTTGAATAAATCCTTTATTAAAATGGAAGGAAAGACAATCTGGTCTATTTCAACTTGGGAGGCTACATTAAAACTCCATCAGCGAAGAATTATGCCTTGTTCCAAAGCAGTGTTTCAGAGTGTGGCATGAAGACCGCCTACATTAGGATGATTTGGGGAACTTGTGAAACATTTAGGTTCTTGGCTTCACCCCAGACCTACTGAACTCACTGAGGGTGGAGCCTGCATCTGCATTTTAACATCCACCAAGCTGGATAAGATGGTAAAGAATCCATCTGCAAAGGCAGGAGATCCAGGTTTGATCCCTGGGTTGGTAAGAACCCCTGGAGAAGGGAATGGTTACCCACTCCAGTATTTTTGCCTGGAGAATTCTATGACCAGAGGAGCCTGGGGGGCTATAGTCCATAAGGTTGCAAAGAATCTGACACAACTGAGCGACTAACACTTTCATTCTGGGCTTCCCAAGTGTGAAGAACCTGGGAACCTTGAGGTAAATAATCCACCTGCCAATGCAGGAGACATAAGAGATGTGGGTTTGATCCCTGGGATGGAAAGATCACCTGGAGGAGGGCATGAAAACCCACTCCAGTATTCTTGCCTGGAAAATCACATGGACAGAGGAGCCTGGTGGGCTGCAGTCCATGGGGTCACAAAGAATTGAACATGACTGAAGTGACTTAGTAGTCACGCATGCTGGATAATTTCTTTGTACACCAAAGTTTCACAGGGCTTAATGATATTGTAGAGGAGAAGTCTGAATACGATATTGTCTTCTTAAAACTCTACATGTCAGAGCATTGTTTAATGTCTGCCTCCTCCATTAAGTTGTTAGATCTGTAATGGTAGGGACCAGTGACTTCACCCCCATATCTCCAGGGCTCAGCCCAATGCCTGGCCCATTTCATACCTACTGGATGAGAAACTTAAAGACTCAGGCCCATCTTTATTTTGACAAGTCCTGTAGTTGAGCCTGATTCCTGCTATAGTTTGAGAAGCCCAAGTATAAAAGAATCTTTTCAGAACAACTATTTGCTTCATAAGAGCAGCAATCTACTACCCTTCCCCTGCACCCTCCCCTGGCCATTTCAAATGGGATACTCTTTGGTCTGTATACTACCATATATCTCTTAAGATCAGGATATATTAGATTATAGGCATAGTTTCAAGAAAAGAAAATATTATTTCCACTTGACAACAGAGGAGAGTGAGGCACATTGAATGGAGGTGACTTGCGTGAGGCTGATAATGGACAGATTTGGGGTTTAATTCAAAGTCTCTTAGAAACTTATGCCACATTCTTCCTTATTTTTTTTTTTTTTACTAATTGCCTGTGTGTGTGCTCAGTCACTTCAGTTATATCCAACTCTTTGTGACCTCATGGACTGTAGCCTGCCAGGCTCCTCTGTCCATGGGATTTATCAGGCAAGAATACTGAAGTAGGTTGCTACTCCAGGGGACCTTCCTGACCCAGGGATTGAACCTGTGTCTTCTGCATTGGTGGGCAATTCTTCACCACTGAGCCACTTGGGAAGCCCCACTGATTGCCTAGGTCCTGGCTTGTGTTTCATTGGTCTGCATGAAGACTCTTCGGTGAGTTTTTTAAGGGAGAAATAACAGTCTCTTCTCTCATCACTAATAGCATCACCCTGAGGATATCTGCCCTGCAGGACCAAGATCTGAGTAATTTCCTGAACAGATCATCCAGAAGTGGTCTGGAGGGATCACTGGACTTCCAAGCTGGAGCAGCAGCCTGATTACTGTTAAACTGTCCTCTCTCACATTCACCAAATGGTCCTTAAAAGTTATGCATTTTAAAAATTCTGTTCCAGTAACCAAAATAAGTCATGTTTCTACAGACTGGAGGAGATCAGAGTAGACCTAATGGAAGAATATTCATTGTGAATAAATAAACCTCTTAAAGACAGATCTGTGTTTGTTTGTTTGTTTTAATTCAGAGTAGCGAGTGAGGTAATGCTTGACTGGTCTAGAGAAAAGTAGATCACTAGTCCATATATACTCGTTTTGAACTCATGGTTGCATGAATACAAAAAACAATGCCATATCAAATATAGCAAGATGAGTGCCATAACAAGCAAAGGCAAGATACTGTGGAAAAACCTAAGAGGGCAAACTGTGGGAGTTAAGGAAGGCTTCGTGGAGGTAGTGAGGTTAGGACCTGAAGATTGTATAGGTGCTGCCAGCTGGGAGTGTGCAGGAAGAGAAGTATAGGGAGGAGGTAGGGGTTTCTCTACATATAAAGAGTATATTTCAGAGTCAACCTATCTAGGTCTTGTAATTATACCCTAACTTCTCTCTATTCTTTGGGGAATCAAACCAAAACAGAGATGTAAGACAGAATTGCCCAGTCATTCAAAGTCTTGGCATCCTCTTAATCTTATTTATCACCACCATCATTATTATAATCCTATTATAAGAGAAAATAGAATGGCAGACTATATTAATATAACTATGGGCTCCAAACAGGGAAGATGGAACATCCTCTTTCCTTCTTCTCAGATTAGAAACATCTGGGTTTCAGATCTGATGCCCCACTTAAAGGCATCCTGATAAACTGTAGTGTGTTTAGGAGTAGCAAAGGGGAAATATTTCATATGAGGAACATCTAAAGAACTAGAAGGCTGCAGAGAGGCAGGAGAGCTATCTTTCAACTCCAAAGTGCTATTCAGATCAGATCAGATCAGTTGCTCAGTCGTGTCCGAATCTTTGTGACCCCATGAATCGCAGCATGCCAGGCCTCCCTGTCCATCACCAACTCCCAGAGTTCACTGAGACTCATGTCCATCCAGTCAGTGATGCCATCCAGCCATCTCATCCTCTGTCGTCCCCTTCTCCTCTTGCCCCCAATCCCTCCCAGCATCAGAGTCTTTTCCAATGATTCAACTCTTCGCATGAGGTGGCCAAAGTACTGGAGTTTCAGCTTTAGCATCATTCCTTCCAAAGAAATCCCAGGGCTGATCTCCTTCAGAATGGACTGGTTGGATCTCCTTGCAGTCCAAGGGACTCTCAAGAGTCTTCTCCAACACCACAGTTCAAAAGCATCAATTCTTCGGCGCTCAGCCTTCTTCACAGTCCAACTCGCACATCCATACATGACCACAGGAAAAACCATAGCCTTGACTAGACGAACCTTTGTTGGCAAAGTAATGTCTCTGCTTTTGAATATGCTGTCGAGGTTGGTCATAACTTTCCTTCCAAGGAGTAAGCGTCTTTTAATTTCATGGCTGAAGTCGCCATCTGCAGTGATTTTGGAGCTCAGAAAAATAAAGTCTGACACTGTTTCCCCATCTATTTCCCATGAAGTGATGGGACCGGATGCCATGATCTTCATTTTCTGAATGTTGAGCTTTAAGCCCACTTTTTCATTCTCCACTTTCACTTTCATCAAGAGGCTTTTTAGTTCCTCTTCACTTTCTGCCATAAGGGTGGTGTCATCTGCATATCTGAGGTTATTGATATTTCTCCCGGCAATCTTGATTCCAGCTTGTGTTTCTTCCAGTCCAGCGTTTCTCATGATGTACTCTGCATATAAGTTAAATAAACGGTGACAATATACAGCCTTGATGAACTCCTTTTCCTACTTGGAACCAGTCTGTTGTTCCATGTCCAGTTCTAACTCTTGCTTCCTGACCTGCATACAAATTTCTCAAGAGACAGATAAGGTGGTCTAGTATTCCCATCTCTTGAAGAATTTTCCATAGTTGATTGTGATCCACACAGTCAAAGGCTTTGGCATAGTCAATAAAGCAGAAATAGATGCTTTTCTGGAACTCTCTTGCTTTTTCCATGATCCAGCGGATGTTGGCAATTTGATCTCTGGTTCCTCTGCCTTTTCTAAAACCAGCTTGAACATCAGGAAGTTCACGGTTCACATATTGCTGAAGCCTGGCTTGGAGAATTTTGAGCATTACTTTACTAGCGTGTGAGATGAATGCAATTGTGCGGTAGTTTGAGCATTCTTTGTCATTGCCTTTCTTTGGGATTGGAATGAAAACTGACCTTTTCCAGTCCTGTGGCCACTGCTGAGTTTTCCAAATTTGCTGGCATATTGAAAGTGCTATTATTGAGGGAGAATTTCCCTAAGAGGTAACTCTAGGCTATCTCCCATTAAATTGCCATAGCTCCCTTTAAATTGTACATCTCTTTGGAGTAAGGACCAAGATGGTCTTACCACTGCTTCCTCAATGCCTAGCACAGTGCATGGTACACAATAGATACTCAGTAGATATTTGTTGAATGAATGAATGATTGGTACAGAAGCAGCCCCAGGCCAACTGCAACTTCTAGGCTCTGTATTATTCCCACCATTTCCAAAGATGAGAACTTGGTTGTACTCCTTTTCAACTAGAAATACAGCCCACTTAAAAGATACAAAGCTCATCATATCATTGTGTCTGGTTTCCATGGTGTATCTGCAGACAAATCCTTTAAAACACTTAACCAGTGGGTGAGATGCTGTGTCTAATAGTTCTGCAGTACAACTTGGAGAGTTTATTTTTCACAATCTGTTCTATGTGTCAAAAACCAAAATATACAATTGAAATCGATGCTGAGAAAGTGACACGACTTTTTTTCAGGTCTGGAATTGACCTCCTCTGCCTAATCTACTGATAAGTGCCCTGAAATTATGCAAGAGGAAAGAGGGGTAAGTGAAGATTTTAATCACAGAGCTGATAGGTTTGAAACACCCCAAGCAGTTTTCTGAGCTCCTTAAGCATCAGAGTATCCCTCCAAGGGTCTTTGGAGACCACTTAGCACAACATCTTCATTTTTTATATGGGTCAACTTGTCCAAAAAAATAGTCTTTTCCCATTAAAGCATCCTCGAGTGGCACAGCAGGTGTCTTTACTCAAAGACCAGCTTTCTCCACCATGTACTGCCACTTTCCTGCTATTCTTTCTTTCCATGTGTGGCAAGCTCAGCATTCATCTTTCTCTAAAAATAAAAGATGGGCTAAAACATTAAGCTGACTTTCTTCACTTTCCTCCACCAGGAATCATGTTCTTCTCAGCTACCTCTTTTCATATGCAGCCTATAGCAGATTTTTCCCCCCTTATCTTCCCTTTGGGTTTTCTTTTTCGCTAAAATGGTCTATTTAACTAGTAATGATCATGTTCATCTTGGCATTCTGACAGCCTATAGCAAAATAACAGATGCAGGAAAAACAAATGGAGGGGAGAACTCTAAAGATCTGGACTTTCAAAGAATAAGGAAACACTCAACTTTAGTGACTTTTTGTTCAGTTTCCTAAGATGAAGACATTTAAATATGTAAAATACAATACCCACCTTAGGCAGCTGCTCATTTGTGAGACTTTTGGCACCAGCCATCCAAATTTGAGTTTTCAAAAGTGAATGATTGATGCTGTCTTTAATCTCAGTATTTCATATTCATTGTATGAATGCTTATTCCTAACTAGATCTAGATGGCAGGTTGAGTGATTTGAAGACTAGAAATCTTCTCCATTGAAGATTATATTTTCATTGACCTATTAAACAATCTAGACTTAGACAGATATTCCTTTTCATGAAGGCATTTGTCTTCAGGGATCTCCTATAAAATACAGCTAGGACTGGCATAACCAAGGTACCAGGAGTCATCAAATATTGAATTCTAGGTGAGGGAAACCTGGGTTTGATCCCTGGCTTGGGAAGATCCTCTGGAGAAGGAAATGGCAACCCACTCCAGTATTCTCATCTGGAGAATACCATGGACACAGGAGCCTGGTAGGTTACAGCCCATGGGGTTGCAAAGAGTCAAATGTGACTGAACAACTAACACTTTACCGGTTTGTACATTGAAAATCTGAAAATATAATTCCCCTCAATAATGGGAAGCAAGACAGGTAAATTTGATACATGCAAGCTTGGAACATATGTCATATTGACAGTGAAGGAAGCAGGGAATATGGGGATCACAGCACGGGAAACATGACTAAGGTAAGAAGAGTAATAAATAAAAAATAAATAATTAAAAAAGAGCAATAAATAAGTAATGTAATAAAACTTACATTTTTCCCTTATTTTGCACAGGGACAGACTCGATAGGAAAACTCTGCATTTTTGAAAATTTTACTTCACTCATCTGTTTGCTTTTTATGATTTTTAGAATCATTGTCTTTTTTAATTGGAGTATGATTGCTTTACTATGTCATGTTAACTCCTTCTGTACAATGAAGTGAATCAGCTAGACATTTATTCCCTCCCTCTTGGACCATCCCTGCCCAGCACCCTACCTGCCTAGGCCATCACGGAGTACTGAGCTGAGCTCCCTCTGCTATACACCTTCCTGTTAGCTATGTATTTTATACATGGTAGTGCATATCTCTTAATCCTAATCTCCCAATTTGTCCCACCCTCCCTTACCCCCGTGATGTCCATATGTCCGTCTTCAACATCTGTGTCTCTATTCCTACCCTGGAACTAGGATCATCTGTACTCACACCAGTCAGAATAGCCATTGTCAAAAAATCTACAAACAATAAATGCTGGAGAGAAGGAAATTCTCTTGCACTGTTGGTGGGAATGTAAACTGGTACAGTCCCCAGGGAGAACAGTATAGATGTTCCTTAAAAAATTAAAAATAGAACTACCACATGACCCAGCAATCCCACTCCTGGGTATATACCTGAGAAAACCATAAGTTAAAAAGACATATGTACCTCATCTATTTGCTTTTTTTAACCAAACACTTCATGAACAACTAAAGTTAAGGTGTGCTTACTTAGTAGCTCAGTCATGTCTGACTCTTTGAACTGTAGCCCACCAGGCTTCTCTGTCCATGGGATTTCCCAGGCAAGAATACTAGAGTGGGTTGCCATTTCTTCTTCCAGGGGATCTTCTCAATCCAGGGATCAAACCTGTGTCTCCTGCATTGCAGGCAGATTCTTTACCCACTGAGCCACCCAGGAAGCCCATAAAGTTAAGATTCTTGATTCCAGAATTCAAGGTTTTAACTGTTTCACTCTGTTCTCTTTTGAAGGAGCCCCAGACGGAAACATCTGGTCCCAAAAGTCTTTTGCTGGGTTTAAAGAATAAAAACCTCTCCTGAAAACAAAACAAAACAAAACAAAAACCCTCCATGAACCCTAACCTCAAGCCACTGTTTTAGTTTTATTTGAGCAATTTAATTTTTTAGTCCAATCAAGCAAGTGATAAGGTTGTATTGAGTTGAGAAGTAGCCTTATCTTAGCTTCCTGAGGTCTAATATTAGGATAAAAACTTTTCTTCTAGATCAAAGCTTTCCAGAGAAGTCTGTCTCTAAGAGAGAATAGCTGCTTATCTTGAGTGAAGACCATGTGGGGAGGGGTGTAAGCACTGTTTCCACAGGTTAGCACTGATGGAGTGGCTCCTCTTACCTTTTCTCTCAGGTTATCTTTGGTCTTCTCAACTCACTCTTCATTTGGGGTGTTTTCTTTTGTCCAAATATTTACAAGAAATTGACACTGGTTTTCTGGACATTTGGCCCAGGTTTTCTAGAGTTTGGTTTCCTACCTCAGAGGTGATTCCAGATATCACTCTTAGAGATGAACACATTGGTGCCTGTTGTATTCATTAGTGCAAAATGTATTTCAGTTGAGGAGAAGAGATCTTTAACTTAGGTGCCTCCAAAGATGATAGGGAAAGGGCTGCCCTAAAAACTGAGAGCGCTGAAAGAGGAGACATACAAATAAATCTTTGGTATTTTCATAAAAAACCTTGTTCCTCATATTTGCTTTGCAATAAGAGCTTGGTTTTAGTTTGAAAGCTATTCAGCCTTGATGTTTGAAATAATAACATTTTATTCTCAAACCTGTTTACAAGTCACAAATCATACTGGTAAATATTCATGGACCATTTTCTTTTGCTTCCAAGAAGAGTGTGGAGAGAAGAAAAACACCTTATGGGGTCAGAGCTTGGAGTGTGGTGGGAGATAAGATGGAATATCAGCAGAGTTAAATTGGAAATAAATTTGGGTTGCCATTTGTGAATCCTGGTTGAAAAAATAACCTCAAGCCCTTTTCAAGATGAATGATGCTAGGGAAAGGCAAAGCCCAACTTTATGGCCCTAGTCCAGACACACACAGGCTAGGATGTTAGAAAACTGGCAGCAATGGTGCCTCATACAATATCTTCTCTTGCACTGTGTAGAAGGATTTAGAATTTAACAATCATGTGCACATATATTTTGCTACATGACACTACGACATGTATTATTATCCCCATCTCGCAGATGAAGAAACTGATGTTAATTTTAAATGACCTGCACATGTTTATAAGACCAATAACTAAAAAAAAACTGGACCTGGATCCCAGATCCATTGGCTTCTGGTCTAGGATTATTTCAGGTACGTCTTATTCAGGATTTGGATTAAGATACCTCTTCCTCTGGTAGATTTTCTGTCTACAATCCAAAACCTGAATTGTAAACATCTCTGGGTTCCAAAAAAATACCCTATAACAGCCTAGCTCTCATCACAGTGACTTGTAATGAATTATTACCTTGATTTTATTTTTCACTGGACAATAAACTCCATGAGAAAAGTGACTAGTTTACCATAGTAATTACAACACACTGGGCCTGGTAGGAAAATGTTTCCTAAGTCTCTGTGAATTGAACTGAAGTCCAACAGTTATTTTGCCAAAACTGGAAGGATAGTAAAGATCTGCCTTTTAGACTGACAAGTTCCAAGTCTGTTTCGAATGCGTGTTAAGGAAAGGTGCTGCCCTCTTGAAAATCTCATTACAGATGCCCAAGAAAGGACTGGAAAATTCTCCCTAACAGAGACCACGGCCTTAAGAATTACCCCCATTTCAGTCTCATTTGAAGGGCATTTCTACCCAGTTGTAAATGCCAGATGGCAAAGGAATGAGAAATCCTAAAATTCTCTGGGTACACAGAACCTTTCCTGTTGTTTTCTCCCCAGTGCCCACACACCTGCAGATGAAGATCTGGAAGTCTGACTCTCTAGAGAAGCTGGATCTGTTTTCCAAAGCAGCCATCCTCTGCCAGGCAGATAACCGTGATGATAAGGTTGACAGAGCTACCAAATGATGTCTCATCATTCCAGATGAGAAGGAGCAAACACTAAGGGAAAATAAACAGTGAAAAGGTCCATTTAAAACCCATAACCTGTGTAATTCAAAATTGGAAGTGGGACTTAGGATCTCACTCTCCTTTGAAAATTTGTAAACTCTGCCCTACTTCTGTGAGATTCTCCAGCATGCTGGCATAGCCGGAGTTGGCTAGACTCCCAGGTGCAACGCAGAGTCCATCTGTTTGGTCACCCTGTCTGATGTGGATTTAGAGAGTGAATTGTGTGTATGGGACATATTCCAGATAAATCTGAATTTCCTAAATATATTGAAAATGTGGTTGTGAGTTCTAAGAGAGATTCCCACTGTACTTGGTCCCCACCACTCAATTTTTTCAGATCATATACAACAGAGGTTTAAAGGAACATGGAATGTACTCTGCTATAAGGCTGATGAATCTAGTTTAGCAAAATGCCTGGCTTAGAGAAGGTATTTAATAACCATTTCTTTAATAATAATACTAATAGTATGGTTTTACTATTTCTATGTATCAGGTGATATGTTAAGTACTATCTTTCCCCTCTCTCCTCTCTCTCTCACTCTCCCCAATCCTTCCTTCCATTCTTTGTATTTCCACTAATATTCATGGAGTTCCCTGTACATATCAGGTATTCTTTTAAGAGCTAGGGCTATACTAGTAAACAAGTGACATCATGTACCTTGAATTCTATTTGGAGGGATACTAATAATAATCAAGTGAACAAACAATACAACTTCAGGTAGTGATACAGAAGAGAGTAATATGAGATAGAGACCTGGGGATGAAAGATTACTTTCCTTTGCATGTACATGAAAAACTTTTCTATGGGAGAGACATTTTAACTGACATTCTTTCAATGGGTAAGAAAGAATTTCCCATGTAACAATCTGTGGTGGAAGTTTTCTAGGCAGACATTTCTAGAACATTTCAAGATAAATGTCCCAAATGATTCAGTCTTGTTTGTGGGATAGAAAAAAGCCAGCGTCTCTGGAGCAAGATGCACAATGGTCATTTTGACACAAGGTTGGAGAGGAAGGCAGATGGCAGGTCACTGTAGAGATGCGGTGTGTGTGCTCAGTGCTCAGTCGTGTCTCACTCTTTGTGACCCCATGTTCCATAGGCTTTCGGTCTCCTCTGTCCATGGAATTTTCCAGGCAAGAATACCGAAGTGGGTTGCTATGCCTTCCTCCCGGGGATCAAGCCCATGTCTTCTGTGTCTCCTGCATTGGCAGACAGATTCTTAGCAGAGCCAAACAAACCCAGCTTAAGTGCTAATTGTATCCCCACTGCACCACCTGGGAAGCCTTGAAGAGATGTTGTAGGCCATGGCAAATAACACTTCAATCCATTATGTTCTTCAACCACACAATAACCCTACAATGCTGTTTGTATCCCCATTTACAGAAGAGAATAGTGAGACATAGACAGCTGATGTAGCATGGTCAGGGTAACATCACTGGCAAGTGGCAGAGTCCATATTTGAAACCAGGCAACCTGGCTCCAAAACTCAAAGCACAAGTCCCAGCATAAATCCAGACATATTCATCATCATCTTAGAATTGTCCCCTTCCCCACATCCAACTACTCATCAATCCAAGTTCTGATCAGCATCACAGAATACTCAGTACTGGCATGGATACACGAATTAGACCCAAACAAACCCATCTTAAGATCTCAGTTCTTCTTTGATGGGCTATGTGATCTGGGAAAGTCATCTAATTCATTATGGCTTTTGTTTTCTCATCTGTGAAATGAGACTGATAATAGTAGTTTCCTCCAAGATCCCCTGGAGGAGGGCATGGCAACCCACTCCAGTATTCTTGCCTGGAGAATCCTTTGGACAGGGGAGCCTGGCAGGTGACAGTCCATAGGGTCACAAAGACTCGGACACGATTGATGCAACTTAGCCTGCACACACACATCCACTTCTTAGGATATTGTGAGAATACAGTGATATCATAACTGCACAGTCTAAGTCTTCAGTAAATTCTTAACCTCAAACCAAACCAAATCCCTACCACATGTATCATTTACCACAATTCATCTGTCCTTTCTCTCTCCTTCCCCGCTGTTACCCTGGTTGCAGATGACTGCTATTACCATCTAGCCCTTCTGACTCAGACTCCTCAGAGTCAGAAAGTTGCATTTTAACACACTCTTCAATTGTTTCTATGCAAACCAGCATTTAAGACCATTGAAATAGACCATCAACCAAGATACAAGTGGATCTTAGTAGATCTCAGTGTCAGACTCAGACACTGCAACTGTATTTGCAAATATTCAGTGTTAGGGTTAAATGGGATTTGAGGTCTTTTTTGATGCATTTTGATGATATGACGAGTTTTGGTAGTACATGAATACTGCCCTGCTCACACCCATTTCCCACGTTCTCCTGCTCTTTTAATATTCCCATGTGAATTATATGCAAGGGATAAGAGCCAAATGGTATTTAAAGTACAATATGTAACTTCTCTCAGCACACAATTATGGTAAAGGTTAATCTGATTTGTCTGTTTAGTTTCAACTGCTAACATTTAATTCAAATGTTGACATATTATTTCAAATGTAATATTTAATTTCAAATTTAATGTATAACCAAACTCATTATCTTTCCTCTAAATTTGCTCCTTCAATAACCTTTCCTTCTTTGGAAAAATCGTATCTGTCCTTCCAATTTCTCAGATTGAAAACTTGGAGAAGTCAGTTCCTCTTCTATCTTTTTCATGACCCACATCAACAAACCATGGTGACTTTATCTTCCAAACATACCCAGGATATGACTTCTCAGTCATTCTGCTGCCATCACCTGAAACTGAACCATCACCATCTTTGGTCTGGGGTACTGCAAGAGCCACCTTAACAGGTTTCATTGTTCCCACCTTTGCAATTCCAGAATGCTCTTTTTAAGAGAGCAGCCAAAGAACCCTTTAGAAACATAAACCAGACCAAGGTATCTGTGGTAGAGTGAACAGTGAAGAGAAAAAAAAAGTGAAAGTGTTAGTTGCTCAAGTGTGTCTGATTCTTGCAACCCCATGGACTCTAGCCCCCCAGGCTCCTCTGTCCATGGAATTCTTCAGGCAAGAATACTGGAGTGGGTTGCCATTCCCCTCTCCAAGGGATCTTCCCAACCCAGGGATCGAACTCAAGTCTCCTGCATTACAGGCAGATTCTTTACCATCTGAGCCACCAGGAAAGCCCAGAGAGAACAATGGCTTCCCACGTATGGCCAGATCCTAACCCCCAGAACCTATGCATGTTACCTTATATGGCAAAAGAGATGCCACAGGTACAAGTAAGTTAAAGATTTGGAGGTGAGATTATCTCAGAGGAGGAGGTCTGATGTAACTACATGGGTCCTTATAAGTGGATGCTTGAACAGAGTTAACGGAGAAACAATGTGATGATGAAAGCAGAGATTGCAACAACATGCTTTGAAGATGGAATTAGGGGCCAGAAGTAAAGGAATGCAGGTGACTCCTAGATCCTGAGAAAGGCCAGGAAACAAAGTCTCTTCTCCCAGCCTCCAGAAGGAATCTTCCCACTGATACCTTGACCTCAGTCCAGTGAAACTAATTGCAGACTTCTGACTTCCAGAATTACAAGAGAATAAGTTTGGGTTGTTTGAAGCTGTTAAACTCATGGTCATTTGTAACAGGAGCAACAGGCACTGAAGACAGCACCCTCTTCATTTCCTCTCATCCTGAGTCAAATCCAAAGTCATCCCAAGGACCTACAGGGTCTCACACCATCTGTTCCCCACCATCCACCTTGTAACTCAGACCTCACCTCCTATGAGCCTCCCTTTTTCTCACTCTTTCCAGCCACTTGACCTCCTTGCTTCAAACACTCGGACGTGTCCTCTACTCTTTGACTTCATCTTTTACATACCCGGCCTGCTCTTTTCCCAAAAGAGTCGCATGATCTGGCCCTCACTTCCTTGGGTATCATTCACCTGTCTCCTTCTCAGTGGGGCTTTCCTGACCACACTACTTGAAATCAGAAGGCATCTCCTTTGAACCCTTCTATTCTTTATATCACTTGCCTCCTTTATTTTTTCCAAAGAACTTAGAGCCATCTGGTGAACTCTAGTTTTACTCACTTATTTACTAGAATGAAAGGTCTATTTTTCATTGTTCTGTGCAGCACTACAAGCCCATGACTTCCATGATGCTTGCACACAGTAGGTACTATTTAGTTACTTGGAAGAAATTTAGTGAATGAGATGCTAACCCAGTGCAATGTCTGGCATGACTTGCATGCATGCATGTGTGCTGGCATGCAGGCAAAGGATGGTGGGGCTCCAAGGAGAATCCTGACTCAGCTGAGGGAGTGTATTCATGAAGTTTGAGAAAAGGAGAGGCAGGTGACATGTCCTGCCAAACACAAGTCCTAGTTGACTTATAACCAACCTGTGTGTAGTGGATGGCAATGGAGAGAGGAGCAGGATATGACTTAAGGTCTTTTAATGCCATGGCCCTATCCATGAATATCCATTAATAAGTCTTGATTGCTGACCATTTATGTTAGAAATTCCACCCCCACCACCCTTCCCTTGAAAGGAGACCTGGAAAGACAGTGGATAGAGACAAGAGCTAAAATTTCTTTCCCCTATACTGAGTTATTTTTAAGACACATGTACACCCATGGCTGATTCATGTCAATGTATGGCAAAACCACCACAATATTGTAAAGTAATTAGCCTACAATTATAATAAATATATTAATTTAAAAAAGAAAGTCTAAAGAAGTGATTTAATGAGGAAACCATCAATTTCCAAACTTTCTCTCAATAACAGGCAATGATCCATGAGAAAAGTTTAGCTTCCTTTCAACATAAGGATGTGTTCTGTGCAAGTTAAGAGGTCTTCAGCAGTCATCTGTTAGCAATGGCATGGTACACTAGACTGTGTACACATCACACTGCATAAATGCAAGGGAAATTGACACCACTGGGACCCAAACCATGGACAAAGCTCAAAGCAGAAGCCTGGCTGGAGTGACTGAAGGGGTGGCAGATAGTCTAGCTTACAGGCCAGTTCTAAAGTAATTGCCTGAAGCTCTAAGTTCTCTTCCAGAGCAATAGGAGAGAGCGCTGTAATGCTGACTTAGTGATACTGGTCATGAGCATAGGAAGACAACACATGTCACAGTCTTGCTTGCTTTAGATGAGAGAATGTATTTTAGAGTTTAGGATTTGCAAGACAAATTCAAATTCAAATGGCAACCACTGGGTACTTTCCCTTTCTCATCCTTGGATTGCCACCTCTGCCTATGTCAGGAAGGGAGAAAGCAAGTTAGAAAGAGGTTAAAGGTCTGGTTAAACTTGCACAGTTCATGTATGAAACAGCCTAAAGTCCCAGGGTTTCCAGCAACTCTGGTTATCATTAAGCAAGGGCATGTGACACACCGAGGAACAGGTACTCACAGGACAGAACTGTGAGTGTGTGGAAGCTTCCATGGATGAGCAAAAGCCTGTTTTCCTCATCTTGGTTAATCATTTCTCACCACATGTGATATTTATCAGAAATGCCTCACTAGCCACCAAATAGGTGATCGTTATTGATAAGACAAGAAAACAAAGCTGGAAGGAAAACAACCAGGCATGCAGAACAGCAGGCTGCCACTAATCTTCTCATCACCATAGTGGATCACCCAAGCCACTCTGCTCTCAAAGTTGGCTTTGAGTCAGCCTCCTTTGGAGACCTGCTGATTGTGTTACAAATACGAGTTTGACATGGAGCAGGCGAGGATTTTTCAAAACACATGTTCAGTGAAGAGGGAGGTCACAGCTTAAGTGAAATCAATGTGGGCTCTTGGCATGGCTCAGATCAAAAGACCTGGGGAGTAAAATCCCCTGGAAGGCCATGTAAATACACCTGCTGATAACCTTATTTCCCTCATCACCCTCCAGGTCTTCAGAGGTTTCTGGTTATGTGGGCCCTTCCTCAGGTACTGCCATCATCTTTTGGGGTTTTGGCTTCCTGCAGCATCCTCAAATATTTTCTATCATCCTCCCTATCATCTCTCTGCCCTGACACTGTCTTGTGGATAATCCTGGCAGCTGGCCCCACACAATGCTGCTCTTGGTAGCTGCAGAGCATTTGGAGGTAGAATCTTTTCCCGCAGCTTTTACCCCTGATGGTGGGGAGACTGTGTGCCAGGTGACACCAGGTAGAACAGATGGCCTCATTTTTTGCCTGGTTCCAATGGAAAGTCAAGTTCTTTCCCTCTGATGTCATGTATATCAAAAGCCACTCCTCCTAAGCAATGATATTTACTTAGATTAATTATTGCTGAACTCAGATTTGCATTGAAAGACAATTTAGATGTCACTACATTTTTTAAATGGAGTTTTTTCTATAAATTAAAAAGGCACATGGTAAAATAAATTCTAAAACTGTCAGAAAGGCACAAAATAAAAGATAAAGTCTCTCTTCTCTCACCTCTCCTAAAGGACACCGATAAACTTTCTTGCATATCCAGTCAGAAATATATTTATACCAATATTTATATACAGCTATGCTGGGAGGGATTGGGGGCAGGAGGAGAAGGGGACGACAGAGGATGAGATGGCTGGATGGCATCGCTGACTCGATGGACGTGAGTCTCAGTGAACTCCGGGAGTTGGTGATGGACAGGGAGGCCTGGAGTGCTGCGATTCATGGGGTCGCAAAGAGTCGGACACGACTGAGCGACTGATCTGATCTAATACTTTTACTAATTCCCAGAATTGAGGTAACACACTATATACTGTTCCTCACTCAGCTTTCTATTTTTATCAATAATTCATCTTGGATATAAAGATAAGTGTCATATAAGCAATATCATCTTATACTCTAATATTTTTACTGAAAATATACTATTTAATTACATAATGTACCAAGATTTATTTTATTAGGATTCCATAGATGGATGTCCGGGTTATTTCTGGTAACTATCATTACAAAGCTATGATGAAAACTGAAGGGTGCTTATTCCGGTACTTGGCCCTCTTCTGCTTACATCTAATAGCTTTGTTGACTCCATTCTCTTCCACGTGTGTGTGTGCTTAGTCACTCAGTGTGTTCGACTCTTTGCAATCCCAGGCTCCTCTGTCCATGGGGATTCTCCAGGCAAGAATACTGGAGTGGGTTGCTATGCCCTCTCCCAGGGGATCTTCCTAACCCAGGGGTCAAACCCAGGTCTCCCACATTGCAGGTGTGAATTCTTTACCATCTGAGCCACCAAAGAAGCCCTCTCCTCTTCTATAGCTCCTAGCAATTGTCCAGTACCTTACACCACTTTATTTCCTTCTAGAATTTGGTATGTCTAAGATAACCCATCTATTTCTTACATCTTACTTCCTGTCCCAAACTAGACTATAAAGTGTAATAAAAGTAGACACTGATTTTTCTTTATTTTTGTATTACCAGCACCTAGAACAGTGCATGGCATATAGTGGGTGCTCAATAAAAACTTAAACAAAATGAACCTCATCAAATTTGGTAGAATGAACTTTCCTGAATGGAACAAAAACCTACAAGGCAAACTGAAAGAAAGCAAAAAGAAAATTTATCTCATGAACCTGGAAGCCTAGCCATGTGACAGGTTCTTTTGATCAGTGTCTCAATAATGTCACCAAGGACCCAAATTCTTCTCTTCTTTTTATTCTGTCATCCTCAGCCTGGGCTTCATTTTATGGATGGTTATGTGCTCACAAATGGCTACAGGATTTACAGGCATCACTGGCAGATATGATAACAGCCAGAAGAAGAAGGTAAACTATTCCTCTCTGTATTTCATTTATTGGCCGGTTAGGTCACATGCACATTTCAGAGTCACTCATCAGCAAGAGATGTGGAATCTGGCCTGGCTTAGACTAATATTACACCTTGAGCGAAACTGAAGTGAAGTCATTCATAAATGTGCACTGCGCTTGAGTTCTGGAGCCAGACTGAGCCGAGCTGGGCCCTGGGCCCTTGGCTGCAGTGCTGCAACGCTTGTACCCGGACATGCCTCTCCTCGAGCTACAAAATGCGAACAGGCTACACGGAACTAAAAATAACTGCATGCATGCACAGTTGGGGCAAATTCTGGACCAAAGGATACAAAAAGACAAAAAACCCAATTATCATTTCAGAAGAGTTGGGAGTAACAAAACATTGGGTGTCAGGAGCAAAAGCAGGGTACTGCACATGCCCCCGGCACTTAGCACCACAAATGAGTGGGAATCTACCTATGCCACCCCTCTGGCTGAGCCCTGGACACACCCCTACCATCACCCCATAAAAGGAACGAGCAAGGAAACCTGTTACTTGTCTTCCCTCTATCCTGCACCTGGTGCAAGAGCCCCAGTGAAGCCTTGCCTGAATTTCTTGTCTGGCCTTTCATCAGTTTCTACTGATTAGGGAAGGCCCTGGTCTGTATCAGAACCAACAGCCCTGGTGTTCCTAGATTATAAACCTAGCCACTGGCAAGGTAGCAGTTAGTTATACCTGAATGCAGCCATGAAATTTAAAGATGCTTTCTCCTTGGAGGAAAAGCTATGACAAACTTAGATAATGCATTAAAAAGCAGAGACATCACTCTGCCGACAAATGTCCATATAGTCAAAGCTATGGTTTTTCCAGTAGTCATGTATGGATGTGAGAGTTGGACCATAAAGAAGGTTGACAGCTGAAGAATTGATGCTTTCAAACTGTGGTGCTAGAGAAGACTCTTGAGAGTCCTTTGTACTGCAAGGATATCGAAGCTGTCAATCCTAAAGGAAATCAACCCTGAATATACAGTGGAAGAACTGATGCTGAAGCTGAAGCTCCAATTCTTTGTGAAGGGATGACTCACTGGAAAAGACCCTGAAGCTGGGAAAGATTGAGGGGAGGAGGAAAAGGGGACAACAGAGGAGAGATGGCTGGATAGTATCATTGACTCAATGGACATGAGTTTGCACAAACAGGGAGATAGTGAAGGACAGGGAAGCCTGGTGTGCTGCAGTCCATGAGATCATGAAGACTTGGACACGACTTAATGACTGAACAACAAACAAGTGGGACCAAAAGAGGGGCTAGAAGGATAGAACTGGGGGATTGAAGGAGCTAAATTGATCTGTAATAATAGAAAACATTTTCTGTTTCGTAGCAAAGATATGTATTTTCAGACTATATTCCTTTGGGGGACAACTTTCATTTCAAGGTCTGGGTTTAGAAATATATGTGACTAAAATCAGTGGCTTGTTTACGGTGAAGTGTGCATTTTTATTTGCTCAGTAGCCGTTCAGGAAGGCTGTGTGCACATGGGTTTCACCGCAGGCCAAGGCAGCTCAGAGGGAAAACCAAGATCCTGCTGGTTCTAAATATGTCACATAACTGCACCAGGCGCATCACTTCCACTCATGCACATTCAGCTGGCGCTCCCTTCTTCTCCTGCCTGGACCACCACGTTACCTGTGGACCGCTCCTCCCAGGGTCTTGGCCTTCTCTTGTCTCCCATCAGTTGGTTCTCCCCAAAGCAGCTGAGTGAGCTTTTGAAAATTAATCATCATTTCCCTGGCTCAAATGCTCACATAGCTTTTCACCTCACTCAGAATAAAGCACATTCCCCTTTTGGCAAGGGATAAATTAGGAGTTTGGGATTAATATATACACATTATACACACTGCTATCTAAAATAGATAACCAATAATGACATGTTATATAGCATAGAGAACTTCACTCACTGTTTTGTGATAACCTATAAGGGAAAAGAATCTGAAAAAGAATATATATATTTATTCTATGACTGAAAATATATACACACACACACACATATATGTATATGACTGAATCACTTTGCTCTACACCTAAAACACATTGCAATCAACTATACTTCCATAAAAAAATAAAATTGCAAAAACTGTATCTATAAAAATTTTATCTAAAGTATATATCTCCAAAATTTACAAAAAAAGCTCATGTGGCTCAATGTCAAAAACAACAACAACAAGAACAACACAACCCAATCAAAAAAATGTGCAGACGACCTAAATAGACATAAATGTAATTCAAAACTACAATGAGATATCATCTAATACCACTCAGAATGGCTATCATCAAAAAATCTACAAACAATAAGTGATGGAGAGGTTGTGGAGAAAACCAAACCCTTCTGTTATTGGGAATGTAAACTGCATTAGTTACTATGGAGAAAAGTATGGAGGTGCCTTAAGAAACTAAAAATATAGCTATTATATGCTATAGCAATCTTGCTGCTGAGCATATATCCACAGAAAAGCACGGATCAAAAGGATACATGCACCACAATGTTCATAGCATCACTATTTACAATAGCCAAGACATGGAAGCAAACGAAATGTCTGCCTGGCAAAAGATGGCTGCTTTGGAAAGTAGATACAGCTTCTCTAGAAAGTCAGACCTTCCTCTTCTGCAGGTGTGTGGGTATTGATGAGGAAACAGCAAGAAAGTTTCTGTGTGTCCAGAGAACTTTTAGGATTTCTCATTCCTTCACCATCTTGAATTTGCAGCTGGGCAGGCAGAAATGTCCTTCAAATGAGACTGAAACAGGGGCAAGTCCCAAAGCAGAACCATTGTGTATTAGAAAGAATTTTCAAGCCCTCTCTTAGTCATCTGTGTTTTCAAGACAGCAGCACAAGTAAAACTGGCTCTTCCTTGAAAATAAGATGTGGTACACACACACACACACACACACACACATACACACTGGAATATTACTAAGCCATAAAAAAGAATGAAATAATGCCATTTGCAGCAACATGGATGGACCTAAACATTGTCATACTGAATGAAGTCAGTTAGACAGAGAAAGACAAACATCATATGATACCACTTACATACGGAATCTAAAAGATATGATACAAACCAACTTATTTATAAAACAACAGACTCACAGACTTAGAGAACGAACTTAATGTTTGCCAGGGAAGAGTTGGCAGGAGGGCTAAATTTGGAGTTTGGGACTGACATGTACACACTGCTGTATTTAAACTAGATAACCAACAGTAATCTACTGTATAGTACAGGGAACATTGCTCAATATTTTGTAATAACCTAAATAAGGAAAGAATTTGAAAAAGAGTAGATGCGTGTATATGTATAACTGAATCAGTTTGCTGTACACCCGAAACTAACACAACATTGCAAATCAAGTATACTTCAATAAAATTAAAAACTAAGTAAAAAAATGATAGTTTTGAAAGGCTAAAGAAAAATGTTCTATTTACTATTTAAAGAACAAAAACAACAAAAAACCACGCTCTCCTTACCTTACATCCTTGACCCCTCCACCATGAAGTGATATGCCAGTGCCCTTGCCCTCATGTGCTTAATTCCAACCCCATGTGATGCTGTTCTTTACCCTTGAACATGCCAGGCTATCACTTTCTGAAGGTCTTTGCCCTGGACTTCCGGTTGGTCACAAGGCTGCCACTTTCAGCTTATTCAGGTCTCACCTCTAATATTACATTCTCCCTAGGCCACCTTGAGCTGCAGCGAAAGTGACTTGACCCCCATGTCCTAGTAACTCTTTATCTCATGGTTTATTTTTGTTTGCTCAGAATTTTATTACTATGTAATATCTTACACATTTGTTTACTAATTAATATTTAGTGTCTCACAATCAGAAGGTATACTCCTTGATGGTAGGGTTTTGTTTGGCACTTAATCCCCAGTGCCTAGAACAATGACTGGCTTAATTTATATTGGATTGTTTGATACTTGATAACAACAATGGCAATGTCTGCTCTTTTAATCAACCCCTTCTATCAATACATAGTATTTGTGCATCATATGTTGCATTTGAAGGCTCAGAAAAGAAATGACCCCCTAACAGGCATGATTTTCTGGAGAATAGAAAGGAGAGTGGGTACAGGCTTATACTATGTTTTAAAAGCTATGGTTTTTCCAGTAGTCATGTATGGCCTTCCCTGGTAGCTCAGTCAGTAAAGACTCTGCTTACAGTGCAGGAGACCTGAGTTTGATCCCTGGGTCTGGACGATCCCCCAGAGAAGGAAATGGCAAACCACTCCAGTATCCTTGCCTAGAAAATCCTGTGGATAGGGAAGCCTGGTGGACTGCAGTCCAAGGGATTGCTAAGAGTCGGGCATGACTGAGCAACTACCACACACACACACAGTCTTATAACCCTTGGGTCAAACAGTAAAGCACGGTCTGTCATGTGGAGGAGTGGCTCCAAGGTCAAGCCATTTTGACAGGACAAGTAAATAGGTATTAGGAGATACTAACACAGGCTTACAAAAACTACAAAAGAGAAGTCCCAAATTGCCATCAATCTTTCCCTCTTATAAAACAAATGATGCCCTCTTGCTGAAAGAGGTGCTAAGTCAGTCTATAAAACACACATCTTGGGGAGAAAGGGCAATGGAAGACAGAAGAAAAGGAAAGCTGTAATAGTGCTGCTGTTGCTGCTGCTAAGTCGCTTCAGTCGTGTCCGACTCTGTGCAGCCCCATAGACGGCAGCCCACCAGGCTCCCCGGTCCCTGGGATTCTCCAGGGTAACAGAGGAGAAATGTTTCAGGGGTTGGATGGTGATGCAACAACAGCTGCACACTGAGGGAAAAAGATGGGAGATGAAGGACATTTCTTAGGTCTGGATGGATAATGTGTCTAGCTGCTGCTGCTGCTGCTAAGTCACTTCAGTCGTGTCCGACTCTGTGCGACCCCATAGACGGCAGCCCATCAGGCTCCCCCATCCCTGGGATTCTCCAGGCAAGAACCCTGGAGTGGGTTGCCATTTCCTTCTCCAATGTATGAAAGTGAAAAGTGAAAGTGAAGTCGCTCAGTTGTGTCTGACTCTTAGCGACCTCATGGACTGCAGCCCACCAGGCTCCTCCGTCCATGGGATTTTCCAGGCAAGAGTACTGGAGTGGGTTGCCATTGCCTTCTCTGATGTGTCTAGCTATGGACATGTGATTTGGGTCACTTTTAATGCTGTTGAGTGGAGAATAGAATTCCTTTCTCATTACTTTTTTTTTTTGCCAGTTTATGGCATGTGGAATCTTTGTTCCCCAACCAGGGATTGAACCCACATCCCCTGTAGTGTGGCAGAATCTTAACCACTGGAGCACCAGGGAAGTCCATTTCTCATTGCTTCTGGATATTGATTATATTCGTATTATTTAACATAAAGTCCCTCTGTGACTGAACCACCTGGGTCCGTGAATTATAATGGTTACATTAAAAATACAACTTTAAAACATCTGACTGAGAATGGAGAATTTTTTTTTCTTTCATTAGTAGCTTGTCATTTGAAATTTAAGCAGAACCAAAAGACCGTTTGCTGGAGACTAAAGTATAAGTTATTTGCTAAAGTCTGATCCAACTCTCACCAGACCTTGACTCTAGTCTACTGCCAGGGAGAAAGAGCTTCTGGGAGGAGAACAGAAGGGACCTTTACATGTTCTTACAGGCAGACTCTGGGATGAAAGGTGGCCAGTTTGGGTATGGAAATGGGTATAGCAATAGGACACTGTTTCTGTTTTCCCGTCTAGAATTTCCTGCTGAATGACCTGCAGGGTGAAGAGAACGGAGGTGCAAGGAGACATGAGGAGCATGGGATCAGTTCTGGCCGGGCTTGGATGTGTGACCTCAGGTCGGTCTGTGTGCATGCATGCCGCCTGCATACAGGGGAGTGAAACTTTCTGTATGTTTGCAGATTCTAACCTCAGCAATAATGGTCCCCGGAATGAACTGAGCAAGCAAACAGGTGATGAACCAAATGCAATGAACAGATGAGAAGGGCACCGGATTGCAGAGGTGCCTTGTGACCATGTGAGTGTCCCTTCCCTCTCTGGACCTCACTACATTTATGTGTGAACGAAGAGGACTAGACAAGACATTCAGGCAGCTCTCCTCCCTTGGATATTCTTCTGGTTAGCAAAACTGCAGGTCAGTATGCTTTTGCTGTTGCATAATCCTCAGAAAACTTGAAACTTAGAATAACATTGGAATACAGAAATAAGGCAGAAGACAGCATCAAGAGAGAAACAAAAAGAAATGGGCAAGAAAGGCACAAATTAGAGTGTGGAAAATCATTAATTTGCTCAGGGAAAGAAAGTATTATTAAAAAAAAAACCCAGCAGATTTACTTCTGCTACAAATATTTCTGAGGTGAGGAACTGTAGATGAGAAATCTCTTTTTTCCCCTTTATTTCTTACTCTTCACGGCTAGTCTGAAAAATCTGACCTTCTTTAATGACACACGAGGCTCTCCACGATCTGCCCTGTCTTTGCTACTTTATCTCTCCATAATCCTTCCTGGTCTTCCGTTACTATGGCCACTTCAGAGGCTCTCACTTTGCACTTTGCACTTTGCTATCTGTATTAGTTTTCTCAGGCTGCTGTAGCAAAGCACCACAGCCTGGGTGGCTTAAACAACAGAAATTTATTCCTCACAGTTCTAGAGCTTCAGATGCTGGCTGTCCAAGATGAAGGTGCGGGCTGGTTTGACTTCTCCTGAGACCTTTCTCCTTAGCTTGCAGATGGCTGCCCTCTCACTGTGTCCTCGGGCGACCTTTTCTCAGCACACAGGAATCCCTGGCGTCTCTCCCTCTTCTTATAAGGACACCACTCATGTCAGATCAGAATCCCACCTGAGTGGCCTCATGTAACTTGATCATCTCTTTAAAGGCCCGACCTCCGATATAGTCACATTCTGAGGTACAGGAGATTAGAGCTTCGGTATATGAATTTTGGGACATGATTCATCCCCTCTCATCATCTTATGGACTTGGTTCACGTTTCTGCCTCCTAGAGTATCGTATCCCCTTTTCTTTCAAAATCCTATGCATCCTTTAATTCCATCTCAAAATGCTTTCCTCTTTTTCTTCCTTCACTTTTCACCCCCTCTCTCTGTAACTAGCTTTTCTTTTAATTGAAGAAGTAACACTTGTACACAGTATGCTAACAAAAACATAAAAGTGCTATCCTGTAGATGATAAAACTCTTTCACACCCCAAGTCCCCCATCCAGAGTGCCCCTCTGCAAGCAAACGGTTAATACCAGTTTGGAAAGTCTCTAATCCCATCCATGATACCCACATCCTGGCCATTAGACTACACTGCTTAGAGAGAAGAGATAATTCTAAGTGAGGGGTGGGCAAGGACATCAGACTGTTGAATAACTTCTTTTACAAGGTCCTTCCCAATCCCTGATGATTAGATCTGCCCATGAGCAGTGGGACTGAGAGCAGCCTGGAGCTTTATGATTCACGCAGACTTGGATATGAATACAAGCACTAGAATTTACAAGTTGCAAACTTTGGATAAAGTATTTCCATCCCTTCAGGCCTCTGTTTGCTTGACTATAAAGTAGGGACAATCATTATACCTTCTCTACCTGTGGGATGGAAAAAGAGATTGCTTCTGGAATGGCGTGTCAATGGCCAGCAGCAATGCTGCAGAAATGGCCTTTCTTTCCATCGACCTCTGTGCCTCTGCAGGACTCCATGACTTGGCCATGGCTTCTGCAGGTTGACTGCTCTCAACCAGTCCCGTGGTTCCAGGGCCCAGGTAGGTGTAGCTTTACGTCTTTGAAGACCCCACTGATTCTAACTATGTACCTATTTAGGCAGTAAATAAACATTCAAATCAATTAAAAACTGAATCTGTCTGGTACAGAAAAAACAAAGTGTTCTGTTTTATGGCAGAAAGACGTGGGAGAGTAACCCAGTTCTGTCATCTAAATGAGCTGTGGCCTCAGGCAAGTCATTTAAGCCGCTTTCATCCTCAGGTTTCTTATCTGTAGAGTGTGGGTGGCCATCTCTACCTCATGGGGCTTGTGGGAGGGAAACAGAGAAGCCCAGAGCTGCTGCAGGACAATCATAGAATGAGGAGGACCTTTCTTACCAGTTTTTGCTTTCCCTTCCCCGTGAAATTCCCCCTTTAGGACAGCATCCTTGTGGCCACTATTTGTGTCCTCTCCTTATCCTGAGAGCTCACCGGGCTGGAGGGAAGATAAGAAACTAAAGTGTGTGCAATTATTGTCAGAGTTACTCTTTCCCTAAGTTCTGACAGTCTGAAACTGCCTTGCTGAAATTTTCCGTTGCATAGTCAAATTGACTTGTATGAGTCATCTCTATGGTAATCATTAGAGAAAGCTCCACATGATAATTTATTTAATGATGGAATCCACGTTGTTCTGCTGTCCTCCTAATACACAGTCAGCAACTTAGCAGCAGGACATCAGTCAATTTGTGATTCTTTTGGGTCCACTCAGTATCTTCTGTGCAGTTTTTAACTATAGCGTCCAGTTCTCTGTCACCTCATTTGATATTCCAGAACCTCCCGTTTGAGGTTTTAACTGAAATCTATTCAGGATATAGGGGCTGCCTAGGTGGCTCAGTGGTAAAGAATCCACCTACCAATGCAGGAGACATGGGTTTGATCCCTGAGTCAGGAAGATCCCCTGGAGAAGGAAATGGCAACCCATTTGAGTATTCTTGCCTGGGAAATTCCATGGATGGAGGAGCCTTGTGGGGAAAGCACCCTGGACAGCAAGAAGATCAAAGTAGTCAATCCTAAAGGAAATCAACCCTGAATATTTGTAGGAAGGACTGATGTTGAAGCTGAGGCTCCAATACTTTGGCCCTCTGATGCAAAGAGCTGAATCATTGGAAAAGACCCTGATGCTGGGTAAGATTGAGGGCAGGAGGGAAAGGAGGTCACAGAGGATGAGATGGCTGGATGGCATCACCAACTCAACGGACATGAGTTTGAAAAAACTGGGAGATAGTGAAGGACAGTGAAGCCTGGCATGCTACAATCCATGGGGTTGCAAAGAGATATGACTTAATGACTGAACAACAACAAATGGCAAAGCATGTCATGCACTTACTCTCTGATCCCATTGCATGTCCCCAACTCCCAGATTGTATTCTGAATTATTGTTGTTGTTTAGTCACTAAGTCATGTCTGACTCTTTACAATTCCAGGGACTATAGCATGCCAGGCTCCTCTATCCATGGAATTTCCCAGGCAAGAACACTCAAATCGGTTGCCATTTCCTTCTCCAGGGGATCTTCCTGACTCAGGGATCAAACCCATGTCTCCTGCATTGGTAGGTGGATTCTTTACCACTGAGCCACCTAGGCAGCCCCTATATCCTGAATAGATCTCAGTTAAAAACAGGGAGATCAGCTTTGAAGTACTAGTCAGGCAGGCCACCAGGCAGGCTTGTGGTAAGTGTGTGAGCAGGCAGATAGATTTAAAAGGAAGAGACAAAGTTTCTCCAGAACAGTGGTTCTCAGATATTTTTAGTCTCAGGATTTCTTCACATTTGTAAAAATTATTGTTTATATGGGTTATATATACCAATAGTTATCACATTAGAAATTGTATAAAGAAGTTAAATTGTTGTGAGTTTATTTAAAAATAGCAATAATAAGCTGTTAACATCAGCACATTAATAATGCAAATCATGTGGCCTCTGGAAAACTCCATTTTACATTTAAGAAAGAATAAAAGTGAAAAGTCAGTTAATGCCAGTATTATTATAAAAGGTTGATCTCATGAACCTCCAAAATGGGTTTTTGAGGACCTTTGAGAGCACTGGTCCAGACAAGGACACTGGAGGTTAAAGGGCTGAGAGAGAGGGAAAGAGAGAATGTGTTTCTGTGTTTCTGTGATATACATGAATCTTTCTCTCTTTTGGTAATAATGATAGCACATTGTTTACTTTGAATTAGATACCATGCTAATTCACAGTTATTATTTCATTTAATCACATAACAACTCATAAGAGGCAATACTATTATTACATGGATTTTAGAGACTAAGAAGCAAGACAGATTTGAAAGAGGTTAAAACTCAAAATGAGGCCAAATTTTTGTGACAAATATCAGAAAAGAACAAATCAGGTTTCTAATGCAAACTTCTGTGAGGTATATGCTAAAGCATGTAGACAGAAAACAAAAAGACTTGAGGAATACTCTCCTACAAAAACTTCCAGGTTAAAGGTTATTTAACCCTGGAGGATGACAAGAACAACTTCCTGGTTAGGTTCCAGGGAGATGGGGGGAGCTGGCTGTAGTGCATGCTATCACATGCTGTCCACAGCCTCCTCAGAGCTAAGTCACCCAATACTAACTGCTGACTGCTGTCAGTGGTTCCTCTCTGGGAATTATTCTCAAAAAGAGGGCTGTTGACTATGGAAGGTAGTATGGAGAGTCCTCAAAAAACTAGGAATAAAACTACCATCAGTTCAGTTCAGTTCAGCGCAGTTACTCAGTTGTGTCCGACTCTTTGCCACCCCATGAATTGCAGCATGCCAGGCCTCCCTGTCCATCACCAACTCCCAGAGTTCACCCAAAATCACATCCATCGAGTCAGTGATGCTATCCAGCCATCTCATCCTCTGTCGTCCCCTTCTCCTCCTGCACCCAGTCCTCCCAGCATCAGGGTCTTTTCCAATGAGTCAACTCTTCGCGTGAGGTGGCCAAAGTACTGGAGTTTCAGCTTTAGCATCATTCCTTCCAAAGAAATCCCAGGGCTGATCTCCTTCAGAATGGACTGGTTGGATCTCCTTGCAGTCCAAGGGACTCTCAAGAGTCATCTCCAACACCACTGTTCAAAAGCATCAATTCTTCAGCACTCAGCTTTCTTCACAGTCCAACTCTCACATCCATACATGACCACTGGAAAAACCATAGCCTTGACTAGATGGACCTTTTTTGGCAAAGTGATGTCTTTGCTTTTGAATATGCCGTCTAGGTTGGTCATAACTTTCCTTCCAAGGAGTAAGCGTCTTTTAATTTCATGGCTGCAATCACAATCTGCAGTGATTTTGGAGCCCCCCAAAAAATAAAGTCTGACACTGTTTCCATTGCTTCCCCATCTATTTCCCATGAAGTGATGGGACTAGATGTCATGATCTTCGTTTTCTGAATGTTGAGCTTTAAGCCAACTTTTTCACTCTCCCCTTTCACTTTCATCAAAAGGCTTTTTAGTTCCTCTTCACTTTCTGCCATAAGGGTGGTGTCATCTGCATATCTGAGGTTATTGAGATTTCTCCTGGCAATCTTGATTCCAGATTGTGCTTCCTCCAGCCCAGCGTTTCTCATGATGTACTCTGCGTATAAGTTAAATAAGCAGGGTGACAAACACAGCCTTGACGAACTCCTTTTCCTATTTGGAACCAGTCTGTTGTTCCATGTCCAGTTCTAACTGTTGCTTCCTGACCTGCATAGAGGTTTCTCAAGAGGCAGGTCAGGTGGTCTGGTATTCCCATCTCTTTCAGAATTTTCCACAGAAAGGCAATGTCAAAGAATGCTCAAACTACTGCACAATTGCACTCATCTCACATGCTAGTAAAGTAATGCTCAAAATTCTCCAAGCCAGGCTTCAGCAATACATGAACCGTGAACTTCCTGATGTTCAAGCTGGTTTTAGAAAAGGCAGAGGAACCAGAGATCAAATGGCCAACATCCGCTGGATCATTGAAAAAGCAAGAGAGTTCCAGAAAAACATCTGTTTCTGCTTTATTGACTATGCCAAAGCCTTTGACTGTGTGGATCACAATAAACTGTGGAAAATTCTGAAAAACTACCATATGACCCCACAATCCCACTACTAGGCATATACCCTGAGGAAACCAAAATTGAAAAAGGTACAAAGGTACCCCAATGTTCATTGCAGCACTATTTACAATAGCTAGGACATGGAAGTAACCTAAATGCCCATTGATAGATAAATGGATAAAGAAACTGGTACATATATACAATGGAATATTAGTCATAAAATGGAGCATATCTTAGACAGTTCTAATGAGGTAGATGAACCTAGAGCCTATTACACAAAATGAAGTAAGTCAGAAAGAGAAAAACAAACATTGTATATTAACACACATGTGTGTATGTGTATATATATGTGTGTGTGTGTGTGTGTGTGTGTGTGTGTATATATATATATATATATCTGTGTGTGTATATATGGAATCTAGAAAGATGGTACTGATGAACCTATTTGCAGGAGAGCAATGGAGACACAGACATGGAAAACAGGCTTATGGACAAGGGTGCAGGGGAGGAAGGAGAGGGTGAGACGAATGGAGAGAGTAACATGGAAACATATGCTACCATATATAAAATAGATAGCCAATGGGAATTTGCTATATGATTCAGAGAACTCAAACCAGAGCTCTGCAACATCCTAGAGGGGTGGGAAGGGGTATGAGGTGGGAGAGAAGTTTAAGAAGGAGGGAACCTATGTATACCTGTGACTGACTCCTCTTGATATATGGCAGAAACCAACACAATACTGTAAAGTAATTATTCTTCAATTAAAAATCAATAAATTTCCAGTTTTTTAAGGAATCTCCACACTGTTCTCCATAGTGGCTGTACTAGTTTGCATTCCCACCAACAGTGTAAGAGGGTTCTCCAGCAATCCCACTGCTGGGCATACACACTGAGAAAACCAGAATTGAAAGAGACACGAGTACCCCAATGTTCATCGCAGCACTGTTTATAATAGCCAGGACATGGAAGCAACCTAGATGTCCATCAGCAGATGAATGGATAAGAAAGCAGTGGTACATATACACAATGGAGTATCACTCAGCCATTAAAAAGAATACATTTGAATCAGTTCTAATGAGGTGGATGAAACTGGAGCCTATTATACAGAGTGAAGTAAGCCAGAAAGAAAAACACCAATACAGTATACTAATGCATATATATGGAATTTAGAAAGATGGTAACAATAACCCTGTGTACGAGACAGCAAAAGAGACACTGATGTATAGAACAGTCTTATGGACTCTGTGGGAGAGGGAGAGGGTGGGAAGATTTGGGAGAATGGCATTGAAACATGTAAAATATCATGTATGAAATGAGTTGCCAGTCCAGGTTCGATGCACGATACTGGATGCTTGGGGCTGGTGCACTGGGACGACCCAGAGGGATGGAATGGGGAGGGAGGAGGGAGGAGGGTTCAGGATGGGGAACACATGTATACCTGTGGCGGATTCATTTTGATATTTGGCAAATCTAATACAGTTATGTTAAGTTTAAAAATAAAATAAAATTTAAAAAAAATTAAAAAAAAAATCAATAAATTTACATGTATATATAAAAAGAGGGCTGTTAGTCCAAGGTCACACCGATTCCCCTGGCTAATTAGCTGTTATATAAAAGCCCTTACCACAAGGAAGGACAATTCTGAAAGGCCATCCAATTGCAGATATCCCCAGAAGATCTGAGGGGGGCCTTTCCTGCTTTTGCATTACTGTCCAATACCTCCCTTGGCCCAGGCCTGCTGCCTTCATTCTCCTGAAGGTGGTCCTGAGGGCACTTCTCAATCAATATCCCGCCACCAAATCTCCTTTTCAGAGTCTATTAACCAGAGAACTAATCTGAGACAAATTCCCAAGTCTTCCACCATTCAGAATAGTTCACCCCAATTCCTTTTAAGTATTAGGTCTCTGTAGGGTTAATATTAAGCCTCTTTAACCTCCACAACCAACAGAATAGTCCTGATTTATGCTTATCCATCCTTGCAGTGATAGTCTTTTCATTTCAGGTTGGACACTTTAGCTTTCGACCGTTCTTTCTATGAGTGGAAATCGGTCTGCCTGGTATCCATGCACTGTTATTAGTTTATCATGGGGAACTTTTCAGATCCACCATTCATTCTTGCACAATGGGCTGCACACACATTACAGTCTGGGTGGATATATGAGAACCTCATCAGTCAGCGAGCTAGAAGAGACAGCATTTTAGGTGCTTCCTCATCCCAAGGTTTTCTGATTTTAGGAAAGTTTTTCTGGTACACTGTTCATAATAGACAGTCCCCCCACTTGCCAACCTCTACCTTCCATGCAGACTTGGATGCCTCATGCCATGGAGAGGTGATAGCCTAACAAACTTCTTCTGATTCTTATTCTGTTTTCTATTGTAGCCCAACAGGGGTTGGAGATATAAGGCCACTTAGCTTCATGGTTTTCAGTTTGACCTCAGATACTGTCTTTCCTGTGAACCAACTTACTTTTGTGCAGACTCATCATCCCTGCTGTGCTCTGGAATTGGGACAATTTTCAGTGTTATTTTTAATCACATAGCACTCAGGGAGATAATGATATTGATTAAAATATGAGTCTAAGAAAGGTACTTCACTTGGAGAAGGATGCATGGAAGAACTGTGTCTTAACTCCAAAACCCCACTAGGTGGCATTTCATTAAA
Organism: Bubalus bubalis; assembly: GCF_019923935.1. Classification (NCBI taxonomy): domain Eukaryota; kingdom Metazoa; phylum Chordata; class Mammalia; order Artiodactyla; family Bovidae; genus Bubalus; species Bubalus bubalis. Next base: position 38,206,070 of record NC_059165.1, on the reverse strand, counting down.
GCAGTACTGCTACTGTGCTTATTAGAGGTAATTGTACATGATATTATTCTTAAAGGGATACTAGTAAACTCCTCAAAGATTTAAATGTCCACATTTCCATAGTAGAGTGAGGATTCTAAAACAAAAGCGTGTCTTGTTTTTTAAGATAAAATACCCAGATCCATGCCTGGCAAATTTAGGTCAGCCTAAAGAGAGAAGGCGATGGCACCCCACTCCAGTATTCTTGCCTGGAAAATCCCATGGATGGAGGAGCCTGGTGGGCTGCAGTCCATGGGGTTGCAAAGAGTCGGACACGACTGAGTGACTTCACTTTGACTTCTCACTTTCATGCATTGGAGAAGGAAATGGCAACCCACTCCAGTGTTCTTGCCTGGAGAATCTCAGGAACGGGGGAGCCTGGTGGACTGCCGTCTATGGGGTCGCATAGAGTCGGACACGACTGAAGTGACTTAGCAGCAGCAGCAAAGAGAGAATGGAGACTCAAGATTTTTAACCTGGATTCCAATATTAATTTATTTACGTGACCTTGTGCAAACTCAGAGAAGGCAGTGGCACCCCACTACAGTACTCTTGCCTTGAAAATCCCATGGACGGAGGAGCCTGGTAGGCTGCGGTGCATGGGGTTGTGAAGAGTTGGGCACGACTGAGCGACTTCACTTTCATGCATTGGAGAAGGAAATGGCAACCCACTCCAGTGTTCTTGCCTGGAGAATCCCAGGGACGGGGGAGCCTGGTGGGTTGCACAGAGTTGGACACTACTGAAGCGACTTAGCAGCAGCAGGAACAGTGCAAGTTATTTTCCCTCTCTGGGCTGATTTCTTCTTTTATATAAGGGGAGAGAGCAAACAAGACAATCTTCTAAGGTCTTTTTATTTCTGCTACTCGTAATTCAATTTCATTCATTAATGTTTTTAAAGGACAAGCTTTTAATACCTTCATCACCAAATTTTTAATGAAGATAAAACTTGACTGTTGATTTGTTTATAAAATACTTACTATGAAACATTATTGTGATTTTAGGAAATTCTAATTTTTATTGTTGAAGAAGACCTGTCAGAGGCAGTTTTTCCTCACATTAAGTTTCAGAATCTTTTATTTCAAGCCAAACAGTTTCAGTGGTCAACAACATTTTTTCTACCCTTTCAAGCCATTGTGGAATGAGCATCTTTGAAACTTAGAGAAACTCATCTTGGAGAGCAAGAGAGATCTTCACGGATTATTATCAGCATTAGACAGGAGAAGTGCACTCAATAGTCTTGTCCAGTTCTCCTGAAACACCCTCTTTAAAGTTTCCATTTTTCAGGTTGCTTTTACCTGAATTATAGCAGATGCCACTAAACAGAGGCTTATAATATTGTACAATGTCATATAGTTTTTTTCCATCTTTCTACCTCTAAGCCTTAATAAAACAGAAGGGATAGTGTCTTCAGAACCTAAGCTCCTATGGACCTGTGGATTCCATCTCAGGGGAAGGCAGTTTTAATTCTTTGAGAGGATTACTGCTCTCCTGTGGACATTGAATAATGCTGCATTGATTCCATGGTTTGAAATCTGTGTCTTCCTCACTTTCACTGTTCCCTTACCCCAGAGTCACAGAACTTAGGGCTATCGAGGTCAGAAAGAACCTGGCTGGTTGACTGGCTCTATGTTTTTCAACAGGTATTCCATGAAACAAGAGCCACTGGGAAAAAGAAACGGCTCTTTTTTTTTTTTTGTCAAATAAGCTTCAGGAACTCTTCAAAGAATTGTTATGGAGAACATCAGCATTTTAACTCTCTGGGGTTTCTACAGTAAAGGGACTTGTTCGTAGAACCCTTTGTTTGGCAAACCTGTGAAATGTCTCTTTAGGGCTTCCCAGGTAGTGCTAGTTAGTGGTAAAGAACCTGCGTGGCAATGCAGGTTAGACTTAAGAGACTCGGATTTGATCCCTGGGTTGGGAAGATCCCTTGGAGGAGGGTACAGCAACCCACTACATGGACAGAGGAGCCTGGCAGGCTTAAGTCCTTAGGATTGCACAGAGTCGGACACAACTGAAGCGATTTAGCATACAACATGAAATGCTTTGGAGAGACAGAGCTAATTTAACAATTTTATGTTATGAATAATGAAGAAACAGTTCTGTCAAGAATAAAGTCAAAGAGAAAAACTCTAACTTTAAAAGTACATGCACCCCAATGTTAATAGCAACAATATTTACAAAAGTCAAGACATGCAAGCAACCTAAATGTTCATTGACAGATGAATGGATAAAGATGCAGTACATATATGCAATAGAATACTACTCAGTAATAAAAAAGAATGAAACAATACCATCTGCAGCAACATTGAGACTATCATACTAAGTGAAATAAGTCAGAGAAAGACAAATATCTTCTGATATCACTTATATGTGGAATCCAAAAAATGATACAAATGAAATCATTTATAAAACAGAAATAGACACAGAAAACAAGCTTATGGTTACCAAAGGGGAAAGGAATAAATTGGAATTTGAGATTAACAGATACAGACTACTATATATAAAATAGATAAACAATAGATAAACAATATAGGTCCTTGTGTATAGCACAAGGACCTATATTCAATATCTTGTAATAACCTACAATGGAAAAAATCTGAAAAAGAATATATATATATAAACTAAATCACTTTGCTGTAATGTGAAACACTGTAAATCAACAATATTTCAATTAAAAAATAAAAACTAAAAAAGAATAACATGGAAAGTTCCATTATCATATAAAATAGATATCCAATGGGAATTTGGTGTATGGCTCGGGAAACAAACAGCAGCTCTGTATCAACCTAGAGGGGTGGGATGGAGAGGGAGATGGGAGGGAGGGTCACAAGGGAGGGGCCATATATATACCTATGGCTGATTCATGCTGAGGTTTGACAGAAAATAACACAATTCTGTAAAGCAATTATCCTCCAATAAATAAATAATAATAATTAAAAAAGGATAAAGTCAAGAATTTAGTCACACTAAAAATGTAGAGGAAGCATTGGACTCAGAACATTGGCTTTTAGCTCTGTTATTTTTCCCCATACATTTCAATTGCAGATCCAAATCTAGAAAATCCTCTACACTTTTTCAAAATGAAATATGAATTGCACACATTTTAAAACAAAAATGGCCCCGGACAATGTTACTTACTGTTATTTTACTAGTGAGCAAAGAAAGACAGAGGTTATGTGAGAGGCTGGGTGACCTTCTCAAGATCATACAACTAAGTACAAGCAGAACTAGAGACAAGAGGTGAATTTGCTTCATGTCTATCTTGCTATGGTATGCATACTTATGTCTTTTGTTCACATTAACCTGTGCCTTTGAATTAAGAATGAACATTACGTCTGTCATTCTGTACATGTGTTATTATCAACCATTAAAAAATTCAGTTGAATGAACTTGCTCCTTTTGCCTTAATGGAAGGTGACAGAAGTACAGATACGTTTTGATGGCACTATTTTGACAGGGAAGAACTAATAAAAATAAGTATCAGAATGAAAAATGTCAGATACATAACTTTGAACTCATGTTCTTTAAAGTTTGGCTTGGCTTATACCAACCAAATTAGTGAGAAATTGTGTTCTTAAAATTAAAAAAAAAAATCTAATTATAGCCCTGGGTAGCAGTGCCACAGGGCCCAAATATTAAAAATAATAATAATTATAGAAATACAGGCAGATGACATTCACTAAGTATTTGTGCGGTGCCAGACACTATGCTGAGGACCCATATACATCTAATCTTTGCAATAACTCTACAAGGTAGGCATGCTTGTTTCCTGGATGTTCAAGCTAAAGCTCAGGAAGGTTAACAGATTGGTAAAAGGTCACACAGTAGCAAGTGGGAGAAATAGGATCTGAACTTGTGAAGTCAGTTTCTAGAGTCAGTGTCCTTAACTAATTTACAATTTTTAAATGCCACACTGAAAAGCAAATCTGAAAATATCATATGGAAATATCTTCCTTCTTTGAGAGCCCTCTTGCTCAGCAGGAAATGTGAATCCCTATCCTTCCCTCCATTTATGTCAGTGAGTTCATTGCTGGCCACTCCCTAGATAAGACTGTACTGCCTTTTATTTTAAGAACCTCGTAAAAAATGAATATAAGCAGAGACATCACTTTGCCCACAAAGATCCATACAGTCAAAGCTATGATTTTTCTAGTAGTTATGTATGGATGTGAGAGATGGACCATAAAGAAGGTTGGGAGCTGAAGAATTGGTGCTTTCCAATTGCAGTGCTGAGGAAGACTCTTGAGATTTCCTTGGACAGCAAGAAGATCAAACCAGTCAATTCTAAAGAAAATCAACCCTGAATATTCATTGGAAGGACTGATGCTGAAGCTGAAGCTCCAATACTCTGGCCACCTGATGTGAAGAGCTGACTCATTGGAAAAAACTCTTATGATGGGAAAGATTGAGGGCAGGAAGAGAAGGGGGTGATAGAGGATGAGATGGTTGGATGGCATCACTGACTCAATGGGCATGAGTTCGAGCAAACTCTGAGAGACAGTGAAAGACAAGGAAGCCTGGCACGCTCATGTTCATGAGGTCATGAAGAGTCAGACACAACTTGGTGAATGAACAATAAAGCATTTCTAGTTTCATATATAATGGAATTACATGGGTTGGAGAAGGAACTGGGCTGAAAGCAAATTTTCCTGCTCTGAGAAGAAAGAGTTTGCCAAAAAAGAAAAAAAAATGACGTTGATAAAATGACCTTAAGTGTAGTCTGCATAAGAAAACTGGTCTATCAAAAAATATTTGTCTGATTTCATTTGTACAAGGTACCTAGAATAGTCAAATTCATAGAGTTAGAATGTACACTGGGAGATATCAGTGGGGATGAGGAGTTAGTGTTTAATGTGGACAGAGTGTCTGTTTGGGAAGGTGAAAATTCAGGAGATGGATTATCATGAGAATTTCACAACAAAGTGAATGCACTTAGTGCCACTGAACTATACAATTAAAATAGCATGTTTTATATTATGTGACTTTTACTGCAATTAAAAAAAAAAAGTGGTCTACTGTAAGTTGGCATTTCTCCAAAATGTGCTCATATCCAGGATGCTGGTTCATCTAAACATCCCCTGTAACAACCTTTGTTTGCTTTCTCTTATGACCAAGGTGATGGTAGAAGCTCCCTTGCCTCTCGGAGAACAACCAGCCCTTGTTTAAATGCTGGTTCCATGGCTCAGGGAAGGCTGGTGTCACCAAAATTTCTAGGAGTTCTCAGGAGCTTGCTTCCTCCTGGTGACTTCTGTCTTGAGGTCTGCAGCCATTGTGGTCATTGGCCTCTTTCCAAGGAAATAAAGCTCCTCCCATATTGCGAGTTAGATCACCTTACCGGAGGGTCAAAGGGGAGAGCACACACTGTGTCCTGCAAAGCTTTCTGCCACCTCTGCCCTCTCTTCTCCCCTCTTCTCCCCCCACCCTCTCCTCTTTCCCTCTTAGGAATAAACTTCCTTTCCTGTCACTAGCAGCTTGCTCTGCCCTTCTCTGAAGGCTCCCTATAAGCTGACATGCATTCCCCACAGCCACTCAATGACCCAAAGACAGCCTCTCATGGCATTCTTCCAAGATATGTGCTTTGCTCTGTAATAAATTCTGTAGCATACCCCTGAGAATAAAATTTTCTCTACTTGCTGTAACCATATGTGCTTGAAAATAGAAAAATCATGTCTTATGTTTTAAATTCTGTGCTTTTGACTGCTCACCAATGCACTCAATCTAATCTTCCTGCTTATTTAATGCTAATACTTTGCAAAGAAAATGTTCCTATTTTTTAAAAAAATACTATGCTTTTAAGTTATCTCTTATTTCATGTCTCCTTGCCATTCTTATAAGAAGAGAGTGGCATTAGATGTTGCTTAATTTTCTTTAAAGATGAACAAAAAATGAGACCCAGGGAGGTGAAACAGGTTGTCAGAATTCAACCTGTCACGTGTCTGGCACCAGCACCCATGTTCTTTCTGGATGTACTCCTTCACATCTGACGTGCTTTCCCCAAAACATAGCTTAGAGCATCGTAGGTTTCAGTGGTGTGTATATACAGCAGCAAACTCTGCAGTGCAGTTCTCGGGCTGGTGAAAATGTTAGTCATTCAGTCAAGTTTGACTCTTTGCAACCCAGTGGACTGTAGCTCGCCAGGGTCTTCTGTCCATAGGATTCTTCAGGCAAGAATAGTGGAGTGGGTTGCCATTTCCTTCTCCAGGGGATCTTCCAGGGATAGAATCTGGGTCTCCTGCTTTTCAGGCAGATGCTGGAGCCCACCTTAAAGAGAGAGAAAGATTAGACAAAGGGAGCAAAGACAAAGAGACAAAAAAAAAAGTCTTCATCATTACTAGCCATCCATGGGCTTTGGTTAAGTTATCTGGGAGCAATTTTTCTTCATACTGCAGGAGGCATGTGCTTTTAAATTTAATCAGATCATGATTCAAGTTGAAATAGCTTCCTTTTGCTCTTGGGTCAAGATTCAAACTTCTGTACTTGCCCTGCCTCTTTTTCTTCCTCACCTGAGTTACCTGTTCCCTCCTTTGATCAACTCCAGACAGCTGGCTTCTTTGCATTTCTGCAAATAAGCCGTGCTACCTTCTGTCCCAGGGTCTCTCCACATGCTCCAGTCTCCTAGTCTAAAATTACATCCTCTCATCCCACCTGCCACCTTTCCACCTGGTCGACTTCTTTTGGTTCTATGATTTCCATTTATTTGTCTTCTCTTTTGAAAAGCTCTTCCCACCAGCCTGTCTTGAAGAGAATTCCCCCCATTTTGCCCTATTTGTATTGATATTGTTTTTTATAGTCTCTTGTTCCCATGAACCCTTGTTAAGCTCTGAGAGCAGTGCTCAATGTAGTTCCTGGCAAATAATAAGCTTGCAATAAATAATTCTGCATGAGTGAATGAATGAATGAGCAAGGCAGCATGGAAGATACACTTTTCTGCCTGTGCTCAGCTCATATATTTGCCCACCGCACAAATGCCTGGTAGACTCCCCAGTCGTGCATATATTAAGGGAAACCAGAGTTTGCGCTGAGAGGCCCTGCCATCTGACACTTAAAATGGAATGCAAAGTTGTCTGGGAGGCAAGTTTGGAGCACCATAACTGAGCACAGACTTTGTCTTTGGCAAACCTTCTTACCTACCACCTTCCAGAATCTCCTTAAGGCTGCCTAACACGTTCTGCGCCCAATATATCATGATGACCCTTTAAGCTGCCAGGTCAGTGGTATTAAAACATGCATGGCTCCTCCATCCTGCTGTGGTCCCAGTGATTGCCGGGCCCTGATTTTGCAATTTCTGAAAGAACTGCAAGGACTCTTGGGATTAATAGCTGAATTTAATGTTTGTTTATCATGAATTGAGAAGGCCAATCTGCCTATTTCCTCCTAAAAGGGAAAACATTTTTAAAATTATACGTTAGAATACTTATTCCAATTCCCCTCAACCTTAAGAACCCACACAAGCCTGAAAAATGCCTGAACTTACCCAGTCTTATTGTTTAGTTAGTTCAGTTCAGTAGCTCAGTTGTGTCCAGCTCTTTGCGATCCCATGAATTGCAGCACGCCAGGCCTCCCTGCCATCACCAACTCCCGGAGTTCACTCAGACTCACGTCCATCGAGTCAGTGATGCCATCGGGCCATCTCATCCTCTGTCGTCCCCTTCTCCTCCTGCCCCCAATCCCTCCCAGCATCAGAGTCTTTTCCAATGAGTCAACTCTTCGCATGAGATGGCCAAAGTACTGGGGTTTCAGCTTTAGCATCAGTCCTTCCAATGAACACCCAGGACTGATCTCCTTTAGGATGGACTGGTTGGACCTCCTTGCAGTCCAAGGGACTCTCGAGAGTCTTCTACAACACCACAGTTCAAAAGCATCAATTCTTCGGTGCTCAGCTTTCTTCACAGTCCAACTCTCACATCCATACATGACCACTGGAAAAACCATAGCCTTGACTAGATGGACCTTTGTTGGCAAAGTAATGTCTCTGCTTTTCAATATGCTATCTAGGTTGGTCATAACTTTTCTTCCAAGGAGTAAGCGTCTTTTAATTTCATGGCTGCAGTCACCATCTGCAGTGATTTTGGATGTAAATAGTTTTTCTGTCTCTCATCTTGTCATGTAATCACACAAATTCACATACTGTCATGTAAACAATGTTGCATTATTATTTAGCTATTTTAGGGGGGTGCATGTGTGTGTGTTTTCTGTCTCTTTATGGTGTTCCTTGAGTATAAGAACATACGCACTTCATTTATAAACCCCATAGTGTTTAGCTTGGTCCCAGACATTCCTTAAGACCTCAAAGAGGTAGGTCCCAAAATGATATGTCACAGTTTGGGTTCTACAGAAGCAGACAAAGAGATGAAGTTCGGTTTGCAGGTTCACTTGCTCTTTGGAAGAAAAATTATAACCAACCTAGACAGCATATTAAAACGCAGAGACCTTACTTTGCCAACTGAGGTCCATCTAGTCAAGGTTATTGTTTTTCCAGTGGTCATGTATGGATTTGAGAGTTGGACTGTGAAGAAAGCTGAGCACCAAAGAATTGATGTTTTTGAACTGTGATATTGAAGACTCTTGAGAGTTCCTTGGACTGCAAGGAGATCCAACCAGTCAATCCTAAAGGAAATCAGTCCTAAATATTCATTGGAAGGACTGATGCTGATGCTGAAGCACCAATACTTTGGCCACCTGATGTGAAGAACTGACTCATTGGAAAGGACCTTGATGCTGGGAAAGATTGAAGGTGGGAGGAGAAGGGGACGACAGAGGATGAGATGGATGGATGGCATCACCAACTTGATGGACATGAATTTGAGCAAACTCTGAGAGTTGGTGAAGGACAGGGAAGCCTGGCGTGCTGCAGTCTATGGGGTTGCAAAGAGTTGGACATGACTGAGCGACTGAATTGAACTGAACTGAACTTGCAGGATATTTGTCAGGGATCAATGCATGTGGAAGGAAGGTGGAAGAAGACTTGGGCAGATGGAGAAGTCCAACTGAGTTGCAGACCATACAAAGCCTCACTCAACCCAGCCCTACAGAGTTGTTCCCCGAAGTACCAGCACAACAGGGCCCCTACATCCTCCAGCCCCTGCCTTGATCAGTCACTGTACATGAGGCTCCCTCAGGGCCTGCCTTTGTGTGTCTTCTTGCACTGACATAAGGCCCAGAGCGGCTATCCACTGAGGCTGCCTGCTGACAACTGGGGCAACATGTCTTGCCATGAAGGGAAATCTGGGTGGCACTTCACCTTGTCTATAATGGAGCAGGCCACCAAAAGCCATGAGATTAAAGTTTAATAATTACCTGTGGAACTGAATCCTACTGGCCAGATCTCTGACTAAAGTGAAAGACCACCCCATGAACCCAGATACTACCTAATAAGAAAACAAGAACAATGGCATCTTGGTATGTCAATGATGTGGGGAAGATAAAGCATTCTCCTAAGTTTAAAATGTTCTTGGACACACACGAAAACTTACATTTCCAAAACCCATCCAGGATGGTTCCTTTTCACAGACAGTTCTGAGTCAATGAGTAGAGAAATGCTCTCTGCCCAACCACATATTCAATTCAAAATATTTCCCCAGCAGGGCCTTAAATCTCTACCCTTTTAATGTGCGTGACAACATGACATCATCTGACTCACCTAAAAGCCTATGAAATAACAATAGCTTCTCCTTACTGAAAGTCCGCTGTGTATCCGGCATTTTACACATCTGTTTCTTAACATCTGTGGGGTTATGAGCCTGATCTTGTGCTAAGCCCTTTTTAGGGATCATCTCATTTAATCATAACAACAACTGTATAATGTAAAATCTCTTATTCCTATTTTAGAGACAGGGAAATTACAATTTACCAAGAGGAAACAACTTGCCCCAACAAGGTAGGAAACTGCAGAACCAGAATTTAATCTAAGCAGTCTGCCCCCAGGGGGATTTTAAAATTTTCTTTACAACAAGGACACCACTCTCTCATTAAAGACTCTAGCCTATTTTTTGAAATTTGTTTTGTAAGTCCCTTAGAGTTTCAGAGCCTCAGGGATTTGATCTCAAGGCTTAAGAGGGTAGAAAACTACTGTGCCTAACAATGTCAAGGTAAAGAACTCAAGTTCCCCAAGAGGGAATGAGAGCGACCAGGTGGACTGGTCCACCTTTGTGGACAAAGGGTTGATGGGCATCCTTGCTCTCATCTTACCTGTGGCAGCTCAGCTGATGCTCTTTAGGAGAGAAAAAAACAAGTAATGAAAGTGGAAAAAAATCACATATGTAATAAAAACATCCTCCTCAATCTTACAAAAGCTTCAGCAAAATCAATCTTGCTAGTGAAGAAGACACTTGTGTGAGTGAATACTCTAGAGAAGCTGGAGGAGGTGCGAAGATGTGCGTCTGAGTGGCTGCTGAGTGATCACAGAGACAGCCCACTGAGACAAAGGCTCCCCAGAACAAGAGAATCGCTGGTAATTGGGTTTCCCTTCCATTTAAAACAACCTATTGGGTGAGTTGGGGCTTCCCTCATAGCTTAGTCAGTAAAGAATCTGCCTGCAATGCAGGAGACCCGGGTTCCATTCCTGGATCGGGAAGATCCCCTGGAGGAGGGCATGGCAACCCACTCCAGTATTCTTTCCAGGAGAATCCCCATGGACAGAGCAGCCTAGTAGGCTACTGCCCATGGGGTCTCTAAAGTCAGACATGACTTAGTAACTAAAGCACCACATTGGGTGAGTTGATATTCCCATCTTGTGGCTGAAAAAACAGTGACTGTGAGACATGACCTTGCCAAAGGTCACACAGAGAATAATGACAAACCAGGTTCCATAGCCTGAGCTTATTTTTCTATGACCTTCAACTGTCATCAGAATAGTTCAGGTGAAACATAAAAACAGACAAAAAGCTGTTAATATTTTGATTCCACTCTTAAGTCCTTAATTTTAATCTCTTTGACCTGAGCAGAAGAAGCTAAATGAAAAGTGAAAGCCACAGATAAGACTCCTTCTGAGTGACTGTGCATGTAATATAAGGGGGCTCTGATCCCCCATGCTCCCCCACAAGGACAGTCATCACTGCATAATAAGGTTACAGCTCTTGCAGGAGACACAGAGAGCCAGGGGATTTCAGCCTCAGAGAGCTAGAGAGGCTACGCATCACAACCCTTCAAAAGCAGGGATCCTGTTCCTACCCATGACATAGCATGGATATGTCATGAGTAGGAATTATGCAAAGCGTCATAAAATTGAAATTGAGGGAGATCCAGGTGTTACTTCAGGAACACCACTGTTTAGATAAAAAGGAACCTGAAACATGAGAGTTGGCTATCAGCATCACATCAAAACCCCAGCCAGAGGACTCTGCTCTGGTTGTTTCATTTGCACTGAAACAGGCATGCCTGCCAGTAGAGATTACAGCCCCAGATGTCCTCATTTGACCCACACTTGGATGGGTAGAAAGAAGCAGACCATCAGGCAAAGGTTCTCAACTTTGAGCATTTACTCTGTACCAGGGTGTTCCCGGTGCAGGTGACTGAATGAATAGTAAGAGAGATGAGATCCTTACTTCAGGATGCTGACAGTCTCATGGGCAAGATGCGTAAGTCCATGTGGAATACAAGACAGAGTAAGGGAAGTTCTCACACTCAGAAGACCAGCCCCTTGGTTACTTAAGTTTAGCTGCAAAGGGCCTTTGAGGAGGAGAAATAAGCAAAGACTTACATAGGAGAACCATTTGTGTCTAGGCCTATGATTCATTAGGTAGGACAAGGTGAAGGGGTTGGGGTAGAGTCAGGATGCCCCTGCCTCATTCAACTCTCAAGGCATGAAGACCAACAACGATCTGGTGTTAGGAGGCCCTGGGATTTCTTCTCCCACGTTATCCATGGGAACGTCCCACAAAACTGTCCCTTTGGTGTCTTCCACCTTTGAAGACTTCTTTTGCAGCAGTCATTACTCTAAACTACCCAGTGCCTTTGTCCCAGGGTACATGGGTACATGTGAGAAGCATTTAGTGTCTTTGTCCACACTGACTTGAGTGCGCTGAGTAGGAGCAACCCTTCACCCTGAGAAGCCTGAAGACCCTCCTGTGGAGCATGAGGTGAGTGTGTTCCTGAAGGATCCTGTCAGGCTGCACCTGGCTCGTGCCGATCACAAGGCAGGAGTCTCAATTAAGGAAAACAGAGACATTCCATTCCTTCCAGCCAGTTGGTGGATCCTTTCTCTTCTTCAATCTATTTCTTCTTTTCTCACTCAGTCTCCCACACTTCTTTTCACTCTGTCTCGCTTTCCCTGGCCCAGCATGTAACTGCACTGAGGGTGTTCCCACCACTGATGACTGGGCAATCCCTTGGCCTGCAAAGAAGATATGCAGCCAAGCACCAGGCAGATATTAAAGGGCAGGGCCTTCCTTCCATCCAGGAGAATCGTGTCATGGTCAAGTTCGTAGTTCGTTTCTAGTACCTTCAGGAAAATGTTCCCATCCCTGAATCACTTAACAGCTGGGCTATCTTATCAGCTGGGGAAGGTAGGGAAACTTGACCTAGGTCTGGGGTCCATTTCTGTGTTCCTACTTTTGAATCAAGTTATCAATCAAGGGCTGGAGACAGACCTCAAAGGCCCTAGAATGTGTGAAGAGATGTCCAGGCTGATGAACCTCATGTCCTACGTGGAAACTTCCTCTGAAACCTTCCCTTTCTCCCCTCTGCTGTTCTCCCATTTGGGGAAAGAACACAGAAAGGACACTGCTTTATGCCACCACCCCACCCCCAGCTCCCCTTAGGTCTACTGTATCCAACAGTCGATAGCCAAGGTCACCACAAGGTGGACAGTCATGGTCCACCCATTGAGCCATTTGCAGCCTTTCTGCCCTTTAGACAGGAAGTGAGGCTACAGAAATGATAAACATTTTCATTTGTGTAAAGAGGGAAATGAATCCCACTGCAGCCATCCCTACAGCTACACACACACACACACACACACACACACACACACACACACACACCAGGCTCCGCCGTCCATGGGATTTTCCAGGCAAGAATACTGGAGTGGGCTGCCATTTCCTTCTCCAGTGGACCTTCCCAACCCAGGGATTGAACCTGGGTCTCCTGCATTGCAGACAGATGCTTTACCATCTGAGCCACCAGGGAAGCCCATACACACACACACACACACACACACACACACACCCATACACACACACACACACACATATATATACACACACCCCTGGAAATCCAGCTCCTGGAGCGTGTGCAAGTGGGGAATGGGAAGCCATGGCTGCTTTCCACCTCACTAAGGCAGAGCAGCAGAGTGTAGTGGAGTGGGGAGTGCCCGTCTCCTAGTCTTCATCGGGAAGGGAAAGGGGTCTGAGTTAAGGAGTCAGCTCTTTAACTGAGAAACACAGATTTCCCCCAACTCTTCCAGACTCAGGGCCCAGCCTCCCCAGACTGCATTCACACACAGTGATATGTGAGACACTTGTCTTTTACTCTTCATGGAGGATTTCTGCCCATAGCAGGCCTCTGTGGCCCTATCCACCCCACTGCCATGTAGAGTTCAGGAGAGCCAGGGTGTAGGGTGAAGGGCTGCTTGAGCCAGCACTGGAATTGGGACTTTAATGTATTTCTCACCCTCACAGGCTCTTAGAGACTTTTATAATGTCTTTGTTGTGAAACTTTTAAATGATAAATTTAAGAAAAAATATTTTAAGGATAGAGTCTCTCAGTGATGAAAATGAAGAAACGCTGGATGGCAATGGATGTGCGATCCCACTGACCGCTTCCCTCCAGAACGGGCTCTTCTGGAGGCAAAGCAAGTGCTCCCTTTATCAGAGCATGAGCTACTGGGACCCAAATGCAGCAGACACAGAGGACATCACTCTCCGATTTGAACAAGCATAGCTTTAAAGAACATTTTCGGGGGACAGGAAAAACAGGTTATCCTCTTCAGAGAAGGTTCTACATGGATGGAAGGAGACTTTAGGGCTCAGTGAGGAAGGCACATCCCATAATACAGAGCAGATGGTAGTGGCGATAACAGCCTGTGGGACCTGGCACCCTTGCCACCTGCTGGTGAGTCCTTATGGGAGACACAGACTCTCCAGGAGGGATGGAAGAAGGACGTCTTGGACACTGTCACTGGACAGCTGAGACTGACCAAGTCGGTTTCAAGGCAACTTGCTATCTTTTCCCTTTTCTCCTTAGACAAATCCACCCTAGCAAATAACTCACTCTTTTTTTTTTTTGGTTTTCTTTTTTGAGCATCTTGTTCCTCAATGCAAGAACTGGGGCACTAAGGTCTCTGTTGATCCCACATCCTGGGAAAGGCGGTCCATTACCTCTCTGACGAGAGAGGTCCCTTCGCCTGCTCACTGAGTTCCTTAAAGGAAATGTCTCCATCTTCCCCCCAAAGGGGAAAAACACTTTATAATTCAAAACTGGTAATGTGATAAAAGTAGAAGTCTAGGGAACTCTTGCAAATTATAGGATATTCCAGATATGATAAGATAATATGTGATCTTAGGGCTTCCCTAAGGGCTTCCCAGTGGCTCAGTAGTAAAGAATCTGCCTGCAAAGCAGGAGACGCAGAAGACAAGGGTTTGCAGTCAGGAAGAACCACTGGAGAAGGAAATGACAACCCACTCCAGTATTCTTGCCGGGAAAATCCCATGGACAGAAAAGCCTGGGGCTAAAGTCCATGGGATCGCAAAGAGTTGGACATGACTGAAGCAACTGAGCAGCACAATATGTGATCTTAGATGGGATTCTGTACTGGAGGAAAAACAATGCAATATAAGACATTATTGGCTAAATTGATAAGAAATGCAGTCACCAGATTAGATAGAATTTCTATATTAATGTTCAGTTCACTGAAGTTGAGAAGCATGCTGTAGTTGTAGAAAAGAATTTCCATCTTAGGAAAGACACACTGAAGTATTTAGGGATAAAGGGATTAGGGAAAAGGGATAAATGTATGTAATTTACTTTCCAATATTCAGGAAAAAAAGTCATTGTGTGTAGGGACAGAAAGAAGGCAAATGGAACAGAAAGATAACATGAGGTGAATCTGAGTAGAGTATGCTCTTCACTATTCAGGAAACTTCTCTGTAAGCTGGATATTATTTTCAAGTAAAAAGTTTGATAAAGTGACCCATGGCTCTGCCTTCTAAATGTTACCCCTTCTCTGAGATGCTCTAACTTTTGCCTTCTGCAACTGCTACCATCATACAGAGCCCCCAGAGACGTGATAAGCCAACCATGAATCCTTTGTGTTAGATGCTGTCTCAAGCTAATGCCCTGGGGTACACTTATCACAACTGACAGTCAAACAGTTCAAGCAGGGTTTTACAAAATACTGGGAAAGCGCAAACAACAAATGGAATAGAAAAAACTGACACACAAACAAAAGTACAAAATAAATGCAAAACTCCAAAGAAGGGGATGATACCTCTGAGATTTAACTTTTGCTTTAACACACACCTGGGGAAGGACATTGCATCTCATTGCTCTTCAGTTTCCTGAGCCAGTATGTGGAGATAAATACATTCACTTAAGTGGTTAAAATGACAACAACAGCAACAAAACCACAATAAATAAGCCACATGTGAAGGATTCATAAAGAGAAGCATATCAAGAGGAAATTAACCCTGTCAGGAAAATGGAAAACCCAGCTACTACAGTTGAAGCAGAATGGTACCAATTCAGAGTTGGACAGAAAAATAATGGAAAAGAACACAGTTCAGAAATCAACCTCAACTTCAAAAGAAATTTTGTGTTTGAAACAGAAGACATTTAAAATTGTTGGGAGAATGTTACAGTCAATACATTTGGTTGAGAAAAGCAAGGAGCTGAGGAGAAATGGATTTTTAGGATGCTGAAAAACAGGAAGCCGAGATGCTCAGAAACATCTAGGCACTGCCCTCACTCTTCTATCTTAAATGCTGATGCGGAGTGCGGGCAAAGAACTTATACTGGAGAAAACTGAGAACAGCTAGACACTAGATGAGCAGGTATAGATCTGAGGTAGTTTTTATTCTTGTTTGAATTCACAGAAATGGTCCAATTTTTTCTGGGGTATACATACACCTCCTCCGTGCACATGCTTTTGGTTTAAAAGAATCAGGGTAGGCGTATGCAGCTGGAATCATGCATAAAAGAAAGCAGCTGGATCAGGGGTAGGCAAGTTGTTTTTTTTTTTTTTTTTTCCTGTGAAGGGCTAGATAGTAAATATTTGAGATTTTGCAGATCAACAGGCAACGCTGAGGATATCATGTAGGAAGCAGGTTGAATTCTAAGACAGCCTTGAAGATTCCTGCCTCTTGGTTTATACCAAGCACACACTGCCTTCTCCTTGATGAGGGTGTAGGGCCATAACTGGTTTCATTATGTGACAAAAATACTGGGATGGTCATTTCTGTGGTTATGGTATGTCATATACGACTTAGTCATAACAGACAGAGACTCTTTTAATAGCTTTGAAGAAGTTGCCAAGTTGTGGTTAGGACCAGAAGGCAGCCTCTAGGATCTGAGAGGGACCTCTAGCCAGACAGTTAATAAGGAAACAAAGACTTCAGTCCTACACCCAAGGAACTGAATTCTGCCAACAATCTGAATGAGACTGGAATAGGAACTCAACTCCAAATGATAGCGTAGCCCAGCTGACACTTAGATTTCATCCTTGTGAGACTCTGAGCAGAACTCAGTGATGCCATACTGACGCTTCTGACCTGCAGAACTTTGGGACAATAAATGGGTGCTGTTTTAAGCTTCTAATTTTGTGGTAGTTTGTTATGCAGTAATAGAAAACTGGTAAGCTAACACAACAAGGAAGAAAACAAATTTTTGCAATGTTTTTGTTAACAAAATACAAATGTAATATTAGTTAACTCTTTTCTTTTGCAGTACAGGTCTACTAATGAAAATAATGGAATGGAGGGGGAACATCTCTTTTAATCGGGGTAAAAATTAGTATTTCCTATTGGTAGCTTACAGTGAATGATGTCAGACTTGTGATCTCTGAAGAAGATTTAGCTTTGGGACCAGGGACCAGGCTTGATCACTCAAGAGCTTTTGTGTAGCAGAGTTTTAGTAAAGTGAAAAAGGGACAGAGAAAGCTTCTGACACAGACATCAGAAGGGGGATGGAGAGTGCCCCACTGGCTAGTCTTAGAAAAGGGAGTTATATACTTTTTCAATTGGTTATTACAATAAATCAAAAGAATGTCTCAAGTTTGTAAAGATCTTACTAGACCCACTCCCACAATTTATATTTTAAGATGACAGGATTAGAGCTAACAATAGAAAGATTTTACCAGACCCACTCCCATAATATACATTTTAAGATAACAAGATTAGTCAGAAGGTTCTTGTTAAGGAGAAACATGTCTTCGAGCAAGATACATTGTTATATTGACTAAGACATATAGAAAAAAAAGTTTGTCCTTTTCTCCTTGAGAGCCCCAGACCCCTTTCTCTTCCTTGGGAACGCTGGACTTCTTATCAACCTGCCTAGGAATTGACTCACTATGATCAAAATTGGTTGTAAATACTTACATGGTAACACTGATCTGTGACTAAAGTCCATATACTTCATCTTTGAAAATTTCTTTCTGCATAAATAGGTCCTACTAAAAGTACTATCAATTTATGAGCATACAATTTTTTTAGAATTGAGGTAAAATTCAAATAACATAAAATTAACCCTTTCAACATGGCTTTTAGTGCATTCACAATGTTTTGCAACCATTATCTCTATCTCGTTCCAAACATTTCATCATTATTGAAGGAAAGTGTACCCTTTAAGAACTTGCATTCCATTTCCCCCTTATCTCAGCCCCTGGCAACTACCAGACTACTTTCGGACTGTGTAGACTTCCCTATTCTGAATATTTTATTTAAGTGGAGTCACAGGATATCTGACCTTCTTTGGCATATTTCACTTAGCATAATGTTTTCAAGGTTCATTCACAGTGAGTACTGCTAAGTACTTTGTGCTGTGTGTGTATTAGTTGCTCGGTTGTGTTTGACTCTTTGGGACCTCATGAACTGTAGCCCTCTAGGCTCCTCTGTCCATGGAATTTCCCAGGCAAGAATCCTGGAATGGTTGCAATTTCTTCCTCTAGGGGATCTTCCTGACCCAGGGATCTTTGTAAATGTATATATCATAATTTATCTTTTATGGTATATATATCTACAATTTTGCTGATGTACATTTCAGATGTTTCTGCCTTTGGCCATTGTGAATAACGCTGCTATAAATATGTATATATACATATTTGTTTGAGTACTAGCTTTCAATTGAGCATGGGATATAAACTTAGAAGCGGAATTGCTGAGTCATATGGTTAATTTATGCTTGTCTTTCTGACAAATTTTGTCACAGTAGTTCTACCATGTCACACTTCCATCAGCAATGCACAAAGGTTCCACTTCCTCCACATTCTCACCAACACTTGCCATCTTCTGGCTTTTGGTCTTTTGATAATAGCTCATCCTAATGGGTGTGAGGCAATTAAGTTATTCTTCACTGTGATTTTGATGTGCATGTCCCTAATGATGAACAATTATCATTCCTTGTACTATGCTGTTGTTATTGTTTAGTTGCTAAGTTCTGTCAACTCTCTGTGTAGCCCTCCAGGCTCCTCCGTTCAGGCTAGAATACTGGAATGGGTTGCCATTTCCTTCTCCAGGGGATCTTTCTGACCCAGGGATCAAAACCACTTCTCCTACTTGGCAGGTGGACTGTTTATCACTGAACCAGCTGGGAAGCCCTCTATATACTTACTGTGCTGTGCTGTGCTTAGTTGTTCAGTCATGTCTGACTCTTTGTGACCCCCATGGACTGTAGCCCTCCAAGCTCCTGTGTCCATGAGATTCTCCAGGCAAAAATACTGGAGTGGGTTGCCATTTCTTCCTCCAGAGGATCTTCCCAACCCAGGGATCAAACCCAGGTCTCCCACATTGTAGGCAGATTCTTTACCTACTGAGCCACTAAGGAAGTCCATATACTTGCTGGCAATTTATAAATCTTCTCTGGAGAAATTTCTACTCAATTCCTTTGCCCATTTTAAAATTGTATAGTTTGCTATTCTGTTTTTGGGTTGTAGGAATTCTCCAAAGATTCTGGGTGCTAGACCCTTATCAGATATAGGGTTTACAAGTATTTTCTTCCATGCTGCAGATTATATTTTTACTTTGTTGATAGGGTCCTTTGATGGATAGAAATTTTTGATTTTAATAAAGTTTAATATATGTTATATATATAAACATATATATATGTTTTAATATATGTTCTATATATATATATGCTATTTTCTCTTGTGGTTTTAGGTTGAATTTAGTCAGAAATATTATGAAGTATGCAGCAACAGTTACTTTTCAAATCCATTCAGTACTCAATATTTGCTGAGAGCAATTTTTTTGTTCAGAAAAATTTCACTCTTGGCCCTCCACTCAAAGAAATTACAATAAAATTTTCCCACTGCTAAGTTATTGAACTTCGGGGTAGTAGGGAATTTATTCTGCTTATATTTCTAACTAAAATTAATGAAATTGATGATGTTTAAGTCCAAAAGGTGAATGAAGTCACTGTTGGCACTGCTGCTGCTACTGCTAACTCGCTTCAGTCGTGTCCGACTCTGTGTGACCCCATAGACGGCAGCCCACCAGGCCCCGCCGTCCCTGGGATTCCCCAGGCAAGAACACTGGAGTGGGTTGCCATTTCCTTCTCCAAGGCATGAAAGTGAAAAGTGAAAGTGAAGGCACTCAGTCGTGTCCGACTCTTAGCGACCCCATGGACTGCAGCCTACCAGGCTCCTCCATCCATGGGATTTTCCAGGCAAGAGTACTGGCACTACGAATTCAATAACACATGAGAGAGCCAAATAGTTTCTGCAGACAACGTGACAATGGATAATGCTCTTTGTTTCTTTGTGTCGATTCAAATTACCATTAGTGTCATTTCCTTTTAACCTGAAGGATTTCCCTTGGGACTATTTTTAAGACATTTCTGCTAGGAATGAATATTTCCCACATTTGCTTACCTAGGAAAGTATTTCACATTCACTCTCTTAAAGGATAGTTTTGATGGATATAGAATTATTTGTCAACTTCTTTTTACAGCATGTTAAATATGTTATCCCATTGTTTCATGTCTTCTATTGTTTCTGATCAGAAATCTGTTTTTAGATTTTAATAGTGTCAACTACAAATTGGCACTTACCAGAGCATTGCCAACTACTGAACAACAGAGCCATTTACCATCCGCCTCCACGGAGACTGAACCCCATGCTGCTATAGCTGTTGACCTTCAACAACCCCTGAGGGAGTTCAGGGTGGATTGAGGCACTCTGTGCTCCAGGGAATCTGGTGGGACAGGTCTTTAGATAGTTGGATGTTTTTAGGAGCAGATTTTATGCTCTCAATCCTTGTATCTCCTCTTATCTAGAGAAGCACTAAATCCCTTCATGGTGACATCAGACCCTCATGACTATCAAAAAACCTTTTATAAAATGAGTGCTTCATGGTATTGAACTCACCCTTCACCAAAACTTATATAATGACTTTCCCTCACGACTGCTTTGGAGCAGTCTCTCAGAGCTATCTGAGATGCTGCTTCCCAGGCTGCAGTCCTCAATTTGCCCCAAATAAAACTTAACTCACAACTCTCAAGTTGTATGTCTTTTTTTTTTTAGTCAACAATATTTATAGTATAAGGAGTCTACATTTTGATCTGTTAGTCTTTATCATACTTGGAATTTGGTGTATTTCTTGAATGTACAGATTCATTTTTTTCATAACTTTTGGAAGTTTGCAGCTATTATTTCCTTAAATATTTTTTTGTGTTTCTTCCTATCTTTGTTCCTGTTCTCTTCTCTTCTGCTGGAATTTCCATTATGCACATGTTGCCACTTTTGATATTGTTCCACAAGTCTCTGAGGTACTAATCATTTTTGTTTTTCAGTGTTTCGTTGTTTTTCAGATTGTATAGTGTTTACCGCTCAGTTCTCAAGTCTGCCGATTCTTCTGCCAGTTCAAAGCATCTATTGCACCTTTCTGCTGTATTATTGGGAGAAGGCAATGGCACCCCACTCCAGTACTCTTGCCTGGAAAATCCCATGGATGGAGGAGCCTGGTGGGCTGCAATCCATGGGGTCGCTAAAAGTCAGACACGACTGAGCGACTTCACTTTGACTTTTCACTTTCGTGCATTGGAGAAGGAAATGGCAACCCACTCCAGTGTTCTTGCCTGGAGAATCCCGGGGACGGGGGAGCCTGGTGGGCTGCCATCTATGGGGTCACACAGAGCGGACACGACTGAAGTGACTTAGCATAGCTGTATTATTTAAATTTCAGTTACTGTATTGTACATCTAACTCAGAATTTCAATTTTTTAATTTTTTTAATCTCTTTACTAGCACTCTATTTGATGATTCATTGTTGTTACCTTTTCCTTTAATTGTCTAAATGTCATCTCCTTTTTGCATTTGAATAAACTTATTACAGTAGCTGCTTTGTAGTTTTTTGTTTGCTAAACATCTGGATTCCTTCAAAGATATTTTTCATTGATGCTTTTTTTCTGTTTATTGCCCAAACTATTATGTTGCATTTTTCATAGTTTCTTTAACTGAGCATTTTAGATAATATATTATAGCTCACTGGATTATGATTTCATCATTCCCAGGAGATGCTATGGCTTTAACTGTTTATCTGTTGAGTGACTTGGTTGGACTAATTCTGTAGGATCTACCTACCCTGCATTGTGTGACTACCCATGTCTCCACTCAGGTTTTTAAAAAAAATCCTTCTTTAAAAACCATTTTTAAACCTGGCGTTCCTGGGTTTGCCTCCATGTGAGCAGACCTTAATGGTCGAGAGATATCACCGATGACTCAGTAGAGATGAATTTGAGCAAACTATGGGAGATAGTGAAGGACAGGGGAGCCTGGCATGCTGCAGGCCATGAGGTAGCAAAGAGTTGGACACAACTTAGCAAGTGAACAACAACAACAAGGATACTGGTCAGAAGCTGTGCCTAAACACCTTGAAATTTTAACCTTTTGCTGATAGTTCTGTAAATTGCAGAAAGTATTCAAAGCTCAGGCAGTTATCAAACATGCTCCAGCCTTTACTTTCTGCTCGTGAAGACCTCACATTCAGCCATGAATAGATAGCTAAGGCCCCCTCTTGTCTCTCCTGAACAGACACATAGCCTTCTTGACCACCAGAAATGTCTGGGTTATTATCAAAACCTGCCTTATTCCATGCATTTCCCTACCACATTTCTGACTAATCTGTTTCTTGGCTCAGTTAGTACCATGGCCTTAGGCAGAGGTGTTGTTCCTCTTCCTAGACTGATACTGAAATTTCTGTTATTTTTTTACAAAGCCCATGGGCATGTGGCTTTTCTTCACTGTTCTCCAAATCAGGCCAGCCCTCTATGGGTTGCAGAGTTGTGTGTTCTCACAGTCTGCCTCAGTCGTGATAGAGCTACAATGCCAGGTAGCTGGGAATGGATGCAGCCTAAATGTCACAGACTCTTACTCTCCTTATTGATGTTTAGTAGTTTTTCTTGAGTAAACACTTCACAATTTATCATATGCCTTTGATAAATTCAGAGAGCCCTACAATGGTTGTTTTAACAATTCTGCTCAGTTTTATCATTTCATTTTGGATGGGGATTTGCCAAACCTTTTCTCTGACATTTTTTGGTTCCTTATCTAAACACATACATTTCATAAGCAAATTCTCTTACATATTTAAATACTACCTATAAATATAATCAAGTTCAAAGGCTGAATCCCAAAACCATCAAGAGGTACTGTCTAGCATCTCACAGCAACATATAACCAAATTTTAATCCTTTCTTACTCACTCTGAAATTTCATAAAAAGTATATAATTTTAATAATATTAAGATCAAAAGACACAGGGAATATCTTCTTTGATTATTGGTAAGGAGAGAGATGAGGGAAAAGTCTGAGACTCATTCTATTTTCCAAGTAGCATCATTTCTAATGTGAAGAACTTATAACCTAGATGGAATAGGATAGTAGAGTTGCTATAAACCTAAACCTTATTTATTTGACTCCCTCTTTTTATAGATGAGGAAACTGAGTCCCAGGAAGACTAGGTGTGGGAATCAATTTTGACTTGCTACTTTTTTCAAGATTTAGTAATGTATGTGTAGCTATTCTTTTTTAGCAGCAGCAGATAGAGTTGGAAGAGTTGAAAAGCTATATGGAAGACTGATGTTGGCCACTTGGCAGGATAAAAGGACTCCCAGTAATACCTTTTACTTTGTTTCCAAGGGAAAGAATATGCTTTGTTGTGACAGCAAAGGACTTTTTCTACAGAAAAAGAAAAATCAATTTCTACAGGTGCCAGCTCTGTATTTTCCAGCTATGTGGTTAGAAATATGAAATTGAAATACTGGGTTGGCAAAAAGTTCATTCAGTTTCTTCTGTTCTATCTTATGGGAAAATCTGAATGAGCTTTTTTTCAACCAAATATAATGGTCAGGGATTTGTATTAGGACCCACATGGGAAGGTATGCTGGGGAGAGGATGTGATGAACTCACACTGCACTACATCTACACAGTTTAGAAAAAAAGACATCTATTTGGGTCACTGATATCATTGCTCAGAGTACCATCATTGCCTATCATCTCTCATAAGATTCTAGGCTGAATTAGACTTCTGCTTCCAGAAATGGACCGGATATGAACAAACAGACCTCTCTAAGAGGAGCAGCAGTTTCCTGTGGTTTGTCTAAAGTCTTTACAGTCCGCTATACCTAATGGCAGTTAGTTACACTTAACACCTGGCCCATTATATTAGATTCTCTGTTTGAATTTAGCCACACTTGAGTCTTGTTTTGGACCTTCTGTATCAAATATCTTGTACTGGGTGGAGATACACAACCTCTGTAATCATGGAAGTGGCTTGTACATCAGACACTAGGAAAAAGGATTTTTTAAGTCAAAATAACAAGTAGCTTTTAAAGAATGGGAAGGAGAACTAGGGGAGTGATAGTTTGAGGTTTGCAGATCTCAGGATTTGAAATCATCTGATGTTGTTAAGTAGCATAGGACTGTTGGTTAGAACTGCTTTCTTATAGGGATAAATACTGTTGCCTTGACCTAACACTGACCACAGGCCAGGGACTTAGAAAAGACTGATGTCATGAGGAAGAAGAGAGACAGCAGGATGAAGAAAGGAGGAGAGGATAGAAAAAAGGAGGAAAAGAGGGAAAAGAAATAAGGGAACTCAGAGGAGGAGTTAGCAGAAAGGGAAAGGAAGAGAAAGGAAGAAAAATAAAAATGGAAGATGAAGAAGAAAATCATGAAAGATGACGACAAAAACTCTATTACATATTATAAAATATAAGCACTGTTTTTTCTTAGGCTCCTACATAAGAGAAATCTGTTAACCTCTCTGAAAGTGAAAGTCGCTCAGTCATGTCTTACTCTTTGTGACCCCAAGGACTATACAGTCCATGGAATTCTACAGGCCAGAATACTGAAGTGGGTAGCCTTTCCCTTCTCCAAGGTATCTTCCCAACCCAGGGATCAAACTCAGGTCTCCCACACTGCAGGCAGATTCTCTACTGGCTGAGCCACCAGGGAAGCCCCAAAATACTGGAATGGGTAGCCTGTCCCTTCTCCAGTGGATCTTCCCATCCAAGGAATTGAACCAGGGTCTCCTGCATTGCAGGCAGATTCTTTACCAGCTGACTTTTACCAGTTAGTTACTTCCCTGATGGCTCAGACGGTAAAGCGTCTGCCTACATTGCCAGAGACCTGGGTTCAATCCCTGGGTTGGGAAGATCTCCTAGAGAAAGAAATGGCAACCCACTCCAGTATTCTTGCCTGGAGAATCCCATGGGTGGAGGAGCCTGGTAGGCTACAGTCCATGCGGTCGCAAAGAGTCAGACACAACTAGGCGACTTCACTTTCACTTTTTTACCAGTTAACCTCTCTAGGGTTGTGTCATTCTACCTGTTGAGTGAATGGATTGGACCAAATGACCAATATGGCCCTTGGTGGCTTACTATCCCGTGAGAATAAAACTATCCCATTGTGGACTCATTGTCAGTGTGTTACCGTCTGTGTGATCTTACTTGCATCTATCACATCTCACTCACCCTGTTCCAGTCATGTAGACTTTTCTACTGTTCCTTCAGCATACAGCGTCCATTCCTTATCCTCTGATGGCCTCCTCAGTCTTTTGCATTGCCACCTGCTCTTCCTGAAGTTTCTCCCACCAGCTCTTCACAAGGCATGCTCTTCTGCATTGCTTACGTATCTGCCTAAATAGCACCTCCTTGAAGAGTTCTTCCCTTACCTTCCCACATAACAGGAGATCTCACCTGCACTCTTCCATTCATCTCTAATACATTATTCAGTTCTACTTACTTACAGTGTAACATAAATGTATGTAATTACATGTTTTTTTTAATCTATGCCTCTATGAGGCAAGAATTTTGTCTTCTTTTGTGATCCTTAGCACCTTAGTACCTGTCACCTCATAGGCAATCAATAAATATTTATAGAATAAACCTCACCTGGATATGCTCATAGGCCAGTTAGGTTTTAATATCCCCTTTTTATATGTTATGATACCACAGTGTAAAATAGGGGATGAGCTTAAAACATCTTGTGATTTGGGTTTATTTCTGTCTTATTCCCTTGTCACTCGGCACTTCCCTTGCATTTATACTAGACTTCAAGATGGTGCTTCCCTCCCCATCCCCATCCCTACCAAACTCCATAACATCCTGCTCTGATTAATAAATTGCAATCAATTGCAATGCCTTATTATCTCCTTAGGAGGCCTGAAAAGAATGTAATAGATGAAGCATACTTACCTCTCAGCATGGGAGGGGAGCTATGGCTGGGTAACCCAGAAAAGATACTTCAAGAAGAAAAAAATGATGCACATGAACAAATGAAAAGCTGTTCTAGGTAGAAATAACTGAAATACATTTGCTGCTTCTAAATAGCAAGTTTAATAAAAGTTTATTGGTTTGATGTTTGGAGGCTTAAAGTAGCTTTTTTCCAAGTGTGGTCACCACCTGATTTAGATACATCCAAGGTGCTTGGTAAGAATGCAAATGCCTGGGAAAACTCCAGATTGATTGAATCAGAATCTCTGAATGGGTGGTTCAGAAATTTGTATCTTTACTAAGTTCCCTGTGATGTTTTCTGACACAGATTAGAGTTTTCACTGAAACTGGCTGAATGATTATTCAAACAAATATTTCAATATTAATGTATATATATAGAATCTAGAAGGATGGTATTGATGAACTATCTTCAAGGCAGCAATAGCGATGCATACACAGAAAGCAGACCTGCGGGCACAGAGGGGGAAGGAGAGGGTGGGATGAATTGAGAGAGTGGTATTGAAACATATACATTACCGTATGTAAAATTGATAGCCAGTGGAAATTTGCTCTATTATGCAGGGAGCTCAAAACTGGTGCTCTGTGACAGCCTAGGGGGGTGAGATAGGGTAGGAGGTGGGATGGAGGTTCAAGAGGGAGGGGACATATGTATACTCATGGCTGATTCATGTTGATATATGACAGAAACCAACACAATATTATAAAGCAATTATTCTCCAATTAAAAATAAAGCTTAATGTAAAAATACAAATAACACAATCAAAAAATGGACAGAAGATATGTCTCTAAAGAAGACATAGAGATGACCAATAAGCATATGAAAAGATATTCAACATCGCTAATTATTAGAGAAATGCAAATCAAAACTACAGTGGGATATCATCTCATAGTGGTCAGAATGGCCACCATCAAAAAGTCTACAAATAACACATGCTAGAGAGGGTGTCTAAAAAGGGGACCCTCCTAGGAAGCATTGGTGGAAATGTAAATTGGTACAGCCATTATGGAGTACAATATGGAGATTCCTCAAAAAAGTCTAAAAATAAAGTTATCATATGATCCAGTAATCCCACTCCTGGGCATATATCTAGAATAGATGAAAACTCTAATTCGAAAAGGTACATGTACCCCAATGTTCTTAGTGGCACTATTTACAATAGCCAAGACACGGAAGCAACCTAAATGCCCATCAACAGATGCATGGATAAAGAAGATGTAGTGTATACATACAACGGAATATTACTCAGCCATAAAAGAGAATAAAATAATGCCATTTGCAGCAACATGGATGGACCAAGAGACTATCATACTGAGTGAAGTAAATCAGGCAAAGACAAATATCATTTGATATTACTTATATGTGGAATCTAAAAAAGATGATACAAATGAAGTTATTTACAAAACAGACATAGATTCACAGACATAGAAAATTAATTTATGGTTGCCAAAGGGGAAACGGGACAGGGGAATAAATTAGGAGTTTGAGATTAAAAGAACACACCACTGTATGTAAAGTAGATAACCAACACAGACCTGCTATACAGCACAGGGAAATATATTCAATATCATACAATAACCTATAATGAAAAAGACTCTGAAAAGTTTTATATATATACATATGTGTATAAATAAACTCAACCACTTTGCTGTACACCTGAAACTAATACAACATTGTAAATCAACTATATTTCAATTAAAAAAGAGAGTAAATTATTTGATTTAGGGATTCTTTCCTTCATTATTACAAACATTTGCTGAGTGCCTACTGCGTGTGAGACTCCATGCCAGGTACTTGGACACAGAAATGAATGAGATGTGAGCTTTGTGGTAAAGGCCTCTGTCTTTTAAAAATTACTAAAAGTCAGAGAGAGAAGTCTGCAGTGCAATGAAAGTATCCCATTCTGTAGTCTGGGTGGGAAGGCTACTGTCAGATTTGAAGGTTTATCATGTGGAAGGGATAGTGTATTAAAAAGCAGAGACATCACTTGCTGACAAAGGTCCATATAGTCGAGGCTATGGTTTTTCCTGTAGTCATATATGGATGTGAGAGTTGAACCACAAAGAAGGCTGAGCACCAAAAAATTGATGCTTTTGAATTGTGGTGTTGAAGAAGACACTTGAGAGCCCTTTGGACTGCAAGGAGATCAAACCAGTCGATTCTAAAGGAAATCAGTCTTGAATATTCATTGGAAGGACTGATGCTGAAGCTGAAGCTTCAGTACTTTGCCAACCGGATGCAAAGAGCAAAGTCATTGGAAAAGACCCTGAGGCTGGGAAAGATTGAAGGCAGGAAGAGAAGGGGACAACAGAGGTTGAGATGGCTGGATGGCATCACCAACTCAAAGGACATGAGTTTGAGCAAGCTCTGGGATTTGGTGAAGGACAGGGAAGCCTGGAGTGCTGCAGTCCATGGGGTTGAAAAGAGCTGGACACGACTTAGAGACTGAACAACAACAACACATAGAAGGGACAGAAGCCACGTCCTCTGTGATCCAGAGACAGAAGTAAGGGAATGGATGACTGTTTCAGGAGAATTAACTTCAGCTCCACGTGGAGAATAATTTTCCTGTGATCAGAGCTGCCTAGCTGGGGCATAAACAGTCACTAGCTTCATCAAAGTGGGTATTGGAAAACCATCTCTGAGGGACTAGGCAAGAGGGATTACCACACTTAGGGGGAGGTGGAGCTCCATTGCTTCTGACTCTAAGATTCACTGATTCACAAAAATACTTGTCACTCAATATTTCACAACAATTTACAGACAAAAATTATTTTATGTCTAGACTCTGTGAAGGGTACAAAACACACAAGACAGGCTTGCCATTCGTATAGAATAAGAAGAAAAGAATAGATATGAAGATTGACAGCTAGCATTTCTTGCAAGTTTACTATGTGTTTGACCTTATGGTAAGCATCTTCTATATATTACTGTATTTTGTCCTTAGAGGATCCTTGTGGTATAGGTACCATTATCCTCTCCATTTTATAACTGGACCCAATGATATTTTAGCCCAGTGATCTTCCCAGGAAGAGGAGTACCATTGGAGGATAACTTATTGGTTTTGCAGATTTTGAAATGTTTAGACAAAGTTCTCATGTGAGACTCCCTGGCTAATGTGCACTCAGGTCTGATATCTTGCTTCAGTATCACTTCATGGGGATAATCTGCTCAACTCCCATAGATTAAGCCAGGTTTCTTGACCACCTGATCCCACAATACCTTGTGTTTCTCTTTCTTAGCTACTGCCATGAACTATTATAAGGGGAAGAAACAGTTTGAAATCTCATTTAACAGAGATTCAATTTATTCAGCTGAAACTATGCCTCATCTTATTCTATAATGGCACCATGGTTGCTGCTAAATCGTTTCAGTTGTGTCCGACTCTGTGCGACCCCACAGACAGCAGCCCACCAGGCTCCCCCGTCCCTGAGATTCTCAAGGCAAGAACACTGGAGTGGGTTGCCATTTCCTTCTCCAATGCATGAAGTGAAAAGTGAAAGGGAAGTCGCTCAGTCATGTCCGACTCTTAGCAACCCCATGGACTGCAGCCTACCAGGCTCCTCCGTCCATGGGATTTTCCAGGCAAAAGTACTGGAGCAGGGTGCCATTGCCTTCTCCGGGCACCACGGTTACTGAATCCTAAATCCTCCTGGGGGGTTGCTCAGCCTGGGAGAGAAATATAAAATTTCAATTTTACCATAGCCTGCATGTATCACACAAAAACTCAAAGGTTCTTTGGCCCACAGTGAGTGGCTTTAGGTTTGCATATAAAACCCTTCTTTCCAAATCTCTGATCACCACTTTTTGCTGACTTCCTCCTCCACCCTGGGCCACCCTCACCATAAATGCCTAATGAGCCTTGCTATTTCTTCTCTTCATTATTTTGCTCATACTGCCACCTCAGCCTGCATGCCTGTATCCTGCCTCTCTGCTTGGATAACTTTCAAGACATCATCTTTCTCATGAGACCACCCCCTGCTTCATTTGAGCCCACACTGTATACCCCTCACAGAATTCTATAATAACACCTGCAACACTTGGTTTCACTGAAGCCTCTTTCTACTAGATGAGGGACAGCAATATTTTTATGGAAAGACTCAGTAAATGTTTTCAGTTTTGTGGTCCACACGTTTTCTATTATCTGCTTATCTCCACTGAGGTAGCACAAAGCAGCCAGAGATGATATACAAATGAATGGACCTGGGTGTGTTTCAATAACACTTGATTTGGCAAAACAGGCTTTGGGCCAAATTTGGCCCTGGTTTGTGGATATCTGTTCTAGGTTATCAACTCTTCAGAATACTTACCATTATCTATTTATCTCTTTCTAGGTGCTATCCTTGGGGCTTCCTTGTAGCTCAGTTGGTAAAGAATCTGCCTGCAATGTGGGAGACCTGGGTTCGATCCCTGGGTTGAGAAGACCCCCTAGAGAAGGAAATGGCAACCCACTCGAGTATTCTTACCTGGAGAACCCCATGGACAGAGGATCCCAGTGG
Organism: Bubalus bubalis; assembly: GCF_019923935.1. Classification (NCBI taxonomy): domain Eukaryota; kingdom Metazoa; phylum Chordata; class Mammalia; order Artiodactyla; family Bovidae; genus Bubalus; species Bubalus bubalis. The sequence continues at coordinate 38,175,674 of NC_059165.1, read as the reverse complement.
GCCACAGTCTATGGGGTCGCAACAGTCAGACAAGACTTAGCGGCTAAACCACCACCACCACAGGTGCTATCCTAATGCTTAGCACACGGTAGGTGGTCAGAAAGTGTTTGTTGACTGAACACACGATTCCAGTCCTGATAAAAACTAAGTCATGAGCTGACACAATTTCCTTCCTGACTAGTATTTGAAAATCCTAACACTCTTTCTATTTTGAGCTTCAGTTTATCACCTGACAACAGGAAGAGGTGGCAGTTACCTTGCATCACTCACAGGGCTCTGATGAGGAAAAAAGTGATCTTTCACTTGGGCTAAACTTATATAAAATGGAGTACATACCTGAGAGAATTTTCTATCATGTGCTGCTGGGCCTGTAGCCAGTGAGGTCTTCAAAAAACTGTTAGTGGATGAGGAAATGTGCAAATGGGAGGTTTGATTTGGCAAATGAAACTGACCTAGGAAGACATGAGGGGCAGGCAGGAGAAGCGTTTACGTCCAGTGGCTGCACTGAGTCCAGCTCAGCAGCTGTTGGAGCTGTTGTGCAGCCTCATTACCACCCTGATGTGGTGATGGCCCCAGTGGGAACTGATGTGTCCCCTCAAGCAGCAGGGCTGGGTGCTTCTCAGGGGTTGCCTTAAGCTGATCTGAGCCTGGGTCCAGCCTCAGTGAGGAGTTGTGCAAGACAACAATAGTTGCTTGGGGAACTATGTCATTGGCAGATGGACATATCATAGATCAAGTTGCCTTGAGGACCTGAGTGTGTCCATGGCAATGTGAAACTAAGGGAAATGTGAAGATCTGAGGCACCTGGTGATAGGCACACAGGATAATTCAGAAGGTAAGGTAAACCAGGAAGAGATAGACAATATGAATAGATCAATCACAAGTCATGAAATTGAAATTGTGATTAAAAATCTTCCAACAAAGAAGAGTCTATGACCAGATGATTTCACAGGCAAATTCAATCAAACATTTAGAGCAGAGCTAATACCTATCCTTCTCAAACTCTTCCAAACAACTGAAGAGGGAGGAACACTCCCAAACTCATTCTACAAGGCCATCATCACCCTGATACCAAAACCAGACAAAAATATCACACAAAAAGAAAATTATAGAAGGTAAGGTGAGAATGTGCCCAAATCAAAACAGAACCACTGTGAAAGAATCAGACCAGGAAAGATGGTACAATCTGTCTTCTGTTCTCTCTCCCTCTTACTGTGAAGAGCCCAAATGCAATCTACCTTATTGGTACTTTAGATTGCCCATTATATGGGTCAGTTATGCCCCAGTGGGCTATTACAGAAATCTATCTCCATTTAGAACACTGTGTTTATCGTTAAGTTAATTTCAAGGTTTTCCCAGTTGATTTATAAATTAGTGGCTTAGTCGGTAAAGAATATGTTTGCAATGCATGAGACCACATGCAATGCAGGAAACTTGGGTTTGATCCCTGGGTCAAGAAGATCCCTGGAAAAGGAAATGGCAATCCCCTGGAAAAGATCCAGTATTCTTGCCTGGAGAGTCCCATGGACAGAGGAGCCAGGCATGCTACAGGCCATGGGGTCTCAAGAGTTGGACACGACTTAGCAACTAAACCACTAATCATCACCACCAGGTCAGCTTTACCCTATTTGGTATCTGTCTAGTTGATGTGTTTTGCCTTCTTTCTCTTTGTGAACACTTTGAATCCAGCTGGCCTGCCTGCCTGTGCCTTCTGCTTTGCTCTCTCTGTGGCTCTTAATACCAGCAGTACTAAGGAATAACGAGGAGGGCTTTTAAGATGATTTGGTGCCATGGACTCTGTTAGCAGAGGTTCTAATGTAGTGTGGATTTGACATAGGCATCAGTATTTTTTAAAAGCCCTCAGAGGAGATTATAATTTTTTTTTTTTGTAAGTTTAACACTTTAATACAGTGGTTAGAGCCCAGACATCTGGAAGAGACAAGGATGGTTTCACGTCCTCACTTCCCACTTAGAATTTGACCAAGGGAAAGTGATCTAACCTGTTACATGGTTATTTCATCTTGTTTAATGGGGTTAATGGTAGTCCCTTCCCCATATGAAGGACAGATTAATATAGCATATAAATAGCACTTACAATAGCAAGTAGCACTTGGTAGTTAGTAATACATAGCAAGTATGATGGTTATTGTAGCTTTTGTTCTTATTGTGGGGGTTATAATTCTTACTGTTGTTATGATTATGATTATGATGGTGATAATCACCAGTAATATACACACTTTATTTGCCTACTTCTGGACCCCAGTGGTTACTGCCAGGCACAACAGAAAGCTAACTTTCTATTTTTGCTTTTCCATTTTATAGCAGGCTATGTAAACAGCTATAGAACAGGAGTCTAGAACTAGAGTCAAAAGACCTATGTTATAGAGCCCAGTTCTGCCATATATTAGTTACGTGATCTTAGGTAGCCTTCTAGTTTTCTCAGTTACAAAGGCAAACCAATATATATACACACAAAAGAGCAATACCATTCCCAGAGAGGGAAGACACTTAAACTTCTCTGTGTGCATGCCACTCCACAAAGAAGACCTGTAATATCTTTCTTCCTGTAGTGTAATCCTTTTACTCCTCTAACAAGTCAAAATTCTGCCTTCTTGCTTAAGAACTTATGGAGGACATCAGTTTTACTTTTGTGTTTCCACAATTTACTACTGGCAATGGCATCGCACTCCAGTACTCTTGCCTGGAAAATCCCATGGACGGAGGAGCCTGGTAGGCTGCAGTCCATGGGGTCGCTAAGAGTCAGACACGACTGAGCGACTTCACTTTCATTTTACTTTGTCTTGCATTATAACTAGTTGTTTATTTCTATTCTCTCTTACTATGAGGTCACTAAAAGCCAGAGAACAATTTTTTTTTTTTCACGTGTAGCCGGATATTTTCTAGAAATAAAACTTGACATGTTAATTAACCATAGCTGTATAACAAGCAACCTAAAAATCTCAGAGGCTACAAAATAAGCATTGATTTCCTGATCATGCTTTACTGGTCAGCTGGAGAAGCCCTGCTTCAGGCTGTAAGTTGGTGGGTTGCCCGAGGCTGCTCAGCTTTATGTGTCTCTCATCCTTTATGTGGGACTGGTGGGTTGCTGGAGCATGTTCTTCTCATGATCATTGCAGAAGTTCAAGGGGACAAGCTCAACCTTACAAGCCCATTTTAAGCCATTGTTCATGTTGTATCTATATTTATCAGCAGCCAAAGCAAACCACATGGTCAAGAGCAAAGTCATCTACAATGAGAAGAACTAAAATTTACATGTGTGTAATAAGGTTGAAAAAGGCAGTAAAAAAGCAAATAAGCATTTTCAGCTAATAAAATTCATCATGCTACTGGGAAAACATTTACTAAAATATTCACCATGAAACATTTATTTCAGGAGACATGACTTAATGTTTCATCATAAAGGAGGGAAGGGGTAGGATTCTGTGGTAGATTACAGAAAATACAGAGGTATACTTAAATGATTTTTTGTTTTGCTAACTGAGGCACTTTCAAAGTTTTTTATTTGTTCACTTGTGTCATGAATATGCTAAAAGATGACATAGTAGGTAGCTTTAGCAAATCTTACAGGAGATGAAACTTTCCTTTTAGGAGCATCTTGCTGAACTAGTATTGTGTGGCCCTACTTCAGGACAGTTATTGGATAGAATGATGGGAACACGGTTTTCTTAATCTTTCACTTAGAAGGGCTGCTTAAAGAGTTGATGAAGGATTAAGGAAGTAAGGGCAGAATGGCCAATGAGAAAGTTGAATGAAGACTCCAATTGATGAGAGAAAGTGGACATAGTGAGGCAACTATTTCAAGAAAGCATGCTCTTGTGAAACCCAAATAATTAGTCAATATAGAAATTGAGAATTCTAACAATACCCTCCATGTTTCAAGTCACTATAATGTCAAAGCAGAACCTGTCTGGTTGATGAATCAGAGTTAAGACTTTGAAATAAAATTACATTTATTTCAACATAAGAGGACAGGAAATGTCCTGTCCTCTGAGGTGTCATGCTTTAGACTGCAAAGCTGGAGCTGATTTTCACGGTTAGGGGATAAACCCACAGAAGGAGTGGACTACGGGCTCATTCTGAACTCTCCTACTCTCTGATTGGTGTCCATCTCCCCTCTCAGTCTGTTGTTCTTTCCTTTTCAGCTGCTTCACTGAACTCTAATCTGGAGAACACAGAACTGAAACTCCCCTAGCTCTGTTGACAAATAGCTGATGCATTGATTAGATGGATGGAATTGATAGAAGCAAAGCTATTACTGGGAGTGAAATGAAGAATGTAGATAAATGAACAGAGAGAGGGAACCAGGAAAAGAGACACAAGACCTATTTTGTGGAGGAGTAAGAGAGCCCTTCTGTACCCATGGGCTCAGACTGCAGGGAAATGTATCGAGATGGGTTTGTGAATCAGGACTGAATAATAAAAGTTAGGTGAAAGATAGAGATGAGACACAAAATTTGAAGATGCACAAAGTATATTAGTTTCTTTCTGACAGCTTCAAAAAATAAATGTATTTAATTTCTTTGATTTCCTCATGACTGTAACAAGTGTGTAGAGCAAATTGTTGACTTTCTCTGTCAAGAAATAAAATAGTAAAGATAGCTTTTATGGCCAAGGTGACAGATTTAACTGCCTAGAGAGCCTCCGTAGATGATGTTAATGGATGAAATTGGACAGGGATGAATTGGGACAGGGACAGGGGGAAAAGTGTTAGTCTCACAATTGTGTCTGATTCTTTGCAACCCATGAACTGTAGCCTGCCAGGCTCCTCTGTCCATGGAATTCTCCAGGCAAGAATACTGGAGTGGGTAGCCATTCCCTTCTCCAGGGGATCTTCCTGACCCAGGAATGAAACCTGGATCTCCTGAATTGCAGCAAATTCTTTACTGTCTGAGGCACAAGGAAAGGCCAGTGACAGTGGTAAATGAACCTAAAAGCACATGCCTCATCTGTTAGGAAAATTAAATAGTCATGTTTAGGCTTCAGAGAAGGGCTTCCCTGGTAGCTCAGATGGTAGGGTGTCTGCCTGCAATGCAGGAGACCTAGGTTTGATCCCTGGGTCTGGAAGATCCCCTGGAGAAGGAAGTGGCAACCCACTCCAGTATTCTTGCCTGGAAAATCCCAAGGACAAAGGAGCCTGTCAGGCTACAGTCAGTCAGGTCACAAAGAGTCGGACATGACTGAGCAACTAACACTTTCACTTTCAGGCTTCAGAGACAAAGCAAAACAGGCTTCTGACCTTACTTCTAACCTGCCTGGACACTGCCCTGATGTGAGTGACTGCCTACTATGAGTGCAAGACTTGTAGCACCACAAATAGGATGGAGTGAACTTGAGATTGTTGAATCTCTGGAGGAGATCTGGTCAACCAAGCTCCAGGCTTAACAACATTCCAAGTTTCACAAGATAAAACAAACAGTATTAACATGAACCCAGAGTTGCAAGCTGCTCACAGATTGAAGACGATATCAGTTTGCATCTGGGGATTATAAGTGGGAACCACAAACTGCAATTTTTGAAGTCTCACTCATGGAGCAGAAATGCTGTCTGGGACCTTTTCCCAATTGGGACTCCAGATGTGCTGTGACCCAGGACTTCCCAGCACTGTTTGAGTCTGGATATTGGTGAAAACCCAATTTGGTGATGCATCCTCTGCTGTTTCTATTTCTCTTTTCTTTTAATGCTAGCACATTGAAAGTAAGCTAGATAATCCTCTAATAAATATTTATTTGTATATAATGAGTTGCTTATTTTGTTAACAAATCCTTTGAACCTGAGACGAAAGTGAAGACTTTTGGCCAAACACCCATCTAAAGGATCAAAAGCTGGAAACCATCTTCAGGCAATGGTTGCCTTGCTAGAATGGGGATCCAGAGTTGCCAGATGTTCTGATTTATAAAAAAGCAAAATGGCTGTCTGGGGAGGCCTTACAAATAGCTGTTAAAAGAAGAGAAGCGAAAAGCAAAGGAGAAAAGGAAAGATATAAACATCTGAATGCAGAGTTCCAAAGAATAGCAAGAAGAGATAAGAAAGCCTTCTTCAGCGATCAATGCAAAGAAATAGAGGAAAACAACAGAATGGGAAAGACTAGAGATCTCTTCAAGAAAATCAGATACCAAAAGAAAATTTCATGCAAAGATGGGCTCAATAAAGGACAGAAATGGTATGGACCTAACAGAAGCAGAAGATATTAAGAAGAGATGGCAAGAATACACAGAAGAACTGTACAAAAAAGATCTTCATGACTCAGATAATCACGATGGTGTGATCACTGACCTAGAGCCAGATATCCTGGAATGTGAAGTCAAGTGAGCCTTAGAAAGCATCACTATGAACAAAGCTAGTGGAGGTGATGGAATTCCAGTTGAGCTATTCCAAATCCTGAAAGATGATGCTGTGAAAATGCTGCACTCAATATGCCAGCAAATTTGGAAAACTCAGCAGTGGCCACAGGACTGGAAAGGGTCAGTTTTCATTCCAATCCCAAAGAAAGGCAATGCCAAAGAATGCTCAAACTACCGCACAATTGCACTCATCTCACACGCTAGTTAAGTAATGCTCAAAATTCTCTAAGCCAGGCTTCAGCAATATGTGAACCGTGAACTTCCTGATGTTCAAGCTGGTTTTAGAAAAGGCAGAGGAACCAGAGATCAAATGGCCAACATCCGCTGGATCATGGAAAAAGCAAGAGAGTTCCAGAAAAATTTCTGCTTTATTGACTATGCCAAAGCCTTTGACTGTGTGGATCACAATAAACTGTGGGAAATTCTGAAAGAGATGGGAATACCAGACCACCTGATCTGCCTCTTGAGAAATTTGTATGCAGGTCAGGAAGCAACAGTTAGAACTGGACATGGAACAACAGACTGGTTCTAAATAGGAAAAGGAGTTCGTCAAGGCTGTATATTGTCACCCTGTTTATTTAACTTATATGCAGAGGGACTGGAAGAAACACAAGCTGGAATCAAGATTGATGGGAGAATTATCAATAACCTCAGATATGCAGATGACAACACCCTTATGGCAGAAAGTGAAGAGGAACTCAAAAGCCTCTTGATGAAAGTGAAAGTGGAGAGTGAAAAAGCTGGCTTAAAGCTCAACATTCAGAAAATGAAGATCATGGCATCTGGTCCCAACACTTCATGGGAAATAGATGGGGAAACAGTGGAAACAGTGTCAGACTTCATTTTTCTGGGCTCCAAAATCCCTACAGATGGTGACTGCAGCCATGAAATTAAAAGACGCTTACCCTTGGAAGGAAAGTTATGACCAACCTAGATAGCATATTCAAAGGCAGAGACATTACTTTGCAAACAAAGGTCTGTCTAGTCCAGGCTATGGTTTTTCCAGTGGTCATGTATGGATGTGAGAGCTGGACTGTGAAGAAGGCTGAGCGCCGAAGAACTGATGCTTTTGAACTGTGGTGTTGGAGAAGACTCTTGAGAGTCCCTTGGACTGTAAGGAGATCCAACCAATCCATTTGAAGGAGATCAGCCCTGGGATTTCTTTGGAAGGAATGATGCTAAAGCTGAAACTCCAGTACTTTGGCCACCTCATGCGAAGAGTTGACTCATTGGAAAAGAGTCTGATGCTGGGAGGGATTGGGGGCAGGAGGAGAAGGGGACGACAGAGGATGAGATGGCTGGATGGCATCACTGACTCGATGGAAGTGAGTCTGAGTGAACTCCGGGAGTTGGTGATGGACAGGGAGGCCTGGCGTGCTGTGATTCATGGTGTCACAAAGAGTCAGACATGACTGAGCTACTGATCTGATCTGATGTGTGCACATTCTGTGCATAAATTAACATCCTTTGGGGCATGCTGTGCAGGATAGTCCAATCCACATCTCAGGAGTTTGTGAACTCTTCATTAGAGGACGCAGCGAGGTGGGATAGGGAAGGCCAGCTTTGGAATATGACACCTGGACTTAGATCCCAATGACCTGGGGGTCACTTAATAACTGACTTGAAATTTCCTTGTCACTAAAGAGTGGGGTGATGATGCCCAACTTATAGACTTAAGTGGTCTTAACAGTTGCAGTAAGAATAGCAAAGACATTGGTCCACCAAACTTCTGCTGTCCTTCCTAGGACATAGTCATATCTGGGTACTGACTCCCCAGCAGAGACTACATTTCCTAGGTCCTACTTAGAGCCAGATGTGGCCTGGTGAGTAGTTCTCCATAATGGGCTGAGGACAGAAGTGACACATATCCTCTCTGTCAGCTGAATACATGTGATGAGGAGGGGGACTGAGCCATGAGACAAAAGGAACCTGGGTCTCAGCATCGTCATGTGGAAGACAGCCAGCAGCCCACCGGGAACATCTACTTTCCCTGTCAGATGAGTGATAGATGTACTGCTATTTTGTTTGGGCCACAGTACACATTGAGATTAATTTTTCACTGTAGCCTGACCCAGTTCAACAATACAATCCTTGACACGTGGCAGGTGCTCTGTGAATATGAGTTCCTTTCCTTTGAGTCATGCTCATGGTTCTGCTGAGTTACCTTCTCTTTGACACCTATGACACAGGAAGCAGTCTCCCGGACTCTTGGCCTGAGTGCTGTCATTCCTCACAACAGTTCTGCAGGTAGATATTATCACTTACATTTTACAATGTAAATGAATCAGTAATTCTGAGAGGTGAAGTTACACAAACCAGGGTGACCCAGCTCCTAAGTGGTAGAGCTACATCATGAACTAGTCTGTCCAATTCCACACCTGGGTTTTTTTCTGGTGAGCCACACTGCCTTCCTGTCCTGACACTGGGGGCAGATGGAGTATGATGGAAGAAACATTCCACATGGCTATGAATACTCTGCTAGATGCTTTTAGTCCCTTTTCCTTCTTTGTCAACAAATGGAGCATAGACAGCTTTAGGAAACATTTCAGTAATTTAGAAAGATTTGTGTGACTCCCTGCTAGAACCTAAAAGTATTTTTGCCTATCCAAATTGGATAAAAGATGTGATTTTCCAAAGAAACTTCACACTGAATTATTCTATGACAATAGTATCAGACTGGACTTGCTCAGCTGTATTGAAGATAAGTGAAGGGAAAAGACTTCTCAATGTACCAGAGAATCTAATCTCAAATTTATCTCTGCATCCCTAGGGCTTCTGTCATCTCTAACACATAATGGGCATGGAATTATGGTCTGGAAGGGAGAAAGGAAGGAAGGGAGGAAAAATGGAAGGAAAGAATTAAGGAGGAGATGGAGGAAAGAGGGAGAAAGGGAAAGTGACAAGAGTAAGGATCAGAAATTAACTAGGAAAGGAAACGGGGGAATTCCCTGGTGGTCCTATGGTTAAGACTTTGCTTCTTCCAATACATGGGGCATGGGTTCAATCCCTGGTCAGGGAGCTAAGATCCTACATACCACATGGCAAAAAAAAAAACAAAAAACAAAAACAAAAAACAGGAGCTGGGGAGAGAAAGGAGGGAAAGGAAAAACAGGAGGAAAACAGGAAGGGAGAGGTATCAGATGACTAATTGCAGTCCTGTCTTCTATTTTGGGTTGAAGTCCCAGTGGTTGCAGTAACCAGCTGTATAAACTTCTAACATAAATTTAGAACTGAAAGTCACCTTGGGTATCTACTCAGAGCCCTCTCTGGAAAGATAAGGAATTTGAGATTCAGAGGTTAGACAAACCTGACAACATTTCTCAGCTGGTTAATTGTAGGACCAAGCTTAGCATCTAGTGCTCTTCATTCCCAATTACATCACATTTAAACTTTTTTTTTTTTGCCTTACAATTGCTGCAATAATAGATGCAGCTGAGATGGAAGCATTGAGGCTGCTTGGCAGACGATTCATCAAAATAAGTACATGTGTGTATATATGTAGCTTCACTATTCTGAGCCAGTAACTTACAATAATGGACCTGGCTAAATTTCACAGGTAAGTTCAGTGACGACCCAGCCTACATTTAATTTTGTCAAACGTAACTGCAGGAGCTCAGCAAAGAAAGGGAGAAGCAAAGAGGGAAGGAAGGGTTTAAATAAGGCAAGTGGCTGGCCAGTCGCTCCTCTAAGAGTGGAGGCAGCCAGACACAGGCAGACACACTGTTCCTCCCTTGTTAGTAAGTTCTCTTGTGCTTCCCATGGAGACAGCATTTCACTCTGCCGTTGAGTGTTTGGTGTTTAAAGATACATATTTTTCATACAACATTGCCCCTGAATGCAAGCCAACTCGCCACTTCATCTGGTGCTCAACTGAAGAAAGAGCAATCTGTTTCAAAATTGGAGCAAATGCAGTCTGAGTTGGATAGGCTGAGAGTTAGTGTTGGGATCTCCAATGCAGTGCCATTTCAGGGAGGTAGCAAGGAGATTTTTGACTATTTGTGGAGTTTGCTTTAGAAGCTGACTTGTGATCCCAAGCAATACCCTGCCAGGATGTGAGGTTCCTGTGTTATTGATTTCTACCCTGGACATTCAGTCCTATTTGCTCGCCTCTCTGACTTTAACAGGGTCAAGCATCATGCACTTTCATTGCACTTAGTGCTTCCCTGGTAGCTCAGACAGTAAAGGAGCCGCCTGCAATGCAGGAGACCAGGGTTCAAGCCCTGGCTTGAGAAGATCCCTTGGAGAAGGGAAGGGCTACTCACTCCAGTATTTCTTGCCTGGAAAATCCCATGGACAGGGGACCCTGGTGGGCTACAGTCTATGGGGTTGCAAAGAGTCAGACATGACTGAGTGACTAATATATATCATTAACTCCAACAGTGTTATCAGGTAAATACATGCCTGATGATGAGCAATATTTAAGATGATGAGCAATATTTAAGATTCCTATAATACTGGGGACTCATAATACAAAATTGGTAATTTTTTGATGGCAATATTTAAGATTCCTCTAATTATGAGAACCAATAGAAATATTCTCCCAAGAACAGAAATTCTGTATATTTCAAAGAGCCATGGATAATAAGTCAAGGTTCTCAGGCTGAATCTTAGTCTTCCATTGAAGGATGGATGGCCCTGGGCACGCCACTTTCACTATCTGGGATTTGATTTCATCACTTAAACATGCATGCTAGTAATTATGATCTCAAAAATTGCTTCCAGATTTTACATTGTTTCAGTCTATTAAATATACTCCCCTTACTTGTGTTTACAGGGAGAACAGAAAATAGCTCTTTTGAATCTGTTTGCCCACCTGCCACTTGGTAAATCAGAAAGCAGGAACCGAATTGAGACTATAATTTGGCTCATTCCCAAATTAGAAGTTTGAAGTTGTCTTACTTTCTTCCACAATTTTTTTTTTTTTTTTTGCTGTTGCAGGTGCAATCACTCGTTGGATTCAGTTTCACTTTTTATACCCAGCATTCGAAATGTAAGAAACCCCAGTGTGTATTCTCCATGTCCTCCCACTATAACCTCATTCCAGTGGATCTGGGCATTGCTGACTGGTCAGGGGGGGTCTCCTGGACTTGGCTTTCAGGTTACAAATGCTTTCTTATTTCAGTGCTACCAAGGCTCACTCCCTGAGAGATTCAGCCCGCTTCTATCTGGTTCTATGAATCTGTGACCAAGAAGAGTTGATGTGTCTTCAAAGTTGGAGAAAAGAACATTCTGTGAAGCTGAACTTGTTTTTTCTTCCTACCAACCATGAATATCAATGAAAGCCTCCTCTCCATGCCAAAACATAGCATAGCCCAGCAACATCTTACCACCTGCTGAGTTAAACAAGGAAAGCATGAACAAGGAAGGAACTAAGGTGGAGGATTCTTAAAGGTTTCAAAAAGGAAAACAGAGATTCAGATGAATGAATTGACCTCCCCCCCTTTTTTTTGGAAGTCCTCCAAAGAGATAAATGTGATCACCAACTGAAAGACACTGAATGCTATGCAGGGGGTGGGGGGAAGTTTCAAAAATAGTGGCTATTGTCCATAGGGTTGCAAAGAGTTGGACACGACTACAGTGACTTAGCACACATGCAAAATGAAGATATATTGAGAGGTTCCTGAGCTTTGTCTCTGCTATTAATACAGCAACTCCTTCCCCTTAGGGCCTGGACATGGATGTGCCTTCTCATGTCATCATGTCTGTCTGTCTTCTTCACCTAACTGTGGGACTTCAGGGATCACACCAGACACTTAATGCCTGCTTTCCTGGTGGCTCAGATGGTAAAGAATCTGCCTGCAATGCAGGAGACCCAGATTCGATCCCTGGGTCAGGAAGATCCCCTGGAGAAGGTAATGGCTACCCACTCCAATATTCTTGCCTGGAGAATCCCACGGACAGAGGAGCCTGGAGGGCTACAGTCCATAGGGTAGCAAAGAGTCAGACACAACTGAGCGACTAACACTTCCTGTATTAAATATTCTCTTAGATCATCTCTGCTTCACTGCCTTCATCTGGAAAAAGTTCCCCTAGTTTTTCTTTTGCAGGCACAGAAACAGGATGGAAGAGAAGGGGAAGTTTAAGGTCCTCTGTTAGGAGCATATTTATATAACAGTCATTTGTAAGTGGAACACCCAATGTAGACAAAGATAATGATTACAGGTGCAGTTGAGGAAACTAAACAGAATGATACACAGTTGGAATATAAGCAAGTTTTAAACAATTCCACAGAGCATAATACAAATTCTGAGAAGAGGATTGATGATTGTGGGTTGGAGCCTCATGTGGCATTCCTCTGCCAGAGTAATGTTTAGAAGAGACTATCCTACATGATTGTGGCTGGATTTGTAGTGTGGGAAGCTGGGAGAGCCCATACATTTGCACTGCCCCTTCCTCTGAGCCAAAAGAGGACCAAACCACCCTCATCCAGCAGAGGGAGCCATGTTGCCTGAACAGACCATCTCTGCTCTGGCCACTGAATGAAGTGTTCAGCCACTGTAGGAGGGGAGAATATGAAGTCTCTAGTAAGCGCAGGCGGCTGCGACGACTGGCACACTAAGCGCGGCCGAGAGGAGCTACCCCACGTCTGAGGTCAGGGGCAGAAGCCGGGAGGACCCCATGCCCGAAGGGCAGCAGCCAAGAGGAGTTACCCCACGTCCGAGGTCAGGGGCAGCGGCCGAGAGTGCCAGGCTGTGACGGCGCAAGAAGGGCTGAGAGGAGCTACCCGTGTCCGAGGTCAGGGGCGGCGACGAGAGGAGTTACCCCGCATCCAAGGTCAGGGGAGGTGGCTGGGAGGAGCAACCCCACGTCCAAGGAGCCGTGGCTGCGTGGGCACAGGAGGGCCTAGAGGAGCTATCCCACGTTGAAGGTCAGGAAGGGAGGCGGTGAGGAGATACCCCTCGCCCAAGGTAAGGAGCAGTGGCTGCGCTTTGCTGGAGCAGCCGTGAAGAGATAGCCCACGCCCAAGGAAAGAGAAACCCAAGTAAGACAGTAGGTGTTGCAAGAGGGCATCAGAGGGCAGACACACTGAAACCATACTCACAGAAAACTAGTCAATCTAATCACACTAGGACCACAGCCTTGTCTAATTCAATGAAACTAAGCCATGCCCTTGGGGCAACCCAAGATGGGCTGGTCATGGTGGAGAGATCTGACATAATGTGGTCCACTGGAGAAGGGAATGGCAAACCACTTCAGTATTCTTGCCTTGAGAACCCCATGAACAGTATGAAAAGGCAAAATGATAGGATACTGAAAGAGGATCTCCCCAGGTCAGTAGGTGCCCAATATGCTACTGGAGATCAGTGGAGAAATAACTCCAGAAAGAATGAAGGAATGAAGCCAAAGCAAAAACAATACCCAGCTGTGGATGTGACTGGTGATAGAAGCAAGGCCCGATGCTGTAAAGAGCAATATTGCATAGGAACCTGAAATGTCAGGTCCATGAATCAAGGCAAATTGGAAGTGGTCAAACAAGAGATGGCAAGAGTGAATGTCGACATTCTAGGAATCAGCAAACTGAAATGGACTGGAATGGGTGAATTTAACTCAGATGACCATTATATCTACTACTGCGGGCAGGAATCCCTCAGAAGAAATGGAGTAGCCATCATGGTCAACAAAAGAGTCTGAAATGCAGTACTTGGATGCAATCTCAAAAACGACAGAATGATCTCTGTTCGTTTCCAAGGCAAACCATTCAATATCACAGTAATCCAAGTCTATGCCCCAACCAGTAATGCTGAAGAAGCTGAACAGTTCTGTGAAGACCTACAAGACCTTTTAGAACTAACACCCAAAAAAGATGTCCTTTTCATTATAGGGGACAGGAATGCAAAAGTAGGAAGTCAAGAAACTCCTGGAGTAACAGGCAAATTTGGCCTTGGAATATGGAATGAAGCAGGGCAAGACTAATAGAGTTTTGCCAAGAAAATGCACTGATCATAACAAACACCCTCTTCCAACAACACAAGAGAAGACTCTATACATGGACATAACCAGATGGTCAACACTGAAATCAGATTGATTATAGTCTTTGCAGCCAAAGATGGAGAAGCTCTATACAGTCAGCAAAAACAAGACCAGGAGCTGACTGTGGCTCAGATCATGAACTCCTTATTGCCAAATTCAGACTTAAATTGAAGAAAGTAGAGAAAACCACTAGACCATTCAGGTATGACCTAAATCAAATCCCTTATGATTATACAGTGGAAGTGAGAAATAGATTTAAGAGACTAGATCTGATAGATAGAGTGCCTGATGAACTATGGAATGAGGTTCGTGACATTGTACAGGAGACAGGGATCAAGACCATCCCCATGGAAAAGAAATGCAAAAAAGCAAAATAGCTGTCTGGGGAGGCCTTACAAATAGCTGTGAAAAGAAGAGAAGCAAAAAGCAAAGGAGCAAAGGAAAGATATAAACATCTGAATGCCGAGTTCCAAAGAATAGCAAGAAGAGATAAGAAAGCCTTCCTTAGCGATCAATGCAAAGAAATAGAGGAAAACAACAGAATGGGAAAGACTAGAGATCTCTTCAAGAAAATTAGAGATACCAAGGGGACATTTCATGCAAAGAAGGGCTCAATAAAGGACAGAAATGGTATGGACCTAACAGAAGCAGAAGATATTAAGAAGAGATGGCAAGAATACACAGAAGAACTGTACAAAAAAGACCTTCACGACTCAGATAATCACGATGGTGTGATCACTGACCTAGAGCCAGATATCCTGGAATGTGAAGTCAAGTGGGCCTTAGAAAGCATCACTATGAACAAAGCTAGTGGAGGTGATGGAATTCCAGTTGAGCTATTCCAAATCCTGAAAGATGATGCTATGAAAATGCTGCACTCAATATGCCGGCAAATTTGGAAAACTCAGCAGTGGCCACAGGACTGGAAAGGGTCTGTTTTCATTCCAATCCCAAAGAAAGGCAATGCCAAAGAATGCTCAAACTACCGCACAATTGCACTTATCTCACACGCTAGTAAAGTAATGCTCAAAATTCTCTAAGCCAGGCTTCAGCAATATGTGAACCGTGAACTTCCTGATGTTCAAGCTGGTTTTAGAAAAGGCAGAGGAACCAGAGATCAAATGGCCAACATCCGCTGGATCATGGAAAAAGCAAGAGAGTTCCAGAAAAACATCTATTTCTGCTTTATTGACTATGCCAAAGCCTTTGACTGTGTGGATCACAATCAACTGTGGAAAATTCTGAAAGAGATGGGAATACCAGACCTTGACTTGCCTCTTGAGAAATCTGTATGCAGGTCAGGAAGCAACAGTTAGAACTGGACATGGAACAACAGACTGGTTCCAAATAGGGAAAGGAGTATGTCAAGGCTGTATATTATCACCCTGCTTATTTAACTTATATGCAGAGTACATCATGAGAAACGCTGGACTGGAAGAAACACAAGCTGGAATCAAGATTGCCGGGAGAAATATCAATAACCTCAGATATGCGGATGACACCACCCTTATGGCAGAAAGTAAAGAGGAACTAAAAAGCCTCTTGATGAAAGTAAGAGTGGAGAGTGAAAAAGTTGGCTTAAAGCTCAACATTCAGAAAACGAAGATCATGGCATCCGGTCCCATCACTTCATAGGAAATAGATGGGAAAACAGTGGAAACAGTGTCAAACTTTATTTTTCTGGGCTCCAAAATCACTGCAGATGGTGACTGCAGCCATGAAATTAAAAGACGCTTACTCCTTGGAAGAAAAGTTATGACCAACCTCGACAGCATATTCAAAAGCAGAGACATTACTTTGCCAACTAAGATTCGTCTAGTCAAGGCTATGGTTTTTCCTGTGGTCATGTATGGATGTGAGAGTTGGACTGTGAAGAAGGCTGAGCACCAAAGAATTGATGCTTTTGAACTGTGTTGTTGGAGAAGACTCTTGAGAGTCCCTTGGACTGCAAGGAGATCCAACCAGTCCATTCTGAAGGAGATCAGCCCTGGGATTTCTTTGGAAGGAATGATGCTAAAGCTGAAACTCCAGTACTTTGGCCACCTCATGCGAAGAGTTGACTCATTGGAAAAGAGTCTGATGCTGGGAGGGATTGGGGGCAGGAGGAGAAGGGGACGACAGAGGATGAGATGGCTGGTTGGCATCACTGACTCGATGGACGTGAGTCTGAGTGAACTCCGGGAGTTGGTGATGGACAGGGAGGCCTGGCGTGCTATGATTCATGGGGTCTCAAAGAGTCGGACACGACTGAGTGACTGAACTGAACTGAACTGAGAGAATAATGTACTCACTTGCTATATTTAAAAGCTCTGAAGCCCCCAAATAACTAATTTATCAGAAAGAACTTCTACCACTTGTTTTTAAACAATCCAGTTAAAATGATATTCCAAGGATGAAGGTGGGGTAGGGTGATACCCGTAGTGGTACAATAGTGGTAATAAGGAAATAGTTCACTAAATTTAAAAAGCAAGCCAAAAAATTCTTCTGAAAGACTGGCAAGATTCAGATAGTGTGCTATCTTTCAGTTTGTCTGAGGTTAGCCTCTGATGAGGAAGAAGACCATGGAGAATTGTGTTAAAGTTTATTCTGCGTGTATGACACTTTACTAAGCAGTTTTTTATGGCTTGTCTCACTCAGCTCTCACAGCAACGCTGTATATTATGGACTATCATGGACTCATTTTAAAAATGTATAAATGTTCTACAGTGAAGTTCATAAAACTACCAATAAGTGCCAGAGCCAACACAAAATCCCAGAGAGTCTGCATTCAGAATCCACATTTTCAGGGATTGTCTCTCTTACTGTGACAGATAGTATGCTGGATGTTTAAAAACTATCTTATTTACATAGCACTGCCCTCTTCCAAATATACTAAAATGGAGGGATGTTAAGTGACTTGCCTACCACGTAGGTAGTAGCTTGATAATTGACAAAAAGTCAAAATTTTAGTCACTCAGTCATGTCTGACTCGCTGTGACCCCATGGACTGTAGTCTTCCAGGCTCCACTGTCCCTGGAATTCTCCAGCCAAGAAGACTGGAGTGGGTTGTCATTCCCTCCGCACAGGATCTTCCTGACTCAGGAAATAAATCCAGGTCTCCTAAATTGCAGGCAGATTCTTTACCATCGGAGCCACCAGGGAAGCCATGATCGACAAGTGTGTGTTTATTTTTAAAGCTAACTTTTGACCTAGGGACTGGGAGAATATAGAAAAACAATAGATCTTGACTCCTTCCCTCCAGAATCTTACAGTCTTCTAAAGGATATAGGAAGCAATGGACAGAAAACAGCAAAAATGGAATTCCAATTCCAGTTCAAAGTATGAGGTTAGCAATTGACTGCTCTGAGCCAGGAGGAATGTGGGCCAACCTTTCAGCTGCCATGGCCTTAAAGCCTGTTGGGGAGTGTGGATGATTCTGGAATTTGCAGGAAGACTTGTCAGTCCCTCATTTTAATCATCTCCCCATCTATCTGTTTCTTCTCTATGGATCTTGAAATAAACCTCTTGTCTATTTTCAGCTGAATGATGCCATGGAGACGGGCCTGGTGTCCAGGAAGTAGAGATCCCAGCGGTCTGTCCCGGAGTGCCTTATGACTCTGGAGCCAGGGCAAGCACAGAGCTGCCGCTCCTGTGGGGGCCCAGCCTGGGTGTAGTAGGAGGTGGCTAAGCAGCTACGTTGGTGGCAGAGGAGAGTCTCGGGTGGGAGGTATTAGAAATTAGAAATCAAGGCTGCCAACGATTAACATTTCATCTGGGGAGGCTTTAACAACACATGTTTGCAGGAAAATGTATTCAGTGAAGCTGTGTGCAGAAGGACAGGCCAAGGGGATGATCTTAAGAGAGAAGAAAAAGACATGTCTATTACATATGCTAAGTTGCTTCAGTCGTGTCTGACTCTTTGCAACCCTATGGACTGTAGCCTGCCAGGCTCCTCTGTCCCTGCGATTCTCCAGGCAAGAATATTGGAGTGGGTTGCCATTTCCTTCTCCACATGTCTTTTATATATTCTCACAAATGTTTTTGACCTTCACAGAGGAAACACTAAGAGCTACCTTGTGTGGGCTGTGGGCTATATGCCAAGTGCTTTGCATACCTGATCTCTACTTACAGGGATTCCTATTTAACAAGGGGTAGAAATGGAGCATTTAACTAGGTTAAAGTAAAACCATACATTTTTGAGCCTAGATTGGTCTGAATCCAAAGTCCATGCTTTGTAGACTATCAAGTATCCTACATGTGCTCAGAGAATCCATGCCTTATGTAAAGCACATCCCTGCCCTTCCTCTCACATCCGGGAGCAGGTTTGTGTTATGGTTTCTGGATTTGTATGTGAGAAATGAACCATTCAAAGTGGAAGCTCTGCACATAGTTAACAGGTTCATGTTGCAAACACACTGCTGGAGGCTCTTCTGGGGTAGCTGGGGTGAAACTTCTGCTCTCTCTCCCTTGTCTTTGGTCCAGGTTGTGGGTGACAATGCAGTGGAGTCTCCACACAGTAGCCCCCGCGGTGACTGGACATTTCTCCTGACTGCCCATGATGCTGGCTAAACAGCAGCCCAATGTGGTTTCAGAAATCATATTAGCTTCTATTTAGAAGTTGATAGAAGCTATTTAGAAGTTTCTATTTAGAGTTATATTCTGTTTGAACTAATCAGAGTGGATTCTGGGGTCTGAAGAAGTCCCTCTGACTTATGTCATTGCATTTGACAAATGGGGAAACTGAGGCTCAGAGGGTGTAAGCTGCTTATAAGGAAGGAAACATTCTTTCCATTATACTCTTTTGCACAGGAAACATATTTTCTCATTCAGGTCTTCATGGATGAGGTTTATTTGTAAGAAACTTGTGGGAATTTAGTCTGTTCATGTGATTTTACCCTCAGTGATTGTTATATGGCATCAGCTCAAGTGACATGGGATTTTTTTTTTTTTGACTTGACTTTAAAGGAGTAAGAATCCTTAAAAACACCATGAAGAGGAGATAATATCTGGTACACTAAAATGAGGGCTGTGTAGATCACCTGTTGTTTTGGCCAGTTCAGCAGACTTCTCCCTTTTGTGATGTGCCCTGCTTTTCCTTTCAAGAACTGTTATTCCTCCCTCCAAGTGATTCTGATGGGACTTGTGGTCCCTGCACAGGACCACACATGACTCAGATTAGCCAGAGAAGCAGAGTAGTCTATGGGAGAGCATGGGACAGACTCTGGATGTCAACCAGAGTCTGTTTTAGAGGCTTGTTTTGACTTTTGCCAGATAGAGATCTCCATTACACGCTAGGTTTCTATAAATATGGAGGCTTGAAACTTCAAAGGACCATCTGCTACCATGTGGAACAAACTGATTGGAGAATTAAATTTGAAAAGAAGAAAACAGAGCTGCTAACCAAGAAAGAGGAGAAACAACTGGAGAGATGGCGGGGAGGGGAGGGAAGGAGACAGGGAAGAGAGAGACTCAAAGAAAAAGGCAGGAAAAGACAAAAACCAAGCAAGAATAGTTATGTTAGGCACATATACACACAGATCACACAGATTCATACACATAAACACAGACAGGGAGCAACACATACACAGAAACAGAAATAGACACACGCGCAGACACACAGGATATGTGTGGAGAGGACCAAAGGGACTTGATGCCACTGACACTTGATGGTATGATTTGAATTCCTGCAATCATCTGTGCATAAAATGGTATCTGTTCATAGGACTTCCTGGTTCTGAGAGCTGACATTGCTTAAGCCCATTGGGTTTGGTGCATGCTAAGTCACTTCGGTCATGTCCAACTCTTTGCCACCCCATGAACTATAACTGGCCAGGCTCCTCTGTCCATGGGATTCTCCAGGCAAGGATACAGGAGTAGGTCACCACTCTCTCCTCCAGAGGATCTTCTCAACCCATGGATGGAAGGTATGTCTCTTACATCTCTTTTACTGGCAGGCAGGTTTTTTTTTTTTTTTTTTTTTTTTTTTACCACTGGTGCCATCTGGACTTGGGAGTCCTAAAGAATACAGAATAGGACTCTGTTTCTTGCTCCATTTGGGGCACTCAGCCAGCTTTGAAACATTTCTATATCTCTGAGCCTCAATTTTCTCATTTTTAAAAAATGCAACCATGAAACTTGCTTTACCTACAAGCTCTCCAATATTCTGAGAGCTATATGGATCAGGCTATGGAAGGAATTTGAAAGTGAAAACAAATGCTATACAGATATCATGGAACATTCATTCTGAAAAAAATTGCCCTGGTAGGAGTTTGTTGTCTTTTTCCAATGCTGCAATTCTCACACTGGGCAAAGCTCATGGAAAAACTCCTCTATCCAGGCAGCGCTTTTTGAGGTAACAGAAAGTAGCTATTAAAAGGTGTCAAACATTTAGGGAGCCGATGTATCTAATGGAAGAGAATTGCTTTGAACAGAGATGATTGCTCCTTTTAAGGACACCTTGAGAGAATGACCCAGAAAATTAGCATGATCTCCTGCTGCAGAGTGGTTGTCCCATCTCTATTTGTGTTCAGATGGAAAGGAAATGGGGAGAGACCATGTAATCCTTATCTTTCAAATCCATGTTTTATTGATCTTACAGAGTTGCATCTTTCAGTAAAAGAACATTTCTCTGACTTTATCCTCATGCCTCTCTGATAGGAGATGTTTTGTTTGTGATATGTTGGATTCCTTTAGCAGCAATACTGCTGTAACTACTCGGGTAGTCAAAAACCAATAGTTGGTATTTATGATAATTTGTACCTGTGTATGTGCTACATCACTTCAGTCGTGTCCAACTCTTTGCAACCCTATGGACAGTAGCCCACCAGGCTCCTCTGTCCACGGGATTCTCCAGGCAAGAATACTAGAGTGGGTTGTCATGCTCTCCTCCAGGGGATCTTCCTGATCCAGGGATCAAACCCACATCTCTTATTTCTCCTGCATTGGCAGGAGGGTTCTTTACCACTAGCACCACTTGGGAAGTTCATTGTGATAATTAGGTTGCCTCTTAAAAGCAAGGTGAAATCTTTTGCAGGAAATCATCTCAAAAGTATTCCTACAAAGAGAATAACCACTACGTACTGAGTGCAGGACAATGAAATAGATGTCTCCTGTCCTCTATCTCCTTGAGATCTCACACATGGGATAGGTAATTGAACCACATTATCTAGAAGAGAAAGTTGAGTATGGAGAACTTAGGTGAGAGGTTCCCAACCCTGGTTTCGTATCAACATCATCTCAGGTGCTTATTTAACAGATTCTTTCACTGAAGCCCAAGTGATTCTAATGTGTGAGATCAGGTTCAGGAAACTGTTCAATAACTTGTCCAGGATCATACTGACTGCTAGTTGACCTAGGTCTCAGTTCAGTTCAGTCACCCAGTCGTGTCCGACTCTTTGCGACCCCATGAACAGCAGCACGCTAAGCCTCCCTGTCCATCACCAACTCTCGGAGTTCACCCAAACCCATGTCTGTTGAGTCGGTGATGCCATCCAACCATCTCATCCTCTGTCGTCCCCTTCTCCTCCTGCCCCCAGTCCCTCCCAGCATCAGGGTCTTTTCAAATGAGTCAGCTCTTCACATCAGGTGGCTAAAGTATTGGAGTTTCAGCTTCAAAATCAGTCCTACCAATGAACACCAGGACTGATCTCGTTTAGGATTGTCTGGTTGGATCTCCTTGCTGTCCAAAGGGACTTTCAAGAGTCTTCTACAACACCACAGTTCAAATCATCAATTCTTCGGCACTCAGCTTTCTTCACAGTCCAATTCTCACATCCATACATGACCACTGGAAAAACCATAGCCTTGACTAGACAGACCTTTGTTATCAAAGTAATGTCTCTGCTTTTTAATATTCTGTCTAGGTTGGTCATAACTTTCCTTCCAAGGAGTAAGCATCTTTTAATTTCATGGCTGCAATCACCATCTGCAGTGATTTTGGAACCCAGAAAAATAAAGTCTGACACTGTTTCCACTGTTTCCCCATCTATTTGCCATGAAGTGATGGGACCAAATGCCATGATCTTTGTTTTCTGAATGTTGAGCTTTAAGCCAACTTTTTCACTCTCCTCTTTCACTTTCATCAAGAGGGTCTTTAGTTCCTCTTCACTTTCTGTCATAAGGGTGGTGTCATCTGCATATCTGAGGTTATTGATATTTCTCCCAGCAATCTTGATTCCAGCTTGTGCTTCCTCCAGCCCAGTGTTTCTCATGATGTACTCTGCATATAAGTTAAATAAGCAGGGTGACAATATACAGCCTTGATGTACTCCTTTTCCTATTTACCTAGGTATGCCTGAATCAAAATTCCCCATTCTTTTCCTTTCATTATCTTTGTTGATGATCCTTCAAAGTAACTTAAACAAGCAAAAAAAAAAAAAAAATGCAACCA
Source organism: Bubalus bubalis (assembly GCF_019923935.1). Classification (NCBI taxonomy): domain Eukaryota; kingdom Metazoa; phylum Chordata; class Mammalia; order Artiodactyla; family Bovidae; genus Bubalus; species Bubalus bubalis. Next base: position 38,152,973 of record NC_059165.1, on the reverse strand, counting down.
CCCACATCTTTTGCATTGTTCCCTATACTTAAAGTAGTCCATCAAAGATAGGAAACACAAATCCTATTGAGTCTACATTTCTGAAAAATCATTTACCCTCTAATGGGTTGTCTCTATCTTGGACCTAACACAGGGTTAATTAAATACTCACTGTCCTAGGCCAGGTTTGGTGAGTGACATTGGATTGGCTATCTACTGGCTAGCAAAATTAAGAGAACAAAACACATTCACTACAGTGTGGAAGGTCAGCTCTCCTTAATAAAGGGTTTGTGGTGATGTGAAATTGGAAAAGAAATGATGTATTCTGAAGCTATTTTCATCCCATTACCTTCAGTCAAGAAGAATAAAGGCAAATGTACTTTCTAAGATTAGTCTCCAAATCTGATGTGCACTGAAGGAACATAACTGACTTTCCTCTCCCACTTGCACTGACCCTTTCCCCCTCAGCTTGGAAATTTATACTAGAACATTCACAGCTGCTAAAGGCATACATATATTTTTCATGTCTTTTGTTTGTTTGTGTGACAGGATGTACATTTTCTGAGTTCAGGGCCTGAAAATCTACTGATTCTCAGAGAAAGAATTCTGTTTCCTTCTTAAGGCCAGGCAGCCCCACCCACCAGCTATCTTCTTCAGAACATAAACCAAATAAATATGGGACCCTGGTGACTTCTAACACTTACTTCAGAGCTAGTGGCTAATTTATTTTAACTCAGTGTAATCAGGTTCCTCCAATTGGTCTGTTTTATGATTTGGAGCTTTTTCTCCTAGAAGTTTTGACTTTTAAAGAGTAGTACCAAGATCATGAAGAAAAGAAAAGGGAATTTGAATTAGAGAAAGGATTGTGTTAGTCGCTCAGTCATGTCCAACTCTTTGTGACCCCATGGACTGAAGCCTGACAGGTTCCTCTGTCTATGGGATTCCCCAGGCAAGAATACTGGAGTGGTTGCCATTCCCTTCTCCGGGGATCTTCCTGACACAGGGATCGAACCTGTGTCTTGATGCAGGTTCTACCTGCATTGCAGGCAGATTCTTTACCATCTGAGTCACTAGGATGGTGATAGCTTAAAACCTTCTCAAAAAAGTAGAGACTGTTCCTGGTTTATATAAACCACAGAAATCTTTTCACCCAAAGACACAATGGGAGGAGATGCATTTCCAGAGTGTTTTTCTTTTTCAAAGAAAAAAAATATTTATATATACATAATTTTTCTCATATTCACTGTAAACTGCAGTTCAGTATGATTCCAAATATTCTGAAACAAAGACCCCATGTTGTTTAGATTTTTTTAATATGAGAAGTAAATCTGGGTCCTCATCAGAGCCATGACAAGTTTGAGATACATGTATGAGAGAGATGAATGGGGGTTCCCTCAAAATGCACAGATGGGTTTTTGAATCATCTGCCTTTAACAATGGGATTCCTAGTGATAAATGGGGCCTGGGGGTGGAGGGAGAGTGCTGCATTATAGGGTGTGCTGTTTGTCCATGCTCCATAAAAATGGGAAGCTCAGTGGTTATTTTCATGGGGACCCTCTCTTCACTTCTGTGCATTCCTGTAGCTTCTTACTTTGTTTTCATCCACGTGGAAATTCTCTCCCATTTCTAACCACCTAAGTTAGGCAGATTTGATTTTACCAGGTTGTTCCTATTTTCCATACAACCTATACTTGACCTCTGACTTTTCCTACAGTAGGCCATTCTGGGAAACCCCCTGGTTCATTCCGACCCCAGCCTCTGAGATGCTTCCAGCTGTATCAACAGGTTTGGTTGGTTTCCCTTTGTTGTTGGTGAGGTTTCTGTGGGAGGCATCATTTCATTCCACTTTCTACCAGTTAACCAGATAACCATCTGACTAATTTATGTTGTAGCAAATGTCTGTCAGAAACAAATCTGAAATAAAATAGTGCTAGGTCTTTGATGGTGAGATATGATATCACCAGACACATGACTATCTGTCAAGCACAGCCCCTACTAATCTTAACACCCAATCTCCCTCATCCATAAAGAAGTTAATTCAGGCAATTACTCTTTATTAACATTGGGTTAGCAAAAAATATTCATATAGGTTTTTTGGAATGCCTAACAGAAAAAACCCATATGAATTTTTTGGTCAATCTAATACTTTTCAGGGTCTGGTTCCATCTTCTTTATATCATGTATATCTGCTAAACGGGCCTGAAACAAGTGAGACCCATGGACGTATCCTTTACCTAGATTAGTGTCTGACCTAAGTGTTCCCTTCAGGATTATCTGTTTCCTGTTGGCCTTCCAAGTTAAGAGAAGATGTCATTTAGACTTCAAGGAGGAGGAGCCGAATCACTTTCACAGTACCAAAAGGGAGAAAGGCCAAGAGAGAATTCCAACCCACTTTTATTTCAATTCACAATCTATTTATCTCCTCTGTTTCATCCATTTTGTTCTCAACCCTTATCATGGCACCTCCTTTACCCTGATGAAGTGAGGTGTCATGGTGTGTGTGCATGTGTGTGTTTGTGTGTGTTAGAAGGCTATCACTTGGGGTTAGAATGTGTAGCTAATAATGACCTTAAGGGCATTTGATCAAAAAGAGGTGGAGAGGGAAGGTGTGTGGAGATTGGGCATTCTCAAACTCTGCTAGCTGGAAGGCAAACTGGTCAAACTTTGCTTGAGGGTATTCTGTTCATATTTACCAGTCATCTTAAAAATCTACAAGCTTCCCTGATGGCTCAGATGGTAAAGAATCCACCTGCAATGCAGGAGACCCACGTTTGATCCCTGGGTTGAGAAGATCCCTTAGAGAAGGGAATGGCTACCCACTCCAGTATTCTTGCCTGGAGAATTCCATGGACAGAGGAACTGGCGAGAAAAATGTGTAATGTTGATAATAATGGAAGAGACATAATCCAACCATCATTGTTCAATACATATCAGTTCAGTCACTCAGTCATGTCCAACTCTTTGTGACACCATGGAGGCAGCATGCTAGGCCTCCCTGTCCATCACCAACTCCTGGAGTTCACTCAAATTCATTTCCATTGAATCAGTGATGCCATCCAACCATCTCATCCTCTGTTGTCCCCTTCTCCTCCCACCTTCGACCTTTCCCAGCATCAGGGTCTTTTCCACTGAGTCAGTTCTTCGTATGAGGTGGCTAAAGTATCGGAGTTTCAGCTTCAACATCAGTCCTTCCAATGAATATTCAGGACTGATTTCCTTCAGGATGGACTGGTTGGATCTCCTTGCAGTCCAAGGAACTCTCAAGAGTCTTCTCCAACACTACATTTCAAAAGCATCAATTCTTTGGTGCTCAGCTTTCTTTATAATCCAACTTTCACATCCATACATGACCACAGGAAAAACCATAGCCTTGACTAGATGGACCTTTGTTGGCAAAGTAATGTCTCTGTTTTTTAATATGCTGTCTAGGTTGGTCATAGCTTTTCTTCCAAGGAGCAAGCGTCTTTTAATTTCATGGCTGCAGTCACCATCTGCAGTGATTTTGGAGCCCCCCAAAATAAAGTCTGTCACTGTTTCCATTGTTTCCACATCTATTTGCCGTGAAGCGATGGGACCAGATCCTATGATCTTAGTTTTCTGAATGTTGAGTTTTAAGCCAACTTTTTCACTCTCCTCTTTCACTTTCATCAAGAGGCTCTTTAGTTCTTCTTTGCTTTCTACCATAAGGGTGATATCATCTGCATATCTGAGGTTATTGATATTTCTCCTGACAGTCTTGGTCCAAGCTTGTGCTTCATCCAGCCTGGCATTTCACATGATGTACTCTGCATATAAGTTAAATAAGCAGGGTGACAGTATACAACCTTAACATACTCCTTTCCTGATTTGGAACCAGTCTGTTGTTTCATGTCCAGTTCTAACTGTTGCTTCTTGACCTGCATACATATTTCTCAGGAGGCAGGTAAGGTGGTCTGGTATTCCCAGATGATCCAATCTAAGTAGACATGGGAAAATTTATTATAGTCCTTGGGGTTGCAAAGAGTTGGACACAATTGAATGACTAACACTTCCACTTTTTCACTTAAAAATTTACATTCCTTCTTTTAGGAATCTATTTTTAAACAAATAATAAGAAATATAGAAAAAGATTTGTGTCAAAAAATCTGAATCTCAGCATTGTTTATATCAATGAAAAAACTTAAGGATTTGTCAGGTAAGTTATGACATATCCACAATAGTGGGATTCTGTCATTAAAAATATTGCCCTTAAGAACTTTTAGTCATGGGGAAATGAATTATTCTAAGTGAAAAGGATACATTTAAAGCCATGTGACTAATACCAGTTCTGCCAAAAGTGAAATATTGAAAAAGACTGTACAAACATGTCAATTGAATTTGGGGTTACTTTTTCTTCTTGTTACTTTTTGCATTTAAAACACCACAAACACACACACACCCCTCCAAAACCATCAGGGAACAAAAGAAAGAGAAATAAGGCATAGGGATGTACTAGCTCAAATGCAGACAAACCTTCTGGGAAGTGCCCACAACTTCAAACACAGAACCAAACTTTGACCCAGCTGCAAAAACCCATTGTTGAAAAGACATGTGGGGCTCATAGAACCAGGGAGAAGCCTGAAGATAAAGCTGGAGAAAGACAGATAGGCAACCCGGAATGTCTGTGGGGCCAGAGCAAGTGTGCAAATGGAAGCCCATATACTATATGTTTAAATATGTATGAGTTATAAATCAAACTAGTGACATGAAATATGTTCTGTTCTTCGCCCTTGACAAATATGCCTTCAGAATAACAACGAAAAATATATGCAAAGCCATAATTACTTCCAAATAACTGTGGCTCGCCTGCACATTTGCCCTGGGGTTCTGCAGACTCAGCAGGAGCCAGGCAGGAATAGAGAGAGAACAGAGAAGAGTTTCCCCTGACTGCTGGTGCTCTTCCTTCAGATTCCTCTTCTGAGAGCTCAGGCAGTCCATAAGGAAAGCTCTGTGTTTTCTCTTTCTTTGAGGTGTCTAAGGGGGCTCTTAATTCTCATACAGCTGACTGCCCACTAATACCCCCTTTACCTAGAGATCTCTTGTACCTTTCATCATTTAAGGACACAGAGGTGCTGGCTCAGAACCAGGAAGCCACCAGGCCTGTGTCTTAGTCTTGGACTTCCCAGCCTCTTGAACTGAGAGCAATACATTTCTGTTACTTGTAAGACAGTCAGGGTACCATGTTTTGTTATAGCAGCTCAAATACATTAAGACAGTGCATAAGATAAACTGGAGACAGGAAGACAAATGAGGAACCATCTCGGCCTTGGAATAAATGTTAATGGTTGCCTCTGATACCAGTGGTCATCAAAAACAATGACCCTCAGATTGCATCTGTGGACTTGGACTCCAGGAAGTCCTTTCCAACTCTCTGTAGGTTATGGTGTGATTTCCTGCCTAACTGATAAGATTGTAAGTGATGCTGAGTGAAGTAAGTAGCTCTCTGCTTGCTCTCAGGCAAGCATATTTGGATGCACAAAGCCTGATACGCTGGCTTGTGTCTGGAGGTACTACCCCTGGATTAAGGTAATTGCACTGAGACCCATGATGTCTTGGAACACTTGCCTATGAAGGATGAAATGAATCCCTTGGAGAATATTTATCACACACAGGTACACACAGTCACACACAGAATGTTGGGAGGACCTAGTAACATATAACTGCAATAGAAGAATTTGTGTGTCAGAATTTATGTGTCCTCTCATAGCAACTGATCTCAGTGCTTGTGTGTGAATAAATCTGGGGGGAGGGCTGCGGGGAAAGCTTTTATTTTATACCTCGACTTGTGAGTTTAATGCCTAGCTTCTGATTAAGTTTCTGAAAAGCACAACAGAAGGTCTCTGGGATTAGGGATTATAAATTCTCCCACATGAGCCAATATTTCAAAATCTCTCACTCAAGTGTGTTAAAGCCCATGCTTCTAGGCTGAATGATTCATGGCCTCTAATACATATTTTCTCCTTTGAAGGTTGAAGTGACGATGATGTCTTTTACTTTATTAATTTCTTCTGTCCTCTTAGTTTCTCTGTCCTTCCATCCAAGGCTTCTCTCTCTTTCCTTCTGAGCTCCCCTCTTGCTTCAAATTAGCCACCTTCTCTCTCTGACATCTCTGTCAGGGGGGCACTTGTTGTTTGTCTTATTCAGAACTGATACCCAGGTGACATCATTTACCCCTCCACTTTCCTCACATCTCATCAGTCAAAAGTGCTGTCAGCCCTGTCAATGTGACCCATATGAAATCTTTTATGGGCCCACCATCCATTCACATCCTGAGATCCCATTGAGCTACTCCATTATTGCTCATCTTTATATTATGTCCAGAGCTCAAATTTTAAAAATAGTCTCCATTAAAAATTTTATCTCTCTTCATATTCTCTTAGGAGATTAATACATTGTTACTAAACACTATTTTCAAACTTTCCAAGGAGCTTCCCAGGATAAATCTCAAATTCTTTAACTTGGCATTAAAGGTTCTCCCTCCATCGAGTATCCATCTTCTTTACATCTTTCCTCCCACAACATTTGCAGCTGGATTTCAGTGTTCTTGAAACTTAAAGCACGTTTTTTACTGGACTATCTTTGTTCCTACTATTCCACCTGCCTACAATTATTTCCCTCTATCTCTACCTTTGCCCAATTCTAGTGTATTTTTTTAAAGCAGGGGTCCCCAGCCTCAGGGATCAAATGCCTGATGATCTGAAGTGGAACTGATATAATAATAATAGAAATAAAGTGCACAATAAGTGTGATGCACTTGAATCATCCTGCAACCACTCTCCCTGCCCCCTGGTCCATGGGAAAATTGTCTTCCATGAAACTGGTCACTGATGCCAAAAAAGTTGGGAACTGTTCCTTTAAAGTCTGCCTTACACCTGACCTCTGCTTTGGAATCTTTTCTGTTTAATATTCTCTTCTTCTCTAATAACCTATAAGAACTTATACTCTCGATCATTCTCTCATTTTAATTTAATGCTAGCTAGCTATAATGTTATTTCTCTACTAAAGGAAATATCCTGTCTTCCAGCTAATGTATATTCCTTGAGTATATGACCTTCCTCTTGTATTGCTTTGACTTGAAACTCTTAACAACAAGAATTAATGAAAAGATTAATAGCAACATTCATTGGGTACTTACTATGTGCTGGGCACTGTGCTAAGAGTTTCATGTTTCTGATATTACTTGACTCCTTACCATCAATGAATTAGATAGGCAGTGATACTTACTGCTTTGCACACAAGGAAGCTAAAGCTTAGAGAAGCAAAGAAACTTGTCTGAGGTCACTAAACTAGAAAGTTGTAAAGTCAGCAGGTGAATCTTGGACTTTCTTGTGGCAAAGACTAAACTTATGCACCCATTTTCTACTGAATCTCCAGTTTTTCATTCAGTTTTCATTTTAAAAAGTTTCTGAGGGCCAATCATATACAAAGCATTGTCCTTGTAACTTATTCATTGATATGACAACTACAAATAGCTAAAAGTAGTTCAAACTGGCCTACCCCAAATGGGCCATTTCCTGTGAAGCAGACAACATCCTTAGGGAACTCAAGTGCAGCAAACTATCATGCAGAATTAAGGATGGCCAAATTCCTTTGTACTTTTTTGTTGCCAGAGCTACTCCAGGTCCTTTGCTTAATACGCTCCATCTCCCATCTTTAGCAGGAGTGTCCTGTTCAAAACCTACCAACCCCCACCTTTAGCAGGAGTTCATATGAATCTTTAAGTTAAAGGGTTCAAAGATAATAAAGGAAGTTACAAACAACAACAAAACCCAGGGAGAACCATCTGGGGTCAAGATCACTAGGAATCTGACCTCCACCAGACCTGAGTCTCATACAGGCTAATTTTACAACTTGAACATATTACATGATATACCTACCAGTGGCCATGACCAGACATTAAGGACCAAAGAAGATAAAAAGAGGGTAGCACTCCATTATCTCAAAAAAAACCCCTGCCCTTTCCCAGGCAGATTAAAGCATATGTCTCTCCATCATTGACCTCACTCCTCCTCCCTTTGTCTTTACTCTTTAAAAGTAAATCCCTCACCAGTAGGGCCAGAAGCTGATCTGTAAACTTAGTTCTGCTACTCTATTGTTTGGCCTCTGAATAAAGCTAGTGTTATATCCATGTCAGCTTCAGTTTTGTTATTTGCCTACTCAAAGCTAACATAAAAAAGAACCCTCCCTGCCATTCAGAAAGCCTAGGCAGGGCTTGGGCCCAAGCAGGGTCCATATGACTTAATTTAATAATATTTTCATTAAGAGGTCAAGTCCCATTCTCCTCCCCCTTGAATCTAAACTGGACTTACTAAATTGCCTAAAAAAATTGGGACAGAAGAGAATGCAGTGCCAGTTTCCAATCTGGGACCTTGAGAGACTAGTGGCTTCCACTTCCTCTCTTGGAACACTTTCTAGAGGAATCCTGAGATCTCTGAAACTACTCTGAATAATCGGAGACTGCCATGCTAAAGCGGTCACAGGAAGACATTTCCATCTGAGTCCAGGCTTCCTGCCAACCATACCCATGGCACTAACCATGTAAGTGGAGATGCCATGGGCCCTCTAGACCAGTCTGTCTGCCAGCTGAATATCAGTTAGTAACTTTGGACAATGACAGGAAGTGGGAGACCCATCCAAGTTCTGCCCCAATTCCTCACCCTTAACATCATGGGATGTAATGACATGGTTGTTATTTAAGTGAAGTGTTAATCGCTCAGTCGTGTCCAACTCTTTATGACCTTATGGACTGCAGATAGAATAAATTGGTCATAGCACCGCTCCTTAGTTTATATGTCCTTCTAAGTCAAGAGATGATGGGAACTCAATAATATTTCTTGTTTTAATTCTAAATTTCCATGGGACAAATTTTTAAATTGGGCTCAGCTTGTGTTGCTTTTCAACTCCTGCTACAGAGGAAAAACAAAAACAAAAACAAAAAACAGCCAAGGAGAAGGGTTCACAGAATACAAATAGGGCTTCCAGCATCCACTACAGTGTATGTGTCACAGGGGGATGAGCAGTTCTGAGAAAAATCCTCAGTAATGCTTTACTTAAAAGCCTGCCTTCCTTATTTCTGGATCCTCAAATGACACTGCTCTCTGCTTCTAGCCTGTGAAGTGTATCAGCCTCCTAAAGCGTTTCACGTACTCATTAGCACAGTACTGATCCCTGGAGCAGCCTCCATTATTCACTCTCCTCTAGCCGTTCTTTAGCAAGCACAGGAAATTGGCACCCAAGGCAGAATCAGCCTCTATCAGTTAAACATTCTCCCCAGGAGCTGGATTGGGATGCTGGTCCAGAGGCAGAGTAGTGGAGTAGTTAGGAAGGAATCTAACACCTCTGAGATATTGCAAGTTCAGTTCCAGACAACCTCAATAAAGTGAATATCTGAATATCACCACAATAAAGTCACACAAGTTTTTTGGTTTCCAGTCAAAAGTTATGTTTATACTATACTGTAGTCTAGTAAATATATGGTAGCATTATGTCTAAAACCACAATGTATATACCTTAATTAAAAAATACTTCACTGCTAAAACATGCTAACCATCCTCCGAACCTTCACAAGTCATAATCTTTTTGCAACACAAACATTAAAAATTACTGATTACAGATCACCATAACAAATATAAGTAAAAAAGTTTGAAATATTGCAAAAATTGCCAAAAATGTGACATGGAGGCAGAAAGTAAGCAAATATTTGAAAAATGGCACTGATAGACTTGCTCAAGGCAGGGTTGCCACAAACCTTCAATTTTAAACAAACACATAATATCTATGAAGTGCAATAAAGTGAAGTATAATAAAATGAGGTGTGCCTATGTATACATGTTGCATAAAGCAACGTTTTTCCAGACATTAGTCATTCATTATAAATTTTTGGATTTGGAACCATTTCCACATACTATCAGTACTAATGTTTACTTTATATTTTTCTTCAAATAAATTTATTTAAAATATAAATGTACTTATTTAAAAAGTAACTATCAGGATTTCTGGATTCTGGGTCAGATTGTAAGGGTCTTAGAAGTCCCCACTCACTCCTAACAAGTAAAATGCTGAAGAGACAGAAGTCAGCAACTCTTCTTGGATCCATAAGAAAGGTGAGGGCCAAGGACAAACTATTTCCCTCAAGATTAGAGAGACAGACAGACGAATATAGGGAGTCACAGTTTACCAGAGCAGAGTCATGAGTGGAAATTGCCTTGGCAACCAGTGTCAAGGTAGGAAAACCTGAACTGTAATGGACAAACATCTGAAGGTTCAGTGTGGCCAATTCTAAGGGTTAAAAACACCAGGTGACCAAGTCATGGCTGAGGGAGGGGTTGAGTATGTTTCCACATTTATGTGGATTTTACCTCCCGGAGCTCCATTACGTTCTCATAATAAATATCAGGGGGAAAATCCCCTCATGATTCTAGCAGTGGGAGAAAAAAGAAACCATTTTCAGCTATACCAGAGCACTCTATTATTCTTAACAAGGGCTACCCTCAGGAGAAACTAGTCAGCCAGAACCTAACCTGCTGAAGTATTATCAGAACCTACCTGACTTAGGGGAATAGAAATACCCAACTCCAGTCAGTTTTAACCTTTCATGTGAGAGAAAGGGAAAACTCAGTTCCTGCCCCTATCAACTTGTGGAAGGAGGGAATATCTAGCTCCAGCCCTCTCTAGTCATCTTGTTCCAACTAAGAGGGGAGGAAAATTAAAACACATGTGACGATCCCAGTCCGGAGGTTCAGACTCACTGAAAGACTGACTACATTAATAAAGGCCTATTTACAGCAATTCCTTTTACCCAGTACCTCATGTCTGGCTATCAGGAAATATTACAAGGTGCACTAAGAGGGAAAACAATACAATTTAAACAAACAGAGCAAGTATCAGTACCAGATACAGCAGGGATGTTGGAATTATCAGACTGAAAATTTAAACAACTCTGATTCCTATAATAAGAGCTTTAATTGACAAAGTAGACAGCATGTAAGAACAGATGGGCAATGTAAGCAGGGAGATGGAAATCCTAAAGATGAAACAGAAATGCTAAAGAACAGAAAAACTTTAACAGAAATGAAGACTGCATTTAGTAGACTCATTTATAAACATGTCACAGCTGAGGAAAGAATCTTTGAGGATTTGTCAATAGATACCTCCAAAACTGAAAAGCAGAGAGAACAAAAACAGAAAATAACAGAAAAATAATGGAACAGAATATGTAAGGACTGTGACAAAACTCCAAAATGTGTAACATATGGCTAATGGGGATACTGGGAAGACCAGAGGAGGAAGAAAGAGAGAAAGGATGGAAGAAATCTTTGAAACGGTAACGACTGAGAATTTCATCCAAACTAATGTTCAATACCAAATCACAGATCAAGGAAGATCAGAGAACACTGAGAAGAATAAATCTCAAAACTACACCTAGGCATATTATTTTCTTTTTTTTTGGCATATTATTTTCAAACTACATGAAATCAAATATAATAACTCTAAAAGAAGCCAGAAGAAAAGAACACCTGACCTATAGAGACATAAAGATAACAGCTACATCTAACTTCCCAGAAACCACGCAAGCAAGAAGAGAGGGAAGTGAAATATTTAATGTGCTAAGAGAAATATTTAATGTGCTGCCTCACATGAAAAGTCAAAATCAGTTTTCTTAGAGAGAAATAAAATAATTTAGGTCAGAAACCTGGATCTACATAAGAAAAGAAGAACACTGAAGAAGGAATAAGTGAATATAAATAAATACTTTTATTTCTCTTACTCTTAACTGCTCAACAGCATGTTCAAAATAATAATAGCAACATTGCATTTTATTATGTATACACTATACCTTACTGTATTCCTTGCTGCTGTTTTAGTCACTAAGTCATGTCTAATTCTTTTACAACACCATGGACTGTAGCCTGTCTGTTCCCCAAGTTGGAAGATCCTCTGGAGAACGGCATGGCAAACCACTCCAGTATTCTTGCCTGGAGAATTCCCATGGACAGAGGAGTCTGGTGGGCCACAGTCCATAGGGTCACAAAGAATTGGACATGACTGAGTGACTAAGCACAGCACAGCTGTTGTTATAATGTGCCTAAACTACCTTTGAAATGGTATAGTATTATTTAAAAGTATACTTGGATTAGTTTTAAATGGATTTTGCAAACTCTAGGAGAACCACTAAATAAAGTAAAAAAAAAAAAAAGAACTGTAATTGATAAGAGAGAAAATGTAATTATATGAAATGCTCAGTTAAATCCACAAAAGGCAGAAAAAGTGAAGACAAAAATAAGAACACGGGCAACAAATAGAAAATAGTAACAAATATGATAGATATTGATCCACTTATGTTAAAAATTAATTTGAATGTCCGTAGTCTAAATAAATGAATTAAAAGACAGAGATTGTCAGAGTGGGTCAAAAGACAATACTGAACCATATATTGTTCATAAGAAACCCACCTTAAATATATAAAGACACCTATAGATTAAAACTAGATAGAGAAAACTATATCTATGTTAATGCTAATCAAAAAAAGAGTATCTATATTAATTTTAAAGAAAGCAGACTTCAGGAAAATTATCAGGAATAAAGAAGGGTATTACATAATGGTAAAGACTGACACCATCAAGCAACTGGATATAATGAATCTATAGAATATTTGATTCAACAACAGCAGAGCAAACATTCATGTCAAGATCACATGGAACATTCAGAAAATAAAGCACATTCTGGGCCAGAAAATACAACTCAACAAATTAAAAAGAATAGAAATCATACAATATCTGCTTTCAGACCACAATGGAATTAAAGCAGGGATCAACAACACAGAGATAGCTGGAAAATCCCCAAATATGTGAAGATAAAACAACATACTTCTAAATAACGCATGGTCAAAGAAGAAATCTTAAGATAAATTGAAAATATTTTGAACTAAAGGAAAATAACAACACAACTTATTAAATTTTATGGGATGCAGATCAAGTAGCACTTAAAGGGAAATATGTAGCATTTAATGCATATACATTAAAAAAAGAAAATTTTAGTCATTAATCTAAGTTTCCACTACCAGAAACTAGAAGAAAAAGAGCAATTTAAATCCAGATAAGCAGAAGAAATTAATAATAAGAATTAGAGTATAATTCAATAAAATATAAAATAGGATATCACCAGAGAAAATCAATAAAACCAAATCTTATATTTTGAAAAATCAGTAAAATCAATAAGTATCTAGTCAGGCTAATAAATATAAAACAAATTACTAATATCAGGATGAAAGAGGAGGTATCACACAAATCCATGACCCTGCAAGAAACCATGCAAGTGAGAGGGAAGTGAAAAATTTAATGTGTTGAGAACAACAAACAAACAACTCACTGTCCTAGCATTCTGTACCTTCAAAAGTGAAGGAGAAATAGACTTTCTCAAACAAATGAATATTGAAGAAATTCTTATAAGGTATCTGGCTTATAAGAAAAGTTAAAATCAGTTTTTTTAGACAGAAATAAAATAATTTAGGTTAGAAACCTGGATCTACATAAGATAATAAAGAATACCATGAATAACTCTATGCCCACAAATTTGATATCCTCAATGAAATGCACCAATTCTTGTAAAGGCACAATTTGCCAAGACCAACACAGAAAGAGACAATCTGAATAAGCCTGTATTTATTAAAGAAATTAAGTCAATAATCAACAACTTTATAAAACAAAGCACCAGGTCCAGATGACTTCACTGGGTGAACTCTACCAAACATTTAAAGAAGTAATTAATTCCTCGCATTAATTGTAAGGAATACAATTGCAATTGTACTCCAGTTCTATATAATTTCTCACAGAAGATAAAAGCAAACTTCCTAACTCTTGCTATGAAGCCAGCATTACCTAGTACCAAACAAGAAAATGACATTACAAAGCAGAGAATTATGAAAGATCTCTGTCATGGAAATATTAGCAAATCAAATCCAACAGCATAAATTTTTTTTTACAACATCTAAGTGAGAAATTTCAGGTATCTAAGGTTGGATCACGGAGAAGGCAATGGCACCCCACTCCAGTACTCTTGCCTGGAAAATCCCATGGATGGAGGAGCCTGGTGGGCTGCAGTCCATGGGGTCGCGAAGAGTCGGACATGACTGAACGACTTCACTTTGACTTTTCACTTTCATGCATTGGAGAAGGAAATGGCAACCCACTCCACTGTTCTTGCCTGGAGAGTCCCAGGGACGGGGGAGCCTGGTGGGCTGCCATCTGTGGGGTCGCACAGAGTCAGACACAACTAAAGTGACTTAGCAGCAGCAGCAGCAAGGCTGGATCAACATTCTATAATCAATAAATGTAATTCTCACATCAAGAGGCTACAGAAGAAAAATTACATGATCATATATCAACAGATAGAGAAAAAGTATCTGACAAAATTCAACACCAACACATGATAAAATCTCTTAGTAAACTCAGAAAAGAGAAGAAATTCTTCAACGTAATTTTAAAAATCTACAAAAAACTGACAACTAATGTCATAGTTAACAGTGAGAAACTAGAACATTCTAAGACTGGGAATAAGGAGAGGATGTCCCCTCTCATCACTCATTTACTTATTTTCAGCATCATACTTAAAAGTCCAATCTCAGATAAGAAAAGGAAACAAAAGACATATACATTTAAAAGGAAAAAGATAACTGTCTTTGTTTGCTGATGACATGACTATGTAGAAAATCTGAAGGAATTGAATAAAAAAAAATTCAAACTAATAAACAATGACAGCAATGTTTCTGGTACAGATGAATATAAAAAAGTCAATTGCCTTTCGATATGCTAGCAATGAATAAATGGAATTTGAAATTAGAAACACAATACCATTTACATTAGCACCACCTCAAAATGAAATACTTAGGTACAAATCTGACAAAATATGAATAAAATATATATAAGAAAAGCTATAAAACTCTGATAAAGGAAATTAAAGACCTAAATAAATGGAGAGATATTCCATATTCTGGAATAGGAAGACTTAATACTTGAAGAGATCAGTTCTGCCCAACTTGATTTATAGATTCAATGCAATCCCAATCAAAATTCCAGAAGTTATTTTGTAGATAAACTTATTCTATAGTTTGTGGAGAGGCAAGGAATCTAGAAGAGCCAATATAATGTTGAAAAAGTTGGAGGACTCACACATGCCTGACTGCAGGACTTACTGTAGAGACATAGTAGTCAAGAAGTAATAGTAGTCAGGACACTGTGATAATGGAGAAAGACTAGGCAAATAGTTTAGTGGGACAGAACAGAGAGCTCAGATAGACTCCTATAAATGTAAGCAACTGACCTTTGACAAAGGAGCAAAGGCAATGCAACTGAGCAAAGATAGTCTTCTCAACTAATGGTCCTGAGACAACTGGACATGCATGTGTAAAAAAAAAAAAGTGAGTTTAGACACAGAACTTATACCCTCCACAAAAATTAATCCAACATGGATCATAGATGTAAATGTAAAGTGTAAAACTATAAAACACCTAGATGGCAATATAGAGAAAAACCCAGATGACCTTGGGTATTGTGATGGCTTTTTAGATGCAATACCAAAGGCACTATCCATGAAAGAAGTAACTGATAAGCTAAACTTCATTGAAATTAACTTTTCTGCAAAAGACAAATTCAAGAGAATGAGAAGGAAAGCAACAGATTGGGAGAACATGTGTGTCTTTCAAAAGATACATCCTATAAAATACCGTTATCCAAAATACACAAAGAACACTTAAAACTCAACAGTAAGAAAACAATCCAATTAAAAGTGAACTTAAGTCCTGAAGAATCTCACTGAAAAGCCACACAGATGGCAAATAAGCAAATGAAAAGATGCTTCTCATCATGTGATTAGGGAAGTGGAAATTAAGATAATGGGATACCATTATACACCAGTTAGAATGGTCAAAATCTGGACCACTGACAACAACAAATCTTGGTGAGAAAGTAGAGCAACAGGAACTCTTATTAACTGTTGGTGGAAATACAAAATTGTTCAGTCATGATGGAAGACAGTTTGGTAGTTGCTTGTAAGACTAAACATACTTTTACCACATCAAAGTGAAAGTGAAGGTTAGTCACACAGTTGTGTCCAGCTCTTTATGATCCCATGGACTGTAGCCTGCCTGGCTCCTCTGTCCATGGAATTGTCCAGGCAAGAGAACTGGAGTGGGTTGCCATTTTATTTTCTAGGGGATCTTCCCAACCTGGGGATCGAACCCAGGTCTCCTGCATTGTAGGCAGATTCTTTACCAACTGAGCCACTAGGGAATGAACCATAATATAATATGTTAATAATATGTCAATGTAGTTTCATTAATTGTGGCGAATGTGCCTTGCTCATGGAATTGATAATAGGGAAGCTGTCTGGTGGAAGTAGACATAGGGAAATCTCTGTACCTTCCTTCAAGTTTTGCTGTGAAGTACTAAAAAAAAAAAAAGTAGTCTCTGAAAAAAAAGTGACACCAATGAAAAACCAGTATTAACTGTGATGAACGTATGGAAACTATAAAAATAAGCATAGTGAAAACAAATAACTATAATTTATTAAATAAAATATAAATATAACAGCCACTATGGAAGACAGTATGGAGATTCCTTAAAAATCTAGGAATACAACCACCATATGACCCAGCAATCCCACTCCTAGGCATATATCCTGAGGAAACCAAGATTGAAAGACACACATGTATCCCATTGTTCATTGCAGCACTACTTACAAGAGCTAGAACATGGAAGCAACCTAGATGTCCATCGACAGATGAGTGGATAAAGAAGTTGTGGTACATAAACACAATGGAATATTACTCAGCCATAAAAAGGAATGCATTTGAGTTGGTTCTAATGAGGTGGATGAACCTAGAACCTATTATACAGAGTGAAGTGAGTCAAAAAGAAGAAGATAAATACCATATTCTAACACATATAAATGCAATCTAGAAACATGGTACTGAAGAATTTATTTACAGAGCAGCACTGGAGAAACAGACATAGAGAATAGATTTGTAGACATGGGGAGAGGGGAGGAGAGGGTAAGATGTATGGAAAGAGTAACATGGAAACTTACGTTACCATATGTAAAATAGATAGCCAATGGGAATTTTCTGTATGGCTCAGGAATCTCAAACAGGGGCTCTGTATCTACCTAGAGGAGTGGGATGGGAGGGAGATGGGAGGGAGTTTCAAAAGAGAGGGGATATATGTATATCTATGGCTGATTCATGTTGGAGTTTGAGAGAAAACAGGAAAATTCTGTAATTATTCTTCAATAAAAAATAAATCTTTTTAAAAAGCAAAGTGAAAATAAATGAATTTATTAAATAAAACACACTATAAAACAATATTATCTATACTATTTATAATAATATATAAACTATTCAGTCCAGTTCAGTTCAGTTCAGTTGCTCAGTCATATCCGACTCTTTGTGACCCCATGAATCGCAGCACACCAGGCCTCCCTGTCCATCACCAACTCCTGGAGTTCACTCAGACTCACGTCCATCAAGTCAGTGATGCCATCCAGCCATCTCATCCTCTGTTGTCCCCTTCTCCTCCTGCCCCCAATCCCTCCCAGCATCAGAGTCTTTTCCAATGAGTCAACTCTTCGCATGAGGTGGCCAAAGTACTGGAGTTTCAGCTTTAGCATCATTCCATCCAAAGAAATTCCAGGGCTGATATCCTTCAGAATGGACTGGTTGGATCTAACTTATCATAAATATTAATTTATTATGTATTAATTTATACAAATATAAATAAATATTTTATTTATTAACTTAAATATAATAGATTGTAATTTATTAAATAAATATAATATAAATTTATAAATAAAATATATAATTAAAAAATATATTTATTTTAATTAGAGGCTAATTACTTTACAATATTGTATTGGTTTTGCCATACATCAACATGAATCCACCACGGGTGTACAAGTGTTCCCGATCCTGAACCCCCCTCCCACCTCCCTCCCCGTATCATCCCTCTGGGTCATCCCAGTGCAGCAGCCCCAAGCATCCTTATCCTGCATCAAACCTGGACTGGTGATTCATTTCTTATATGATATTATACATGTTTCAATGCCATTCTCCCAAATCATCCCCCTGCCTCACTCTTCCACAGAGTCCAAAAGACTGTTCTATACATCTGTGTCTCTTTTGCTGTCTCGCACACAGGGTTATCATTACTATCTTTCTAAATTCCATATATATGCATTAGTATACTGTATTGGTGTTTTTCTTTCTGGCTTACTTCACTTTGTATAACCGGCTCCAGTTTCAACCACCTCATTAGAACTGATTCAAATGTATTATTTTTAATGGCTGAGTAATACTCCATTGCGGAGAAGGCAATGGCAACCCACTCCAGTACTCTTGCCTGGAAAATCCCATGGATGAAGGAGCCTGGTAGGCTGCAGTCCATGGGGTCGCTAAGAGTCAGATACGACTGGGCAACTTCACTTTCACTTTTCACTGTCATGCATTGGAGAAGGAAATGGCAACACACTCCAGTGTTCTTGCCTGGAGAATCCCAGGGACGGGGGAGCCTGATGGGCTGCCGTCTATGGGGTCGCACAGAGTCAGACACGACTGAAGCGACTTTAGTAGTAATAGTAGTAGTAGTAATAGTAGGAGTAGCAGCAGTAGTAGTAATACTCCATTGTGTATATGTACCGTGCTTTCTTATCCATTCATCTGCTGATGGACATCTAGGTTGCTTCCAGGTCCTGGCTTTTATAAACAGTGCTGCGATGAACAGTGGGGTACACGTGTCTCTTTCAATTCTGGTTTCCTCGGTGTATATGCCCAGCAGTGGGATTGCTGGGTCGTATGGCAGTTCTATTTCCAGTTTTTTAAGGAATCTCCACACTGTTCTCCATAGTGGCTGTACTAGTTTGCATTCCCACCAACAGTGGAAGAGGGTTCCCTTTTATCCACATCCTCTCCAGCATTTATTGCTTGTGGACTTTTGGATCCCAGCCATTCTGACTGGCGTGAAATGGTACCTTATTGTGGTTTTGATTTGCATTTCTCTGGTAATGAGTGATGTTGAGCATCTTTTCATGTGTTTGTTAGCCATCTGTAAGTCTTCTTTGGAGAAATATCTATTTAGTTCTTTGGCCCATTTTTGGATTGGGTCGTATATTTTTCTGGAATTGAGCTGCAGGAGTTGCTTATATATTTTTGAGATTAGCTGTTTGTCAGTTGCTTCATTTGCTATTATTTTCTCCCATTCTGAAGGCTGTCTTTTCACCTTGCTTATAGTTTCCTTTGATGTGCAGAAGCTTTTAATTTTAATTAGATCCCATTTATTTATTTTTGCTTTTATTTCCAATATTCTGGGAGGTGGGTCATAGAGGATCCTGCTGTGATGTATGTCAGAGAGTGTTTTGCCTATGTTCTCCTCTAAGAGTTTTATAGTTTCTGGCCTTATGTTTAGATCTTTAATCCATTTTGAGTTTATTTTTGTGTATGGTGTAAGAAAGTGTTCCAGTTTCATTCTTTTACAAGTGATTGACCAGTTTTCCCAGCACCACTTGTTAAAGAGATTGTCTTTTCTCCATTGTATATTCTTGCCTCCTTTGTCAAAGATAAGGTGTCCATAGGTGCGTGGGTTTATCTTTGGGCTTTCTATTTTTTTCCATTGGTCTATATTTCTGTCTTTGTGCCAGTACCATACTATCTTGATGACTGTGGCTTTGTAACAGAGCCTGAAGTCAGGCAGGTTGATTCCTCCAGTTCCATTCTTCTTTCTCAAGATTGCTCTGGCTATTCGAGGTTTTTTGTATTTCCATACAAATTGTGAAATTATATGTTCTAGTTCTGTGAAAAATATCATTGGTAGCTTGATAGGGATTGCATTGAATCTATAGATTGCTTTGGGTAGTATACTCATTTTCACTATATTTATTCTTCCAATCCATGAACATGGTGTATTTCTCCATCTATTACTGTCCTCTTTGATTTCTTTCACCAGTGTTTTATAGTTTTCTATATATAGGTCTTTAGTTTCTTTAGGTAGATATATTCCTAAGTATTTTATTCTTTCCGTTGCAATGGTGAATGGAATTGTTTCCTTATTTTCTCTTTCTGTTTTCTCATTATTAGTGTATACGAATGCAAGGGATTTCTGTGTGTTGATTTTATATCCTGCAACTTGACTATATTCATTGATTAGTTCTATTAATTTTCTGGTGGAGTCTTTAGGGTTTTCTATGTAGAGGATCATGTCATCTGCAAATAGTGAGAGCTTTACTTCTTCTTTTCCAATTTGGATTCCTTTTATTTCTTTTTCTGCTCTGATTGCTGTGGCCAAAACTTCCAAAACTATGTTGAATAGTAATGGTGAAAGTGGGCACCCTTGTCGTGTTCCTGACTTTTGAGGAAATGCTTTCAATTTTTCACCATTGAGGATAATGTTTGCTGTGGGTTTGTCATATATAGCTTTTATTATGTTGAGGTATGTTCCTTCTATTCCAGCTTTCTGGAGAGTTTTTATCATAAATGGATGTTGAATTTTGTCAAAGGCTTTCTCTGCATCTATTGAGATAATCATATGGTTTTTATCTTTCAATTTGTTAATGTGGTGTATTACAGTGATTGATTTGTGGATATTGATGAATCCTTGCATCCCTGGGATAAAGCCCACTTGCTCATGGTGTATGATCTTTTTAATGTGTTGTTGGATTCTGACTGCTAGAATTTTGTTAAGGATTTTTGCATCTGTGATATTGGCCTGTAGTTTTCTTTTTTTGTGGCGTCTTTGTCAGGTTTTGGTATTAGGCTGATGGTGGCCTCATAGAATGAGTTTGGAAGTTTACCTTCCTCTGCAATTTTCTGGAAGAGTTTGAGCAGGATAGGTGTTAGCTCTTCTCTTAAATTTTTGGTAGAATTCAGCTGTGAAGCCGTCTGGACCTGGGCTTTTGTTTGCTGGAAGATTTTTGATTACAGTTTCAATTTCCATGCTTGTGATGGGTCTGTTAAGATTTTCTATTTCTTCCTGGTCCAGTTTTGGAAAGTTGTAGTTTTCTAAGAATTTGTCCATTTCTTCCACGTTGTCCATTTTATTGGCATATAATTGCTGATAGTAGTCTCTTATGATCCTTTGTATTTCTGTGTTGTCTGTTGTGATCTCTCCATTTTCATTTCTAATTTTATTGATTTGATTTTTCTCCCTTTGTTTCTTGACGAGTCTGGCTAATGGTTTGTCAATTTTATTTATCCTTTCAAAGAACCAGCTTTTGGCTTTGTTGATTTTTGCTATGGTCTCTTTTGTTTCTTTTGCATTTATTTCTGCTCTAAGTTTTAAGATTTCTTTCCTTCTACTAACCCTGGGGTTCTTCATTTCTTCCTTTTCTAGTTGCTTTAGGTGTAGAGTTAGGTTATTTATTTGACTTTTTTCTTGTTTCTTGAGGTATGCCTGTATTGCTATGAACTTTCCCCTTAGGACTGCTTTTATAGTGTCCCACAGGTTTTGGGTTGTTGTGTTTTCATTTTCATCCATTTCTATGCAAATTTTGATTTCTTTTTTGATTTCTTCTGTGATTTGTTGGTTATTCAGTAGCGTGTTGTTCAGCCTCCATATGTTGGAATTTTTAATAGTTTTTCTCCTGTAATTGAGATCTAATCTTACTGCATTGTGGTCAGAAAAGATGCTTGGAATGATTTCTATTTTTTTGAATTTACCAAGGCTAGCTTTATGGCCCAGGATGTGATCTATCCTGGAGAAGGTTCCATGTGCACTTGAGAAGAAGGTGAAATTCATTGTTTTGAGATGAAATGTCCTATAGATATCAATTAGGTCTGACTGGTCTATTGTATCGTTTAAAGTTTGTGTTTCCTTGTTAATTTTCTGTTTAGTTGATCTATCCATAGGTGTGAGTGGGATATTAAAGTCTCCCACTATTATTGTGTTATTGTTAATTTCTCCTTTCATACTTGTTAGCATTTGTCTTACATACTGTGGCGCTCCCATGTTGGGTGCATATATATTTATAATTGTTATATCTTCTTGGATTGATCCTTTGATCATTATGTAGTGACCATCTTTGTCTCTTTTCACAGCCTTTGTTTTAAAGTCTATTTTATCTGATATGAGTATTGCTACTCCTGCTTTCTTTTGGTCCCTATTTGCATGGAAAATTTTTTCCCAGCCCTTCACTTTCAGTCTGTATGTGTCCCCTGTTTTGAGGTGGGTCTCTTGTAGACAACATATGTAGGGCTCTTGTTTTTGTATCCATTCAGCCAGTCTTTGTCTTTTGGTTGGGGCATTCAACCCATTTACGTTTAAGGTAATTACTGATAAGTATGATCCCGTTGCCATTTACTTTATTGTTTTGGGTTCGAATTTATACACCGTTTTTGTGTTTCCTGTCTAGAGAATATCCTTTAGTATTTGTTGGAGAGCTGGTTTGGTGGTGCAGAATTCTCTCAGCTTTTGCTTGTCTGAAAAGCTTTTGATTTCTCCTTCATACTTGAATGAGATCCTTGCTGGGTACAATAATCTGGGCTGTAGGCTATTTTCTTTCATCATTTTAAGTATGTCTTGCCATTCCCTCCTGGCTTGAAGAGTTTCTATTGAAAGATCAGCTGTTATCCTTATGGGAATTCCCTTGTGTGTTATTTGTGGTTTTTCCCTTGCTGCTTTTAATATTTGTTCTTTGTGTTTGATCTTTGTTAATTTGATTAATATGTGTCTTGGGGTGTTTCGCCTTGGGTTTATCCTGTTTGGGACTCTCTGGGTTTCTTGGACTTGGGTGATTATTTCCTTCCCCATTTTAAGGAAGTTGTCAACTATTATCTCCTCAAGTATTTTCTCATGGTCTTTCTTTTTGTCTTCTTCTTCTGGGACCCCTATGATTCTAATGTTGTAGTGTTTAATATTGTCCTGGAGGTCTCTGAGATTGTCCTCATTTCTTTTAATTCGTTTTTCTTTTACCCTCTCTGATTCATTTATTTCTACCATTCTATCTTCTAATTCACTAATCCTATCTTCTGCCTCTGTTATTCTACTATTTGTGGCCTCCAGAGTGTTTTTAATTTCATTTATTGCATTATTCATTATATATTGACTCTTTTTTATTTCTTCTAGGTCCTTGTTAAACCTTTCTTGCATCTTCTCAATCCTTGTCTCCAAGCTATTTATCTGTGATTCCATTTTAATTTCAAGATTTTGGATCAATTTCACTATCATTATTCGGAATTCTTTATCAGGTAGATTCCCTATCTCTTCCTCTTTGGTTTGGTTTGGTGGGCATTTATCCTTTTCCTTTATCTGCTGGGTATTCCTCTGTCTCTTCATCTTGTTTAAATTGCTGAGTTTGGGGTGTCCTTTCTGTATTCTGGCAGTTTGTGGAGTTCTCTTTATTGTGGCATTTCCTCACTGTGTGTGGGTTTGTACAGGTGGCTTGTCAAGGTTTCCTGGTTAGGGAAGCTTGTGTCGGTGTTCTGGTGGGTGGAGCTGTATTTCTTCTCTCTGGAGTGCAATGAAATGTCCAGTAATGAGTTATGAGATGTCTATGGTTTTGGGGTGACTTTGGGCAGCCTGTATCTTGAAGCTCAGGGCTGTGTTCCTTTGTTGCTGGAGAATTTGCTTGGTATGTCTTGCCCTGGAACTTGTTGGCCCTTGTGTGGTGCTTGGTTTCAGTGTCGGTATGGAGGCGTTTGATGAGCTCCTGTCAATTAACGTTCCTTGGAGTCAGGAGTTCCCTGGAGTCAGGGTTTGGACTTAAGCCTCCTGCTTCCAGTTATTGGTCTTTATTTTTACAGTAGTTTCAAAACGTCTCCTTATATACAGCACCATTGATAAAACATCTACGTTAAAGACGAAAAGTTTCTCTACCATGAGGGTCACTCAGAGAGGTTCACAGCGTTACATGAAGAGAAGAGGGAGGAGGGAGTTAGAGGTGACCCAAATGAGATGAGGTGGAATCAATAGTGGAGAGAGTGGGCTAGCCAGTAATCACTTCCTTATGTGCACTCCACAACTGGATCGCTCAGAGATGTTCATGGAGTTATACAGAGAAGAGAAGGAGGAGGAAGGAGACAGAGGTGGCCAGAAGGATAAAAGGGGGGAATGAAAAGGAGGGAGACAGTTCCAGCTAGTAATCAGTTCCCTAAGTGTTCTCCACCGTCTGGACACACAGAAATTCACAGGGTTGGGTAGAGTAGAGAGGGTTTAGGGAGGAGACACAGGAGACCTGGTGGAGAAAAAGGAGAGTCCAAAGGGAGAGAGAGCAGTCAAGCCAGTAATCTTGCTCCCTAGTGAAAAATGGGTCCTGAAGATTGGGTTCTTAAAGGTACAAAATTGGTAACAAATACATAAAAGTAAAAATTAAAAATCTAGAGTAGAGTTTGGAATTTCAAAAATACGATGTTAAAGAAAAGAAGAAGGAAAAGAAAGAAAAAACAAACCAACAAAAACAAACAAGGTCGCGAAAATTATAAAGAAAATATAGGTACAAAATTGATAACTAATACCAAAAAGCAAAAGTTAAAAATCTAGAGTAGAGTTTGGAATTTCAAAAATACAATGTTAAAAAAAAGAAGAAGAAAAATAAAGAGAGAAAACAAACAAACAAACAAAAACAAACAATGTCGCAAAAATTATAAAGAAAATACAGGTA
Organism: Bubalus bubalis; assembly: GCF_019923935.1. NCBI lineage: Eukaryota > Metazoa > Chordata > Mammalia > Artiodactyla > Bovidae > Bubalus > Bubalus bubalis. The sequence goes on along the minus strand of NC_059165.1, from coordinate 38,128,340 downwards.
CAAAATTGATATCAAATACCAAAAAGCATAAATTGAAAATCTAGAGTACAGTTTTGAATTTCAGATATACAATGTTATATTAAAGAAGAAGAGAAAGAAACAGAGAAAAAAAAAAGGTCACAGAAATTATTAAAAAAACTATAGGTACAAAATTGATAACATATACTAAAAAGCTAAAATTAAAAATCCAGAGTAAGTTTGGAATTTCAAAAATACAATGTTAAAGAAAAGAAGAAAAAAAAACAAAAAAAAAGGTCAAAAAATTATAAAAAAAATATGTATATGAAGTTTACTGAAGAAGAAAAAAATAGGGTGTTTTTTTTTTTTTTGCAAAGTAATAGGTTATAAAAGTGAAAATTAAAGGAGCAATAGAGGACTTAAAATTTTTTAAAAAAATTAAAAAAAAAAAGGAAAAATTATCCTAAAAATAGTAAAAATATATCTAGGACTTTCTCTGGTTTTGTTGTGAGTATTGTGGGTTCAGTTTATTTTTGTCTAGTTCCTTGGTCTGACTTATATTTCTCAAGATCTATAGGCCCCTTCCTATGTAGTCCGTAGTAACTACAGGGTTTTATTCTATTGCCTGTAGCTTCCAAGGCGTTTCCCTCTGTTATAGCTTCTTCTGTTTGCTGGTCTCTTCAGTGTCTGGTTTCCGCCCTGACACAAAGGGGACGGTAGAGGACACCTTTTTTTTTTTTTTTAGGCTCACCTGTTCAGTCGCTCTGTGGTGAGGGAGAGAGGGATGCTGCAAACAAATAACACTGGCATGCGCTCGCAGTGCCTCAGCCACACTGGGTCTGTCCCCGCTCACGGTGCGTGTAGCCTCCCTGCCCACACTGCTCAGGCTCTAGGTTATTCCGCCAGGAATCATCCAAGGCCGGCCCTGGGCTGCCTGCACTTCCCAGGTCCAAGCCTTTCGGGTTCAGGCACTCGGGTAGTCCTCAGAGGCGCAGACTCTCGGTTGGGCCTGCGTTTTGTGCCCTTCCCAGATCCGAGCAGCTCAGATGATGAGGTGTTTGGCGTGCGCGATTGCTGCAACTTATTGCCTCCCCGCTTGGTTATCTGGGTGTAAAACCGGCGCACTTTCTCAGGCAGATGTTGACCGTCCAGACCCCCAAGAAGTTTTAGTTAGCAAAGAAGCCTGCTTACAGTTTTATAGATAATGTCTCTCTGGGGCTGCGATTGCCCCCTTCTGGCTCTGGCTGCCTGTCACCAGAGGGGGAAGGTCTGCAGCTGGCTATCTCTGTTCGGTCCTTTGTTTCATGTGCAGGCCTGGTGGTGTCTTAGGTTAGGGCTGGCTTTTCACGTGGTAGATATCCCACAGTCTGGTTTGCTAGCCCAAATTATTTCGCTCAGATAGCGCTCAGGGTATTCAGGCCAGGTTCTTACTCTAAGCGATGCAGCCTGCGCCATGCCGCGCCTCCCTGCCCAGCCCCCGCTTGCTAATGGCCCGTGAAGGCATCCGTGCTGCTTCTCCGCTAGGGGAGTTACCATAGGGCTCGCAATCTGTGAGTTTTAATTGTTTATTTATTTTTTCTCCCTGTTATGTTGCCCTCTGTGCTTCCAAAGCTCGGCACAGATTCGGCAGTGAGAAGGTTTCCTGGTGTTTGGAAACTTCTTTCTTTTTAAGACTCCCTTCCCGGGATGGAACTCCATCCCTCCCTCTTTTGCCTCTTTTTTTGTCTTTTATATTTTTTCCTACCTCCTTTCGAAGACTTGGGTTGCTTTTCTGGGTGCCTGATGTCCTCTGCCGGCATTCATAAGTTGTTTTGTGGAATTTACTCGACATTTAAATGTTCTTTTGATGAATTTGTGGGGGAGAAAGTGTTCTCCCCGTCCTACTCCTCCGCCATCTTGGCTCCTCCCCCTCCTGTCTTTTATTTTTCAATTAGTTGATGTGGTGTATTACATTGATTGATTTGCGGATATTGAAGAATCTTTGCATCCCTGGGATAAAGCCCACTTGGTCATGGTGTATGATCTTTTTAATGTGTTGTTGGATTCTGACTGCTAGAATTTTGTTAAGGATTTTTGCATCTGTGATATTGGCCTGTAGTTTTCTTTTTTTGTGGCGTCTTTGTCAGGTTTTGGTATTAGGCTGATGGTGGCCTCATAGAATGAGTTTGGAAGTTTACCTTCCTCTGCAATTTTCTGGAAGAGTTTGGGCAGGATAGGTGTTAGCTCTTCTCTAAATTTTTGGTAGAATTCAGCTGTGAAGCCGTCTGGATCTGGGCTTTTGTTTGCTGGAAGATTTCTGATTACAGTTTCAATTTCCGTGCTTGTGATGAGTCTGTTAAGATTTTCTATTTCTTCCTGGTTCAGTTTTGGAAAGTTGTAGTTTTCTAAGAATTTGTCCATTTCTTCCACGTTGTCCATTTTATTGGCATATAATTGCTGATAGTAGTCTCTTATGATCTTTTGTATTTCTGTGTTGTCTGTTGTGATCTCTCCGTTTTCATTTCTAATTTTATTGATTTGATTTTTCTCCCTTTGTTTCTTGATGAGTCTGGCTAATGGTTTGTCAATTTTATTTATCCTTTCAAAGAACCAGCTTTTGGCTTTGTTGATTTTTGCTATGGTCTCCTTTGTTTCTTTTGCATTTATTTCTGTCCTAATTTTAAAGATTTCTTTCCTTCTACTAACCCTGGAGTTCTTCATTTCTTCCTTTTCTAGTTGCTTTAGGTGTAGAGTTAGGTTAGTTATTTGACTATTTTCTGGTTTCTTGAGGTATGCCTGTATTGCTATGAACATTCCCCTTTGCACTGCTTTTACAGTGTCCCATAGGTTTTGGGTTGCTGTGTTTTCATTTTCATTCATTTATATGCATATTTTGATTTCCTTTTTGATTTCTTCTGTGATTTGTTGGTTATTCAGCAGAATGTTTTTCAGCCTGCATATGTTGGAATTTTTAATAGTTTTTCTCCTGTAATTGAGATCTAATCTTACTGCACTGTGGTCAGAAAAGATGCTTGGAATGATTTAAATTTTTTTGAATTTACCAAGGCTAGATTTATGGCCCAGAATGTGATCTATCCTGGAGAAGGTTCTGTGTGCACTTGAGAAAAAGTTTAAATTCATTGTTTTGGGGTGAAATGTCCTATAGATATCAATTAGGTCTAACTGGTCTATTGTATCATTTAAAGTCTGTGTTTATATCTTTCCTTTTCTCCTTTGCTTTCGCTTATCTTCTTTTCACAGCTATTTGTAAGGCCTCCTCAGACAGCCATTTTGCTTTTTTGCATTTCTTTTCCATGGGAATGGTCTTGATCCCTGTCTCCTGTACAATGGCATGAACCTCTGTCCATAGTTCATCAGGCACTCTATCTATCAAATCTAGGCCCTTAAATCTATTTCTCACTTCCACTGTATAATCATAAGGGATTTGATTTAGGTCATACCTGAATGGACTAGTGGGTTTCTGTACTTTATACTGTTTAAGTCTGAATTTGGCAATAAGGAGTTCATGGTCTGAGCCACAGTCAGTTACTCGTCTTGTTTTTGTTGACTGTATAGAGCTTCTCCATCTTTGGCTGCAAAGAATATAATCAATCTGATTTTGGTGTTGACCATCTGGTGATGTCTATGTGTAGAGTCTTCTCTTGTGTTGTTGGAAGAGGGTGTTTGCTATGACCAGTTCATTTTCTTGGCAAAACTCTATTAGTCTTTGCCCTGCTTCATTCCATATGCTAAGGCCAAATTTGCCTGTTACTCCAGGTGTTTCTTGACTTCCTACTTTTGCATTCCATTCCCCTATAATGAAAAGGACATCTTTTTTTGGTGTTAGTTCTAAAAGGTCTTGTAGGTCTTCATAGAACTGTTCAACTTCAGCTTCTTCGACGTTACTGATTGGGGCATAGACTTGGATTACTGTGATATTGAATGGTTTGCCTTGGAAACGAACAGAGATCATTCTGTCACTTTTGAGATTGCATCCAAGTACTGTATCTTTAGTAGGGATAAAATTACGTGTCTTAATCATGGACTTTAAATGGAAACAACTGTCTCGTGTCCAGGACCCTTGTGATCACTTGCACAGAGTGTTTTGTCTGTGACTGTGAAACAGAGTAATAGTAACTGAATATAAAATTTAATCATGAAACCTATGTAACTTGGCTATGTTCAGAGCAGCAACCATGGCCTAACAGAGTATGTCTAGAATAAACCTTTTGCCTCAAAGGAAAATATTAGTTTCCTCCTGGCATTTTAAGCACATCAGATTCCCCAGAGAAGACAATGAGGATTTTCCAGCTTTTCGAAGATGATGACAGGAATGTTCACATCAGTAGCGGGCACCTATTAAAAGATTTATAATTAGCAGGAGCTCATCAAGACCTGGCTGCTGAGGTCTAGTCTCTTTCTTGCTAAACTTCACAATTGTTTATTCTCTCCCAACAGTCTGTCAAGTCAGATGATTTCTTCATGCAGGAATTCCTAATAACACCTTTGAGAACTGACTGTTCAGGTGGAAGCATGGGAATATTCAGGTATAATAAAACTTCAACTCCATTGCTGTTCATTCTCTGCCTCATTCCACTACTTTCTTGGGATATTAAATCTTTTTTCATTGTGAATCTACAGCCCAGTTGGCAATCTCTTGAAAATTGCAAAGCTTCATGTTTGCTTGTCTGCCAACATCTCAACAGTGAGTCTTGCTCTGACTGAAATAGTTTATATGCTGGGGAGACTGAGACAAAAAAAAAAAAAGAGTTTCCTACTCTAATATTTTTACTCCCTTTATCCTCAAAGTGTATTACATTAGTGGGATTAAAAGAGGTCTTCGTACAATCAGCAAAACTCAGAGGTAGTTAGAAAATAAACAGGAAGCCCAAGGACAAACTTCCAGCTCATAGGAGAAATTTAAAGCATCATGTCCAGCAGTGATACTTAGCATCCTTTCTAGATTTATGGGTTACTTAAGGGTAGGGATCAGGGCTTATTTGTATCTTTTGACAAGGTATTATACATAGTGCTTGCTCAGTTGCTCAGTTGTGTCCAACTCTTTGCACCCCTTGGGCTTTAGGCTGCCAGGGTCCTCTATCCATGGAATTCTCCAGGCAAGAATATTGGAGTGGGTTGCCATTTTCTCCTTCAGAGGATCTTCCTGACTCAGTGATGCATCTCTTTTGTCTCCTGCATTGGCAAGTGGATTATTTACCACTGCATCACCTGAGAAGCATTATATAAAATACTCAAGTTTGAAATTTTACCTGCAGAATATCTATTTTGGGAGATTATAGTTGGGCATAATCTTTTGTTTTTTTCTGGCCTGCAATTCAAACCAATTCATTGGTGAGAGGCAGTGTTGGTTAGAGCTGTGGAACTTCCTAAATACAGATTTACTTATCCTCACTGGATGCTGAACATTCATTCATGTTTAGAATCTTTCCAGCTTCTTATATGATTTCCCACCTACTGAAGCATCTACTTGTGGTACACTCAAAATTTCATAGTGCATTAACATATAATGGTTCATTTCTTTAAAAGTACATTATTTATAAAAGTATTGCACAAATAGCAGTTAAGCACACATACTAATTATTCTTTTCATTTTGCCAAAGTGGAAATAACTTTCATCAGCAGTTAATTCCCTTCTTAATTCCTAATGAAACAAATTCATTAAGATGTTCATTCTTTTGCCTTTTCTGATTTTCTTTCTCATTGTGATCTTAACTTTTCTAGCCTATTTCTCTCTTAATCCAAGGGGAAAGTGAGGAGATGAGAAGGGAGAAATTACAACCAAAACACATTTTTGTACACAAATAAAAATTTCTTGCCACTTTCTTTGGTAGTGACTGTCTCAGGTGCCAAGATATTAGTTTTTGCTATCAACTTGAGTTATGAAGGTATTTGCCATTTTTATTTTGCTTTAGTCTTTTAAATACATTTTTTAGCATTTATATTCCATAACTCACAGATGGTCCACGGAAAAGCAACACCAGCATCACCTGGAAGCTTGTTAAAAATGTAAAATTTCAGGCCCCACCACAGACCTCCTGGATCAGAGTTTGCATTTCAACAAAATCAAACACTCATACGAACATAAGGTTTGAAAAGTGCTGCTCTAACCCATTAGTTCTCAAAGTTGGCTGCACATTGGAATCATCTGAAGTATTTTCAAAAATATTAATTAAAAAAATTCTTTTTGCCATTACCACACTATATTGATTACTGTAGCTTTAAAATAAGTCTTAAACTTTGAGGTTCAGTTCTCCGACTTTGTTCTTCTCTTTCAACATTATTTTGGCTATTCTGGGTCAGGTCTCACTTTCTGAATTCTGATGAAATTGATATGGATGATGGTATTTTACTAAAAGTTCATCAGATTATTTTTACTGCAAAGTGAAAACTGCTGCTATTACATGATTTCAACTGACAATATTGATAGATTTCTGTAAATAAACTTTAAGTCCTCTGCTATGTTCTCTTCTCAGTAAAACTAGGACATCAGGAGGTAGGTTATTAATAAGCTGATATTACAAATGGAGATGACATGATTCAGGACAGGTAAGTCACCTAGGAGGAATAATTATGAATGTTTACCCCACAATTTGCTCTTCTCTTGCTTTTTCTATGCTTCCCCTTTGCCTCTTATAAAAATTAGACTACATGTACTACAGACATGCTTTGTCAAATCTATCACCAAAACCCAGTTTTATTAAAACAACTTGATTTTGCCATATATGTTATTCTAGAAAGCAGGCGTTAATAATCAGCTGCCTGATGCTCTGGCTAAGCCATGAGAAAAACACCATGGGAAAAAAATAAAAGCAAAATATAGCAGTCTAGTATAATCAAAACAAAAGTACATCGGGTTGATTAGTTGGGGTTGTCATGCCCTGCTGAGCTAAGGAAAAACATAGTGTGGACCTTGGAATGTGGGTCAGCGCACATGCAGAATGTTGCTTGTGCACACACCAAGATGTTTTCCAAAAGCATATGCAGGTTTATGGCCTCCAGCTGGGTGATACCCGTTCTACAAGAAAATAACAAAGAGAGTCCAAAGTAATCAACAAAATGGGAGACATGACCAGGGAGACAGGAGGCTGATTTTATCATAGCACAACAGATACTCTCTGTGTGCCAAGACACTAAATAAAAGTGATGTGGCTCCGAGGAATAGGGCTCTTGATCCTAGAGGTCTTGAGTTCCCCAGTCCCATCTTTAAAACTTTAATTCTGTCTCTAGTTTCTTTTTTCCAAACTGTCCATTGCCCACTTTTGATCCCTACCTGCTGCACTGGCTGCAGCACTAGAAACTCTGTTAAGTTGGGATAAAAAAAAATACCAACATGATCTCATCATTACTTAGCAAATAACTTGGTATCGTTAAAACTAGAGATCAAAGTTGTTGAAGCCCACTAACTAAAAGCCACAAGGAACATCCAGAAAAATTGCTTGGTTTATTTCCTCACTGCAGCAAAGGAAAATGCCTTCCAGAGAAATCATGGAGGGAGAGGGAGGCTAGGAAGGGCTTCTCGTAGGACTTAAGCTTATGCTGGATGATTCTCTGGAGAGATTAAGAAAGCAGGGGCTGGTTGTCTATTGGAAGCTCTCAAGAAGCAGTGACTGTGTATCTTAATGCATTTTATCTGTGAGGTGGGAGGATTATCGGGACAAGAGCTGCCACTGGTAGCATCAGAATCACACAGGTCAGTCAGGAAGCTGTGTTTAATCATCTGTGGTTGTCTCTGTTGTTTTCCAAAAGGAGCCTAATGTGGTCTTGTTTGAGTCTTACTTACACTCTGAAATCTCATAGGCTGTTTACAAGATGGTTATTTATTTTTACTTTATCAAAGTATGCCTTTAAGTTCCAATAGCTCTTTAGAAAATTTTAAGGGTAAAAAGAAAAGGAAGGAATATAAATTCCTGGGTCCCTATTACTATTGGGCTCTGAAAATGAACACAGTTGGAAGTTTTAGACTCAAAAATATTATTACTGTATACCAGAAAAAACCCATAATTTATAATGCAATGGCTTGTTAAAGGGGGTGGATTTTGGTAGCTTGAAGGGGTTTTACTGTTCTGCTGATAAACGCTAGGTTAAGTTGTCATGGTAAAATGTTAAGGGTAAAAGAGTAGAAATAAGAGTATATTACTACCAAAAAAGTGGAAGAAGAGAGATATATTTGGAAAACAATCTTAGTCAATCAAAAAGAAGATTGCTAGCATAAAAATTATAGCAAAATGAAGGGGAAAAAAGAACATAAAGTAAACTCTAGAAAACAGTGCAAATATATTAATAATAATGAGACAAGGACAAAAGGAAAAATATACCCATTTGAATGCAGAGTTCCAAAGAATAGCAAGGAGCAATAAAAGAGCCTTCCTAGGTGATCAATGCAAAGAAATAGAGGAAAACAATAGAATGGGAAAGACTAGATCTCTCTTCAAGAAAATTAGAGATACCAAAGGGACATTTCATGCAAAGATGGGCACAATAAAGGATAGAAATGGTAGGGACCTAACAGAAGCAGAAGATATTAAGAAGAAGTGGCAAGAATACATAAAACTATACAAAAAAAGATCTTCATGACCCAGATAATCACGATGGTGTGATCACTCACTTAGAGCCAGACATGCTGGAATGTGAAGTCAAGTGGGCTTAGGAAGCATCACTACAGACAAAGCTAGTGGACGTGATGGAATTTCAGTTGAGCTCTTTCAAATCCTGAAAGATGATGCTGTGAAAATGCTGCACTCAATATGCCAGCAAATTTGGAAAACTCAGCAGTGGCCACAGGACTGGAAAAGGTCAGTTTTCATTCCAATCCCAAAGAAAGGCAATGCCAAAGAATGCTCAAACTACTGCACAATTGCACTCATCTCACATGCTAGTAAAGTAATGTTCAAAATTCTCCAACCCAGGCTACAACAATACATGAACCGTGAACCTCCAGATGTACAAGCTGGATTTATAAAAGGCAGCGGAACCAGAGATCAAATTGCCAACACCCGCTGGATCAACCAAAAAGCAAGAGAGTTCCAGAAAACCATCTACTTCTGCTTTATTGACTATGCCAAAGCCTTTGATTGTGTGGATCACAACAAACTGTGGAAAATTCTTAAAGAAATGTGAATACCGGACCACCTGACCTGCCTCCTGAGAAATCTGTATACAGGCCAAGAAGCAACAGTTAGAACTGGACATGGAACAACAGATTGGTTCCAAATCAGGAAAGGAGTACATCAAGGTGGTATATTGTCACCCTGCTTATTTAACTTATATGCAGAGTACATCATGAGAAATGTTGGAGTGGATGAATCACAAGCTGGAATCAAGATTGCCAGGAGAAATATCAATAACCACAGATATGCAGATGACACCACCATAATGGCAGAAAGCAAAGAAGAAGTAAAGAGCCTTTTGATGAAAGTGAAAGAGGAGAGTGAGAAAATTGGCTTAAAACTGAAGATTCAGAAAACTAACGTCATGGCATCTGGTCCCATCATTTCATGGCAAATATATGGGGAAACAGTGGAAACAGTGGCTGACTTTATTTTTGGAGGGCTCCAAAATCAGTGCAGATGGTTACTGCAGCCATGAAATTAAAGGACGTTTGCTCCTTGGAAGGAAAGTTATGACTAACCTAGACAGCATATTAAAAAGCAGAGACATTACTTTGCCGACAAAGGTTCATCTAGTCAAAGCTATTGTTTTTCCAGTAGTCATGTATGGATGTGAGAGTTGGACCATAAGGAAATCTGAGCCCTGAAGAATTGATGCTTTTGACCTGTGGTGTTGGAGAAGATTCTTGAGAGTCCCTTGGACTGCAAGGAGATCCAACCAGTCCATCCTAAAGGAAATCAGTCCTGAATATTCATTGGAAAGACTGAGGTTGAAGCTGAAACTCCAATATTTTGGTCACCTGATGTGAAGAACTGATTCGTTGGAAAAGACCCTGATGCTGGGAAAGATTGACGGTGGGAGGAGAAGGGAACAACAGAGGATTAGATGATTGGATGGCATCACCAACTTGATGGACATGAGTTTGAGTAAACTCTGGGAGTTTGTGATGGACAGGGAAGCATGGTGTGCTACAGTCCATGGGGTTTCAAACAGTTGACATGACTGAGTGACTGAACTGGAATGTGACAAGAAAGAAGCAGGACACAATCTTTAAAAGAGTGACACAACCTGAAGACAGCATAAAATGATCAGAACCAAATAAATTCAAGATGGATGGATAAGTCAACTTCCACTAGGCCTTGAGCCTCAGTATAGACCCATTGTAACATATTAGCAAGCTAAATGACATACCTACAGGTGCTATGACAGTTTCAAGGCCAATCATAAAGGTCAAAGAGTGGGCAGCAGCCTGATCCCTGGAAATCCCACCCTTTCTCCAAAATAGCTGGAATACTCCTCCCACTCAGTAGCCTATAAAATTACCCACTCTTATAAAAACTGACAACCCCATAGCCTGGTGTCTCTCTTGTCTTCCAAGATGGCCCACAGTCTGTCTATGAAGTGTTTCCTCCCTAAATATACCTTCTTTCACTGTACTAGGGCTCCCTCCTCAATTAATTCCTGTGTGAAGCCAAGAACCCACACTAGGCAGCCATTCCAGGGTCTCAGACATGACCTGGGATGTGACTATCCTCTTGCACTTCTCTTTTCTGCAACAATAACAATTACAATGAACTATGCCTGTTAACTGGGAGACAGAGACTACCAGATTAAAATTTTTAAAATCCAACTCTATGATATTTAAAAGACACATTTAAAATATTAATGAGAAGATTGAAAGAAAAATGATGGAAACAGGCACATCAGGCAAATACCAAGCAATATATAGCTGGGTAATAAGGCAAACTGTACTTTAAGAAAAAGAGCATGAATAGTGATCAAGTAAATCATTATTAAATTATCATATAATGATAGGTTTAATTATAAGGAAGACATAATAATTCTAAAATTATAGGTATCTAATAAAATGTTATAGCAGGAGGAGAAGGGGGTGAAAGAGGCTGAGTTGGTTGCATGATATCACCAATTCTATGGAGATAAGTTTGCGCAAATTCCAGAGGATAGTGAAGGGCAGGGAATCCTGGTGTGCTGCATTCCATGGGGTTGCAAAGGGCTGGATACAACTTAGTGACTGAACAACAACAAAGACATACATATAGATATAACCTATGATGGAACTACATGGGCACATTGAAAGATCCATCATCATGGTGGAAATTTTCAAGATATCTTTCTCAATTTTCAGACAAGTAGATGGAAAATTAGTAGGATATAGAAATTTGAATACACAAATAATAAGCATGATATAATAATGTACAGAGAACTCTGCCTTGAACAACTATGGAACACATTTTTTTGAAGCACCTATGGAACGTTCACAAAACAAACCTTGTACTAGGTCATAGAGCAAATATTGATAAATTTTAGGATATGTACATTATTAGAACACATTATGGGAGAAGGCAATGGAACCCCACTCCAGTACTCTTGCCTGGAAAATCCCATGGACGGAGGAGCCTGGTGCTCTGCAGTCCTTGGGGTCGCTAGGAGTTGGACACGACTGAGTGACTTCACTTTCACTTTTCACTTTCATGCATTGGAGAATGAAATGGCAACCCACTCCAGTGTTCTTGCCTGGAGAATCCCAGGGACGGGGGAGCCTCACGGGCTGCCGTCTATGGGGTCACACAGAGTCGGACACGATTGACGTGACTTAGCAGCAGCAGAACACATTATACAATCACAATGCATTTAGAAAAAACTTTTGTAAAGGGATAGATTTAAATAAATAATTAACAGTAAAGGAAACTTAAAAACCTTTAAATTTTTTATCTTGAGACTAGAAAAAAATCATAATGGAAATTAAAAATACAACTGAATAATACTTAAAATACTGAGAATACTGTAGAATAATCATATAATGGTATACTAGAGTAATGAAAATTGACAAATTACTGCTTTAAGCAATAAAACGGATGAATCTCACAGACACAATATTTGGCAAAGATTAGCAAAGAAGCCAAACACAAGCTTACACATCAACAGTTTCATTTTCATAATAGAGAGGCAAAACTAATGGACGGTAATAGATGTCATAATTATTCTCACTTTCAGGAAGGGATACTGACTGGGGGGGTGCCTGAGAGTGTGTTCTGAGGTCCTGGTGATGTTCTATACATCAACAGGGGTAAGAACCCTGTCACCACTGACTATTACTAGTGCTGCCTTTATTCTATAAACATTCAGCATGCTGCAAACTTATGGTTTCTGTACTTCTCTATGTATATTTCAATTAAAAGTTTCCTTCAACAAAAGCGAGCAAAACAATATAAAATATTGCAGGTGAATATATATCTGTTAAAACTTTTTTCTTAGTAAGCCAGATAAAGGCTCATCCAAAATTTAGACTAGAAATTACCTCTGAGGAGCAGTGGGAGGCTGGTAAGTGATCTGGAGGACTGCAGGACATCTTTAGAACCAGTGATGTTCTAAGCCAGGCCAGGGGTCAGAAGACTTTTTCTGTCAAAAGACAAATAGTAGATGTTTTCACTTTTACAGGCCATAAAGTCACTGTTGCAACTACTCATCTGTGCCATTGTTGCCTGAAAAGAGCCACAGACAACATATAAATGGATGGACTTGATTGTATCTCAATACAACTTTATTTACAAAAACCAGTGTTGGATTGGATTTGGCCCACAGGTCATAGTTTTCTGATCCCTGTTCTAATTCTTTACAAAAGATCTAACAGTCTCATTCACAGTTTTCTCTGCATTTCTATACCTTCTAATTTTATCTTCCTCACTTACATGGTTTTGTGCATTTCAGAAAACAGTCATCCACCAGACTCATATGGGTGATGTGGGGTGGCATGAGGGAATCTAATGTGACAATGCCTTTAAGTTGGACTTGCTATTTCATATTAATTGAACACTGAAAAACTGCAAATACTTCAGTGTCATTACTTGACTAGCAGACCCTGAATGAACTATAGAATCGCTATTTCTTTACCTATAAGTGAAGATAGAAATGATGTTTGTACTTGTTATTTGTAAAACCTAACTGCAGTAGTGCAAATAAAGTGCATAGCATTCTGTCCAGTTCATAGTGAGCATTCAATGCTGCCGCTACAACCACTCCGACTGTGGCTATTGCTACTGCTCTGGCTACTACCACTGTACTGCTACTATTAATACTAACCTCTAGGGGCCCAGGGTCTTTGGTAGAACGTGAAAGAGATAAACAAGGTAAACTTGTTTATCAGAGGTAACCGAGAATGAGATGGTTGGATGGCATCATTGATTCAATGGGCATGAGTTTGAGCAAACTCTGGGAGATAGTGAAGGACAGAGAAGCCTGGTGTGCTGCAATCCATGGGGTTGCAAAAAGGCAGACACAACTTAGTGACTGAACAACAGCAACAGCATAGACAGATAGGAAATGAGTTAGGAAGGATAGGTGTTTGCCCAGTTAAGGTGACTTGATTTAATGAGGAAAGATGAACAATAACACTAAGTCTATGGTTGTACTTGACCTTTTGCTTCCTGAAGTAGTGTAAACATACCCAGAACACCACTCATTTATGCTGCATATGAAGCAAATGGCTTCTGAACAATGTGCATTGGTAGCCTCAACATGAGAATAATTACAAATCCCAAATGAATTAAGACTTCACTGGAGAAAAGATACTGAAAAGAGGTCAGGAAGAGAGGGGGAAAAAAAGCATTGGGATAAATGAGGTCAAGCAGCCAAGAATTCAGTGTAGCTGAAAAGTACAGTTGTTGAGTGTTTTGGCTCCTGGTAGACCTGGATTCCATCCTGAATCTGCTTGTTTCTAACTAGGTCACCAAGGCAGTTAAAACTAGAGCTTAGTTTCTCACTCTGTAAAAAGGAGGTGATGACGAAAGGTACCACTTAATGATAAATGCATGTCAATCACATGGCTTCAGGGCAGCATGTAGTAAATGCTCAACAAAGGGCCTTGGTATCATTTAATATCTAAGTCTGAGCATTCCTTTTAAACATGGAAGACAGAGGACAAACTTTAAAACCTGCAACACTCCGAAAGAATCCCCCTTCCCCACTGTGGACTCAAGAATGAAAAAGTGTGACCATGCATTTGTCCATGCTCTATGCCAGAAATCAGTCAGCAAATTTTGTGTATGTTATCTCATTTAATCCTCACAAAATTCTACTGAGGTAGACATTACTATCCCTTCTTAAAGAAAAATAAGCCCACATTGAGAGAAGATGGATAACTTATTCCAGGTCACAAAATCAGGAGCCTAATCAAGGTTTCTCTGACTCTAAATGCAGGACTTTTTTCTGCTCATCAGCTTGTCTTTTTCAACAGATCCCTTTGTTTGGCTACAGCGTTTCAGTGGTTCAAATTACTGGTATGTTATTGCATTTGTGATTTGGTTATTGGCCTCTGACTTACTAGGCTTTCTGTGCAGGGGTCTGAGATTACCACATTCTTCTCTTGGCCTAGAAGTTAGTTTTTGAGAAGAAATCTACCCATTTCCAGTTCCCTCATATGTGCAGTCACCTCTTGGAGGAGAGAATTATCTCTGTGTCTCTTCACAAAAGACTTTTCCCAAGGGCTACAGAAAGGTTCTGCTCTGTGTCCAGCAAATTCCAGCCCCTTTCTCCCAAGGGCCATGACAACTACACTTTTATATAAACCCAGCATGGAGACATTTTTCCTTTGATACTTCCCAAGAGCTATAATTACCCACTCCTAATTGAAGAGCAAGTAAAATGACTTTACATTGAAGAGGAATAAAAGACTGAGAAACAGTGGTGTTTTGTCAATTGTGGGACCTTGAGGACCTGGTAAAAAAGCCCTAGTTTGGAAAGAGCAGACACAACAGGCCACCACTTATTTCCAGTAAATGAACGGGGCCTTGGCATGTCCCTTACTTGAGCTTAGCAGATTCAAAGGAAAATTGCACTACTGTATACACACAGACAGAGAAGGCAATGGCACCCCACTCCAGTACTCTTGCCTGGCAAATCCCATGGACCGAGGAGCCTGGCAGGCTGCAGTCCATTGGTCGCTAAGAGTCGGACACAACTGAGCGACTTCACTTTCACTTTTCACTTTCATGCATTGGAGAAGGAAATGGCAACCCACTCCAGTGTTCTTGCCTGGAGAATCCCAGGGACAGCGGAGCCTGGTGGGCTGCCATCTATGGGGTTGCACAGAGTCGGACACGACTGAAGCGACTTAGCAGCATACACACAGAATCAACAGGCTGTGATGATATTTGCTCACCGGCATTCAAGAGCTGTTTCATGACTGTGGATTGACACCATGTCACTACATCATTTTGCTCACCACTTTTTTCTGCTTCTGACTTGTATACATTTGTGTGACTGTAGTCCATAACTCCTGACTATGAAAGTTAGGAGAAGCTAATTGATCTCCAAAGATATAAAACCCATGAATTCCTGAATGATGTTTATGGTCAACAACCTAATTAATATTCTTTTCTCTGTGAACATATAAAGTCATATAGTCTATATTTGAGTGCAAAATAATTAAGAAATTAAAATAGGGATGTGTCAACAGAAAGAACCATGCTGAGTGAATCGTCTGTGGCAGTTGCTGCTCTTGGCGTTTTTACACTATCTCACTTAGTTCCTCACACAGCCCTCAAATCAGTGTTATTATTCCTACAGGCAGTTGTAGGACACTGTGCCCTACAGACACAGTCCAGAAGAACATGGACTCACAGATACTGGGTGACTTATTCAATGTTTTGAAGTCTCAGAGAAAAGATTCAAAGGCACATGCATTTCCACAGTCCCATGCTTCCTTGCCCCACTGTAAAGTTGACATTTTAATCCTTATACAAGCCTTTGAGGAGAGTATATATGATGCCACCTGCATAGTACGGATGAGGACACCAAGGCTCAGAGCTAAGTCAACTGCCTAAGATGGCAGAGATCGTACATACAAAAACCAAAATTCTCATTCAAAAATGTCTGACCTCAACAAATTTTAAATATTAGCAGCAGTACCTGGTTTTTAGCATTTCAGTATTTTCAATAAAGTACAATGTCCTACTGAACCAACTGACCATTGCCTTTCAACTTGCAAATTCAAAGACTAAGACTGAATGGAGCCAGAGTCAGCATGAGATAGAGGAAAGAAGAGACTCAAAGGAGTGCTCTGTTTGGCCATTCATCAAATCTATTTCTATCAGTGTCTAAATTGCATCTTCACAGCTTGGATTGGGACCACTGCCCCTTAACTGAGCAGTGAGATTAGATAACTGAAAAGGAAAAATATAGCAGAAAGCATTTTTCTTGCTGTTTCGTTACTGCCTTTCAAAATGCACAGCTATAACTGGGATGTGGAGAACAAGGAGGGATTAAGAGACCTAATGGTAAATTCTTCGGCTGAAGTGAGATCTGAACCAGGCAAACCCTACTCTGCTATACTACCCACATGCATGTATGTACATGTACCCACATGTACAGATATAAGAGTTGAACCATAAAGAAGGCTGAGCAGCAAAGAATCTATACTTTTGAATCATGATGCTGAAGAAGACTCTTGAGAGTTCCTTGGACTGCAAGGAGCTCAAACCAGTCAATCCTAAAGGAAATCAATCCTGAATATTCATTGGAAGGACTGATACTGAAGCTCCAATACTTTTGCCACCTTATGCAAAGAGCCAGCTCACTGGAAAACTATGATGCTGGGAAAGATTGTAGGCAAAAGGAGAAGGGGGCGAGAGAGGATGAGACTGTTAGATAGCATCACTGACTCAGTGGTGAATTTGAGCATGCTCCAGGAGGTAGTGGAAGGACAGGGGAGCCTGGAGTGCTGCAGTTCATAAGGTCACAGGGTTGGACATGATTTAGTGAGTGAACAACAACAACAAACCGCCTGCTGGATAACTGGGGGCATGTTATTTAAACTTCTGGGTGCTGTAAAGATGAAATAAGTTTGTGCAGGTGATGTATTTGGCATTGTTCCTGGTACATAATAATAACACTGTAATTGTTCATTAGTTTATTATGATAGTCTCAGCCAGGGCAAAGGGATGGGAGTGGGTTCCTACCTCCCTTGGTTAAGTTCAGTTCATTTCAGTCCAGACTAAGGTCTGTCTCAGTTCATTCAAGGTTATGTCCCTTTCTCTTCACTTCTCTCTGAAATGCAGAGGGGTGGGTGGGCAAGGGACATAGGAAGGCACACCAGATCCTCTTGAGATGCCGCCTGAAGCTCCTCTGCACAGCCTGCTCTGCAGACCAGGTGTTCCAGGCACCTCATCTTTGCAGGTATTTAGCAAATCAAAGCCAACAGCAGGAGGCTGTCAGCCTGACATATGATAAACACCCTCTGCAATTTAGCACGCAGCACAGAGAGAGTGTGTTAGCAGGATGAGTTAATTGCCAAGCTATCAACGGAGCTGATGTTTCTTGAATATTCTGAAAGGCAGCTGAGAACTCCCTAAGAGTCTGGGGTGGTGGGAGGTTTTCAAGCCTGAAGAGAAAATTGGGTGGGGACAGTCAGTGAGAAGATTGGCAGGCAGTAACACAAACTGTATTAGCTAACTCTTGAAAATATAATTACCTACAAACAAGAAGAAAATGACTCAGAGCTTTAGAAATAATGTAATAAAAGTCTTTCATTTTTCAGGTAGAATTGAGGCTCTGGATGAGGCATGGACAGGTTTAGGGAAAAGAAAGACTATAGCCAGTGACAAAGTCAGCACTGCAATGTCCATCTTTTGAGTTTGAATTCATTTTTGTGCAATCATGTTTTTATTATTAAATTTTCTTCTCAATTTCATAAAAGGCAACATAGCATAGGCTCTGGTATATCTTGGTTTAACCAATTACTAGTTCTGTCCACTGAGGCAAATTATTATTCCTTTTTTTTCTGGGCCTTAGTTTCCTTAACCCTAAAAGGATTGATATTAGTATCTGTTCCAAAAGGTTTATGACAAATGTATATATGTATGTGTGTGTGTGTGCACGCACTCAGTCGTGTCTGACTCCTTGTGACCGCATGGACTGTAGCCCACCAGGCTCTTCTACCCATGGAATTTTCCAAGCAAGAATACTAGAGTGGGCTGCCATTTCCTCTTCCAGGGGATCTTCCTGACCCAAGGATCCAACCCACGTCTCTCAAGTCTCCCACATTGGCCGGTAGATTCTTTCAGTTCAGTTCAGTCGCTCAATAGTTTCCAACTCTCTGCGGCCCTATGTAGGAAAGCATGCCAAGCTTTCCTATCCATCACCAGCCCCCAAAGCTTGCTCAAACTCATGTCCATTGAGTCAGTGATGCCATCCAACTATCTCATCCTCTGGCAGATTCTTTACCACTGGACAAATGAAATGATGTTAAAGGTTTGGAAGGTTGTGAAGGTGTCAATAAAATGCAATTGATATTATTATTATTGGTTCAAGATTACTGGCTTTGATTTACTTGGTGGAGAGTTTGGCTAGGACTTTGGTAGTGATTGAGAACATGGCAGAAGCATCTTTCTGAGTCCCCTCTTGTATTTCTTAAACACATACTGAGGGAGGAAATCTACTCACTACAAAAAAGAGCCTTGGACCAGTATAGGTGACCACCAGTTTATGATGGTTTGACTTGCAATTTTATGACTTTAGGACTTCCCTGGTGGCTCAGATGGTAAAGCGTCTGCCTACAATGTGGGAGACCCAGGTTTGATCCCTGGGTCAGGAAGATCCTCTGGAGAAGGAAATGGCAACCCACTCCAGTACTCTTGCCTGGAAAATCCCATGGATGGAAGAGCATGGTAGGCTACAGCCCATGGGGTCGCAAAGAGTCGGACATGGCTGAGCGACTTCACTTACTTTTATGACTTTACGATAGTGTGAAAGCAATATGCATTCAGCAGAAACTATACTTTGAATTCCTAATGTTCATCTTTTCCTGGGCTAGTGATAAGTAGCACAATGAACTCTTGTGATGCTGGGCAGCAGTAGTGAACCACAGCCTCCAGACAGCCACAAGATCAAAGTAAACAAATGATACGGGTACAACCATTCTGTACCCACACAACCATCCTGGTTTTCACTTTCAGAACAGTATTCAACAAAGTACATGATACATCCAAAACTTTTTTTTATAAAAGAGGCTTTGTGTGAGATGATTTTGAACAACTGGAGGCTAATATATTTGTTCTGAGCTCATAAAGGTAGGCTAACCTAAGTTATGTTTTGTTGGTTAGGTGCATCTTCAAATAACTCTATTTTCAACTTAAATGGATTTATCAGGATATAACATTCATCGTAAGCAGAGGAAGATCTGTATTATAGAATTTGGTTCTGGTCTCAGCTGTGGGTTAATTACTAGATTAAAAGCAGATAGCCCACATGACTCCTTTGAACCTTCTTTCCTTTGTCTGTAAAAGGGATAATGCTGATCCCTTGTTTATATTATATCTTTTAATAATAATTGTGTTATTATGGTGATCAAATCAGATAATGCATGTGAACTACTTTAGAAAATCTATATAAATAAAATAAAACCTTCTATATTTTTAAAGCCAAACTTTGGATACCACTTTTTCTCTTATTTCCCTGTTTATTCTATGGCCAAGTCCTATTGAATCTACCTTTAATATATATTTCAAATGCAATAAATTATTTACCTCCACAGCCACCATCTTAATCCAAGTCATTGTCATTTTTCACATTAACATTTCAGTAGCCTCCTAACCCACTTATATATGTTCAGTTTTCCAACCCATTTTCCATGGAGCAAATTGGCACTTTGGTGATTAAAACTATTTGATGAATAAAATTTAAGACCTTAACTGATCATGTGGCTTTATATGACCAAGCATCTTTCATCTAACAGACTCTTTTTCATTCAAGCTTGCATAGTTTCAAAATGCTTAATAAAAGCAGCATCTATGTTAGAAAAACTCAGTCTTTCACCTCCTGTGTCTCCCTTACTGTTGACATGGAGTGGTTCATTTCTGACAATTTTGTCACCAAATATGAGGTTTTTCCCTATACACCAAGCAGTGCTCCGAGAGACCAGCTGAGTGTCCTATAATTTAACTCTATTTTGACACTATTTGGAGACAGCTTCAGGTCCTACAAGTATGCCCCCTGCTCCCAGCCTTTCAGAAGCCAGTCACAAGCCCAGTGTATCATCTGAGCTTCTGACCAACCAGCCACAGATCGGAAGTTCAAATGACTCCCTCTTTGGGACAGATTAATTTGCTAGCACAGCTCATATTACTCATAAAAAAAACATTTTACTTACTAGATTACTAGTTTGTTATAGAAGGATATAACTCAAAAACAGCCAGATGAAAGAGATGTTTTAAAGCAAGATATGGAAAAAGGCATGGCGTATCCATGCCTACTCTGAGCACACCACCAACCTGGAAGTTCTCCAAACCCACTTTATTTGGGTTTTTATGGAGGCTTCATTATGTAGGCATGATTGATTAACTCATTGGCTATTGGTGATTGAACTCAATTGCCAGCCACTTTCCCTTCCCTGGAGGTCAGGAGGGTGGGAATGAAAGTTCCAAACTCTAACCACAAGGTTGGTTCTCTCAGCATCCAACCCACTCATTAGGTGTAACATTAAAGTCGCTTCATTAGCATAACAAAAGACACATTTATTGCTCTATCACCACAGGAAATTTCAAGGGTTTCCTGAGTTCTGTGCCAGAAATGAAAACAAAGACCAAGTAAATATTTCTTAGTACAAATCACAATATAATATTTTCCAACTTTACACTATTGAATATAATGTTTAGTCTCCCTGAAATTAATTGGTTTTCATTCTTTTAAAGCCTTCCTGTGTCCCCCATTTCTTTCTTGTACGAAATGGGCTTCATTCAGTCTCTAAGACATTCCCTGAGTTCCAACTGACAGGTTGAAAAAATTGCTAATCAGGGAAGACAGGGAGGACAAGGGAGGAACAATCAAGAAACAGTAGTGCAGCCTTAAGGCAAGGTCTTGGTTTGCGGTTCCTCCCCCACCATCCCCAGCCCCACCCTCGAACCCCTGCAACATCCCCACCAAGGGGTATTAGTTCAGTTCAGTTGCTCAGTCGTGTTTGACTATTTGTGACCCCATTGACTGCAGCACTCCAGGCTTCCCTGTCCATCACCAACTCCTGGGGCTTACTCAAACTCATGTCCATTGAGTTGGTGATGCCATCCAAACATCTCATCCTCTGTTGACCTCTTCTTCTCCCGCCATCAATCTTGCCCAGCATCAGGGTCTTTTCTAATGAGTCAGTTCTTTACATCAGGTGGCCTAATTACTGGAGTTTCAGCTTCAGCATCAGTCCTTCCAATGAATATTCAGGACTGATTTCCTTTAGGATGGTCTGGTTTGCTGGTTTGATCTCCTTGCAATCCAAGGGACTCTCAAGAGTCTTCCCCAACACCACAGTTCAAAAGTATCAATTCTTCAGTGCTCAGCTTTCTTTATAGTTCAACTCCCATATCCATACATGACTAGTGGAAAAACCATAACTGTGACTATATGAATCTTTGTTGGCAAAGTAATGTATCTGCTTTTCAATATGCTGTTGAGGTTGGCCATAGCTTTCTTCTAGGATCAAGTGTCTTTTAATTTCATGGCTGCAGTCACCATCTGCAGTGATTTGGGAGCCCCTCAAATAAAGTCTATCACTATTTCCATTGTTTCTCATCTATTTGAATGAAGTGATGGGACCGGATGCCATGATCTTAGTTTTCTGAATGTTGAGTTTTAAGCCAGTTTTTTCACCCTCCTCTTTCAGTTTCATCGAGAAGCTCTTTAGTTCTTTGCTTTCTGCCATAAGGGTGGTGTCATCTGCATATCTGAGGTTATTGATATTTCTCCCGGCAATCTTGATTCCAGCCTGTGCTTCATCCAGCCAGGCATTTTGAATGATATACTCTGCATATAAGTTAAATAATTCAGATAAGATCAGCCTCTCAGTCATGTTCGATTCTTTGCAACCGCATGAATCACAGCACGCCAGGCCTCCCTGTCCATCACCAACTCCCGGAGTTCACCCAGACTCACGTCCATTGAGTCAGTGATGCCATCCAGCCATCTCATCCTCTGTTGTCCCCTTCTCCTCCTGCCCCCAATTCCTCCCAGCATCAGAGTCTTTTCCAATGAGTCAACTCTTCGCATGAGGTGGCCAAAGTACTGGAGTTTCAGCTTTAGCATCATTCCGTCCAAAGAAATCCCAGGGCTGATGTCCTTCAGAATGGACTGGTTGGATCTCCTTGCAGTCCAAGGGACTCTCAAGAGTCTTCTCAACACCACAGTTCAAAAGCATCAATTCTGCGGTGCTCAGCCTTCTTCACAGTCCAACTCTCACATCCATACATGACCACAGGAAAATCCACAGCCTTGACTAGATGAACCTTTGTTGGCAAAGTAATGTCTCTGCTTTTGAATATGCTATCTAGGTTGGTCATAACTTTCCTTCCAAGGAGTAAGCATCTTTTAATGTCATGGCTGCAGTCACCATCTGCAGTGATTTTGGAGCCCAGAAAAATAAAGTCTGACACTGTTTCCCCATCTATTTCCCATGAAGTTGTGGGACCGGATGCCATGATCTTCGTTTTCTTAATGTTGAGCTTTAAGCCAACTTTTTCACTCTCCACTTTCACTTTCATCAAGAGGCTTTTGAGTTCCTCTTCACTTTCTGCCATAGGGTGGTGTCATCTGCATATCTGAGGTTATTGATATTTCTCCCAGCAATCTTGATTCCAGCTTGTGCTTCTTCCAGTCCAGCGTTTCTCATGATGTACTCTGCATATAAGTTAAATAAACAGGGAGACAATACACAGCCTTGACGTACTCCTTTCCCTATCTGGAACCAGTCTGTTGTTCCATGTCCAGTTCTAACTGTTGCTTCTTGACCTACATACAAATTTCTAAGAGGCAGATCAGGTGTTCTGGTATTCCCATCTCTTTCAGAATTGTCCACAGTTTATTGTGATCCACACAGTCAAAGGCTTTGGCATAGTCAATAAAGCAGAAAGAGATGTTTTTCTGGAACTCTCTTGCTTTTTCCATGATCCAGCGGATGTTGGCCATTTGATCTCTGGTTCCTCTGCCTTTTCTAAAACCAGCTTGAACATCAGGAAGTTCACGGTTCACATATTGCTGAAGCCTGACTTGGAGAATTTTGAGCATTACTTTACTAGCGTGTGAGATGAGTGCAATTGTGCGGTAGTTTGAGCATTCTTTGGCATTGCCTTTTTTTGGGATTGGAATGAAAACTGACCTTTTCCAGTCCTGTGGCCACTGCTGAGTTTTCCAGATTTGCTGGCATATTGAGTGCAGCACTTTCACAGCATCATCTTTTAGGATTTGGAATAACTCAACTGGAATTCCATCACCTCCACTAGCTTTGTTCTTAGTGATGCTTTCTAAGGCCCACTTGACTTTGCATTCCAGGATGTCTGGCTCTAGGTGAGTGATCACACCATCGTGATTATCTGGGTCATGAAGATCTTTTTTGTACAGTTCTTCTGTGTATTCTTGCCATCTCTTCTTAATATCTTCTGCTTCTGTTAGGTCCATACCATTTCTGTCCTTTATTGAGCCCATCTTTGCATGAAATGTTCCTTTGGTATCTCTGATTTTCTTGAAGAGATCTCTAGTCTTTCCCATTCTGTTGTTTTCCTCTATTTCTTTGCATTGATTGCTGAAGAAGGCTTTCTTATTTCTTCTTGCTATTCTTTGGAACTCTGCATTCAGATGCTTATACCTTTCCTTTTCTCCTTTTCTTTTCACTTCTCTTCTTTTCACAGCTATTTGTAAACCCTCCCCAGACAGCCATTTTGCTTTCTTGCATTTCTTTTCCATGGGGATGGTCTTGATCCCTGTCTCCTGTACAATGTCACGAACCTCATTCCATAGTTCATCAGGCACTCTATCTATCAGATCTAGTTCCTTAAATCTATTTCTCACTTCCACTGTATAGTCATAAGGGATTTGATTTAGGTCATACCTGAATGGTCTAGTGGTTTTCCCTACTTTCTTCAATTTAAGTCTGATTTTGGCAATAAGGAGTTCATGGTCTGAGCCACAGTCAGCTCCTGGTCTTGTTTTTATTGAATGTATAGAGCTTCTCCATCTTTGGCTGCAAAGAATATAATCAATCTGATTTCGGTGTTGACCATCTGGTGATGTCCATGTATAGAGTCTTCTCTTGTGTTGTCGGAAGAGGGTATTTGTTATGACCAGTGCATTTTCTTGGCAAAACTCTATCAGTCTTTGCCCTGCTTCATTCCGTATTTCAAGGCCAAATTTGCCTGTTACTCCAGGTGTTTCTTGACTTCCTACTTTTGCATTCCAGTCCCCTATAATGAAAAGGACATCTTATAATTGGGGTGACACTATACAGTCTTGATGTACTCCTTTCCTGATTTGGAACCAGTCTGTTGTTCCATGTCCAGTTCCAACTGTTGCTTCTTGACTGCAACAGATTTCTCATGAGGCAGGTCAGGTGGTCTGGTATTCACATCTCTTTAAGAACTTTCCACAGTCTGTGTGATCCACACAGTCAAAGGCTTTGGCATATTCAATAAAGCAGAAGTAGGTATTTTTCTGTAACTGTCTTGTTTTGTGGATGATCCAACAGAATTTGGCAATTTGGTCTCTGGTTCTTCTGCCTTTTCTAAATTCAGCTTGAACATCTGCAAGTTCACAGTTCACATACTGTTGAAGCTTGGCTTTGAGAATTTTGAGCATTACTTTGCTAGTATGTGAAATGAATGCAATTGTGAGGTAGTTTGAACATTCTGTAGCATTGCCTTTTTTTGGGATTGGAATGAAAACTGACCTTTTCCAGTCCTGTGGCCACTGCTGAGTTTTCCAAATTTGCTGGCATATTGAGTGCACACTTTAACAGCATCATCTTTCAGGATTTGAAAGAACTCAACTGGAATTCCACCACCTCCGTTAGCTTTGTTCGTAGTGATGCTTCCTAAGGCCCACTTGACTTTGCATTCCAGGATGTCTGGCTCTAGGTGAATGATCACACCATCGTGGTTATCTGAGTTGTGAAGATCTTTTTTGTATAGTTCTTCTGTGTATTCTTGCCACCTCTTCTTAACATCTTCTGCTTCTGTTAGGTCGATACCATTTCTATCCTTTATTGTGCCCATTTTGCATGAAATGTTCCTTTGATATCTCTAATTTTCTTGAAGAGATCTCTAGTCTTTCCCATTCTCTTGTTTTCCTCTATTTCTTTGCATTGTTCAGTGAGGAAGGCTTTCTTATCTCTCCTTGCTATTCTTTGGAACTGAGAGGGCAAGAGGCAGGAAGGCTAGAAGTCTTCAAATGGAGGAAATAGGCTGCAAGTGTCAGATGTTTTTTCTCTCTGTCTTAAGCTGCAAGAGAAAACTACAAGATGTTTTCCCCTTCTTTTTACAAAATTAAAAGGAGGATTCCTTTTTCAAAATCTGTGTTTCCCTGAGGACACCTGGTTCCACCTGAACTTTTCTCAAACCGTTAGCCTACCAATGCATTTTTCTTATGGAAATGCTTTTTCTTAAGGTATGTTAATGAACTATGTATTTACCCTAGACTCTGTCTTTCTGCAAGTTGGTTCTACCTAAGACTCAGAACTGACTTGACAAACCAGTATGTTTTACTCATGCAAATCTTAATGAAAGTATGTATTTGCTTGGAAACAGATCTTTCTTCGAGATTCATGTCAATCATTTTATGGCCTGGGACAACTCATCTTGTGCCAATGTTATCTCAAAATGCACGTTGTGGGAGAGGGGCCTAGTGCCAGTCTCTGAGTTTTGATACATTTCCTTTCTCTAATTAGCAGCCTGCAAGTAGCTATATAACTTCTGGCTAAAGACTAGCAGGGGAGCACTCTTTCTGCCCCCTTCTGATGTCTGTATCAGAAGCTTTCACTATCTCTTTTGTATTTTAATAAAACTTTATTATACAAAGGCTCAGAGCGATAAAGCCTCCTTACTGGTTCCGGATTGAATTCTTCTCCTCCAGAGGGCAAAAATCCCAGCATCTTTCATGGCTCAGCAACAACCTTTCAGAACTCTGCATTCAAATAGGTAAATCTTTCCTTTTCTCCACAACCACAGAAAACCAAGGGGTATACATAACAATATTCTTGCCAAGTGAATCCCATGGACAGAGGAGCCTGGTGGGCTATAGTCCATGGGGTTGCAAAGAGTCAAACACAACTGAGCTACTAACACTTTTTCAAACTCCCACTAGGTAAAAGAAGTTAACTGTATGCTCCCCACAAGCACTAGACATCCAGACCCATTGGAACCAGAAGACTGATGATGCACACCAGCAGCCAATCAGAAGAATGTCCACGAGCTGATCACACCATCCTCTTGGAACCATTAAGATAAAACTCCTCACTGTCCCCTCCAGGTTGGGGCACACAGTTTTGAGGGCATTAGCCCCTTGTGGCCCCCTTTGTCTGGTAAAGCAATAAAGCTATTCTTTTCTATTTCACCCCAAACTCTCTCCAGGATTCAATCCAGAGCCAGTGCACAGAGGCAAGGTTTCAGTAACAAGGCCCCAGTATAATTGTTCAGTTGGTAAAGAATCTCCTTGCAATGCAGGAGACCCTGGCTTGATTTCTGGATTGGGAAGATCTGCTGGAGAAGGGATAAGCTACCCACTCCAGTATTCTTAGGCTTCCCTTGTGGCTCAGCTGGTAAAGAATCCTCCTGCAATGTGGGAGACCTGGGTTTGATCCCTGGATTGGGAAAACTCCCTGGAGAAGGAAGAGGCTACTCACTCCAGTATTCTGGCCTGGAAAATTCCATGGACTGTCTAGTTCATGGGGTTGCAAAGACTCTGATACGACTGAGTCACTTTCACTTTCACTTTCACTTCAGAGAGGATGTACCTGATCCTGCAATCTAAATCAATAGCCTTTTGGAATCTTTTACTTTATACTACTCTTTTATAGCACTTAACTTTTAAAATTGTGTGCTGATTTTAAAAAAAAAAAAAAAAGGAACTCTCTCACTCATTTGTAAGCTCTATAATGGCAAGGGCCATATATGTATTGTACCCATTTTTATCACCTGAAATTCTTGGTAAAATGTCTGATTGTATTTACTGAGCACTAAGTGTGTGTGATTTTCAAGATGGAGACCTGGTGAGGGAGGTTATGGAGACATTTCCTACCTTAAATTCAACATAGAAATTCTATTTCTAAGCAGGATAAACTAAGGGCATTCTTTCTGCCCCCTTCTGATGTCTGTGTCAGAAGCTTTATTATACAAAAGCTCAGAGCGATAAAGCCTCCTTACTGGTTCCGGATTGAATTCCTCTCCTCCAGAGGGCAAAAATCCCAGCGTCTTTCATGGCTCAGCAACAATCTTTCAGAACTCTGCATTCAAATAGGTATATCTTTCCTTTTCTCCACAACCACAGAAAACCAAGGGGTATACATAACAATATTCTTGCCAAGTGAATCCCATGGACAGAGGAGCCTGGTGGGCTATAGTCCATGGGGTTGCAAAGAGTCAGACACAACTGAGCTACTAACACTTTTTCAAACTCCCACTAGGTAAAAGAAATTAACTGTAATATCAAGAAGGTTTTGCTTCTGTGCAACAACACATAATAGAATCAATATTTAGAATTATGATTTTTAAAAAGACTTTGAAGTATGGACGCAAAAACAGATAATTAGAATTCCTTAGAGGAAAGAGCCTCTTCTAGGGAAGCTGAGATCAGAGTCCTTTTCATTTTCCCTGGAGGCATTTCCAAGTCTGGGAGTAGGCTGTCAGACTGACTTGTTACTGCCAGAGGGGCACTTCCAGGACAAAGAGAAACCAGTGGAGTTTCTGATGGTCATGTTTACTGCTGTAGCACTGTGAAAAGAAGACTTCCTATGTGGCTAGTTTTGCCACAGGATATGTTTCCCCTAGCTTTATTAAGGTATAATTAAAAAAATAACAATTATATGTGTTTCAAGAGTACAATATAATATTTTTATGTGTATATAACAGTGAAATGATTACCACAACCAAGTTAATTAACATACGTATCATCACATCAGAGGTTACATATTTTTGTGGTGAGAATACTTTATTTACTCTTTCAGAAAACTTCAAATATACTACACATTATTATTCAAAAGCAGAGACATTACTTTGCCAACAAAGGTCCGTCTAGTCAAGGCTATGGATTTTCCTGTGGTCATGTATGGATGTGAGAGTTGGACTGTGAAGAAAGCTGAGTGCTGAAGAATTGATGCTTTTGAACAGTGGTGTTGGAGATGACTCTTGAGAGTCCCTTGGACTGCAAGGAGATCCAACCAGTCCATTCTGAAGGACATCAGCCCTGGGATTTCTTTGGAGGGAATGATGCTGAAGCTGAAACTCCAGTACTTTGGCCACCTCATGCGAAGAGTTGACTCATTGGAAAAGACTCTGATGCTGGGAGGGATTGGGGGCAGGAGAAGAAGGGGACGACAGAGGATGAGATGGCTGGATGGCATCACTGACTCGATGGACGTGAGTCTGGGTGAACTCCGGGAGTTGGTAATGGACAGGGAGGCCTGGCGTGCTGCGATTCATGGGGTCACAAAGAGTCAGGCACGACTGAGCGACTGAACTGAACTGACACGTTATTATTAACTGTAGTCATCATACTTTATGTCTGCAGGGCTAATTCTTATTATAACCCTGGAGACCTAATATAATTATTATTTCATTATATAATATTATATAATATATAATAGTATATTAATAAAATAATAATTCTATTTATTAGGTTATATATAAAACTATATTATATTAGGTCTCCAAGCTGAGCACCAAAGAATTAATGCTTTTGAACTGTGGTGTTGGAGAAGACTCTTGAGGGTCCCTTGGACTGCAAGGAGATCCAATCAGTCCATCCTAAAGGAGATCAGTCTTGGGTGTTCATTAGAAGGACTGATGTTGAAGCAGAAACTCCAGTACTTTGGCCACCTGATGCGAAAAACTGACTCACTTGAAAGGACCCTGATGCTGGGAAAGATTGAGGGCAGGAGGAGAAGGGGACGACAGAAGATGAGATGGTTGGATGGCATCACCGACTCAATGGACATGGGCTTGGGTGAACTCGGGGAGTTGGTGATGGACAGGGAGGCCTGGTGTGCTGCGGTACATGGGGTTGCATAGAGTTGGACATGACTGAGCGACTGAACTGACTGAACTGAAAGTTTATTCTTATTATTCTTTCATTCTTATATAATGAAAGTTTATACCATTTGATCACAACTCCTCATCCCCTGCTCCTAACCCAAGCCACTAGTAACGCACAATTCTATTCTGGTATATAAGTTTGATGTTTATAGATTCCACATATAAGAGAGATCATGCAATAACTGTTTTTGGCTTATCTGATGAGCCATAATGTCCTCCAGTCCAACCAAGTTGTTGAAAATGGTAACATTTCTTCTTCTTTAATGTGAAATAATAGTTCGGGGTGTATACATGTGTGTCTCACATTTTCTTTATCCATTCTCCATTGGTGGACCTGAGTTGATTCCACATTTTGCCTATCGTGCATATTGAAGCAATGAACATGAGACTGCATGATACTATTCTTTTTTTTTTTTTTTTTATGGCTATATACCTAAATGTAGGATTGTTGGATCACGTGATATTTTTATTTTCTTAAAAAAATTTTTGAGGAACCTCTATTCTATTTTCCATACTGGCTGCGCCAATTTTCATTCTCAACAACAGTGCACTGGGTTCTTTTTTCTTCCCATCTTCACCAGCACTTGCTATCTGTTATCTTTTTGAGGATAGCCATTCTGACAGGTATAAGGTGATACCTCATTGTGGTTTTCATTTGCATTTCTTTGCCTATTGGAGAAGTTGACTGTTTTTTTACATACTGGTTAGCCATTTGTACGTCTGTTTTGAAAAACAAAACAAAACAAAAGGTCTATTCATTTCCTCTGCCCATTTTAAAATTAATCATTATTTTAGGTTCTTGAGTTGTATGAGTACTTAAAAGCCATAAACATGGATTAACTTCATACTCCATAAAGGTATAAAGAAGCTTTATACATAAAAAAATCTTTCAGCAGCACTATTTACAATAGCCAGGACATGGAAGCAACCTAAATGTCCATTGGTAGATGAATGGATAAAGAAAATGTGGTGTGTGTGTGTGTGTGTGTGTGTGTGTGTGTGTGTGTGTATGTGTGTGTGTGTATGTACGATGGACTATTACTTAGTCACAAAAAATAACAAAATAATATCATTTGCAGTAACATGGATGGACATAGAGATTGTCATACTGAGTGAAGTAAGTCATACAGAGAAAATAAAATATGATATCACTTATACATGGAATCTAAAAAAAATGGTAAAAATAAACTTATTTATGAATCAGAAATAAAGTCAAAGATGTAGAAGACAAACTTATGATTACCAAGGGGGAATGGGTAGAGGAGGGATAAATTGGAAAACTGGGATTGACATATACACACTTATGTATAAAATAGGAAAAGGAGTATGTCAAGGCTGAATATTGTCACCCTGCTTATTTAACTTATATGCAGAGTACATCATGAGAAATGCTGGGCTGGAGGAAGCACAAGCTGGAATCAAGATTGCCAGGAGAAATATCAATAACCTCAGATATGCAGATGACACCACCCTTATGGCGGAAAGTGAAGAGGATCTAAAGAGCTTCTTGATGAAAGTGAAAGAAGAGAGTGAAAAAGTTGGCTTAAAGCTCAACATTCATAAAACTAAGATCATGGCATCTGGTCCCATCACTTTATGGCAAATAGCTGGGGAAACAATGGAAACAGTGGCTGACTTTATTTTTGGGGGCTCCAAAATCACTGCAGGTGGTGACTGCAGCCATGAAATTAAAAGACGCTTACTCCTTGGAAGGAAAGTTATGACCAACCTAGATAGCATATTCAAAAGCAGAGACATTACTTTGCTAACAAAGGTCCGTCTAGTCAAGGCTATGGGTTTTCCAGTAGTCACGTGTGGATGTAAGAGTTGGACTATAAAGAAAGTTGAGTTCCGAAGAATTGATGCTTTTGAACTGCGGTGTTGGAGAAGACTCTTGAGAGTCCCTTGGACTGCAAGGAGATCCAACCAGTCCATCCTAAAGGAGATCAGTCCTGGGTGTTCATTGGAAGCACTGATGTTGAAGCTAAAGCTCCAATACTTCAGCCACCTGATGCGAAGAGCTGACTCATTAGAAAAGACCCTGGTGATGGGAAAGATTGAGGGCAGGAGGAGAAGGGGACGACAGAGAATGAATGGTTGGGTGGCATCACCAACTCAATGGACATGGGTTTGGGTGGACTACAGCAGTTGGTAATGGACAGGGAGGCCTGGTGTGCTGCAGTTCATGGGGTCGCAAAGAGTCGGACATGACTGAGCAGCTGAACTGAACTGAACTAATATAAAATATATAATCACCAAGGACATACTGTTATAGAACAGGGAATACTCAATACTCTATAGTAATCTATATAGGAAAATAATCTGAAAATCAAATAGATATGTGTATGTGTATCAATTTAGGCTTCCTTGGAGGCTCAGATGATAAAGAATCTGTCTCCAGTTCAGGAGACCTGGGTTGAGACCTGGGTCAGGAAGATTCCCTGGAGAAGGGAATGGCTACCCACTCCAGTATTCTGGCCTGCAGAAGTCCATGGACAAGGAGCCTGGCAGGCTACAATCCATGGGGTACTGAGCAGCTAACACTTCTAATTGATTTATTTTGCTGTATAACAAAAACTAACATAATGTTGTAAATAAACTATTTACAGAAATTAATTTTTAAAAAGAGGAAGATAAAGAAAATCTTTCAAAAATAAATGCAAAATTAATAGATATTAAAAAAAAAAAATCTAAGAGAATTTGTCACCAGCCCATGACACTATAAGAAATACTGAAGGAAATTCTTCAGGATTAAGAAAACTATCCTAGAGAAAGTACAAAACTGTATAAAAGAATTAAGAAAATTAGAAAAAATTAAATTGATATATATGCCAACTGTTAAAGCAACAACGATTGTGTTGTTGAGTTTATATGCAACACACAGACGTAAAATGCATAAAAACAATAGTTCAGAATGTAGAAAGGGGTAAAAAATGTAAACTGTTGTTAAGTTCTAGCAATGTTTGAGAAGTACTAATAATATAAGGTAGCATATTTAAATTCAGGATATATATTCTAAGTTCTAGGGTAACCACTAAAATATTAAGGTAAACCACCAATAACCAAAACCTTATGGAAGAGATAAAATAATATAAAACACTAAAATAATATTAAACAATAAAAAAGTAGGCTAGAAGGAATAAGAACTAAGAACAAACAGAACAGAAAGAAAATGAATGCCAAGATGGTAGATCAGATCAGATCAGTCGCTCAGTCGTGTCCGATTCTTTGCGACCCCATGAATTACAGCACGCCAGGCCTCCCTGTCCAACACCAACTCCCGGAGTTCACTGAGACTCACATCCATCGAGTCAGTGATGCCATCCAGCCATCTCATCCTCTGCCGTCCCCTTCTCCTCCTGTCCCCAATCCCTCCCAGCATCAGTCTTTTCCTTAAACCTAATTATGGCAATAATTACATTATATGTAAATGAACTTAGTATTCTAAGTAAAAGACAAGATTGTCAGACTTGCTAAAAGAAATTATGTATGGCTATATTGCTGCTAAGTTGCTTCAGTAGTGTCTGACTCTGTAGGACCCCATAGACGGCAGCCCACCAGGCTCCCCCGTCCCTGGGATTCTCCAGGCAAGAACACTGTAGTGGGTTGCCATTTCCTTCTCCAATGCATGAAAGTGAAAAGTGAAAGTGAAGTCACTCAGTCGTGTCTGACTCCTAGCGACCCCATGGACTGCAACCTACCAGGCTCCTCCGTCCATGGGATTCTCCAAGCAAGAGTACTGGAGTGGGTTGTCAGGAAAATTAAGCTTTAATACTAGAGTATTATTAAACAAAGAAAAGGATATTTCATAGTAATAGAAAAGTTAGTTAAACAGTGAGACATAAATTTTCAAACTTCCTATGCACTTAATATGCTGTGCTTAGTTGCTCAGTCATGTCCAACTCTTTGCCGCTCCATGGATTGTAGCCTGCCAGGCTCCTCTGTCCATGAGGATATTCCAGGCAAGAATACTGGAGTGGGTTGCCATGTCCACCTCCAGGGGATCTTCCCAGCCTAGGGTTCAAACCCGGTCTCCCACATTGCAGGCAGATTCTTTACCATCTCAGCCACCAGGGAGGCATTCACTTAATAACATAGCTTTAAAATATGTAAAGTAAAAACAGACAGAGTAAGAGGAGAAATAGGTGAATACCAAAATCTCAGTTGGAAATTTTTAACATACTTCTACTAGTAAATGATAAAAAAAAAAAAAAGATAAAAAAATTAAGATATAGAATTCAGTTCAGTTCAGTTCATTTCAGTTGCTCAGTCATGTTTGACTTTTTGTGACCCCATGGACTGTAGCATGCCAGACTTCCCTGTCCATCACCACTCCTGAAGCTTGCTCAAACTCACGTCCATTGAGTTGGTGATGCCATCCAACCATTACATCCTCTGTCGTCCCCTTCTCTTCCTGTCTTCAATCTTTCCCAGCATCACAGTCTTTTTCAGTGAGTCAGTTCTTTGCCTCAGGTGGGCAAAGTATTGGAGTTTCAGCTTCAGCTTCAGATATAGAATTAATGCTTGTAAGACATAGCCAACAAGTACAGAATACAAATTCCTTTTTAAAGGATTAGAATATTTACCAAAATAGACCCCTGTCTGGGCCAAAAGCAATACATTGCAAAAGGATGATATACAGTGTATGTTCTCTCACCACAATAGAGTGAAACTAGAAATCAACAACAGAAATATTACTAAGCTACTCCCAAATGTTCAGAAACATAAGCAGCATATTTAATAGGTCGCTGGTCAAAGAACAAGTCATAATATAAATTAGAAAATACTTTGAAACTGAAGATAAACAGAAAACGGACACAAACTTATTTAAAATTACTTTATAAGCAGGGTCCTTATAGTTAAAGATTTTTCAGAAGTACAGGTACAACTGAAAAATTCTGTGGTGAGATGGTGTATTCATTTGCTAGGGCTGCCATAAAAAAGTACCACAGATGGGGTGACCTATTAAACAACAGAAATTTATTTGTTCATAATTCTGGAAGCTGGAAGTCCAAGATCAAGGGCCTGGAAGGCTTGATTATGCCTGGGGCCTCTCTCCTTAGCTTGCAGATAGCCCTTTCTGATTAAGTCCTCATACGGCCTTTCCTTTGTGCAAATGCATCCCTGTGCCTCTTCCTTTTCTTATAAGGACATCAGTCATGTTGGATTAGGGACTAACCATATGACCTCATTTCACCTTCATTACCTCTTTAGAGGCTCTATCTCTCTACATAGTCCCATTCTGAGGTACTTAAGGGTGGGGGGGTGGTGTGTAATTCAGACCATAACAGATGGAAAAGTGTTGGCTTATGCCCTCTTCATCATTAAGGGTGGAGCAAAGAGAAAACTCAATGCTGAAGAAAAATTGGAAAAATCGAGGTTTGGAGAAACAAAAAATACTATAACATAAGCAATTGTCTATAGTTAAAAGGTCACCAAGGCTTCTGGCTTAGCTGGTAAAGAATCTGCCCGCAATGTGGGAGACCTAGGTTTGATCCCTGAGTTGGGAAGATCCCCTGGAGAAGGGAATGGCTACCCACTCCAGTATTCTGGTCTGGAGAATTCCATGGGCTGTATAGTCTGTGGGGTCACAAAGAGTCGGACACAACTGAGCAACTTTCACTTAAAAGCTCACTGAAAGTAGCAATAGTAATATTACTAACCACTAACATTTGTTCTATGCTTATTATTTAGATTTTCTTGATGATTAAATAAGATAATCATACAAGGTAAGCAAAATTCAGACCATAAAGCAAGTATTCAATAAATGTTACAAACTGTTCTGATATTTGAGCCATGTTTTTGCTTCTTGAAGGAGGAAGCAGGCAGTGGCTCAGGAGCTAAATTTTGTTTAAAATTGTTAAAAACATATGGTGCTATTTTATCGTTTGTTTCAAGAACTATAATGGCAAATGGAGATTAGAAGGAGTCTGCTGAACATGTAAGAGAAAGTATTGGTTGTTATGGTGAATCAAGCTTTGGAAGAGGCAGAACATGTTTCATTTTATTTTGACGCTTATCCCAGTGTCTATGAAAGTCTTCTGTCATTTGGAAAAGTATACAAGTAAGCTATGAAAAATTGATTTCTCACCAACAGGACATTTGGCAAATATGGTGTAAATATATGTAAGCAAGAAGAGAAAAAAAAATGCTTTTCAGTTCTGTTAGTTGAGAGTAAAAGGAGACAAAGATGGAATTGTATCAGTGCCACGAATGAGCTTCTTGACAGACCCTTAATGGTCTCTATTACCTTTTCATTCCAAGGGAACACCTGCGATAGAAACAGTCACAAGAACTGCCCTTTGCTGAACACCTACTGCACGTCATGTGCTTCCCAGGTGGTGCTAGTGGTAAAGAACTCACCTGCTGATGCAGAAGCAGTGAGAGATGTGGGTTCAATCCCTGGGTTGGGAAGATCCCATGGAGCATCAAAGAACCCACTCCCTGGAGAAGCCCATGGACAGAGGATCCCTGGTGGGCTATAGTCCACAGGGTTGCAAAGAGTCGGACATGACTGAATCGACTTAGCACTCACTACTACGTATCATACACCATAAATCTCCTTCTCTCTCCCCCAAACCCACTAAAATAGGAAAGCAAGTCTCAGAGAGGTTTTATGAGCCCCCCCCCCCACACACACACCCTGAGTTCACATAGCTCAAATGGGTGAGCTGAAATACAAATCCAAATTTGCAGAATTGAAATCTCATCCTCTTTCTGCTAAAGATGTGTTTGTTTATTCAGTGGTTACTGGGGAAAGTGAAGAGGCAGGCTTAAAGAAGTGATTGAGCACAAACTCAGGCTCACATCCTGTCTCCTTTGAGGAGCTCTCAGAACTGGCGCTTGTCTTCTGCAGAGGAAGTCAGCTGGGCAGCCCATCCATGGGTAGCTGGGTGCCAGCTGGGTAGCTCTCGTCCCTGCACCCTCCCTTGCCATCCCCTGTGTCTTTCCTTCTTTCCCAATTTCTACTTCCTTTCACAGGACTTTATTTACAACCTCTTCACTAATGTCCTTCACTTTCAATCAGTCCCCAGTCCAAGTTCTCTTCTGTATACATGGCTTGTCATACTTAGGTTCTCTCAACCACAGTTAGGAACATGTTTTGTTGTTCAGTTGCTAAATCGTGTCTGACTCTTTATGTCCCCATGGACTGCAGCACACCATGCTCCCCTGCCCTTTACTATTTCCCAGAGTTTGCTCAAATTCATGTCCATTGAGTTGGTGATGCCATCCAACCATCTCATCCTCTGCTGTCCTTTCTCCTTTTGCCCTCAATCTTTCCCAGTACCAAGGTATTTTCCAATGAGTGGGCTCGTCTCATCAGTGGCCAACTATTGGAGCTTCAGCTTTAGCATCAGTCCTTCCAATGAATATTCAGGGTTGATTTCCTTTAGGATTGACTGGTTTCATCTCTTTGCAGTACAAGGAACACTCAAGAGTCTTCTCCAGCATCACAATTCTAAAGCATCAATTTTTAGGTGCTCAGCCTTCTTTATTACCCAACTCTCACATCCATACATGACTACTGGAAAGACTACTGGAATGTGTTACTGCTTTCCTAAAACAACAGCTACAACAAAGTTATTTCCCTGTGTCACATTCAGAACAAACTCTCAGTTAGCTCCAGTTGCCTTTCCTACCTTCTCTTCCACTGTCTGCCCACACTTACTGGTGTCCAGCCATGCTGAGTTTACACTCTATGTTATGTCCTCTAATTCCTAACTTCCCCATTGGTTCATGCTACTCATGTACTGTCCTCCCATGCAGTATATCCCCATCTATCAAATTCTCTCTCTACTTTGAGCCCAACATCAATGCAACTCTGCTATGATATCTTTCTAGACAACCAGAGTTGTATATCTCCCAGAGAAGGGTCTGTCTACTGTTACAGGTGACATGGCTGCCTATTGGTCCCAGAGGATAAGCAGTTTGAAGATAGTGAACACGGCCTATTTTTATTTTTTTAAATCTCCACTGCTTGATAAATAGTCTCTCCTCAGTAAGTGTTTGCTTTGGTTGAAGAGACAACTCTGTGATACATGCACTTCACAGTCATACTGACTATTTACTTAAAGTGTGGTTATTATAGAATTTGGGCAGAAAGGGAGGCAAAGTAGATTGGTTTAAAAATCCTCTTTGGTCTAGTTCTGTGTAACTTCAGAACTTTGTGTATCATGAGAGTCAGAATTCTTTTTCCTGTTGAAGGAATATCTAAATACTTTAATCAGAAAGATGGTATTGTAGACATCAAAGTGAAAATTACAGACTCTTTTTTTTTCTCTAACAGAAAACTAATTAAAAAATTATGGCTGAAACAAAAAATGTGGGGAGAGTAGGCAACTGTGGGAACCACAGAATGTTACAGCTTCCATTTATTTTATACACAGGGAAAATGAAGCATGTGAAATGAATGACCTAGAATCACTCTTTTATCAAATACTTGAATTTTATAGTCTATGTAGAGCACAAGGACAAGATTAAATCTTGGCCTGGTACCAAGTCTCCAATTGTCAATACTTTGTCCTTAATTTTTTGTGTGTGTGTCTGGTTGAGACAAGCTGCTCTGCAGTCAGGGAATACATGTTGTCACTATTATTTGGATGAATTAATTAATTTGTCTAAGATTCATTTACTTATCTGAAAAAAGAGAAAAAGAACAGTATAGAGATGCTGTGAGTATACAGTTGGATAATGCTCATAGAGGGCTCAACTCAGAGTCAGGCACACAATGGAGTACTTGGTGAACATTACCACCACTCCCATCAGTTTTACATTTTAATTGTCAATATCAATGCACCATACTCTCTTACCATTTCCTTCTGTGGAATCTTGGGCATAGCTCCTTCTCAACAATGAATGAAACCTAGGAAGATGCTGCCATGATCAGGATTACCTTCTATGGTTGTTACTAGGCCATCAGGTCCTCCAACCCTGATCCCCCACACTGGAAATTCTGGTGCAGTAGATCTGGACTGGGACTAGGGTCTTGTTAACCCAGATGATTGCTTAGAGAGGGGTTTGCTTCTCACAAAGCTATCTCATCACCCTTTTGACAAGCCCATGATCAAATCTGATGGAGAACAAAGAAGGTACTGCTGGGTGTGACCCACTGTGAAATAGTGGGACTAGAATATCACATATAGGAGAAACATGACAATGCCCGGCACTCTTCAGGACTCTTGGAGTCCCTCCAATAACTCTGAGGTGAATGTTCTTAACTCATGTAATAGATGAGAAAACCAAAAAATATTTGGTAAGTTATTTGACTAACAAGTCATAGATTCAGTAAGTTAGCAAATGTCAGAGTTACCATCTGAACTTACATATTTTGAAACTCTTTCTACCATTCCTTGAGAATCTCTAGAAGTAATGGAAATCTGGGAATGAAGAGCTATGAGATGAAATATTTTGTAAAGCTGAGGGTATTATGTATTACATATGACTAGATCCTCTGTGCCAAACGGTATCTTGCTCATGGTAGGTATTCAATAAACATTTAGTGGCTGAATAAACTTGGCTCTTACATATTGAAGCACTGATACACTGTAGGTTTTAAACA
Source organism: Bubalus bubalis (assembly GCF_019923935.1). NCBI lineage: Eukaryota > Metazoa > Chordata > Mammalia > Artiodactyla > Bovidae > Bubalus > Bubalus bubalis. Next base: position 38,089,643 of record NC_059165.1, on the reverse strand, counting down.
ATGAATTATAAAATGAATGATATTTACTGTGGGTGCTCCCATGTTTTTCTTTTTCCCTTCTTTTGTTTTAAATGTCCAGGGTCCTTGGATTTCTCCTACTCAGATCCTAACTGCTCAAAGAGAGGGGCTCATGTTTTCCAGCTCTTCTGCAAATTATATTGGTTTGATAAATGCTTCTCATACATAAATTTACTTTTTTAACTAGAAGGTTGTTGGCCAAAACAACAATTTGGGGGAAAAAAATCATTGAGGGGATGTTCAATAGGTGAAATACAGGAGATATATTTTTTTTTATTTTATTTTTTAACTTTACAATATTATATTGGTTTTGCCATATATCTTCTTTATGATATTGTAGTCATGGATGCATAACACTATAAATTTAAGTACATAAAAGAGTAAGCCTTAATGTACAAAATTTTAAAAATATTACAAGATTGAGGGAAATCTAAAGATGGAATACAGACTATGACCAAATAATTTAACTATGTTACAAAGGTATGAAACAACCGTATTGCTGGGGTGGGGGGAAATGGTCTTGACCTAACTAACTTTGGAGTTGGGTAGGGTCTACAGAGCAAAAGAAACAGCATATTCGCACCATATACTAGCTGGTAAGGTTGTTTCCCATGGAAGCATGGTTTCCGATTTTGAAACTACTTTACATGTATACACAAACTGAACAATTAAATAAATAGTAAGGAAGAGAAAAATGAGGAACATTACTTTGGTTAGGTGATCAAGATCAGTATCAACAATGATAATGTTGGTAGTATGTACTCTGATGTGATATAGTAAGCATGGCCCTTCACCTCTGTGATCTCCCACCATAAATCTTATAATCCCTGTCTATTCATGAGAAAAGGAGCATCAGATAAATGCTAACTAAAAGACACTCTACAAAATACCTGACGACTCTTCCTCAAAATTATCAAGGTCATCAATAAGAAGGAAAATGTCAAAGTCGATAGGAGTCTAAGGCGACAGGATGACTAAATGTAATGTAATATCCTTGATGGAATTTTGCAGCAGAAAATTAGGTAAAAACTAAGGAAATATGAATAAGATATTGACTTGAGTTAATAATAGTGTATCAATACTTATTCATCAATTGTGATGAATATACTGAATTAATGTAGGATTTTATAATAGGGCAACCGGGGGTGGAGTATATGGACCCTCTCTGTATTATCTTTGCAATTTTTCTGTAAATCTACAACTATCAAAAAATAAAAATTTATTTAAAACATGACAGAAAAAGCATTCCTAACTGACATGAAATTGGTTTGTTAATGCTCTTGCTTTAGATGCATGTTTTGGCATATTTGGATTTAAATGTTCAGATATGCATTTGATGCCAAGAAAATTCTTTCAAAATAATAGCCCCTGAATTAAAAGTCAACTTTGGTAAAACAGCCTTGTGGTTTGCAGTTTAATGGCTGGGGTCAGCTCACGTAGTTGGTGACTAAACCCCTCTCCTATTTGTCTTGTCAAATCACAGCAATAAAGAACTTGCCAACATTAGGAACTTTTTTGTTAAAAAAAAAAAAAAAAGTGGATGTACGTTACTGTATTTTTCTAGGGCTTCCCAGGTGGTTCTGTGGTAAAGAACTCACCTGCGAATGCAGGAGATGCAGGAGACATGGCTTTGATCCTTCCAGTCACGAAGACGCCCTGGAGAAGAAAATGGCAAACAACTCCAGTATATTTTTCTGGAGAATCCCATGGAGAGAGAAGCCTGGGGGGCTGCAGTCCTTCGGGTTGCAAAGAACTGGACACAAATGAGCATGCACATGGCTGTATTTGTTTTAAAGCTTTAAGTTTTTCACTGAGGAGGTGGGGAGAAAACCACTTTGAAATGATGAGTTGTTTTGCGTATTTTTGCACCAAATATATCAGCTTTTCCACATGTTTTTCTGTATTATCAGATTTTTTATTTACAGTAAAAGAAACATGCTTGTGTGCTCAGTCATGTCTGACTCTTTGCAACCCCATGGACTATAGTCCGCCAGGCTCCTCTGTCCATGAAATTTTCCAGGCTACCAAATGTGTATTTTTTTTTTTTTCAAATGTGTATTTAGTGATCTGATTTAGCATCCTTTTCATATGAAGCGCACTGTAAAAGACAGTCCCCATTAATCTTCTGGCTTATGAAGTTTCTTATATATGTAAAAGCACCTATTCTGTTTCTCAAGTTTAACCTTCAAATGACGCTGTTTCTAATAAATACTAGTGTTTAAACACACGTAATACTTCAGTATATTATTGAAAGAATGGGACTTGGAGCTTCAGTATAAGAAGTAAATATTTAATACAGGATTATGGGGAAACTTGTCTTTGAAATTAATATCTTGATTGAGCCTGTTGGTAATTACAAACTATCTTCAAATTAAATTATTAACATCTGCATTTAAACATGTAAATTATATGCTTTAAAATAATAATTATTTATTTGGCTTATCAGGATTATCTGAATGATTTAAAAAATTGCATTTCTGCCCATAAATGTAGACCCTCAACTAGTATTTACACTAACAGGAATTTCAGACATTGTGTTAAAGTATCCTTCTTTTTTACTTTAAATGGAGGGATTAGGTGAGAAAATATGATGCAAAAATTATAAAATTAATTTACTTGTCAAAATTCTACTCATCCTTAAAGTCTAGCTTATTAATTTCCTATCCTTGAAAGTCTTATATTTTTCCAGATGTATGTAGTGTCTCTCTCTTGAGAAACTCTGTTAATTTCTCAGATAAACTGATTATGAAAAAAACTTATGTCTAGCTAGTTTCAAGAAAAAAGACTCCAGAAAAGCTAACTCAAAGATTTCTTTCTTATTGCCACATGTAGAAAATAATGTAAAGGAATGTCCAGCTAAATATGATTGGGAGACAGTCACAGAGCTGAATGTAGGACACTGCTGTACATTTGCAGGTCTGGCTTGAGGTTGCTAGGCAATACAGAGGGACTGGATAGCTTCTTTTCCCTTTGTTGTTGTTCAGTCACTCAGTTGTGTCCGAATCTTTGGGATTCCATGGACTGAAGCATGTCAGACCTCCCTGTCCTTCACTATCTCCCAGGTTTGCTCAAACTCATGTCCACTGAGTTGATGATGCCATCCAGCCATGTCATCCTCTGTCACCCCCTTCTCTTCCTGCCTTCCATCTTTCCCAGCGTCAAGGTCTTTTCCAATGAATTAACTCTTCGTATCAGGTGGCCAAAGTATTGGATCTTCAGCTTCAGCATCGGCCCTTCCAATGAATATTCAGGGTTGATTTCCTTTAGGATTGACTGGTTTGATCTCTTTGCTGTCCAAGGGACTCTCAAGAGTCTTCTCCCAGACCACAGTTTGAAAGCATCAGTTCTTCAGTGCTCAGCCTTCTTTATGGTCCAACTCTCACTTCCCTTGGTAGTTATTCCTCTCATTAAAAGCTACTGGATAATTGTTCAGGTATTCTATCAGGAATCTTAGCTACTATCTAGGAGAGGTTATCAATTACATCATAATAATTGACAAAAATATTTTGTCAAATGATGTTTAAAGGAAATTTTTCTTTCTCAGCACTGAATATCTCATCTCAAACCAGATACTTGGTGGCAGCTTGCATAACACAGGAAGTGGAGGAATAAGCCTGGAATGTCTTCCTACACTACACTTTTACTGGAAGAAGTTTTAGAGGGAACAGAATCTTTTTCTCTCCTAAAGGGATTTGCCACAGATATGGGCCAATAAATCATCAACATTTCTATCTCCTCCAATGACCAATATTATACTTTATAAGCATAAGTTCCATTCAAGCCCAAGGAACATAACAGTTAATTACATGAGTGCTAGAGGATTTTAAACTTTTGGGCTTTTGAAAACATTATGCTATTTGTACTATGTTAAAATGAAGGAATGAAGGAGTTCATAATTTCAGTCATAAAACTGCACACCAGTATCTCTAACTGACTATAACAGATGAGCAAAGACTGCTGTTTTAGAAAACTTCCTTTGCCATCTTAGAAATTCGGGTTTTTTTTTCTTCAGTACTAACTACAAATAGGAAAAGCACAGCCTTCCACAAACCAATTCAACTTCCTGTACATATATTCAAGGGTTTAATTCACAAACAATTGGCTGTACTGAATTTCAATGCACATGGAACAAAAGAACATACATGATTCTGGGTACTGAAAGTTTTATTTTCTTCTTTCTTTGTCTAAAAATGAAGACAATTTCACTTGCAGCAAGAAACACAAATTATTGAATAAGACAAGATGTTTGAAGCATATGCTTACAATTGAAATTATGCAAGACAGGGAGGGAAATTCAAAATAATCTCAAGTAACTAATGCTTTTAATAAAACAGTATCAGTGCTGAAGATGTCACAGTGAACTTAATAGTGAAAAAGGATAGCAATCCCAACTACAGTTAGAACTCCATACACTTCACTCTTAGTCACTGATAGAGCAAGTAGACAGATAGCCAGAAAGGACAATGATAATTTAAGAGAAAAATAATAAGTTTTTGCCAAAAAAAATAGATAATTATGCCAAAAAATTGAAAATATGTGTTCTTTTTGAGCAAACATTGAACATCTAAAATGAGTGTATACTAATACATAAATTAACTCTTGATAAATTTCAAATCTGAAAGCATTCAGATCACATTCATTGAAAAAAAGTCAATTTATTAAGAAGTCAGGTAATAAAAATAAAACAAGAATAATTCCTTAGGACTGGAAACCAAAAACAAAATACACACTTCCCAACAATGGATGTGTCACCTAAGAAGCCTTAAAGGAAAATAGATTCATAATTTGACTATAATAAAATTACTACATATTAAAACCTGTAGAACATAGATTTTTGAGTGTCAACTTCTGAAAAGAAGGCTAGCCAAATAAGTTAAAAATCTTATAAAAATACTAAAGAATAAATAGAAAGAAATTTGATATTAATATCAATAATAAAAGTAGCATAGAATCTAGTGAAATAGAAACACAAAATAGAGAGAATCTACAAAACTAAAGTTTGGCTGTTTTCAAAAATTAGCAAAATTCACAAACTTCTATAGACAAGTTCTAATAATTATCAGAGAAACATATGATCCCAATCTCATATAAGTAACTCCAGACAATGGAAAAGGAGGATGATAATTCCAGTTTCATTTATATAAGTCTAGTATAATCTTGATACTGAAAGCTGATGAAGAAAAGAAAGAATACTTACAGTCTGATTTTGCTGAGGAATATCAAAAGTACTGAAACAAATATTAATAAATGAAATCCAGCATAGAACAATACCATTATTGGTAAGCAGTAGAAATAGGGGAAAAAAAGAAAGTATAAATGTCACCAAAAGATGACCTGGAGCTGACTATGGCTCAGATCACCAGCTCCTATTGCAAAATTCAGGTTAAAATGAAGAAAGTAGGGAAAATCACTAGACCATTTAGGTATGACCTAAATTAAATCCCTTATGATTATACAATTTAGGTGATGAATAGATTCAAGGGATTAGATCTGGTAGATATAATGCTTGAAAAACTATGGATGGAGGTTCATAACATTCTACAGTAGGCAGTGACTGAAAACACCCTAAAGAAAAAGAAATGCAACAAGGCAAAATGGTTGTCTGAGGAGGCCTAACAAATAGCTGAGAAAAGAAGAGAAGCATAAGGCAAAGGAGAAAGGGAAAGATATACCCAAATGAATGCAGAGTTCCAGAGAATAGGAAGGACAGATAAGAAAGCCTTCTTTAGTGAACAATGCCAAGAAATGGAGGCAAACATAGAATGGGAAAGACTAGCGATCTCTCAAAAACAAACAAACAAACACAAAAAAACCTGGAGATACCAATTTCATGCAAAGATGGGCACAATAAAGGATAGAAATGGCAAGGACCTAACAAAAGCAGAAGAGATTAAGAACAGATGGCAAGAATACATAGAAGAACTGTAAAAAAAAAAAAAAAAAAAAGAAAAGAAAAAAGAAAAGAAAAAGGTCTTAATGACCCAGATAACCACTATGGTGTGGTCATTCATCTAGAGCCAGACATCCCTGAGTATGTAACCAAGTAAGCCTTAGTAAGCATTACTACAAACAAACCTAGTGGAGATGATGGAATTCCAGCTGAGCTATTTCAAATCCTAAAAGATGATGCTGTGATAGTCCTGCATTCAATATGCTAGCAAATTTGGAAAACTCAGCAGTGGTCACAGGACTGGAAAAGGTCAGTTTTCATTCCAATCCCAAAGAAAGGTAATGCCAAAGAATGTTCAAACTATCATACAATTGTATTCATTTCACATGCTAGCAAGGTAATTCTCAAAAATCCTTCAAGCGAAGCTTCAAAAAAACATCTACCTCTGTTTCATTGACTACACTAAAGCCTTTGACTGTGTGGATTACAACAAAGAGTGGAAAATTCTTCAATAGATGAGAAAACCAGACCACCTTACCCATCTCCTGAGAAACCTGTATGCAGGTCAAGAAACAAGAGTAAGAACTAGACATAGAACAATGGACTGGTTCAAAATTGGGAAAGGAGTACGTCAAGGCTGTATATTTGTCATCCTGCTTATTTAACTTCTATGCAAAATACATCATGCAAAATGCCTAGCTGGATGAATCACAAGCAGGAATCAAGATTGTCAGGAGAAATATCAATAACCTCAGATATGTAGATGATACCACTCTATGGCCGAAAGCAAAGAGGAACTAAAGAGCCTCTTGAATAGGGTGAAAGAGTTGAGTGAAAAAGTGGCTTAAAACTCAGCATTCAAAATACTAAGATCATGGCATCTGCTCCCATCATTCATGGCAAATAAATGGGGAGAAAGTGGAAACGGGGGCAGATTTTATTTTCTTGGGCTCCAAAGTCACTGTGGGCAGTGACTGCAGCCATGAAATTAAAAGACACTTGCTTCTTGGAAGAAAAGCTATGACAAACCCAGAGAGCATATTCAACAGCAGAGACATCACTTTGCCACCAAAGATTCGTATAATCAAAGCTATGGTTTTTCAACGGTCATATAAGTCATGTAAAGATGTGAGACCTAGACCATAAGGAAAGCTGAACTCTGAAGAATTGATGCTTTTGAATTGTGGTGCTGGAGCAAACTCTTAAGAGTTTCTTGGACTGCAAAGAGATCAAACCTGTCAATCCTAAAGAAAATCAAGCCTAAATATTCACTGGAAGGACTGATGCTGAAGATGAAGTTCCAATACTCTGGCCACCTGATGTGAAGAGTCGATTCATAGAAAAGATCCTGATTCTGGGAAAGATTGAGGGCAGGAGGAGAAGAGGGTGACAGAGGATAAGATGTTTGAATGGCATCACCAACTCAAAGGACTTGAGTTTGAGGAAACTCTGGAATATATGAAGGACAGGGAAGCCTGGTGTGGTGCCGTCCATGGTGTCACAAGGAGTTAGACGTGACTTGGTGACTAAAGAACAACTGGAAAGGAAGGAAGCGTTCTATCATTACATATAGATGATAAGATGTTTACATAAAAAACTCAAAATAATGTACAGGTATACTATTAAAACTAATAAAGCTGCTGAATTAAAAAAAAACAACATATAAATTCCAAATAAATTTCTTTATATCTTTAACCAACAAAAAATATAATCTAAAAACATATCTACTACTGGATACTACGCAGATACAACAAGTTTAAGTTATAAATCTAAAAAGATGAGTAAGTCCACTGTGGAGAAAAATTTTTAAACTTTAGACGTTAAACAAGATATAAGTTAATGGAGTTTTATGCCATGTCCATGACTTAGAAGCTAAATATCATATAGACATTAATACTTACTAAATTGATTTTTAGATCCAATGCAATTCTAATCAAAACGCCAACAGCATGTTTTGCGGAACTTGACAAGTTGATTTTGAGACATAAGTGTAAGAACAAAAGGTCAGATGTTGGCTAAGAGATTTCTGAAGAATATGTGGGACAACTATACTAGCAGAAATGAAGACTTGTAATCAAGCTGTAAACATTAATGTATGATCTTGTAGCAGAGAATGAGAAATCGATCAAATGAACACAACAAAAGTCCAGAAATAATATTGCATATAAGAAAATTTGACTATGACTCAAAAAACTATGCTGGAACAATTTGTTATCTTTAAGGGAAAAGCTGAACCCTCAATCACACCATACAGGAAGAAAATTCTATTTTGAAAGCATACTTGAAAGCTTATAGGATAAAACACAGAAGAATATCCATAACCTAGGACAAAGTAAGGATAAAGACTTAAAAAAAATGCAAATTATAAAAATTGAAAAATATAACCTCATTAGGAATAAAACATATTAATCAAACTTATGATAAGAAATGTCAAAATACAAACTTAGGCACTGTAAGAATATATTTATAAAGTAGTTTTTTCCTGAATACATGATGAAATGTTAAAAATCAACAAGAAAAAATGCAATCCAATCAAAATGAATAAAGGACTTTAACAGACTTTGGGGAAAAAAAATGGCTATAAATTTATTAAAATATATTCAACATTGTTAGTAATCTTCAAAATACAAATGACAATGAGCTTCTGTTTTACATTCATCAGATAGACAAAGATCAAAAAGTTTTGACAACAACAAGAATTGGCAAGGATGTGGAACAATAGGGTCACTTATAATCTGATGGCATCATCAGTAATATAAATTTGTGCAACTACTTTAGACATAAGTTGGTAATATTTTGTGACGCTGAAATGCCTATTCCCTTCAAACCAGTGATTTTTTGAGAAATCTTGCACATGTTTTCATGAATTATATCCAAGTATGTTCATTGCAAGAGTTGGGGGGGAAAAAGTGGAACTGCCCAAACATCCACTGAAAGGAAAATGAAGAAATAACATGGTGTTGATTAAAGGATTTGTAGACAGAACTGAAAATAAGTGAACTAAACCTATACCATCATCATGGATAAATCTGAAGAATGCAATATCGGAAGAAAAAAAAATCAAGGGATGAAAGAATTCCTACAGTTTTATTCTGTATATTAATACGTCAAGTTCAAAAACCTGAAAAATTAAATGATCTAATGTTTGGTGAGGTATTTTTCGCTTGTGAAAGCTACTCAGTTGTGTCCAACTCTTTGTGACTCCATGGACGATAGTCTGCCAGGCTCCTCTGTCCATGGAATTCTCCAGGCAAGAATACTGGAGTGAGTTGCCATTCCCTTCTCCATGGGATCTTCCCAACCCAGGGATCGAACCTGGGTTTCCTGCATTGCACGCAGATTCTTTAACATCTGAGCCACGAGATGATGTATATAGGGCAAAATTTTAAAACATAAAGCAAGGAAACAGTAGACATGAAATTCAGGATAATGATTAATTCAGGTGGTTGTATGAGAGGATGATGAGATAGGGCTTATATGCAACTATTAATGATAGTTTTTAACCCCTAAACAGATGGTGGGTATATGGAGTTTTAATTATTGTCACTGTAAATTATTTGCACATATTATAAATTTATTTTGGGTACATATACCATTTTTACCATAAACAACAACAACAAAAACTTTAAAAATTCATATAGTATTAGATCTTACCAGAGAGACCTTCACTAAAAACCATTCAACTAAAAGTAACTTCAAATTAGAAAATAAAGATCACCTGAGTCTTTTGTTTGAAAATCATTTTGAAATGTGATGTTCACTATATTGGACAAAATTTGACAATGTCTCTTTTGGTAGAAGTTTGGGGTTGAAATGGTAGTAGCGAGTCTTGAAAAGGTGCACTCATCCCAAACAATTAAATAACATGCTTCAGTGTATGTAATATCTAACATACTTCATCAGATTTCTGGGGAACTGAAGGTTATGTAATTCTTTCCTTAACTATTGTTTAAAACAAGAATATGAATACCATCATGATTTTGTCATTTCATGAAGGTATCTTAAGTGTCCTTACGGATATAATGTCTGAAGTTATATGGTGCTAGTGGTAAAAACAAAAAACAAAAAAACAAAAAAAAACCCACCTGCCAATGCTGGAGATGTAAGAGATGTGGGTTCAATCCCTGGGTCAGGAAGTTCCCTGGAGGTGGGCATGGAGAATTTCATGGACAAAAGAGTTGGTTATGCTCCATAGGGTCACAAAGAGCTGGACATGACTGAAGCAACTTTGCACATAATTAATTTGCAAAGTGATTCATGATAAAATATAATAACTGTTGAAGACATTTCTAATATGATATATAGGCAGTTAAGTGCACATGTGATTGGCCAGGAAAGATGACTGGACATGTGCAAATGAAGCTGGGCTATAAACAGGCTGCATGAGGAAAGCAGGGAATTTGATTACAGCTTCTAGGCTTTCTGAAATCATCAATGGACTTTACTGCTCTAATTTCTCTTTTGATTGTTTCAGTATGTACAACATGTTTCTTTAAAATGGATAAAAAATGTATTCTACAAGTCTTTTTAGAATAATTTGTAATCGAAGGCCCTACCTTCGACTTCATTTTATTCTACCTTAGCCAGCAGAAGGAGCTGATCAGTGTAAACAAATTTAGAGATTGAATTTGCTTTTCTTCATGAGAAGAAAGGAAATGGATCACTATATAAAGAGAAAGGAATTAGGCTGAGTAAAATATCTGTTCAGTTTAACAAGCAAGAGAGACTTAGAGAATTGGTTTACATAACCATTTTTTTTCTCAAGAAAGAGTTTCTCAAAGCTGCACACTTATAATCAACAATTCCAAGGCACAAGCTATACATGTTTTTATTGAGCATGAAAAGGTTGCTGCAGTGTGAAGCAAGTTTGAGAAGAAGCAAACTGGCCACAGAGACCACAACTCATTTGAGACTTTTCATTCATTAAGATTCACACCTCAATAGATAAATTAGCAAAAAATGATACATCTTAATTCTGTCTCTCTCCTTTTCTCTCCTTATCCCTGCCAGCCACCCCCTTTTCTCTCTCCACCTCCTTCTTCTGCCCCTTGTCACACACACACATGCATGAGCGTGCGCGTGCGCGCGCACACACACACACACACACACACACACATCCTTTGGTGGTTATTCTGCTGAGAGAGGAAACTACATTGACTGCTTCAGTGTAAGATGTGGCATCAAGTTTGGCCTATGAGTAAAGAAGGTGCTGGCAGGAACTCCCTGAATCTTATGATTCTTTAGCAGCATTCTCATCACACTGGCTGAGCTGAAAGAACAAAAGTATTGTTTTGATTTGTATCCACATTTGTGTCTACTAAAATGTTTGCTCAAACTTAGCCCTGACACCATCTAGTTTCAAACATTTCAGAGAGTAGAGCTTATAATTTCAGACCAACTTTAACAATGTTCTTTGGAGAATATTAGAAATGAAAGAAAATTTTGGAAACAGTTCAACACATCTCTTCCTCCCCCAAACTATATGTATATAGAAGGCTCAGAGAAGCAAAGAGGTGAACTCAAGACAATACAGTCACTCCTATTTCTAGTTCAATCCCTGGTTTGTTTATCATATACTTTGAGAGAGAGGGAGGGAGAAAGAGAAAGGGAAAGAGAATGCTTTATAAAGCAGATGTAAGATATTAAAGCCATATAAACCCTCAGCATTTTCTGAGAGCTGAGTATTTGAACAATGATGGGGGCTTCCCTGGTGGCTCAGATGGTAAAGAATATCCCTGCAATGCAGAAGATACAGGTTTGATTCCTGGGTTGGGAAGATCCCATGGAAAAGGGAATGGCTACCTACTTCAGTATTTTTGCCTGGAGAATCCCATGGGCAGAGGAGCCTGGCGAGCTACAGTCCATGGGGTCGCAAAGAGTCAGACGTGACTGAGTGGCTTATACACACACAAGGGGAAAGAACCAGGTGGGCACCACTCTGCTTCCTTACCTCTTCCACCCACGTTGCCAGTCCTATGTCTGCACAAGGGAAATTTATTCATACCGATGGTCTGAGGTAGCTCTCTCTAATGTCTGACTCCACCAAATCACTGTCCATTCCTATGGTTGCAATCGCTTAGGTAGTGTACATACATTCTTGGTTTAATGAAGAAGGAGAAAGGGAGAACTCTTTGAAAAAAATTTAGAAATCCACTGTGTATATTTAGTTTCCAGAAAAATTCCAATAACTAGGGTGCAAATCACTTTACAGTTCAATTTCAAGAATCACATAGCCACAACTCAGGTGCTCTGAAGTTACTGGAAGTGACTCCCTGGTTCACAACACACTGGGCACAGCTCCAAGCACTGACCGCCTGACTCACGGGGCAGGGCTGACACAGGAATCTAACTAGAGGATGAAAGTTATAATGAGACACTCCAGATCATGGCAGCTTCTCAATTGTTGGGGATTTCCTCACATAGAAACCACTGCCACTGTTGTGGATGTTTTGACTGTAGATTGAATGTGCTAAGAGAACTGGAATCAAAAAGAAATCTGACATAGCTACATATGAACTGTTTTCAAAAGTTGTATGATTAAGGTTTTTAAAAAACTGTATAATGAATATTTTTAATTTCAAATAAAGTAACAGATTTAAAAAATTCTAACAAATTGAGGATCTTACCTTTTTTGACGGTTACACTATTATCTTTAATACCACTTTATCCATGCGTGGATGAGTCACTAATTACAGTAATTTGGTTTCAAAAGACAGGGGATTTATTTTTTTAAACAAGAGACAACAGCAACAACCATTCTTATGAAGATATTTTGTTCTGTCTTATTTGTGGGTTGTAATATTTTTTGTGATGATCTGTTACCCGGGTACTGAAGAGGAGCCATTTCCTATCTCCATGGTATCCACATTAAAATTCTGCTTCGAGGGTTCATTTCTGATGGCAGGCTGTCACGGTGATGCATGCACATGCCCAGTGTTGTTTTCCAAGTTTCTAATTTGTGATAATGAGATTGTGTGAAGATCCTCATGCTCATCTTAGAGCATTCTCTACATCATAAAACTCTTACAGGAAGCACAGAGCTAAGAAGCCTCCCAATGGTTGTTTTAATTTTTGGGATGGGGGGATGAAAACTACTGGATGTGGTATTGAGAGGCTTTGAAGACTGACCAAAGATCACTAAGATATGTCTGATCAAAGATCACTAAGATGGGTCAGAAGCTGAAAATCAAGTTCCTCTTCCTTGGGAGGTTACATATATGCAGTTTCTGATTAGTAGTTATCATAATAATGTTCGTGGATATTTTATGGCACTTGATATAATTCTTGTGCTGCACATTGTTCTATTAATGCATACTGATTTGCCAAAATAAAAGAAAACATAAATTTCATTATTCCCTTTATTTACCAAGAGTATGCCCTAAGGGAGCAGGAGCTAAAAGAAGTCTTGCTTTCTGAACATCTTTCTCTCAAATCCCACATGCCTTGGTGTATAGTGAACACTCAAGTCACTAAATGTGAGCCTGCTAATCAAAGGTGCACATTTTTCATACACCCTGGCTCTTAAGCCAATTTTCTCCATGTGGCTCTTGAGTGAAGAAAACAAGATCTGTTCCAAGACTGAAGGAAAGCCAGCTGTACTGGCCAGAGAAATGACAGCATTGCCTTTCTTATGGTATGTGAGAATGACCATGAATTAGAGTTGATTGATAAAATACAGGACACCCAATTAAAGCAGAATTTCAGACTAACAAAAGAATTACTTGTTTGAGTATAACTGTATTTCATTTAATGTATTAATCTTAGAACCTAGCCATCACATAAGATGAGACTGTGCTTCACTTTTATAAAGCTCATCCACAGCTACTGTCTCACTTAGATCTCCACTGTGACTTTTATTGGGATTTAAAGTCTGTCTTATGCATGCCCATTTCCCAGATGGGAATGTTAAGATTCAAAATAATTATATTACTTGAGGACACTTGGAAAGTTAAGAGGTAAAGTCTGAACTTATGTCTGAGTTGTCTCCCTTCTAGCCCTGTGTTCTCTTTTCCACAGACTCACTCCTACATGAGAATATATTATAATTGACTAACCTTATGAATATTCACTGGAAAGACTGATGCTGAAGCTGAAACTCCAATACTTTGGCCACCTGATAAGAAGAACTGACTCATTAGAAAAGACCCTGATTTTGGGAAAGATTGAAGGCAGGAGGAGAAGGGGACGACAGAGGATGAGATGGTTGGATGGCATCACTGACCCAATGGACATGAGTTTGAGTAAACTCCTGGAGTTGGCAATGGACAAGGAGGTCTGGAGTGCTACAGTCCATGGGGTCGCAAAGAGTCAGACACAACTGAGCGACTGAACTGAACCTTATGAATACATTCTAGCTAGTTCATAGTAATACAATTATATAATAATACTCCCTCTTTGATAACACTGTGTCTTAACTAAAAAAAAGTTTGCTTTTCTTCAAGATTCTATGGTATAGGTGATTTGGGACAGTACAGCCTTTTATTGAGAGATTCAACAGGCCTATTTGACTACCTTACCATTTATTTCATCTACTGAAATTGTTCAGTGGCATAAAAAATAGAAGTGTGTGCATTTTTCTCTAAGAGTTTTATAGTATCTGATCTTACGTTTAGGTCTTTAATCTATTTTGAGTTTATTTTTGCATATGGTATTAAAGAATGTTCTAATTTCAGTTTCAACATATAGTTTCCAGTTTTCCCAGTATCATTTACTGAAGAGATTGTCTTTTCTCCATTTTATAGTCTTCTCACCTTTGTCACAGAGTAACTGGCCATAGGTGTACAGATTTATTTCTGAGCTTTCTATCCTATTCCATTGATTTATATTTCTGCTTTTGTGCCAGTACCATACTGTTTTGATGACTGAAGCTTAGTATATATAGCCTGAAGTCAGAAAGCATGATTTCTCCAGCTCTGTTTTCCTTTCTCAAAGTTGCTTTAGCTATTGGGGTCCTTTGGGTTTCCATACACATTTTAAGATCTTTTTTCTGTTCTAGTTCTGTGGGAAAAAAAAATGCCATGGGTAATTTGAAAGGGGTTGCATTGAAACTGTAGATTGTCTTGAGTAGTACAGTCATTTTGACAATACTGATTCTTCCAATCCAAGAACATGATATATCTTTCTATCTGTGTCTTATTCAGTTTCTCTCATCAGCATCTTACAGTTTTTGGAGTACAGGTCTTTTGTCTCCTTAGGCAGGTATATTCCTAGGTATTTTATTCTTTTTGGTGTAGTGGTAAATGGGATTCTTCCTTTTCTTTCTGATCTTTCATTGTTAGTGTATGGAAATGTAACAGATCACAGCAATATCTTTTTGGATCCACCTCCCAGAGTAACAGAAATAAAAACAAAAATAAACAAATGGGAACTCATTAAACTCAAAAGTTTTTGCATAGCAAAAAGAAAATGAAAAAAAAAAAAAAGCCAACATACAGAATGGGAGAATGTATTTGCACATAGTGCAACCAACAAGGGATTAATCTCCAAAATTTACAAACAGCTCTTGCAGATCAATATAAAAAAAGAGAGAGAGAGAGAATGCAATAAAAAAAAATGGGCAGAAGACCTGAATAAACATTTCTCCAAAGAAGACATACAGATGGCCAACAAACACATGAAAAGATGTTCAACATCACTAATTATTAGAGCAGCATAAATCAAAACTTTAATGAGATATCACCACACCTTCACAATGGCCATCATCAAAAAATCTACAAACAATGAATGCTGAAGAAAATGTGGAGAAAAGAGAACCCTTCTACACTCTTGGTGGGAATGTAAACTCATATAGCCATGATAGAAAACAGTAAGGAGGATCCTTAACAAACTAAAAATAGAGCTATCATATGATCCAGCAATCCCACTCCTGAGCATATATCTGGAGAAAAATGGGTTTCATAAAGACAAACGCACCCCAATGTTCATTGTAACACTGTTTACAATAGCCAAAACTTGGAAGCGACCTAAATGTCCATCAACAGATGCGTGGATAAAGAAGAAGTGGTACATATATACAATGGAATACTACTCAGCCATTCAAAAATAATGAAACAATGCCATTTGCAGCAACATGGATGAACCTGGAGATTATCATACTAAATAAAGTATGTCAGACAGAGAAAGACAGA
This sequence comes from Bubalus bubalis, assembly GCF_019923935.1. Taxonomy (NCBI): domain Eukaryota; kingdom Metazoa; phylum Chordata; class Mammalia; order Artiodactyla; family Bovidae; genus Bubalus; species Bubalus bubalis. The sequence goes on along the minus strand of NC_059165.1, from coordinate 38,073,608 downwards.
TCTCATGAAATGATACTACTATATGCAGAATCTAAAACAATGATACAAATGAACTTATTTACAAAACAGGAACGGACTCATGGGTTTAGAGAGTGAATTTATGGTTATGCAGGAAGGGTGCAGGCAAGGGACAGACTGGGAGTCTTGGATTGACATGCACACACTGCTATATTTAAAATAATATACTTCTCCATGAAAAAACTGGATGAATTAATTCTGGAAACTAAGAATTTTTTTTAAAGAACAGACCTTGAAATTATTAAAGTCTTTTGAGACATCCCCTCCCTATGTCTACACATACCACATTCATGCTCATGCCTTTTGTTGAAGCATATCTCTAAACTTCCTGTCTTGAAATCACTTTCAGATGGCTTATACTAATGAGTTTTATGTTTTTGATTGTGTCAACCTGCTTCCTTTCCTGGTTTGTTTCCATTTCTGGGACTAGTAGGACTTAACACAGTGATAACATGATGCAATATTCTGTGTATTATTTACCAAAATGTTGTAGATGGTTAGTAACACACACCAGGGCATGTGGTCATGATTGGAACAGCTTCAACTTTGCCACTTCTCTGGTGAAATTTCCTCACACTTAGGTTGGCAGAGAATGAAACATGTGCCAACCTAAATGTGGTTCATCTTGCACTGTGGAGTGGGAAAATCAGTAAGGGGTTAAAATACCTGGGAACAGGGCTGGAATCTCCCTATTCCATGCATTTATTAGTGGGTGAGTTCATTAGAAAAGACTCTGATGTTGAGAGGGATTGGGGACAGGAGGAGCAGGGGATGACAGAGGATGAGATGGCTGGATGGCATTACTGACTCGATGGACGTGAGTCTGAGTGAACTCTGGGAGTTGGTGATGGACAGGGAGGCCTGGCATGCTGCGATTCATGGGGTCGCAAAGAGTCGGACACGACTGAGTGACTGAACTGAACTGAACTGAACTGAATTCCCTCTCTGGATTCTTTCTCTCAAAAAGTCATTTCACCAGATCCATTTGCAGCTAAATCCTTGGTGCTTTATGCTGTGAACCAGTTTCTCTTCCTCAGAGATGATAGATGGCAATGTACAAGTACAGAGTAACTTTGTAAAGAAATCTAAGGATCCTGGGGATAGACAAACCATTAAGAAACAGAGGAAAAGCTAAGGGAGAAGATAGTCTAAGTGGAGGAAAAAGAACTTATGAGAAAAATATAGAAATTGGGACTTTAAATCTTTTTTGATGGTAGAAAATTATGCCCTTCTTTGCTCAAACGAAATGGAAAACTTTAAAAGTTTCTTGGACATCAAATACCATTTTGATACTTGATACTTCAATGAGGGAGAAACGTGCTGCTTAAACTTCCTTTGAAATTTACATCTGATCTAAGACTCAAGTCTAAAAATGTTCTTAGCATAATAAATTTATAGGCTCCCAGCTCTGGAAGAACCTGCAAATAGATCAAAACACAACCCCATGGCACCCATTTCCCTCCTCTCTGCTATTGGTACAGAGAAGATATTTTCATTTTTTTAATTTCAATAAAGGAGCAGTGTCTAAAACGAGGCACTGAGCAGATTCAGATGAACAGGACTGATGAAGTGGAAATGAATATGCTTGAATTAATCATAATGCTTTAATCAGGGTTTTCTAATGCTAGTTAATTGCATCCACAAAATATAGCACCAAATGAGTTTGGTGAGTTGTGAAAGGGAGACTTAGAGACCCCAAATAGGATCCTATTTTGAACAAGAGTGATGTGGAAAAATTGGCCAATTGGACATTGAAGCTGTTGTGTTCCCATGTAGCTGAATAAGCTTGGCTATCAGTCAACTCAATTAAATTATAGGCAGAAATTAAACATATCATAGAGCTATCATATTCAGTTTCACTTGTTTTCCTGAGTAATTTCATTCCCAAGAGATACTAGACATTTCCATGGACTGAAAATAAATTATATATATTTTTCCCAATATGGTTTCCCTTAAATTAATATACTGCATAATAATTAGAACAGTTGGGTCCCTGTGGCATTGGAATGTCTATATGTTCAATGTGACTGTGCTTCCCCCAAAAATTAGAATAGGAGACTCTATGAACTCTACCCCCTTACTCCTGCCTTTTAGAAACACCAGTTTTGTCTCTCTGACAGGACGGAGCATTTTGATCATTAACTCTCCTCTTTGGCTTAGCACATAATTTTTATTTCAACCTGCCTGTATGATCAGATCAGATGCTCAGTCGTGTCTGACTCTTTGCGACCCCATGAATCGCAGCACGCCAGGCCTCCCTGTCCATCACCAACTCCCGGAGTTCACTCAGACTCACATCCATCGAGTCAGTGATGCCATCCAGCCATCTCATCCTCTGTCGTCCCCTTCTCCTCTTACCCCAAATCCCTCCCAGCATCAGAGTCTTTTCCAATGAGTCAACTCTTCACATGAGGTGGCCAAAGTACTGGAGTTTCAGCTTTAGCATCATTCCTTTCAAAGAAATCCCAGGGCTGATGTCCTTCAGAATGGACTGGTTGGATCTCCTTGCAGTCCAAGGGACTCTCAAGAGTCTTCTCAAACACCACAGTTCAAAAGCATCAATTCTTTGGCGCTCAGCCTTCTTCACAGTCCAACTCTCACATCCATACATGCTACTGCTGCTGCTAAGTCACTTCATTCGTGTCCGACTCTGTGTGACCCCATAGATGGCAGCCACCAGGCTCCCCCGTCCCTGGGATTCTCCAGGCAAGAACACTGGAGTGGGTTGCCATTTCCTTCTCCAATGCATGAAAGTGAAAAGTGAAAGTGAAGTCGCTCAGTCGTGTCCAACTGTTAGCGACCCCATGGACTGCAGTCTACCAGGCTCCTCCATCCATGGGATTTTCCAGGCAAAGTACTGGAGTGGAGTGCCATTGCCTTCTCCATCCATACATAACCACTGGAAAAACCATAGCCTTGACTAGACGAACCTTTGTTGGCAAAGTAATGTCTCTGCTTTTGAATATGCTATCTAGGTTGGTCATAACTTTCCTTCCAAGAAGTAAGCGTCTTTTAATTTCATGGCTGCTGTCACCATCTGCAGTGATTTTGGAGCCCCCAAAAATAAAGTCTGACACTGTTTCCACTGTTTCCCCATCTATTTCCCATGAAGTGATGGGACCAGATGCCATGATCTTCGTTTTCTGAATGTTGAGCTTTAAGCCCACTTTTTCACTCTCCACTTTCACTTTCATCAAGAGGCTTTTGAGTTCCTCTTTACTTTCTGCCATAAGGGTGGTGTCATCTGCATATCTGAGGTTATTGATATTTCTCCCGGCAATCTGGATTCCAGTTTGTGTTTCTTCCAGTCCAGCGTTTCTCATGATGTACTCTGCATATAAGTTAAATAAACAGGGTGACAATATACAGCCTTGACGCACTCCTTTTCCTATTTGGAACCAGTCTAGTCAATCTAATCACACCAGGACCACAGCCTGTATGATACAGAGGACCATATCTTAAACACTGTTTCTGTTATTGACAACAAATCGTTTTAATAATTGAAACCAGTGCTCTTTTTTCTTATTTCAGTAGCATATGCACTCAATTCCACAGCAAAGATCCTTTGGTCACAATATGTGTTATTAGCATTTATAAGTTGCTAAAATCTCTCCAACCCCTTCCTCCATCCTGACTGGTCTCAATATCTAAGTTCATGTGGGCTAGCTTGTTCTACGTAAAGCCAATTCTTATCTAGGACAATGAACTTTTTATCAACAAATGTCCAATCTTTCTGAATCCCTTACAAACGTTAAGCCTTCAGATCTTTGAGGCTGATTCCAGGAGTTTTTATAACCCAGATTTCTAATATATTGCTTTGTCTTTTTTGTGTCTCTGAGGAGAAACCCTTTGCTTGCATACTTCTCTAGTTTTGTAAGTTAGGTGGTAGCAGGCTCTGAGAGCAAATAGTCTGGTAAGAAAGTTAAATTATGATGGTGGTGGGATGGGGTGAGGACATGAATAGCAGGTGAAGAGAAAGGATATAATCTAGTGAAGATGAATTTTGTAAAGCAAAGCAATTCTCACACCTACATCCCTGTGTTACTGAGGTTTCTAATTCCAAACATACTCCTCTGACTTACTTGAAAATAATCTAAACACTTTGTTTGTAATTTTGTTTACAATATCTGCTGTTTTGTGCACTATCCCTTAAGAGCCAGGACACTTGCAGATAAGTCTTTGCTGATCACTTGCATTGAACTAGTTACTTTATAAATTTGGCTGGGTTACACTGACTCATTAATCTGTCTGCAAAAGCCTAGGCTCTGTGTTATAGCCGATGTCTCATTTTCCCCCAATCAGTAATCCTTTATGCTAAAAGGCAGAGTGCACTCAAGTCAAATCATGAAACAGGCAGACTATTTCCTTAACAACCCATCTGCTTGCTCTCTCTAATCTCTCCAGTACATTTTTTGTCACTTCTAAACAACTAAGAATCTTTTAATGTAATGCTCACCTGTATAGAACAGAATTCTATGAAGGGGAGTTTTCTATTAAGTGAATGGAGAGGTAATAGGTTAACTTCTCTATGTCTTAGTTTCCTCATCTGTAAACCCATACTTAGTCTATTTACAGAAAATCCACAAGATCAAAAATAAATAAGACTTTTAAAAATAATGCATCAAAAGAACAGACCAAAGAACATCCTCTTTTCCATTTCACCCATTTATAATTTTTTTTTTGAGCAACAGATAACTGATATAATTATTGTGGTAAGCAACAGAGAAGACCCTTACTTCCTAGATCTATAGTCTATTTTAAATGGTTATAAAAATTGTATTATAATTAGACATATGTATTTTTTTATGTACATAGAGGGATGGCATGTAGAGGCATGTGTTTAATAATTTGCTAACGGTTATCTGTGGTGCTTAGTAGGAAACATGTAGTTAATGCTAAATTTCTTAATGCTTACTACAGAACAGGCATAGAGACATTTATATACATTAAATGTTATTAAACATGCATAATAGCTCTATGTAATATATACTGTTACTATACCCAGTTAGCATAAAAAGAACCCGAGACAAAGAGAAGATAACAGTTTTACCTAAAATCACATAGATAATAAGTATTGGAATTGGAGTTTCTACTCAGGAAGTCTAATTCCAGAGTCTGCACCCAAAGTTTTGTACACTGTTGAACTAACTGTAGTTACAGTTAGTAGACAACTGTTGTAGCTACATAGAAATTTTCCTACCCAAAGTCCTTAGGTAATTTGGGGGAAGTTCTTTTCTATTATGAGATATGAGATAAAAGGTAAGGCAGATTAGGTCAGTAGATCTCTTAATATTCCCATCGAATTTTCCCAAAGATGAATATAGGGATTTTTAGCTTTTAAAACCAAGGTAATAAATAAAGCAAATTTGAAAAATTAAAATGAGCAACACCAGATATTGTTATACTAGATATCAAATTAATTAAATTTTTGTTCTACATAGAGAATAATTTATTTTGTTAGCTAATACTTAGTAAACCTATGAAACTAACAGTTTATTTACACTGTAATCTACCTACTCCTGGAATGTATTGTTGTAAGATGAGCCATTCATGAACAATTGATATAAACTGAAAATTCATAGAAGAGAATTATAAATGGCCAAATATTTAAAAAATAAAAACATGACCAACCTCATAGATTGTTAGGTAAATGAAAAATTTTTAAATCAGATATATTTTTCAGCAACCGAATAGGTGGGTAAAAAGCTTGAGTTTTCTAGTATTGGCAAGGATGTAATAAAATGGCAATTCTCAAACACTTCCGTGGGCTTAATAAACACGGATATTTTGCTAACCCATACCCATTTTCTGCTACTTTCCCCCTTGTCTACCTTAACATTAGAGACCAAAAGTGTCAACAGTCATTTCTCAGACTTCTTTGCAACTGCGGGGGTCATATAACAGAGTTTTATCAATAAATATATGAAAAACTCTCAAGTGTAAGTTTGCTGATAAGAAAGTAAATTTGTAAGAGATACCTACTTGTTTAGCTTTATTATGTTTTGAATGTAAACATGATACTTGGAGCAATGGCTGTCCTCTTTTCATCATAAAGGAAAGGCCAAGGCAGTCACAGATGTGCAGCTATAATATAACTGAACAAATGCCAGCAGCTGTCTGCCTCCACACTTACTAGTCTGTGAGAAAAATAAACCTCCATCTATTTGTTACTTTTAATAGGATTTTCTGTTACTTGCATAATTCCTAAAATACACAGTGGAATTCTGGATTGATGAAATGTTTTTGGAAGGCAATTTGGCATAATTTATCACATTTTAAATACCTTAAGTATTATTATTATAATTTTATTTCTGGAATATATGAATTTATCCTAAAGCTATATTTAGCAATATACTAAAGACACATATATGTATACAAGAACATTAATTTCATCATTTTTTTTTGCAATGGCAAACAACTGGAAATAACCTAGATGTTCACTATTAAGAAGAATCGTTACATAAAACATAACCACCATGCAGCTATTAAAATAGTGGGCCTACACACAAAACCACAGAAGGGTCATCAAAATTTGTTGCTGGCTTAAAAAACACATTTGAAAACAGTATGTATATTATGCCTCCATTTACAAAAAATATATATATGTAGATGTAAGCATGTATGTGGAACTTTGAAAACTGTTCACTTTTTGCATGGAATAAGAATGAGAGATTCTGCATTCTTTCCAGTCCTCAGTACTGTTTGAATCTTGGTCAATGAGCATATAATTACACATTAACGTGCTAATAAATTTATTCATGTCAAGATACAAACACTTGATAACAGCTTAAATGTTTACCTTCCTCATGAGAATTTGAGTTTCAAATAGTAATTGAAGGAATTAACTGAAATTCCAGGTAAACAGGGGGAAACATAATACATATAACTTCTTTGGCCTCGAAAATTATTTTTATAGGTGGCTAATTTTTAGTTATTTCTAAAACTAGTTTTTCCCCAGTGCATAGTTGGTAGTAAATGGGTAGAAGAGCTTCAGCAAAAGAGATTCATAAATAATAAAAAATTTATGTATGAACTTTTAATTTTGAATGAATATACAAGGAGAATTTAGAGATTGTTATGGTAAGGATTACCTTAAATTACTCTTTTATTCTAGGGCTTCTAGACTGTTCAGCTTTTGAGGAAGAATATATGAACCGTGAACTTCTACATGTTCAAGCTGGTTTTAGAAAAGGCAGAGGAACCAGAGATCAAATTGCCAACATCCGCTGGATCATGGAAAAAGCAAGAGAGTTCCAGAAAAACATCTATTTCTGCTTTACTGACTATGCCAAAGCCTTTGACTGTGTGGATCACAATAAACTGTGGAAAATCTTGAAACAGATGGGAATACCAGACCACCTGACCTGCCTCTTGAGAAACCTGTATGCAGGTCAGGAAGCAACAGTTAGAACTAGACATGGAACAACAGAGTGGTTCCAGATAGGGAAAGGAGTACGTCAAGGCTGTATATTGTCACCCTGCTTATTTAACTTCTATGCAGAGTACATCATGAGAAACGCTGGGTTGGAAGAAGCACAAGCTGGAATCAAGATCACAGGGAAAAATATCAATAACCTCAGATATGCAGGTGACACTAGCCTTATGGCAGAAAGTGAAGAGGAACTAAAAAGCCTCTTGATGAAAGTGAAAGTGGAGAGTGAAAAAGTTGGTTTAAAGCTCAACATTCAGAAAACGAAGATCATGGCATCTGGTCCCATCACTTCATGGGAAATAGATGGGGAAACAGAGGAAACAGTGTCAGACTTTATTTTTTGGAGCTCCAAAATCACTGCAGATGGTGACTGCAGCCATGAAATTAAAAGACGTTTACTCCTTGGAAGGAAAGTTATGACCTAGATAGCATGTTGAAAAGCAGAGACATTACTTTGCCAACAAAGGTCCATCTAGTCAAGGCTATGGTTTTTCCAGTGGTCATGTATGGATGTGAGAGTTGGACTGTGAAGAAAGTTGAGCGCAGAAGAATTGATGCTTTTGAACTGTGGTGTTGGAGAAGACTGTTGAGAGTCCCTTGGACTGCAAGGAGATCCAACCAGCCCATTCTGAAGGAGATCAGCCCTGGGATTTCTTTGGAGGGAATGATGCTGAAGCTGAAACTCCAGTACTTTGGCCACCTCATGCAAATAGTTGACCCATTGGAAAAGATTCTGATGCTGGGAGGGATTGGGGGCAGGAGGAAAAGGGGACGACAGGGGATGAAATGGCTGGATGGCATCGCTGACTCGATGGACGTGAGTCTGAGTGAACTCCGGGAGTTGGTGATGGACAGGGAGGCCTGGCGTGCTGCGATTCATGGGGTCGCAAAGAGTCGGACACAACTGAGCGACTGAACTGAACTGAACTGAACTGAATATCATTTTCACTGAGATGCAATTTTGAGAACTGCAAATATTATTTAAGAAGAGATCATTTTATTTTGCCTTTCTAATGACTGCTAGTGCCTACCTTATTAAATGTTGTGTGCTTTCTGTTTACTATCAATTCATATCCAAAATTAAAAAATGAATAACTTTTAAAACAATCAATCATTTTAATACTTTAACTCACACTTGGACAGCTGTTTGATAACACTAATGAAGCCAAGTTTATAAACTGGATCTACTGCTTTTTTAATGATTCCAAAAGATGAGTGCTCTTTCTTTCATTGTTTTTTTGTTCACAACCAGATAAGTTTAAAAGGCATACCAATAGTTGTGTAGGATAACTACATGGAAGTAGAATGAAACCTGTTACTAGAGTGAGCTATTAGTGAAAAGTTGAGGAGGAATGAATACTGTGTCTTTACAAGAGAACTTATGTTTGTTATAATTCAATATCTTTTATTGAACACTTACTATGTCCCTTGCATGATGATAACCTCTTTACATGCTTTATTTCATTTAGTCTTTAAAACAAGATATGAAATAGATTCTAGTATTTTCTTCATTTTACTGATGAAGTAGCTGCTGCTTATAGAGACTAAGTATTTTCCCTAAGACCATATAAATAGTATGGGATTCTATCCCAGGTTTGTGTGATCCTGAAATTAAAACTGCTGATTATTATTCTGTATAGGTTTTAAAGGCATTAGACATGAACTTGCATGTGACACATACATATATATATCTGTCCCATGTTGACAGGTACATTGTGTTATTCAATACTATTTGGACACGACTGAAGCAACTTAGCAGCAGCAGCAGCAGCACCAAGAATAGATACTCAGTATATATTTGTTAAAAAGGTGAATAAATATATACATGAGTAAGAGGCTAATAATCTGAATGGAAATAGAATCAAATCTTTTAATTTTTTTTCTTCATAAAGCCATCTTCCTCTCTCAGGATGCTATTTAGTAATTTCCTTCTCTGGGTATCTGGCTGGGAAGACCTCTAAGATGCCCCCTGTTTAATAATCTTAACAATTTAGGAAATACCATTTATTAGTCCTAGAAAAATAGCTCGAAACTGGAGACTAGCTGAATTTTCCACCCCAGATCGAGAGAGTTCAGGTGGAACAGAGCTTGTAACAACCCCAAACAACACGTCTTTCTTTGCTTCCTCCTCTCAATGGATCATAAGGAAACTCATGGAGAGGGCTGGCTTTGAAGAGCTCCCAAGATAGCTTTCCAGATGACCTCTTGATCACAAGGGCCTGCTATCAATATTTTGAAAGGCATAAGTACCATGGAGAGCAACCGGGGGTGATGACATTTCCTTCCTTGATTGACGCATTGTTCTGGAAGTGCTGAGGCAGTGTTCTTCCTCGGAGGTGGGGAGCCTAAGGTCCTGGCTTTGCCTAATTTACAAATCCAGAGACTAATCAGTGTTTTAGAACTCTATCAAACTTCTTAGATTGAAGGAACTAAGAATAATTTCTACATATGTGATAAGAAAAGAAGCAAAAGAAAGCCTAGGGTCTGTGTCAGTCCATATAGAGACCATAGGGAGTAGCTGCCTTTCCTTTAATCCAGACCATACCCTGGTACTTTCAGATTAATTTTCTCATGCATATTGTGGAGAATATTAAACCATTTCCTTGTTTATGCACCCTGTATTGCTCTCACTGCCCAGATTCCTTAGCACTGAGCCCTCAGCTTAGCTTTGCTCTTACCTTCCACAACTGTCCTGGGTGAATTCTCTGCTCCAGATAGAGTGACTTATTAGCCTCTATTCTAAAATGGAGCTTCCAGCAACAACATTAACATCTAGCATTTATCAAGCACGGGCTTTGTGCTAAATATTCTGCTAAATGCTTTATGTAAATTATCTTATTAAATTTCATGACTCTATGAAGTAAATGAGGGCTTCCCTGGTGGCTCAGATGGTAAAGAGTCTGCCTGCAGTGTGGGAGACCCAGGTTCTATCCCTGGGTCGGGAAGATCTCCTGGAGAAGGAAATGGCAACCCCCTCCAGTATTCTTGCTTGGAAAATTCCATGGACGAAGGAGACTGGCAGGCTACAGTCCTTGGGGTCACAAAGATTTGGACATGACTGAGCAAGTTCACTCACTTTTACGAGGTAAATGCCATTTTATAGAGATACTGAGGTACAAAAATAGATAAGTAATGTATCCAAGGTCATACAAATGTTGATAGATTGTTAGAGTTCGAATGTAAGAAGTTTAATTCCATATTGCTTTAACCATTATATCTCTGTCACAGAAATAAAACAGTTCAGATCTTTAGTTTTATCCTTCAGCCAAGGAATAGGGTCACAATACCAAAATAAGTAGAATACTCTTGCTATCTCAAGAAGCTGGAAGACTTCCAGATAGCTTATGCATTTGGTTCATCTAGTCATTCAATGGTGTTTATTGAGTACTTTCTATGTGTCAACAGTTTCAGGCCCTGAAAATACAGTAGTGAAGAAAACAAATGGAAATCTTCATCCTTGTGGAACTTATATTCTAGCACATTCTAGTTCCTCCTATTTTATCAAAAGGGACTTAAGTCAGTCAGGATGATACAAGGAAGTGTTTGTCCCTGGCAAGGGGTGTGCAAGCATGTAATTTGCTTTGCCTTTCTCTTGGAGAGTGATCACTCAGCCAAAAGGGCATATAGTTTCAAGCTTATCAACAAAGATTAAAATTTCATATTATAGTATTCAGAATTCAGAGCACACCTCTTGTGTGTGTGTGTGTGTGTGTGTGTGCATGTTAAGTTGCTTCAGTCATGTCTGACTTTTTGTGACCTCATGGACTGCAGCCCACCAGGCTCCTCTGTTCATGGGATTCTCCAGGCAAGAATAGTGGAGTGGGTTGCCATTTCCTCTTCCAGGGGATCTTCCAGATATCAAATCTGCATCTCAAGCCTCCTGCATGGCAGGCAGGTTCTTTACCACTAGCACCACCTCATGTTATAGTAGCCAGCCAGGAAATGTAACAGAAAGTGGGTAATGAGTTGACAATGGTATATTAAAAGCAATGTAGCCAATCTATAAAAGCAGACCCTTTTCAGCTCTCATGGGTTGTACCCAGATTGGAATGTGACCCAGTTTTGTGAAGCTATCAATACTTTAACAGAAGGCAGAAATCATAGTTTTTGGCAAAATATTCAATCTTGTAAATTTTGGAAAATTAATTCAAAGTGAAGAAAGCTGAGTGCCGAAGAATAGATGCTTTTGAACTGTGGTGCTAGGACTTGAGAGTCCCTTGGATTGCAAGGAGATCCAACCAGTCCATCCTAAAGGAGACCAGTCCTGGGTGTTCATTGGAAGGACTGATGCTGAGGCGGAAACTCCAATACTTTGGCTACCTCATGTGAAGAGTTGACTCATTGGAAAAGACCCTGATGCTGGGAGGGATTGGGGGCAGGAGAAGAAGGGGACAACAGAGGATGGGATGGCTGGATGGCATCACCGACTCGATGGACATGAGTTTGAGTGAACTCCGGGACTCGGTGATGGGCAGGGAGGCCTGGCGTGCTGCGATTCATGGGGTCGCAAAGAGTCAGACACGACTGAGTGACTGAACTGAACTGAACTGAAAAAACAACAAAATAGAAAGCCCCAAGCTTTGTGCCAATTAAAAAATACCTATTTTAAAGCTGAATAATATTTCACAAAAAATGTATGATTCCACTTCTAAGAAGTATCTAAACTAGTCAAACACATAGAATTAGATGCCAGGGGCAAAGGAGAAGGGGAAATGAGAGCTTATTATTCAGCAGGCATAAAGTTTCCATAATGGAAGAAGACAACCCTCTACAGATCTATTGTATGATACTGTCTCTAGAACTAACAAATTGTATTATGCTTTTAAAATTTTGTTAAAAGTGTAGATCTCATAGTAAGTGTTCTCATCCCAATTAAAAAGAAAACAACACATCTGTCAGAGTATATCCATGTGCTATCAAGTGTATCTTCCCCTGTGTATGTGTGTGCATGTGTACACTGAGGTGGGACAATTAGAAACATTTCAGCAGTTAGCATACTTATTTCACTGGAGGATCATACCACCAGAGACCTCAACTCCAAATCTAGTAGGATATAGAATGAAGGAGACCAGGGACATTGCAAAGGATCCTGGAGAGGAAAGGAGGAATTAAATCACAAACTGAGGGAGGTGCAACGGGAGTTTGATAAAAGAATCAGGAGCAATGTCAGCATGTACCTTCCTGCAAAAACATCACAGAAAGTCTATTTCAACCAACCTCGCTTCCCTTTGGGCTTTTGGCAGCTCACTGACTTGCTCTGAGATGGAGAACAGACAGGTCATTTCTTCTTTGTCCTGGAGCTTTGGTAGAAAGAAGCTTTTCTTTTGAAGCTTCAGAGGCAGGGAAGAAAGAAAATCTAGTGTCCCAGAGGACTTGTTGGGAGGGAGATGAACTTTTACCTCACTCATCTGGTCTTGCAAGGTCGGGGCATTGCTGTTCTCTAGCAAGATGGATTTGTTCGCTTGCTTTTTTATTGTGGTAAGAACACCTAGCATGAGATCTACTCTCTGAACAAATCTTCAAGTGCATTGTACAGTATTGTTGACTATGGGTATTATGCTGTAGGTCTCTAGGAAAAAATTCATCTTATATAACTGAGGCTTTATTCCATTTGAACAACTCCCCAGTCCTCTTCCCTTCCACCCCTGGTAACCACCACCCTTAAGTGGAACCAAAAGGTTTGTCCTTCTATGGCTCTCTTACCTCTCTTACATCATATTCTCCAGGTTCATCCATGTCATTACAAATGTCTAGGTGTGTTTCAGCTCAATTTCCACTTACACAGTCATGGATGAATTTGAATTCAAATGTAGCACACTCATGTTCTAGAATTATTAAATAGAACACTTTACTCAGCAATAGAAGGAAAAATATTATTCACATGACTTTGAAAAACTTTGTAGGTATGGAGGAAAACTGAGAAATCAATTCTGTGGCATTTTTGTTTCTGGTAGAAGGTAGATTCTTCAATAATAGAGGAAAGAATAAAAATGTTTAGCTAAATGTTTGGTACATGGCAAACATCCAATAAAGGTTAGCAATTTATCATTATTACTCAATTCAACAAATATTTTGTCTTTTCTTGTAATTATAGTATATTTTTGTTCATTAATTTAAATGAAACACTTTTTTTAAATTAAAACTTCAAAAGTTATCCCAAAGTTTCCTGAATATTTGACTGAATAAAGGTCTTGTTTAAAACATAAATTATTTCTTTGGCCTAAAATGTTAATGTTCGCAAGCAGCAAGACTATTGACAAAGATCCTACTGAAATATAAGTGGTCATCATGATTACCCAGGGTCTGAAGAGATTCCCTGGCAGTTTGTAAATTTTTATTCTTTCATGTATTACTTTCTTGAATGTATAACTGTAGGTCCATCATTTTTGATAGGAAATAATCAGTTGGTTGTACTCACAGGTAGCAAAAGGCATATTTCACATCAGCTCAACTGCTGCTACAAACCCTAGCTGAAACACACTCCTATCCTGGTAGCTATCCTTTCTGTTTATCCTCATATTTAGGGTTGACTGAGTGTTCTCTAGTATGTGACCTCATCCAAGCCTTATTATAGTCCGGCAGGTATACTGTAGCTCCTTGTGAATATCAGGGAATTGACTTCAAGGGGCTAAAGGACTTGCACTGAACCACCTGTGTAGCAGAGCTGGATCAAGAAAACATGACTTCTGACTCTAGATTCAGGACTATTCTCATTGCCACAAGTTGCAGTAAGACATATTTATCTTTTCATTCTGGGACACTGCCTTTTGCCTGTCATCCATGTGTAAAGCTACAAAACACTGTGCTGTGAAAATCACTTGAAAATGTATTGATGTGCTTTTAAATACTATTTATAGTCTCCGATCACTTTTCTATCACCTAGAAGCTAAGTAATGAATTAAATTTAAAAGTTCATAAGCACTTGGTTAAGACTCTAGCATATTTGTTGGTTGTAATTTAGTTGGGATGTACACTATTCTCCAGTGAGCTAATCAATAACAAGTGATTATAATAACTGATTAAATGATAAACATGTTGGGGTTTTCAACCTTTTTATTGACAGAACTAGGCTGAGTGTTTGGTCTAGTCAGAGTGCATCAATAAGTAATGCTGACTAAAGTTCTAACAGAAAACATATGCAATGAGAGATTTGTGTTTGGCCAAGAGGAAATTATAAAAATTTTGGAAACTAGCTTTAAGGGAATGTTTAAGAGCAGGAACTTGAGTTAGGGATACCTGGGCTTGAGTTCCAACTAAGCTGTGCCATTTACCGGCTGTATGTTTTTAGGAAAGTTGCTTAACCCCTCTAAACCTCTGTGTTCTCATCCATAAGATACAAACAAGTTCCCCTATCTCAGAAGTCTACTGTGTGAATTAAATGAATCAATTCAAGTAAAGGGACTGTCGCATTGGTTAGCATATCAAAAAAAATCAGGAAGTAAATGTTAACTTCTATTATGGTTATTATTATCTATCTAGCGTCTCTAATTTAAATTCCCTTATTAATTTCTTTAACCACAAAAACTAGTTAAGGAAATCTATTCAGCTCATTGTATTGGTACCAAAGTTAATGGGATAATGTAGAGAAAGCATTTATCATTCAGTGACATGCACAGCCTAAGCACTCAATAAACATCATGTACTATATTGATGGGCTTCCCAGGTGGCTTGGTGGTACAGAATCTGCCAGCAATGTAGATGTGGGTTCGATCCCTGGGTAGTAAAGTTCCCCTGGAGGAGGAAATGGCAACCCGCTCCAGTATTCTTACCTGGAAAATCCCATGGACAGAGGAACAAAGGGTTGGACATGACTTAGAGACTCAGCATGTATTCTTGCAGACACCTCTCATGCCCTATCTCAGATCCTCTTGATTGCAAGCCACAGCTAGCCAACTCAATTAATGTCTGAGTAGTCTGATAGCACCTCAACCACCTACCTCACCACAGTTACACTGTGTTTCTCACTTTCTGAGCCTGAATTTTCTATGTGGCTGAGTTGAAGAATACATGAGGGAATTATTTAGCATTGGTGCATGTGCAAATTCAGACATTTAAGAGAATTAACACCTCATGGAGGAGTTTTCCAATGAAAGACTGAAGCTGGTAGATGAATGCTCTCTTTTTCCATCCCTCAGGTGAACAGTGCAGTTGCATTTATTCGGTGATTCAGAGTTTGTTTGTTTGCTTGTTTGTTTTAAAGGATTAAGCCCCAGTTTTCCACAGCAATGATCAGCTGGATAACACATCCCTTTTCTCATACCTATTTCAATCATTTCAATCCCCCACTGCTATATCTTGGGTTTACTTCCCAAATAAACTACCTGCACAAAGTTCTTCTCTCCAATTCTGCTTTCAGGGGGACTCAATGCTATAATATGTGGCTATAAGCCTCCATGAAATAAATATATTTTGTCTTTTAGGTTCTATCTTGTAAGAATTATATTGACACATTTTTTTATAGTATTAGAAGAAGATTGCTAAAATGCATCTTCAGATCAGATCAGATCAGTTGCTTAGTCATGTCCAACTCTTAAAGGTTAATTTATACCAATTCACTGAATACTTCAAGTCTTCCTTTAGTTATCTTAAGTGACATTCTAGTCCAGGGGCTGGCAAACTTTTTCTGCCAATGAATTGACACTAAATATTCTAGGCTTTGCATGCCATCTTGGAGTCCAAGATGGTGGAGTAGAAGGACATGTGCTCATCTTCTCCTACAAGAACTCTAAAATTACAACTCACTGCTGAACAACCGTTGACAGGAGAATGTTGGATTCAACCAAAAATTATACCCCATGTTCAAGGGCAAAGGCGAAGCCCAAGTAAGAAGGTAGGAGGGGTAAAATCACATTTAGAATCAAACCCCATACCGGCCAAAGTTGCTCGAAGGGCTCAAACAAACCTTGTGTGCACCAGATCCCAGATACCCCACAGAGACTGTTCCAGAACTGTGTTTGAGTGTCTCCTGTGGAGGTAAGGGTCAGCCGTGGACTACTGTAGGGGCAGGGGCTTTGGGTGCAGTAGACCTGGGTATGGCATAAGTCCCCTTGGAGGACATTGCCATTAACCCCACCATAGACATTAACCTCACACATCGACATTTTAAGAATCAGCAAACTAAAATGGACTGGAATGGGTGAATTTAACTCAGATGACCATTATATTTACTACTGTGGGCAAGAATCCCTTAGAAGAAATGGAGTAGCCAACACGGTCAACAAGAGAGTCTGAAATGGAGCACTTGGATGCAATTTCAAAAATGACAGAATGATCTCTGTTCATTCCAAGGGAAACCAATAATATCACAGTAATCCAAGTCTATGCCCTGACCAGAAATGCTGAAGAAACTGAAGTTGAATGGTTCTATGAAGACCTACAGGACCTTCTAGAACTAACACCCAAAAAACATGTCCTTTTCATTATAGGGGACTGGAATGCAAAAGTAGGAGATCAAGAGATTGCTGGAGTAACAGGTAAATTTGACGTTGAGTACAAAACAAAGCAGGGCAAAGGCTAACCAAGTTTTGCCAAGAGAACGCACTGGTTATAGCAAATACCCACTTCCAACAAACAAGAGAAGACTCTACTCATGGACATCACCAGATGGTCAACACTGAAATCAGATTGATTATATTCTTTGCAGCCAAAGATGGAAAAGCTCTATACAGTCAGCAAAAACAAGACTGGGAGCTGACTATGGCTCAGATTATGAACACCTTATTGCCAAATTCAGACTTAAATTGAAGAAAGTAGGCAAAACCACTAGACCACTCAGGTATGACCTAAATCAAATCCCTTATGATTATATAGTGGCAGTAAGAAATAGATTTAAGGGCCTAGATCTGATAGACAGAGTGCCTGATGAACTATGGACAGAGGTTCGTGACATTGTACAGGAGACAGGGATCAAGACCATCCCCAAGAAAGAGAACTGCAAAAAGGCAAAATGGGTGTCTGAGGAGGCCATACAAACAGCTGAGCAAAGAAGAGATGTGAAAGGCAAAGGAGAAAAGGAAAGATATATTCCTTTGAATACAGAGTTGCAAAGAATAGCAAGAAGAGATAAGAAAGCCTTCCTCAGTGATCAATGCAAAGAAATAGAGGAAAACAGCAGAATAGGAAAGACTAGAGATCTCTTCAAGAAAATTAGAGATACCAAGGGAATATATCATGCAAAGATGGACACATTAAAGGACAGAATGTTATGGACCTAACAGAAGCAGAAGATATTAAGAGGTGGCAACAATACACAGAACTTACAAAAAAAGATCTTCATGACCCAGATAATCACGATGGTGTGATCACTCAACTAGAGCTGGACATCCTGGGATGCAAAATCAATTGGGCCTTAGGAAGCATAACTAGGAACAAAGCTAGTGGAGGTGATGGAATTCCAGTTGAGCTATTTCAAATGCTAAAAGATGATACTGTGTAAGTGTTGCACTCAGTATGCCAGAAAATTTGGAAAACTCAGCAGTGGCCACAGGACTGGAAAAGGTCAGTTTTCATTCCAATCCCAAAGAAAGGCAATGCCAAAGAATGCTCAAACTACCGCACAATTGCGCTCATCTCACATGCTAGCAAAGTTATACTCAAAATTCTTCAAGCCAGGCTTCAGCAATACGTGAACAGTGAACCTCCAGATGTTCAAGCTGGATTTAGAAAAGGTAGAGGAACCAGGGATCAAATTGCCAACATCCACTGAATCATTGAAAAAGCAAGAGAGTTCCAGAAAAACATCTACTTCTGCTTTATTGACTATGTGAAAGCCTTTGACTCTGTGGATCACAACAAACTGTGGAAAATTCTGAAAGAGATGGGAGTATCAGACCACTTAACCTGCCTCCTGAGAAATCTGTATGCAGGTCAAGAAGCAACAATTAGAACTGGACATGGAACAACAGAATGGTTCCAAATTGGGAAAGGAGTACGTCAAGTCTGTATATTGTCACCCTACTTATTTAACTTATATGCAGAGTACATCATGAGAAACGCTGGGCTGGAAAAAGCGCAACCTGGAGTCAAGATTGCTGGGAGAAATATCAATAACCTCAGATATGCAGATGACACCACCCTTA
Organism: Bubalus bubalis; assembly: GCF_019923935.1. Classification (NCBI taxonomy): domain Eukaryota; kingdom Metazoa; phylum Chordata; class Mammalia; order Artiodactyla; family Bovidae; genus Bubalus; species Bubalus bubalis. Next base: position 38,055,080 of record NC_059165.1, on the reverse strand, counting down.
TGGCAGAAAGTGAAGAGGAACTAAAAAGTCTCTTGTTGAAAGTGAAAGAGGAGAGTGAAAAAGTTGGCTTAAAGCTCAACATTCAGGAAACCAAGATCATGGCATCTGGTCCCATCACTTCATGGCAAATAGATGGGGAAACAATGGAAACAGTGAGAAACTTTATTTTGGGGGGCTTCAAAATCACTGCAGATGGTGATACTGCACCCGTGAAATTAAAAGATGCTTGCTCCTTGGAAGAAAAGCTATGACAAACCTAGACAGTATATTAAAAAGCAGAGACATTACTTTACCAACAAAGGTCCATTTAGTCAAAGCTATGGTTTTACCAGTAGTCATGTACGGATGTGAGAGTTGTACTATAAAGAAAGCTGAGCACTGAAGAACTGATGCTTTTGAACTGTGGTGTTGGAGAAGACTCTCAAGAGTTCCTTGAAAAGCAAGGAGATCCAACCAGTCTATCTTAAAGGAAATAAATCCTGAATATTCATTGGAAGGACTCATCAGAAGCTCCAATAATTTGGCCACCTGATGCGAAGAACTGACTCATTTGAAAAGACCCTGATGCTGGGAAAGATTGAAGGTGGGAGGATAATGGGATGACAGAGGATGAAATGGCTGGATGGCAACACCAATTCAATGGACATGAATTTGAGGAAGCTCCAGGAGTTGGTGATGGACAGAGAAGCCTGGTGTGCTGCAGTCCATGGGGTCACAAAGAGTCAGACACGACTGAACTCAACTGAACTTGCATGTCAGGTGATCTCTAATGCAACTACTTCACTACTACTGCGGTCAAAGACAATAAGCAAATGAATGGGTGTGGCTCTTTTTCTAAAAGCATTTACATGTGGCAAGTCTAGGTTTGCAATATAGATATGATATATAAATCAGACATTTTTCAGGCAGATATGTTAAAAAAAAGTTATTTGTTCTAGTTTTGTACTCTCAGGATATTTTTTTCTTAAAACATTTATTTTATAAGAACCAATTATTTTTCCATATGTTCTTCCCCCACTCTTCATGCAGATGAACTATGGTAACTCTAGGAGGGCTCGAGAGGAATTTCTGAGGATTTATGGGTTAGTCAGCATTCACCAAGTGCTATCCCGGGAATGTACTAAGTGCTCTCCTGCATTAGCTCATTTATTTCTGAGAGAAAGTGAGGTTAGAGATGCTACATAACCTGCTCATATCAAGTAAGCCATGGGAAAAAAGAAAGAGTAGTCATTCAGTCATGTCTGACTCTTTGCGACCCCATGGACTGTAGCCCACCAGGCTCTTCCGTCCATGGAGTTTTCCAGGCAGGAGTACTGGAGTGGGTTGCCGTTTCCTTCTCCAGAGGGTCTTCCTGACCCAGGTGGTCTCCTGGGTCTCCTGCATTGCAAGCAGACACTACCCTCTGAGCCAACAGCAAAGACCTAGAAGTGATATATGAACCTAATTCATCTCCTTAATTTACCCTCTTAGGACTATACCATGCTCTGTAGTATATTTGTAACTGACGATTCTCTTCAACAGCATAGCAAGTTATATTTCAATATATGGAGCCTAAACCCATACTGCAGATGACACCACGCTTATGGCAGAAAGTGAAGAGAAACTAAAAAGCCTCTTGATGAAGGTGAAAGAGGAGAGTGAAAAAGTTGGCTTAAAGCTCAACATTCAGAAAACAAAGATCATGGCATCTGGTCCCATCACTTCATGGGAAATAGTTGGGGAAACAGTGGAAACAGTGTCAGACTTTATTTTTCTGGGTTCCAAAATCACTGCAGATGGTGATTGCAGCCATGAAATTAAAAGACGCTACTCCTTGGAAGAAAAGTTATGATCAACCTAGATAGCATATTGAAGAGCAGAGACATTACTTTGCAAACAAAGGTATGTCTAGTCAAGGCTATGGTTTTTCCAGTGGTCATGTATGGATGCGAGAGTTGGACTGTGAAGAAAGCTGAGCTCTGAAGAATTGATGCTTTTGAACTGTGGTGTTGGAGAAGACTCTTGAGAGTCCCTTGGACTGCAAGGAGATCCAACCAGTCCATTCTAAAGGAGATCAGCCCTGGGATTTCTTTGGAAGGAATGATGCTAAAGCTAAAACTCCAGTACTTTGGCCGCCTAATGTGAAGAGTTGACTCATTGGAAAAGACCCTGATGCTGGGAGGGATTGGGGGCAGGAGGAAAAGGGGACAACAGAAGATGGGATGGCTGGATGGCATCACCGACTCGATGAACGTGAGTTTGAGTGAACTCAGGGAATTGGTGATGGACAGGGAGGCCTGGCGTGCTGAGATTCACAGGGTCACAAAGAGTCGCAAAGAGTCGGACACGACTGAGCGACTGAACTAAAACCAGTAGTAGAGAAAAACTAGTGTGGTTGTCTTAGGAGGGTGTGTATACCACTCTTTGTCAAAATATTTTAACATGTCTTTGGAGTAAATAACCAATTCCACAGCTTTAGGAATCTCTAAAATCTGCTGGTGCTGTCATGTAGAACATGGTATTAGTCATGCTATAGTAATTTTTAAAACCAGATTTTCATAGTTAGTTCATTAGGATTGGTCCAAGAAGGAAGCAGAGCGTGAAACTTCATATATTGACAATTAGAAAATTAATATCCATATTAAGAATATATTTATAGTGATTGACAACTGTCACTGGAACAGCAGTTAATTATAAGGGGTGGGGGGACAAGAACAAGTCAGAACTCTGCTATATAATTTAAGAGGAATCAGTTTCATATACAAATTATAATATACACATTCTTCAAAATGGTATAAATTATATATTTTCCAGATACAAAACAAAAAGGCTATTTTTGAAGACTAAGTAATAGCAGGTTCTAATCATCATCTGACTAAAAGGAAGACAGTGAAAAAGAGAAGGGATGGCAAATCTAATCTGACAAGCCATGGTTACTCTATTGCTCTTGGACTATGCTTTCAGTCCATGTGGAACTGATGTCCTGCCAGACCAGATACACAGCTGGGTTGGGAGCCCATAGCTCATTCTAGAAAACATTGCGTCTAGCTATGGGATGGAAAGTCTAAAGGCAAATGAGGAGCAAAGCTGATGATACTTTGGCATTTAACCTTTGGTCTTTGAAAGAGAAGAAAGAGGAACTAACAGTTAAATGGTATTGAGGTTAGATTTGAACTGAGGGTTTGAAAAAACTCCATATTTCAGAATAGCAGCAAAATTAGTGCAGAGAAGGATTTCGTCACATTGTGAACAGAACAGAAAAATAGGGGTTAAATATTTTCTTGAAAATGAAGATACACATGTAGAAGGGAACAGAGAGCAGGAGAGGATAAACTGATCTGAAGAAATACAGAAATTTATGGATAATTTTTCTTTGAATGATAATAAGATATTGATATTACTCTGCCTTCTCAGAAATTATTCAAGAAATAATCTCTACCATCCCAACACAGCATTTGAAGATTTGGTTCTGTGGTAAGGCATCTAAAATCAATATGAACCCAACTGTTCATTTAGTCAAAAAATATAATTTCTTCAACAAATATAAATCTTGAGTTTGCTGCCCTTCTCCTTGACATAACTTAACAATTTTTCTTCAACACACACACCCTCTTTGGGTCATATTCCCAGGGGTTTCCCTGGTGGCTCAGTCAGTAAAGAATCTGCCTGAAATGCAGGAGGCCCAAGTTCTATTTGTGGGTTAGGAAGATCCCCTGGAGAAGGAAATGGCAACCTACCCCAGTATTCTTGTCTGGAGAATCCATGGATAGAGGAGCCTGGCGGGATATAGTTCATGGGGTCACAAGAGTTGGACACGACTTAGCAACTAAACCACCACCCAAGTTGCACGAGTGGGCCCCACCACCATCCCTTGACACTCAGAGGGTCCTGGGTCAGTTTAAGCCAATCAACTTAGTCCACCTCCCTTGACTCCAAGGTTGATTAAAGGTTGGGCACATCATAGATAATTTAAAGCAAGAAGCTACTGAGCTTCCTCTGTCTTCCACAGAAGCATCTGAAACAGGTTCTCTCTTTCTCCCTCTGATGGTGTGCTATGAAGATGGTGAAGCCTTCAGTGGTACTGAAGCCTTCAAGCTGCTATAAGTCCCCTGGGCCTTGGTGACTGAGTGGGTTTGAACCACTGAATCAAGCCTTTCATGAAGTCAGAACATATTCTGGACTTTTTGGTTTTGTGAGTTAACGAACTCTCTTTATTCCTTAAGTCTGTTTGGTTTGGGTCTCCTATCATTTGTTTTCAAGAGTCTTCATAAAGTAAAAGCACATTTTGTCAGGTTCTGTGGAACCAGAACAAATAATAGGATCTTTTGCTTTCAGGAGACTTTTCTATGTCATGAAAATATAACTCTCAGTTACAAGTTGATAGGGGCCTGGCTACTTTCAGACAAGAGACTGGAGCACTAGAAAAAAATTTATTGAATTAGAGTTTTTAAAAAGGACATTAAAAAAAAAAAACCCAAAGGAAGAAATGAACCAAAAGATCACCTGAAAGTCTGCAAAGTCTGATTTCAATGCCATTCAAACCAACTGAAAACCACTGAAATATTCTGAAAAATTATTGTGCACAACAGAGGAACTCTGGGGAGATTCACAGCTTTTAAGACCAAAGAGCATGTTCCTTCCTCCTACAAATAACCAGGAACAAGATGTCTGTCCAGAATTAATCACATTAGTGTCAAGGATGATTTACAAAGCAAGCAATATCTAAGAGATCATCTGTGTTATCTTTGTCCTTAAGAACAGTTTAAGTTGTTAAAAATAGATTGATTGTGTTTTGAGTTCATAGCTACATTCAATTACATCCTCTGTCACAGGAAAACGGGCTGAGATTTTTTACCTCTCTTTTACAAAGGAATAAAAGTAGTGCCCTGGCATGACTAGGAATGGCTCTTTTTACTTAACATAGAATGGAAATTTACTGTGCTGGGTTATGTAAAAGAAAAGGGAAAATATATGCATTTGTCTTCCAGCTATAAAGAATGATTGCCTGTGGATTAGCTTTGGACTTCTACATAAAAAATGGGGTTTTGATGTAGAAAAGTTAAGACTCAAACTCTAATGTGCATACAAATCACACAGCAATCTTACTAAAATGCAGATTCAGATCCAGATATCCAGGGCGGGCCTTAGAACTGCACTTTTCACATGATCCTCAGTGACAGTGATATTTTTAGGACAGTGAATCAGTCTTTGAGAGGCAACGATGTAGAGCAAAGAGCGGGGCTGTGCAGGAGTCAAGAAGTCTGTGTCTAATTTCAGCTGTATCATTAAACAATCACAACACCTTTTTCATGTCACTTCCACTTTAAATGTTTCTCAGTTATAAAATGATGTATTGGACTTTTTTGCTGTTGCTGTTTAGTTACTAAGTTGTGTCCAACTCTTTTGTGACCCCATGGACTGTAGTCTGCCAGGATTCTTTGTCCATGGAATTTCCCAGGCAAGAATACTAGAGTGGGTTGCCATTTCCTCTTCCAGGGGACATTCCCAATCCAGAGACTGAACTCCATCTCCTGCATTCGCAGACAGATTCTTTACCACTAAGCCAGCTGGGAAGCCACTGAGGAAGTCCCAGGTTGGACTCAGTCATCTCAGAAATCCCTGACAAACCTAACCCAACAGGAAAAAGAACCTATGTATGTTTTGCATGGTGCTTTAAGACCTTCCCTATACATTGTTCCTTGTTCCTTTTCTTCATGTCATCTGCCGTTTCAGCAACTTGAATATTCTCCTTGTCTCTTCTCTCCTCATCACCTCCCTGTATTCAAATATTCATCAAGTCTTATCCAGTTCCTTTCTAAATAATTCTAGACTCTTCTGTTTGTGCGTTTCTACTTCCACTGGTACAAATAAAATTCAACCATTATCTTCCTCTTGACCATATTATACCAGCCTCTTAAGAAGTTTCCACCCTTCTATTCCTCTTCCCAACCCATTTTTTCATTCATTTATTCAGCAAATGGGTGTCTTTAAAAGTCTGCTTAGCCACTTTTCCTGTCCTCTAGGCAGAGTGTTCCCTATACATTGTAGCACACCTCTCCTCCTGTCCTCACAGCCCTGTGGTTAGGTGAGCCCCACCTACCTTCCTGTTCCAATACTGAATTAATACCTAATTGTCTCCTGCCCTGTGTGAAATCCTTCAGGGACTTCCCATGTTTATTTATTTATTTATTTTTTAATTTTATTTTATTTTTAAACTTTACAAAATTGTATTAGTTTTGCCAAATATCCCATGTTTAAAGGACGTGAACTGCGGTCTCTGTTATGACATAGGCTTGGTATGATGTCACACTTGTCCACGCTCCTTTTCCCTTCTTGCTCTCATATTCTAGTCCTACTGGACTCCTTTAAGTTCTGCAAAAATACCATGCTCTTTCTCATCTCAGCTTCCTCACGCCTGTTCCTTGAGCATATTCACTTTCTCTACTCCCCTCCCCAAGTCACTGGTGAATTATTTTGCTTGGCTCAGTCGAAATGTCACTTTTTAATTCCCACGGTTAATTTAGAACTCTGAGATTAAATGTGCTAGAAGTACTTTGCACTTAACCATCATAATACTCAGTGACACACTTTTAAATATTTCTTTAATGCTTGTTTTAGGTAGTGGACTGTATGCTTGATGAGGACAGGTAACCCAGATACCTCACACAGCATTGGATTTGAGAACATTTTCAATCATTACTAACAGAAGTCAAATGGAAAAATTATAGATAAGTTTGCTTTCCTCACTTTTAATGTCTAGGTTTTATAGACCATTGGACAACTCTTGTGGTTTCTCTGCTGTTAATTTCTCTTTATGTCAATCTTTCTTCACACTGCTGGCATTTATTTCAAACCAGAGCCCCAGTGATCTTACTCCTCTGCTCAAAAAATTTTTTATGGCTCCTTGCTGCCTATGGAGTAATAACACAGTCATGGGCTTCATTCAAGTTGCTCCATAATATCTCCCAGGAAATCTTGGGGACACCACACACTGCCCAGGCAAATATTATAATATCCAGCCAAATGGGATTATAAGCTGTTTCCCAAGCCTCTGTTGGGCTTCCCTGGTGACTCAGATGATAAAGAATCTACCTGCAATGCAGAAGACCTGGGTTTGATCCCTGGGTTGGGAAGATCCCCTGGAGGAGGGCATGGCAACCCACTTTAGTATTCTTGCCTGGAGAATCCCCATGGACAGAGGAGCCTGCCAGGCTGCAGTCCAATGGGTTCCAAAGAGTTGGAGATGACTGAGCAACAAAGCATGCATGCACACAAACATCTCACATTTCTAGGTGCCATGATTTGGTTGCTATTGTGTCTTTTTCATAGAATATTTCTATAGCTCAATATAATGTCATTTTGTTATTAGTCATTTTATATGAAAACTGAAAAGTAAAAGTGAAGTCACTCAGTCATGTCCAACTCTTTGGGACCCCGTGGACTGTAGCCTACCAAGTTCCTCCATCCAAGGGATTTTTCAGGCAAGAATACTGGAGTGGGTTGCCATTTCCTTCTCCAGTCATTTTACATATCCTGGATTAAAAATAATCTCTTCTTCCTCTATTTTCTCTTAGTAGTTCTTCTATCCCTTCATGCTGGAGGTTCAAAGGACCCTAATCACCCTTGTCTTCTTGTCCCTGTTCTAGTCATTGAAACAGACACAAGAAGCCAAAAGCAGTAATTAATAAATGAGGCCTAAAATTCACAAATGACAAATCTTCCTGGACTGTTAAACATGGCTTAGACTTGTTTAACAGTCCAGGAAGATTTGTCATTTGTGAATTTTAGGCCTCATTTATTAATTAAAGGGTGGGAAAAATTGAGTCTATTGAGAAAATATTCATATAGGTAGCTAATTACAAAAGTGTAGCTTCCTTTACCAGGGCTTCCCTGGTGGCTCAGTTTGTAAAGAATTTGTCCACAATGCAGGAGACCTGGGTTTGATCCCTTGGTCAAGAAGATCCCCTGGAGAAGGGCATGGCAACACACTTCAGTATTCTTGCCTGGAGAATCCTCAAGGACAGAGGAGCCTGGTGGGCTGCAGTTCACGGGGTCACAAACAGTCAGTCATGACTGAGCAACTAAGCACAGCACAGCTTCCTTCACAAACTTATACAAAAAAATGACTTAGAGCAATATTGTGTAATAGAGATATGATGTGAGACACATACGCAGTTTAAAAAACTTTTATTAGCCGCATAAAAAAATTTAAATGTAAAATCAATTTAATATTATATCATTAATATATTAATTTAAATGTATTTATTTGATATTAATTATTTATTTATTATTATACAATAATTATTCAAAGCATTATCATTTCAACACAAGATGTTTTGCCTTCTATTTTGGTCATACTATACCTGGTATGCATTTTATACTTAAAAGACATCTCTAGTGTTTAGTAGCCACATGTGATTAGTAGCTATTCTATCAGACAGCAAAGCCTTAGGGTAGTACAGAAACTATTATTTCCTTTTAAAAATAAATTTTTATTTTAAATTGATGGCTCAGATGTTATAGAATCCACCTGCAATGCAGGAGACCCAGGTTTGATTTGTGGGTCAGAAGATCCTTTGGAGAAGGGAATTGCTACCCACTCCAGTATTCTTGCCTGGAGAATCCCATGAACAAAGTAACCTGACAGGCTAAAGTCTATGGGGTGACAAAGAGTTGGACACAACTGAATAACTAGGCATGCACGCAACTACAGATTCAGAAGAAATTGCAAAGAATGAAGAATAGGGTTCCATGAACCCTTCAGCCTATGTCCCCTAATGGGATGCTTTTAAAAATTATAGTATAATAACAAAACCAGGGAATTATACTGATCTAATATTATCTTTTGGAGAAGGCAATGGCACCCCACTCCAGTACTCTTGCCTGGAAAATCCCATGGATGGAGGAGCCTGGCAGGCTGCAGTCCATGGGGTCGCTAAGAGTCGGACACGACTGAGCGACTTCACTTTCACTTTTCACTTTCATGCATTGGAGAAGGAAATGGCAACCCACTCCAGTGTTCTTGCTTGGAGAATCCCAAGGATGGGGGAGCCATGGGCTGCTGTCTATGGGGTCGCACAGAGTTGGACGCGACTGAAGCGACTTAGCAACAAATATTACCTTTTAAAAGCAGTGACTTTCCTCCCTATATAACCAGATTTCTCTGAGATCACCAATGGATAGTTTATTTTTTCCTCCAGAGAGAGATTCATAATAAAATGGAGATACAGGCTAAAGTTTTTCAATCAGATATTTTGTTTTCTTCTAGAGAGTAGATCAGATCTCCTTCCAGCCATGAAGGAAAGAACTCTTTCCTACACCCACTCAGGATATTATATTCTGCCTTATTTTAGAGTTAATTATTTCTAATTCTACTTTTATTGAAGAAGTAAAAGGATCCTGGGATATAGAGAAATATGCTTTCCAATATCTTCCATACATACACTGGTTTGCACAGAGAAGATGCTCAGTGAGTATTTATTGTGATGGTTTCTTGAAATAACCCAATTGTTATATGAAAGGCATTCACCATGCACATTGTTGCATGCCTAAAAGGGATATGACATAACCTTTGAATAGGTCTGATGAATGGCTTTTCTCAGGCAAGAAGGATTTAAGGAACACGGTAAATTAACCAGTAGGGACTATTCTATCCAACCAAAGATACAAGCCTCTTTTCCTTAATTTAGTTTTAATGGGAATTAAGTCTTTGATGAATTGTCATCCATTCTGTGGATAGTTTTTTATTGAGTTTACCATCTCCACACTTCAAAAAGAGAAAAACAAAGATGTAAAGACCTTCCAGGCAAACTGATGTACATGATTATTCAGCTAATAATTGGTACATGGATACAAACCATCATCTTTCCTGTCAATTTTCACAGTCTAGATATATTGAATCAGCTCCAAGAGCTACTGACTTCAAACAGACTAAAACTCAAACAACTCGTATATCTAAAAATATATTTTAGATCCAGCACAGAGCCAGGAACATGGCAGAGATCAGCACACATATGTTGAATGAATGGGTAAATGAATCGGTGGTATCATTCAGTGTCACTTCTGCTTGGCTATAGGGTCTAAGAAGAGATTGTTTGAGTTGGAAGGGTATTAGGGAACTCCTAGGGAGCTGTCAAAACTCACTAGGAAATGTCACCAGCTGCTCAGCATCACGTGGCAACAGCTGACCAGTGGCATGTGGCCAAAATCCTGAGCATAACCAGGGCCAATCACTATCACTTTTCTTCCTGTTATCCAAGAATATCTATATGGTAGAGACTGGAGTTCTGGTCTTTACTGTCTTCTGCTGCTGCTGCTAAGTCGCTTTAGCCGTGTCCGACTCTGTGCGACCCCATAGACGGCAGCCCACCAGGCTCCCCCGTCCCTGGGATTCTCCAGGCAAGAACACTGGAGTGGGTTGCCATTTCCTTCTCCAATGCATGAAGGTGAAAAGAGAAAGTGAAGTCGCACAGTTGTGTCCAACTGTTAGCGACCCCATGGACTGCAGCCTGCCAGGCTCCTCAGCCCATGGGATTTTCCAGGCAAGAGTACTGGAGTGGGGTGCCATTGCCTTCTCCGTACTGTCTTCTGGGTGAATTCAAAGTCTACGCAATCAATAGCAGCATGTCTTCAGATCTTTGCTTATCATCCACCTAACTCCCACGTGCCACCTCCTCTAGTCTTTGATGGAAACCAAAACATTACCCTTAATTTTCTCCTTTCACTTACACCTCCACATTCAATTTAAAACAAAATCCCATTGACTATGATCCTAAAACATCTCTGAAATCTGGCCATTTCATTGTCATGCAGCCACAAACCATCTCTCACTTGGAAAATTGCCACAGGGCCTGGGGTGAGCCTCACATTTTCATTCAAAGGGTAGAGATGTGCCCGTGTGACTTCCCTGCTTCAAATCTTTCAGTGTTTTCTCATTAGTAATGAGCTATGTTTCTAACACGGCTTCAAAGGCCTTGGCTCATCTGGACTCCACCTACTTCTCCAGGTTCATTTCAGCTCCTCTCCTCTCACATACTACTGTAGACTTAAAAAACAGTCACAGCCTAGAAGTTGAGAGTTATGTTTTATTTTGTGGGACTTCAAGGTCAGGAAACCGCATCTCAAGTGTCCCTAAGAGAACTATTCTTGGGGTTGGGGTGGGAAGGGAGTCAGGTTATACAGAAGCTTGTAACAAGGGGTAGTTAGTGTGAACTTCAAAAGACTATTGTTAAGGAAGGAAAGTCAGATATCTCAAGTTAAGGAATTTAGTGTTTTTCTATGTATGTGAAGATGCAAGAGTCTGGGTTTACTGAAATTATTCCTTTCATATGCACCTCATCTATCTGGGGCCAGCATCCTGAAATTTGATTTTTCTCATCCTTAGTTCCTGGTTCACTGTGAGGAGTGCCTGATGACCACTGGATCATTGGCATTATTCTTCCTGGGTTCCCTCTGGGCTCATAAATTCACATTTGGAGGGCCAGAATCGAGGATGGCTGTGATACCCTTGTTTGTTGATATGGCAGGAAATATTCCATTTCACACTATGCTTGAGCCACACTGGAGGTCCTTTGGATCTCAAGTTACATGGTTTTTCTCCTCATGTCTTGAAAACACTGTCCTTCATTCCACTGTCCTACCCTCTTTCAGGAGCTGATTGCTACTCATCCTTCAAATTTCATTTTAAAAAGTACTTTGTCAGTGGGCCTTATCTGGCCTCTTTAAATCAGCTTAGAACTCTGGTAAGGATTCCATTCACACATTATGTTTCTTCTTTATGCCATTCACTGTAATTATACTTTTTGTTTAACATCATTAATCCTCGTTCTACTGTTATTCCCAAGAGGTCAGGGTCTGTGAGTGCCTTACAAACCATTGCTACATCAATGTCTAGCACAGTGCCTGACAGGTTTGGGGTGCTCGATAATTATTTATCAAGGAAATGAAGTATATGTTCTCACCATTTCAATGCCTCTTTATTTCTTTCATAGCTCACAGTTTGAATCACCCTATGAACTACCCCAGCCTGAGGTCAGGGGCGGTGGCTAAGAGGAGCAACCCCACGTCCAAGGAGCAGTGGCTGCACGGGCGCAGGAGGGGGTGAGAGGAGCTATGCCACGCTCAAGGGCAGGAGGGGCAGCAGTGAGGAGATAATCCTCATCCAAGGTAAGGAGCAGTGGCTGCGCTTTGCTGGAGCATCCGTGAAGATATACCCCATGTCCAAGGTAAGAGAAACCCAAGTAAGATGGTAGGTGTTGTGAGAGGGCATCAGAGGGCAGACACACTGAAACCATAATCACGGAAAACTAGCCAATCTAATCACATGGACCAGAGCCTTGTTTAACTCAATGAAACTAAGCCATGCCCTGTGGGGCCACCCAAGATGGGCGGGAGAGGTCTGACATGACATGGTGGAGAGGTCTGACAGAATGTGGTCCACTGGAGAAGGGAATGGCAAACCACTTCAGTACTCTTGCCTCAAGAACCCCATGAACAGTATGAAAAGGCAAAATGATAGGATGCTGAAAGAGGAACTCCCCAGGTTGGTACGTGCCCATATGCTACTGGAGATCAGTGGAGAAATAACTCCAGAAAGAATGAAGGGATGGAGCCAAAGCAAAAACAACATTCAGTTGGGGATGGGACTGGTGATAGAAGCAAGGTCCGATGCTGTAAAGAGCAATACTGCATAGGAACCTGGAATGTTAGGTCCACGAATCAAGGCAAATTGGAACTGGTCAAAAAGAGATGGCAAGAGTGAACATCAACATTCTAGGAATCAGCAAACTAAAATGGACTGGAATGGGTGAATTTAAATCAGATGACCATTTATCTACTACTGTGGACAGGAATCCCTTAGAAGAAATGGAGTAGTCATCATGATCAACAAAAGAGTATGAAATGCTGTACTTGGATACAATCTCAAAAACAACAGAATGATCTCTGTTCGTTTCCAAGGCAAACCATTCAATACCACAGTAATCCAAGTCTATCTCCCAACCAGTAACTCTGAAGAAGCTGAAGTTGAACGGTTCTACGAAGACCTACAAGACCTTTTAGAACTAACACCCCCAAAAGATGTCCTTTTCATTATAGGGGATTGGAATGCAAAAGTTAGAAGTCAAGAAACACCTGGGGTAACAGGCAAATTGGCCTTGGAATATGGAAAGAAGCAGGGCTAAGGCTCATAGAGTTTTGCCAAGAGAACGCACTAGTCATAGCAAACACCCTCTTCCAACAACACAAGAGAAGACTCTACACATGGACATCACTGCCAGGGTCCAGCCCCGGTGGATCCAGGGAATTCGAAGCGGGGACGGCGTCGGCCAGGATCAGGAAACAACTGCTTAATTAAACATTAATTAAGAATATAAAGAGTAATAGCATAAGGATAGCTCAGTGAGGAAATTCAGTGGAGAAAAGAGGCTGAATAATTCAATCAGAAGGTGAGAGAAAGAACGACATGGGGAGACCAAGTTTTGGTGAACAAGGCCCGCACTTCATTTTCCAAAGTAGTTTTTATACCTTAAGTTATGCATAGAGGATAATGGAGGAAGGGGTAGAGTCATGCAGCAAGCCAGGCTTTCTTCCTGCAAACTTATCATATGCAAAAGTTTAGGTGATTTGCATCATCTTCTGGCCCGGAGGCCTGTTAACATTTTAAGACCCTTTCTTCAGAAAGCTTATTTTTCTCTAAAGGTGATTGGTCAGGAGCCACCCTCCAAAAGCATTAGATAAAGTTGCATTCCTACCGAGCAAAGGTGTGGTGGTCTATAACAAGAAAAATAATTAACTCAAGGGTCCCAGGTTACAAACATTAAAGCTACTACTTACACCAATTATATTAATCAATACACTGCCAGGGACACAGCAGGTAAGGGATATGGAGACTTAGCAGCAAACATTGGCCCAAAAAGTGAAAATCCCTTCACCAATACAATTTCTACTCAATCTTTTAACTGCTTAAAGGAATCTGTGTTTAGACAGTTTAGAACATCTCATGCCTCTCAGTTGGGAGGCTCTGAGCAATCCCATGTGGCCGGAAAAACCTATTCAGGCAGGCTAGAGGATTTCCAAAGGAGTTTGTAGGTTGAAACACTGTCACACCCAGGAATTGTTAACTGGAGCTGTAAGCTAACTCTTTTTTCAGAGAGAGGTAGTGGGGGACAGCCCCCATAAAGTCAGAGGTGTAGGTGAAAGCACAAAGCAGAAAGTAGGCAGACTCTGGTTTTGGGGGTAGATGCTCGAGAATTTCCAGGGGGACTCCTGAGGCTCGATCCCGCCTTTGAGTATGCCGAGCCTCCTTCCTCATGACCTTTGCCACAGGAGGAGTTCCTCACTCTGGCTCCTGGCAGTGATAGACTTCCAGTTGAGCTATTCCAGATCCTGAAAGATGATGCTGTGGAAAGTGCTGCACTCAATATGCAATATGCGCTCAATATGCAATATGCCGGCTCCCGGCACATCACCAGATGGTCAACACCGAAATCAGATTGATTATATTCTTTGCAGCCAAAGATGGAGAAGCTCTATACAGTCAGCAAAAACAAGGCCAGGAGCTGACTGTCGCTCAGATCATGAACTCCTTATTACTAAATTCAGACTTAAATTGAAGAAAGTAGGCAAAACCACTAGACCATTCAGGTATGATCTAAATCAATTCCCTTATGATTATACAGTGGAAGTGACAAATAGATTTAAGGGCCTAGATCTGATAGATAGAGTGCCTGATGAACTATGGACAGAGGTTCGTGACATTGTACAGGAGAAAGGGATCAAGACCATCCCCATGGAAAAGAAATGCAAAAAAGCAAAATGGCTGTCTGGGGAGGCCTTACAAATAGCTGTGAAAAGAAGAGAAGAGAAATGCAAAGGAAAGATATAAACATCTGAATGCAGAGTTCCAAAGAATAGCAAGGAGAGATAAGAAAGCCTTCCTCAGTGATCAATGCAAAGAAATAGAGGAAAACAACAGAATGGGAAAGACTAGAGATGTCTTCAAGAAAATTAGAGATACCAAGGGAACATTTCATGCCAAGATGGGCTCGATAAAGGACAGATATGGTATGGACTTAACAGAAGCACAAGATATTAAGAAGAGGTGGCAAGAATACACAGAAGAACTATGCAAAAAAGATCTTCATGACCATGATAATCCCAATGGTGTGATCACTCAACTAGAGCCAGACATCTTGGATTGTGAAGTCAAGTGAGTCTTAGAAAGCATCACTATGAACAAAGCTAGTGGAGGTGATGGAATTCAAGTGGAGCTATTTCAAATCCTAAAAGATGATGCTGTGAAAGTGCTGCACTCAATATGCCAGCAAATTTGGAAAACTCAGCAGTGGCCACAGGACTGGAAAAGGTCAGTTTTCATTCCAATCCAAAGAAAGGCAATACCAAAGAATGCTCAAACTACCACACAATTACACTCATCTCACACACTAGTAAAGTAATGCTCAAAATTCTCCAGGCCAGGCTTCAGCAATACATGAACCGTGAACTTCCAGATGTTCAAGCTGGTTTTAGAAAAGGCAGAGGAACCAGAGATCAAATTGCCAACTTCCGCTGGATCATGGAAAAAGCAAGAGAGTTCCAGAAAAAACATCTATTTCTGCTTTATAGACCATGCCAAAGCCTTTGACTGTGTGGATCACAACAAACTGTGGAAAATTCTGAAAGAGACGGGAATACCAGACCACCTGACCTGCTTCTTGAGAAACCTGTATGCAGGTCAGGAAGCAACAATTAGAACTGGACATGGAACAACAGACTGGTTCCAAATAGGAAAAGGAGTACGCCAAGGCTGTATATTGTCACCCTGCTCATTTAACTTCTATGCAGAATACATCATGAGAAACGTTGGGCTGGAAGAAGCACAAGCTGGAATCAAGATTGCTGGGAGAAATATCAATAACCTCAGATATGCAGATGACACCACCCTTATGGCAGAAAGTGAAGAGGAACTCAAAAGCCTCTTGATGAAAGTGAAAGAGGAGAGTGAAAAAGTTGGCTTAAAGCTCAACATTCAGAAAACGATCATGGCATCCGGTCCCATCACTTCATGGTAAATAGATGGGGAACCAGTGGAAACAGTGTCAGACTTTATTTTTTTGGGCTCCAAAATCACTGCAGATGGTGACTGCAGCCATGATATTAAAAGACGCTTACTCCTTGGAAGGAAAGTTATGACCAACCTAGATAGCATGTTGAAAAGCAGAGACATTACTTTGCCAACAAAGGTTTGTCTAGTCAAGGCTATGGTTTTTCCTGTGGTCATGTATGAATGTGAGAGTTGGACTGTGAAGAAGGTTGAGCGCTGAAGAACTGATGCTTTTGAACTGTGGTGTTGGAGAAGACTCTTGAGAGTCCCTTGGACAGCAAGGAGATCCAACCAGTCCATTCTAAAGGAGATCAGCCCTGGGATTTCTTTGGAAGGAATGATGCTAAAGCTGAAACTCCAGGACTTTGGCTACCTCATGCGAAGAGTTGACTCATTGGAAAAGACTCTCATGCTGGAAAGGATTGGGGGCAAGAGGAGAAGGGACGACAGAGGATGAGATGGCTGGATAGCATCACTCACTCGATGGACATGAGTCTGAGTGAACTCCGAGAGTTGGTGATGGACAGGGAGGCCTGGCGTGCTACGATTCATGGGGTCGCAAAGAGTCGGACATGACTGAGCGACTGATCTGATCTGAAAGCTCAACATTCAGAAAACGAAGATCATGGCATCTGGTCCCATCACTTTATGGGAAAAGGATGGGGAAATAGTGGAAACAGTGTCACAGTTTATTTTTTGGGGCTCCAAAATCACTGAAGATGGTGACTGTAGCCATGAAATTAAAAAACGCTTACTCCTTGGAAGGAAAGTTATGACCAACCTAGATAGCATATTCAAAAGCAGATAAATTACTTTGCCAACAAATGTCGGTCTAGTCAAGGCTATGGTTTTTCCTGTGGTCATGTATGGATGTGAGTTGGACTGTGAAGAAAGCTGAGGCCCGAAGAATTGATGCTTTTGAACTGCAGTGTTGGAGAAGACTCTTGAGAGTGCCTTGGACAGCAAGGAGATCCAACCAATCCATTCTAAAGGAGATCAGTCCTGGGTGTTCTTTGGAAGGAATGATGCTAAAGCTGAAGCTCCAATACTTTTGGCCACTCCAATACTTTGCAAAGAGTTGACTCGTTGGAAAAGACTCTGATGATGGAGGACGGGGGGCAGTAGGAGAAGGGGATGACAGAGGATGAGATGGCTGAATGGCATCACTGACTCGATGGATGTGAGTTTGAGTGAACTCTGGGAGTTTGTGATGGACAGGGAGGCCTGGCATGCTGCAATTCATGGGGTCGCAAAGAGTCAGAGATGACTGAGTAACTGAACTGAACTGATGACTCTTCTATCTTATAAGTTATTCATGATCATCACCTTTATGTGTGGCACAGCGAGAAATGTTAGTTTGCTGGAAGGTCTGCCTGGGGAGACACATTTGTCTTGTGTAACAAAAATGGTACTTAATAGGTAGTTACAACTCCAAGTTTAGCTTCAGGGTCTACCATTAACTAGCTATACAAACTTCAGCTAGTTACTTTCCCACTTTAGGTCTTAATTTACCTTTGTATAAACTTCACAGTAGTATAGCTTTAGATGACCACTCAAAGCGAATGTTTTCAGTCTAATCGCCTCCCTAAAGAAATCTGGGATAGCTGACCCTTCAATTATAAAGTGTAGATGCCACAAAACCTTTAAAAGTAAAGTACAACAAACTTTTAGAGACTCTTTTCAGAAAAAATGCTTGCTTGTGTAAGCTGGACCCTGATATTTTGCCTAGAAATTGAGGCTAAGAAGTATTGCTTCAAATTAAATTTACATATGTCTAAGAGGACTTCTCAGATATGCAGATGATACCACTCTAATGGCAGAAAATGAAGAGGAACTTAAGAGCCTCTTGATGAGGGTGAAAGAGGAGAGTGTGGCTTAAAACTCAACATTAAAAAAACTAAGATCATGGCATCCAGTGCTATTACTTCATGGCAAATAGATGGGGAAAAAGTGGAAACAGTGGTAGATTTTATTTTCTTGGGCTCCAAAATCACTGCAGATGGTGACTGCAGCCTTGAAATTAAAAGATGCTTGCTCCTTGGAAGAAAAGCAATGACAAACCTAGACAGGGTATTAAAGAGCAGAGATATCACTTTGCCAAAGGTCCATATGAAGGAGGAAACAGAACAGGCTCTATCTTGAAAGCAGGACTCCATCTTGGGCTGGACTGTGGACTTTGAGCTATCTGCCCAGTATCTCTGGAAATGACATACCACTGGGAAACCAGGCTCCCGGAAGGAAGAGCCCTGGGGGCTTTCCATCACCTAAAAGAATACCCTAATTATCTGTGTAAGTGAATAGAATCATACATTCTATTATGCTTATTGGGGAATGACCACAAGCCTATTGATAATTGTCCACTGTTAACAACCTAGGTTTAAGGCATATGAATCATGGGTTGACTTTGATTGTATCTTTCTTTTTCCTTTGTTCAGACTAGTTTCAGGGAATTTGGGGAGTTGGGTTTGGGCACGTATGTTTAGGGTATATAAGGTTTTCACAAAAAAACTGGTTGGGGTCCTTGACTAAGAGGAGACTCTGCCTTGGGCCCGCCGGTGTAATAAACTGCACTCCACTATGTGCATTGTCCTTCTGAGTTTGTTTCCCGGAACGAGTGCCTACAGCACATACAGTTAAAGCTCTGGTTTTTCTAGGAGTCATGTATGGATGTAAGAGCTGGACCATAAAGAAGGCTGAACACTGAAGAACTGATACTTTCAAATTGTGGTGCTGGAGAAGACTCTTTGAAAGTCCACTGGACAGAAAGGAGATCAAACCAGTCAGTCCTAAAGGAAATCAACCCTCAATATTCATTGCAAGGACTGATGCTGAAGCTCTAGTACTCTGGCCACCTAATGCTGACTCACTGGAAAAGTCTCTGATACTGGGAAAGATTGAGGGCAAGAGGAGACTAAGGCAACAGAGGATGAGATAGTTGGATGGCATCACTGATTCAATGGGCATGAGTTTGAGCAAGCTCTGGGAGATAGTGAAGGACAGGGAAGCCTGGTGTCCTACAGTCCATGGGGTCACAAAGAGTTGGACATGACTTAGCGATTGAACAACAAGACCACCTCTAGGTACATTTTTGAGGTAGCTGAAGTTCGATTTTTATTTCTTTTACCCTTCTATTTTCTTTTTCTTTGTTCAATCACTTATTGGCACCTAGGACTACTCTTCATTTAGGTGTAAAATCTCAATCTTTTCAATTGCCATGAGTTAAACAGTTATTCATCAGATAGAGGAATTCCAAAAGAAATCAAAAGGTCTAGTAATTATTTAATAATATTCATGGTAGTTCATTGTTTGCGTGTACCAGAGTTTATCTACTCACCTATTGAGGGACATTTTGGTTCTTATAAATAAAGCAGATAAAAGCATCTATGCACAGGTCTTTGTTGCAGACATGTTTTCAATTCATTTGGTAAATACCAAAGAGTGTGACTGATGGATTATATGGCTAGGATATATTTATTTTTGAAAGAAATTACAAACTTGTCTTGAAAAGTGACCATATCACTATGCATTCCCATCAGCAGAGAGTTCCTGTATCTTTACATCCTTATCAGCGTTTGGTGTCATCAGTGTTTCAGATTTTGGCCATTAAAATAGATGCATAGTGATATCTCATCATTCTTTTAATTTGCATTTCCCTGATGACATATTATGTGGACCATCTTTTCAAATGCTTACTTATATGCCATGGTATATCTTTTCAGAAAGATGTCTGTTAAGGCCTTTCGTCCATTTTCTAATCATGTTACTAGTTCCCATAATGTTAAGTTTTAAAAATTCTTTGCATATTTTGGATAATAGTACTTTATCAGATGTATATTTTACAAATATTTTCTCCAACTCTGTGTCTTGTCTTCTCAATCTCTTGACATTATCTTTTACAAAGCAGAATTTTTCAATTTTTATGAAGTTCAGCTTTTCAATTATTTCCTCCACAGAGTGTGTCTTTGGTATTATATTTTAAAAGTCCTTGACACACTGAAGGTCATCTAGATTTTCTCCTAAGTTATCTTCTAGGAATTTTATAGTTTTGGGTTTTATCTTTAGGTTTACATATTCTGAGGTAATCTTTGCAAATGGTGTGCTATCTATGTTGATTCATTTTTATGCATGTGGCGATCCATTTGTTCCAAAATCAAATAAATAACTAACAAGGACCTACTATATAGCACAGGGGGAAAAATGAAGGTACAGTATGTTTGAGGGACATATATTAAATTAACCTTAAAAATGCATTCCAACATACATTGCTGCTGCTCCTGCTAAGTCGCTTCAATCGTGTCTGACTCTGTGCGACCCCATAGATGGCGGCCCACCAGGCTCCCCCGTCCCTGAGATTCTCCAGGCAAGAACACTGGAGTGGGTTGCCATTTCCTTCTCCAATGCATGAAAGTGAAAAGGGAAAGTGAAGTCACTCAGTTGTGTCTGACACTTAGCAACCTCATGGACTGCAGCCCACCAGGCTCCTCCATCCATGGGATTTTCCAGGCAAGAGTACTGGAGTGGGTTGCCATTGCCTTTTCCACCAATATACATTAGGAAGAGACAATTACTGTTTGATCCCACTTATATGAGCTACCTAAACCAGTCAAATGGAGTCAGAAAGTACATAGAGTAGATGCCAGGGTCCAGGGACTGGGGTGGTAGGAAGGGGTAACGGGGACTTAGTGTTTAACGTGGATAGGGTTTCAGTTTAGGAAGGTGAAAAATTCAGGAGATGGATGATGGTGAGAAAGTTGAGCAACAATGTGAATGTATTTAGTGCCCCTGAACTGTACAATTATTAAATATAGTTAAAATAGTATGTTCAATATTATATGAATTTTATCATAATAAAAACAATATAAAAAACATAAAATGTAATAAAAACATAAAACAAGACTATCTTTACTTCATCATATTGCCTTTGCTCCTTTGTCAAAGATCAGTTGATTCTATTTATGTGGATCTGTTTCTGGGTTCTCTGGCCTGTTTCATTGATCTATTTGTCTAGACTTTTGTCAATACTACACTGTCCTGATTACTGTTGATTTATAGTAAATCTTAGAGTCAGAGATTAGTTTCTTTCTGGTTTGATAGATACTTATTAAGTATCTACCATGGGTACACAATGATGAACAAAACACAAACACAAAAACCAAATTTATTCTTCATGGGGTGAGGAAAATATTAATCAAATAATCAAACAAATAAAAATTGACAAACTGCAATCAGTGTGGTTTAAGAGAAATTATAGGGATTTAGAAAGAGATGGAATTGGAAATAGCCTGTTTGAGGAAGTAAAAGGAGAACAATGTGGTTTATACATGAGAAACAAAAGGTGGAGAAGTGCTTGAGAAGGTTGAGGAGGAAGGCAGAGCCCAGACCCTATGAAGTTTTCTATGTCACATTAAGTTTCTGACTATTTCTCTAGAGCAATGGGAAATCATGCTGGGGTTCTAAACAGGGTAAGTGGCATGATCAAATTTCTCTTTTTTGAACAATCAAACCAACTGATGTGAGAGAATATATAGAAATAGGCAGGACAGGGGACTCCCCTAGTGGTACACCGGATAGGAATCTGCCTGTCAATATGCAAAGGACATGGGTTTGATCCATGGTCTGGGAAGATTCCACATGCCAAGGAGCAACTAAGAGCAACTAAGCCCATGCACCACAACTATTGAGCTCAAGCTCTAGAGCCTGTGAGCCACAGTTACTGAGCCTGCATGTCTAGAGCCTGTGTTCCCCATCAAGAGAAGCCACCACAATGAGAATTCCACAACTACTGTAGCTAACGAGTAGCTCCTGCTTGCTGCATTTAGAGAAAGCCCCCACAAAGCAATGAAGTCCCAACAAAGGCAAAAATAAATATATATATTTTTTTTAATTGCAACAACATAAATGGACCTAGAGAGTGTCACACTGAGTGAAGTAAGTCAGACAGAGAAGGAGGAATATTGTACCCCTTATATATGGAATCTAAAAATAAATGATACAAATGAACTTACTTACAAAACAGACACACAGACTTAGAGATTGAGCTTATGGTTGCCAGGGGGAAGGATAAGGGAAAGGGATAGTTAGGGAGTTTGGGATGGGCATGTACCACTGATGTATTTTAAATGGATAACTAACAAGGGCCTATTGTATCGCACATGGAACTCTGCTCAATGTTACGTGGCATCCTGGATGGGTGGGGAGTTGCGGGAGAATGGATACATGTATATGATGTATATGTATGGCTGAATCCCCTCCCTGTTCACCTGAAAGTACCACAACATTGTTAATTGGCTATATCCCAATACAAAATTAAAAATTAAAAAATATATAATAAATAAACAAACCCTTTATTTATAAAAATAATAAATAAACCCCTTATTTATTAAAAAAAAAAGAGAGTCTAAAAGAATATCTTGCAATATTTCAAATAAAATTTCATTGTAGCTTCATGACTCAGATTGTTACTCAAAGGGATCTACAAGACCAAGTACTCAACCCTGCTATTTTACAGGTGAGGTAATTAAGGTTCAGAGAAGTTACTAATCGTGCCTAAATTCTACCATTTCTTCAAAGGCTTCCTCTTTCTGTTTTCTTCGCCTCTCTCCTTCTCCACTTGTTCTCTTCTTCCTTCTCACTGTCACCTTCCTCTCCCTGTTCCTCCTCCCTGAGGCCCTTTTTGCTATGCACGTAGGGACCAATCCTTCCTCCTAACTACCACTTAAAGTCATGCTGGATGCCCCTTGCAAAGGCATTTTGTTCTGTCATTTTAGTGGGCTAATGTCCCTGCAAATAGATGACAAGACTTTCATAACCAGAAGCCAAGGCATACACAGGCTTCCTAGCCTGCCCAGCATGTTGGGTTTTAATTTTAAGGGTAATCCTTCCAATTAAATCCTTTTGCAGGATAACGCATGAAATGGACAGAAACTTATCAAAAGGTAGACAACTCAGGAATTCACTTCTAGAAAAAATCTGTGAAATGAGAGAAGGTGAGGTATATTCTGGATTCTAATTGCAAAGGCCAACCCTCTGCCATTACACCAAGAGGTGCGAGAACAGAGGCCTGGATTCTCATCTCTCCTCTGCTGTTAATGGGCTTGGGCAAGTACTTTTGTTACTGAATCTAGGATGCTCTTTTAGCAGGGACAATCCATCGCCAAAGTTATTTATTTTAGGACATTAAAGTCTAAAGAAGGCAAGCAAAGCACAATCCAGAACTGACTCATAAGTGACCTTGTGACCTAAGCAAGTATTCTTTGTTATGTTCTATTACAAAAGCCTATAAATATCTTGTAAATCATAAACCTCAATGTGTAACTGATTTGTTTATTGTTTCCTCTTTCACTGTCTATTTTCTCATTGGATTGTAAACTCCTTGAGGGCAAGGACCTTGTCTTTCATGTGTTATGTTATGCCCCCTGATATAGTACAGGGAATGATCTCTAGTTCATACTCTGTTGCCATTTGTTAAATGCACGTGTGAATTAAATGGTTACATTTTTCCAACATACCTATTTCAGTCCAGTCTCAACACATGATCCTAACCAACCAAACCTCATAAGAATGAGGTAAAGCAATGTTGTCAAAGCATTTTCAGAAGGAGTCAGAAATCTTTGCTACTAATTCATAAATATTTATCTTTCCGTGTCTCTTGCTAATTTTCTATTTTGCCCCGATTTTTAGAGCATATTGACAAACACTGAAGCATTGGGCTTGTCCAGAAATCTTGATGCCTAGATCATAGCATGGATCTTTCTTCATGATTAGCTTGAACATGCCATCTAAATACCAAAATTGTATAGATTATACATATCAGCCAAGGGTAAATTTGAAAGCATTCTAAAATAATAATGGACTGCAGACTCTCCCAGATATCTCTGACAAGTCTAATAGATAAGACAAGACAGAGAACTGAAACATAAATTAGAGCAATGCCTTGGTCCTGAAGAATAAAGAGAGAATTTTCACCGAGGTAGATTTGTTCCACTTTAAAAGGGAGCCCATTATAACACCTCAATTCTGATAGATCCTTATCTTTTTGTTATTTAAACTCTCCAAAAGCTTTCTTTTCGCTGGCCTCTGTTTCTAAATTGTGGTGGAACCAGACATTCTCTGATTGTACTAACATTTCTATGAACTTTCTGTTCAAGTCAAAGAGTCAAGAGGTCTTGATTGTCCCAACCTCTCCTGCATAATGTGTTAAAGGAGCCAGTTTACTCCCCCTCATCACTAGCCTGTGAGCTCCATAAAGGCAGGCATCAGCCTTTTTTTGTTCTTCACTAATGTATTCCTGCCACTTATTATAGTGACTGACATATAGGAAGAAATCAGTAAATATTTGTTGAATTGTTGAAATATCTGATTGCACAGATCTCTTAGTCCCCATAGCAAGTACACGTAAAAATCAATTAATCGAGCCACAGGACATTACCACTGGAAAGAATTTCTTGAAATTTTCTAGTTGAACTCCTTAACTATATACTACACAGGAAGAAACTGATGTATAGCGAACTAAACATCTAGAACAATTGTCTCATATCAAGGAAGTGATTGATTTGGCCTGCAGTGCTGGTTTTCTGTTCAAAAACACCAAAACTTAAGAGAACATATTTGACAAAACAATTAGAGTAAATATAATAGGATCTTTTTTCAGTAATTATCCAGCCCTGCAAGTTCTTACAGTTTTTCTGGGTCCTTGAGATTTAGAATAATTCTCATGAAGAGATGTGCCAGTCAACGGAGATCACTGGTGTTTTAGAATGTCACATGATGGGAGGCTTGATTTGTTTCTTTGAGTCAGCAAAAGCTGCCTCTGGTGGGAGATGCAGCCAGGCTTTCTGAGTTAACAGATTTAATTACTGCTAATATTTATCTTGTACTTACATCATTCCAGACACTTTTCAAAGTGCTTTATGTGAATTAATTCATGGACTTCTCATGGCTACCTTGTAGGGTAGGTTCTATTATTATCATTTTCATTTTGTAGGTAAAGAAATTGAGGCACAGAGAAGTTAAGTAACTTCCTCAAGGTCAGACAGTGAATTAGTGAAAGAGGACATGAAACCAGGAAAAGTGTTTAAAGATGACAGGAAAAACAAGGTATTTATTTTCCATGGAGGGTATATCTGGCTTCCCCATTCACTTGCAAAAGTGAGTCAACTTTCTCAAGATACACCTTTAAACTGTTGTTACCTTTAAACTATTGAGTTACATAAGCCCATAAATTCTCTACTGTAAGGAAGTCTGTTGGAGCTGGGTTTTCTACTACTTGCCACCTAACTGTTCCTAGCTGACATAGTTTGCATGTCAAATAAATGAGTCAATGTGTACATATAGCTATGCCTAATACCTGGTACTTATCAAGTGTTCAATAACTTGTATCCAACATTATTCTAATCAGAAGTTTCTCTTTATGGTTCTCAGCACCTTTTGCCTTCACTCCCATCCCTAAGACTGTTTCTCAGGTTCTTAAAGCCCTCTTGAAATCTTTAAGCCCATCTCAAGTTCCTTCTCTCCTCCAAGGCCTTTGCCCAGATCCCTGGTCACCTGTCTCCAGCCAGTTCAGATGAGAAGCTTAGGCCCTTGCTGCAACTCTGTGCTCACTGAACACCTTCTTCCTTTGTTAGCACATGACAAGGTAACTGATCCTCTGTCTCTTGCTCCTTGAGGCAGGGACTAATTCCTATGGCTGCATTCCCTTACAGCCTGACAGATAGTAGGTGCTCAGTAAATGCACTTGATCATGCATTTGATCATGAGGCTTTACTAGGCAAGCTCACCTTAGAAGTTATGTCCCTGGCACACAGACAGGAAGAATATCAGGAAATCTCCCTGCTGTATCAGAGCATTAATAATTCACGACCAGAAAACAGAGGAAAAGTAAAGCAGAGAAAGCTTTCCTAGCTACATACTCCTGAAAAGCAACAGGCCATAGTTGCCAGGAACTACTTATCAATGTATAGGTTATTAGAGCTTTTATTAATGGTTTATAAATAACCTTGACTTCTTTCAGAGAAGTATTTTCTCATCCCTTCATCCTCATGTTCCATATTTAAAACTCATTTCTCAAATATTGGCATGCTGCAACATGAACCAGGGGCTCTAAACTCACCCGTGAAGATTTTCTTCCCTAGTTTTTGCCAGCCATCAGGTGGAAATTGTAGTTTAAGGATGGGGTGAGGGAAGGGAGCTCATTGCCTTGGCTGCCTCAGTGGAGAAAACTTTTAGTCAATTTTTTTTTCCTTTTAAATCCTCAAGTTGAAAGTAATTTCCACATTTTATGAAAGGCCTGGAGATAAGATTGAAGAGAGGTGACTGTGAGGGGGAGTTTCTAAGGAGACTGATTAGGGCTCTTGTCCTGCTCAAGAGGAAAAAAGAGAGCAGAGAGGTGTTTGATGCAGAACTTGAGCAGAGCCTCCCCGGGGTGGAAGATGCTTCTATCTGTCTACTCTGGCTCTTGAGGTCAACTTCAAAACTTTGCTTCTTGACAAACAAGGTTGAGTAAAGGCAGCTCTTCTCCCCCATGTCCTGTGGCAAAGTTGGACAGCCTGGAGCAGCCTTTTTGTTTTTTACTTAAAATTATATTCTCTGCAGAGCTAGGGTTCAGGAATAAGAAGCAAGGCACTTTGCAAATCTAAGGTGCATGAGATGGTCATCAAATAGAAGCATTGTAGTCCCAGCTGATACTCATTTAGGTATGATCCTCTAAGCCAACGCTCTTCACCACTATATGCAATCTCTAGTCTTGGTAAGGCAGCATTTGTTTGTTGTGGTCCTTTTGTTTTTTTAATATTATGCTCTTTCTCTGTCTTCTCCAGTGCACAAACATAAGAGTGCCTGCTACAGTGCCAGCCAGGGCAAATGCCCTCCTGTCCTCAAGGAGCAGAGGGCAACAATGAGGAGTTTCAACTACAGTGTCATCATCTAGACTAGGGTTTGGGCTCTGGTTCTGTCTCTTGAGGGCTTCCCTGTTGGCTCAGAGGGTAAAGTGTCTGCCTGCACTGAGGGATACCCAGGTTCGATCCCTGGTTTGGGAAGATCCCCTGGAGAAGGAAATGGCAACCCACTCCAGTATTCTTGCCTGGAGAATCCCATGGACAGAAGAGCCTGGTAGGCTACAGTCCATGGGGTCGCAAAGAGTCAGACATGAATGAGCAACTTCACTTTCTTTCTTTTCTTTCTCTCTGTCTCTTAATAGCTATGTGGCCATGGACAAGTGACACAGTAATATCCACCCCATAGTTTTAATGTGAACATCAGATGATATATTGGTTTATATATAATACTGTATATAAAATTGTACATTTTATATATGATAATATATAAAATAAGCAGTCTCTGATGCATTGTTGCTCACAAGTAAACGGTGGTCCTAATGATGATTTCCATCAAAGTTTAGATTGCATTCTTTCTAGAAAAAAATCATTACATTGGTCCTTGGGCACTGTAATATTGCCATCCTTTATTTTCCAATTACCTTCTGTTCAATAGTAATTTATACCTAAGGACAGTCTCTTTTTCCTTGTGGAGACAGAAAATTGTACCTGTATGTGGTAGGGGAAGTGAAGAGTGGTTCTTAGGAGAGGCAATAAATCCTTTAGAAAGAATGTGAAAGAGAAAAAAGTTAAAGGGTGAGCACCAATCCCTTTTGCTGAGCTCAGCTGCCATGTATATTGGCTACTAATGGTTCACAGTGGCATTCTCTTCTGTGACAATTTGCCCTGGATCAGTGGAAATTCCTGAGAAATCTGTTTGTGGGTAAAGAAGCTAGAGTTAGAACCATACACATAACCATGGACTGGTTCAAAATTGGGAAAGGAGTATGTTAAGGTTGTATACTGTCACCTTGCTTACTTCTATGCTGAGTACATCATGAAAAAAATGCCAGACTGGAAGAATCACAAGCTGGAATCAAGATTTCTGGGATAAATATCAATCACCTCCTATATGCAGATAATACCACTCTAATGGCTGAAAGCGAAGAGGAGCTAAAGAGCCTACTGATAAGGTTGAAAGAAGACAGTGAAAAAGCTGGCTTGAAACATTTAAAAATACTAAGATCATGGCATCTGTTCCCATCATTTTATGGCAAATAGAAGGGGAAAAAGTGGAAGAGGTGGCAGATTTTATTTTCCTGGGCTCCAAAGTCACTGCAGATGGTGATTGCAGCCATGAAATTAAAAGATGCTTGCTCCTTGGAAAGAAAACTATGACAAACCTAGATAGCACATTAAAAAGCAGAGACATTACTTTGCCAACAAAGATTCATATAGTCAAAGCTATGTTTTTTCCAGTAGTCATGTACAGATGTCAGAGTTGGATTACAAAGAAGGCTGAGAGCTGAAGAATTGATGCTTTTAAAATGTGATGCAGGAGAAGACTCTTAAAAGTCCCTTGGACAGCAAGAAGATCGATCCAGTCAGTCCTAAAGGAAATCAACCCTGAATATTCATTGGAAGGACTGAAGCTAAAGCTGAAGCTCCAATACTTTGGCCACCTGATGCGAAAAGCCAACTCATTGGAAAAGACCACTGTGAACCGTTAGTAGATTGAAGGAAAGATTGAAGGCATGAGGAGAAGGGAGCAACAGAGAATGAGATGGTTGATGGCATCACCGACTCAACTGACATAAATATGAGCAAACTCTGAGAGATAGTAGAGGACAGTGGAGCCAGGCATGCTGCAGTCCATGGGGTCACAAAGAGTCAGACATGGCTAAGAGATTAAGCAATAACAAGAGGAAGCCACCCTGCTCAGAGATGCCTGGGAGGATACACCACACCCCACTCCCCAACCACCCTGCAGCTCTCAGTTAATGACTGATAGATAGGAATGAAAGCCTGCTATCTTGCCCTAGGGTGGGACATTTTGATTCTACCATTCCTGTTATAGAGCCCCCAGTGGGTTCAGGCTGAGCATGCATAGGGTCTTCCCTTATCTGTTGCCTCACTCCCAAACTGATTTCACTTGAGAGCCATCTCTTAAAATCCCCCTGTGTAAAAACCCTCATCTCAGGCTCTGCTCCCAAGGAATCTAATCTAACAGCCATTCACAAAAAATTTTATGGAGGAATTCCCCTCCCATTGTGTCCTGTCTCTTAGCTTAGAGGGGTCCTCCAGAATCAACCATCTTTCTTGGCTTTCGGGTGGCAGATGGGAAAACAAATTGTCAAGAACACATACCTGAGCTAAGTGTATGTAGCAGACCTGTGAAGTCTCAATGCTGTGAGGCTCGGGGACAGTGAGGGAGAGAACAAATCATCATTCAGTAGCAGACACTGCGTTCAAACATTATGGATAACTCATCTTATTTAAATTCTAATAAACCTAGTACAATGTCCTCTAGGTTCATTCACACTGTTTCACATGACAGGATTTCCTTCTTTCTCAAGGCTAATAATATCGCATTGTCTGTACATACCACATTCTCTTTATTCATTCATTAGTGGACATGCACATTGTCCAATTTAAATTGACATGTAAATTGTCAGAGGATGAGATGGCTGGATGGCATCACTGATGCAACGGACATGAACTTGGGCAAACTCTGAGAGATGGTGAGGGACAGGGAAGCCTGGCGAGCTTCATTCCATGGGGTTCCGGGGAATCAGACACTGACTGAACAACAGCAGGTTGTCTGCTTTCCTTGGCTATTGTGATTAATGCTGGATGAACCTGGATGACCTTATGCTGAGTGAAATAATCGCAGTAGAAAAGGTATTATATATTTCTACTTATGAAAGTTATCTCAAATAGTCAGACTCAAAGAAACAGAGAGTAGAATGGTGGTTGCCAAGGGCAGTGGGGAGGGGAAATGGGAGTTGATATTCAGTGGGTATAAAGTTTCAGCTTTACTAGATGAATCGGTTCTAGAGATCTACTATGCAGCATTGTGCCTGTTAACAGTACCATATAGAACAATTAAAATTTTGTTAAGAGGATAGATCTTATATTAAGTGTTTTCTTACTATAATAAAAAATAAATACATTCTAATAGGACTAAAAAGGTATTAACATTTTTATTCAAGTTATTTGCTCAGGGCAGAAGAGGAAATAAAACTTATTTTATATTTGGTTAACAGTATTCTTTCTAAATATTGATGTAGCTCTTTTCAAAATTATTATTATTTTTTTTTTAGTGAGCAAAAGATTTCTTTTTTCTTTTATACTGTCCATTATCACTCAAAGCCAAGAACTTAACGGTAAGTTAAGGAAAAAAAACTGGGGCAGTAAACCTAGTTAGGAGTCTCTGCTTATCTGGGACTTTCTTATCTTAAATGCAAGGTTTTCAGCAATGTCATTTCCAAATCCAGCACGCATGGTTTCAAGAAAGCCTCGTGATTTGGAATAATTTTATAATATTACCATAGCAACTCATGTGATTGCGCAGATACTGAGAATAGAAATCCACAACAAAATTGTTAGGAAGGAATTTTTTTAAACACATATACAGTCAGAATTAAATAAAAATCATATTGTACTTTTGTGGAGTGATGGTACAGAAGTTTTTTTTAAATGAATCTTATTTTACCTTTTTAAATATGAGAAACTCAGTAAGGGAAATGCAATGCAATAAGACAGCTGTAAAAAAAAATCCTGAAGAAAGTAGTGCTTGTGCAGCAATGCAGGACAGAGGGCTGCAGGGAGAATCTGCATGTTACAAAGAGGTAGAAAATGTACTAAGTAGATATGCAGGCTGTATGTGTGTTGCAGGGGGAGGGGGGCGGGGGGCGGGGGTGCAGGGTGTTGGTTTCTCAGTCATTCAGTCGTATTTGACTCTTTGTGGTCCTACAGACTATAGCCCACCAGGCTCCTCTGTTCATGGAATTTTTCAGGCAAGAAGACTAGAGTGGGATGCCATTTATTCCTCAAGGGTATCTTTCCGACCCAGGGATTGAATTCTTATCTCCTGCGTCTCCTGCATTGACATGTGGATTCTTTACCACTGAGCCACCTGGGAAGCCCATAGCTGGTAAATATTTCAAAGGATTGATGAAAATTATCAATAATATGACTGTGGGATTGTTCTTGTTCCCTGCCAAATGTGCCCAATTTGGGAGTTCCAAAGCTAGGGAATTAAAGATTATTAGAATGAAAAAGTTCTTAGAGGTCATTTATGAGGTTTGACTCTCCCCTGCCAATTTTGTACTAAATGATATGCCAATAATATGCAGTGGTGGATACTGGCTTTTTTGTCCAGTTGCTATTTCTCTTCCACATGGTAATATATTTTATGATTATCTTTGGGAAGCCAATATTCCCCATCACATCATTGCATTTGCTGGGGCTGAATCCACAGCAACCCAAAGCTCCTTGTGGGGGGAGGGAGGGCCACACAGGTGGGCTGTAGTCCGAGTCCAACATCCTCCACACACAGCAATGAGATAAAACCTGAGCAAGGCTGAAATCCAACAGGCAGGGATGTCTTTACATTTTTATTGGAACTCCTGGGAAAGAGACTCTATCTTTCCACTGGACTTGCTAAGGCATTAGATTGAAAACAAAGAGAGGCAGGTATCCATCTTTGGCACAAACAAGGTTAAGCCTGCCAGAGAATGAAGGCAAAATCCAGAAATATGGCTGCAAACCTCAAGTGGTCCCTTGGCATTGCCTGGCAATTCTAATATATTTTTCTGGCAAATCTATGCTCTCATTCTCTAAGAGGTCCACTTCAAATCTTCCCCTTGCTCTTCAAGCTTCTAGTATGTTCCCCTCACCATCCACTTGCATTTGATGATACCACTTTTTATTTCAGTGAGAAAATAAAAGCGATTAGAAGAGGACACCCTATGTTTCCACTAGCAAAGCTATCAAACTTGCAGCTTCTTAGTTATATTATAAATATTGTTCTCCCTTTATTACAATGGTCATCTGTCTCTGATCTACTATCAACCCTCTCTGATGTAGTAGTGTTGCTGTTCAGTCGCTAAATCTGAACAACAGTGTTTGGCTCTTTGCAACCCCATAGACTGCAGCATGCTAGGCTTCCCTGTCTCCCTATCAGTCTGCTCAAATTCATGTCCATTGAGTCGGTGATGCTATCTAACTGTCTCATCTTTTGCCACTCTCTTTTCCTTTTGCCTTCAGTCTTGTCCAACATCAGCTCTTTTCCAGTGAGTCAGCTCTTCACATCAGGTGGCGAAAGTATTGGAACTTCAGCTTCAGCATCAGTCCTTCCAATGAATATTCAGAGTTGATTTCCTTTAGGACTGACTGCTTTGATCTCCTTGGAGTCCAAGGGACTCTCGAGAGTCTTCTCCAGCACCCCAGTTTGACAGTATAAATTCTGCAGTGCTCAGCCTTCTTTATGGTCCAACTCTCACATCCATACATGACTACTGGAAAAACCACTGCTTTGACTATATGGACCTTTGTACACAGATGTGTACATAGCACTTAGATGTGTACTGGGTTCCAAATATTAGCACCACTACTCAAGGAGTTTGCTTTTTCACTTACACCTTGCTCTTTGTCATTATCAAAGTTCTCTTTACTATGTTATTCCCATCAGTTTATGAACTTTCTGTGACTTTTCCTAACTTAGAAAACTAAAAACATTCCCTCTCTTAACTCACAAATCCTTCTTCAACTTCTGCCTATTTCTCTATTGTCCTTTACTGAAATTTCTTCAAAGTATCTCTCTGTGCTCCTGGTCTCCTCTTTCTCCTCCCATCTCATTTCAGCCCTCAGCAATGAGAATTATGATCCCAGTATCCCACTGAAATCAGTCTTGTCATGTATTCACTTTAATCAATGTTTCACTTTTACCTCTTGAGGTATTGATTTCAGTTGACTTTGAAAACATTTGTTTTCTCCTTGTTATTTGCTCTTCCTTTCTCATTGTTGTAACTGGATCTTCTTTCTCTTTTAGAATAGAGCTCAACTCCAGATTCTCTTCTCTCCCCTATTTATATTTACTATCCATGGCTTTAAATGCCATCTTCTCACTCATGAATAGTTCCCATGTGTTTATCTTTAGCCCTTTACCCTTGAGTTGATCTCTAATAATATGCATCTCTGTGAATCTTTGCACACACACATGCATGAATATTTTTCTGCTTAGATCCAAAATATCACAGTCAAACCTCACATCTCTATTTCTCTTATACTCTTACACCACACATCTAGTCCATCATCAAGTCCTGTCAGTCACAAACCTGACCACCTCTCTCAATCTTTGTAGCTTTACCTCAGTTCAAGACACATCCATCTATCTCTCACTTGGATTAGAACCACAGCCCTCTAACTTATTACCTGCTTCTTAGAGTGTCTTGCCCCCATTAGATGACACTTTATTCAGCAGGTAGACAATTTATTTTAATATAGAAATCAGATCATAGCACATCACTGCTCAAAACCTTCAGTGGTTTTGCATCAGTCTTGCTCGGGTTTCAGGGTCATATACGTCCTGGTCCTTTTCCCTCCCAAACTCCTTTCATACTTTCCTCTCACTCACTTGCCTCCAACCAACCAGAACTTTTTAATACTTTGCGACTTGCAATTCAAATATGAAAGCGTGCTTCAGTATCAGCACCTGTGAATTTGCTTTTCACTGTACCTGAAATGCTCTCCCCTGGTTATTCATATAACTTACTGCCCAACTATCATCACCTCCCTGACCAACCAGTCTGTTATGGTCCCTCCTTAAGCCCATTATAGTTCCCTACTCTTTAGGTAGGTTTGTTTTTCTTCATTGCACTTATCAGTCCACACGGTTTTACACACTGACTGTCTCTAGACCTAGAACTTCATGAAGGCTGAACTATGTCTATTCTACCACCCGTACATCAGCACACAGAATAGTGCCCGGCACAGAGTGGGTAATCAATAAATAGATGTGAAAAGAGAAAAAAGTGAAAGTGTTAGTTGTTCAGTCACGTCTGAATCTGTGCAACGCCAGGACTGTAGCCTGCCAGGCTCCTCTGTCCATAGGATTCTCCAGGCAAGAATATTGGAGTAGGTAGCCATTCCCTTCTCCAAGGAATCTTCCTGACCCAGGGATCGAAGCCAAGTCTCCTATATTGTAGGCAGATTCTTTACCATATGAGTGACCCAAGAATCTAAATTAGTATGAACAAATCAATAAATAAGTGAATGAATGACAGCAGCAAAATTCCTAACACGTTTGAGCCATGAACCCAGCAATGCAGGGTATGGTCTTCTCCTCCAACTTTAAAGTACAAGAATCAAAAGTCTTATTTCTCTCTCTCTCTGATAGTTCAGTTTCCTCAAACTGGTGGCTGAAAGACTTTTGACTACAGGCAGTGCTGTGCTGGAGCTGTCTTACTCAGGCTTATGAGAACCGAATGTGCTCATTTCCTTCCCAATCTGCTTTTAACGGTGTTAGTTTCAAGTCAGGCACACTGGGAGTATTCACACTGTGGAAATCAGCAAACTCAACAAGTCAGGGATCTATGTTTTCCTTTTTAGCTTCTATGGAGAGTTTGAGTTAACATTTGTTAGCATACCACTGTATGTCTCTTGCCGTTCTTTGTAAAGTTTCAGGGAAGGGGCTCTCCCTGATCACTGAAGTGAAGTGAAGTGCAAATCACTCAGTCGTGTCTGATTCTTTGCAACCCCATGAACTATACAGTCCATGGAATTCTCTAGGCCAGAATACTGGAGTAGGTAGTCTTTTCCTCCTCCAGGGGATCTTCCCAACCCAGGGATTGAACCTAGGTCTCCTGCACTGCAGGCGGATTCTTGACCAGCTGAGGCACCAGGGAAGCCCACGAATGCTGGAGTGGTTAGCCTATCTCTTCTCCAGCAGATCTTCCCAACCCAGGAATCAAATTGGGGTCTCCTGCAGGTGGATTCTTTACCAAGTAGTTATCAAGCCATGATCACTAAAACAATCTAATCTGATGTGGGACAGCTGTCACTGTTAGAAGTACTTAGTGATTACGTAGTTTCTACAACGTGTGGCATTTCTCTTTTTAACTCCCATTCTGTTTTCTGCAGCAACACAGAGCTAGTCTAGTCATTCTTCTATATAATTAACCCCAATATTTGAATAAAACTCTTTGTACATCATCCTCTCTCTTACTCTTCATCTCTATGTATTTCCAGGCTAAATACCCTAAAATATCTCCCTTTCCCTCTTTTACTGGCCAACTCCCTGTTTTAAAGAAAATTGTTATTTTTAATATACACTGAAATATTTTATACATGGTAGGAACTCAACTGATACTTGATGTGAATTTATCAAGCATTCTGGAAGACAAATTATCTTGATTATAAATTTTTTAAAATGTCAGCATTGATGTATATTCAGAACTTCTATGTATAAACACATTCTGAAATCAAGATATATTTCTCCCTTATTTAATT
Organism: Bubalus bubalis; assembly: GCF_019923935.1. Classification (NCBI taxonomy): domain Eukaryota; kingdom Metazoa; phylum Chordata; class Mammalia; order Artiodactyla; family Bovidae; genus Bubalus; species Bubalus bubalis. The sequence goes on along the minus strand of NC_059165.1, from coordinate 38,019,674 downwards.
TCAGCAAGATTAAGGCAGACATCTTTCATGAGAGTTCTCCTCATAGTTTATGTCAAATACTTTCACAGCATACAAACAAACTGAGTCTGAGTTGTTAGAAGACTTGACCACTGATATTAGCAAAGTAAGATCTTCCAACTCAGATCTCAGTCTTTTTTACCATTAACTCCTAGATTCATCTGTTAAGAAATACCATTTTTTCTTAAAATGGTTCTTTATGTTAATTAGTATTTACCATCTGTTAGATCTCTTTCAGACACTAGATGAATAACTAATCAGCATCTTTACTCCTGGTCTTATTTGCCCCATTGCCAAATCTATATAATGTTACTCTATCAGCCCAAAGACCAATAATCTTTTGTAAACTTTTTTCTCATTTTTCCTATTAAGACTTACGGTGTTTAACAAAAAAAATCATTGATTTTCATTTTGTCCTTTTCTAGGTGCTCATTCAATCAGCACATCTTTACTGAGGATATTTTATGACACACAAGCTTCTGAGCTCTGATGGTACCAGGGTGAACAAGATGAACAAGTCTCTGATCTCATGGAGCTTAATTGCTAATGATATGTAGGGATTAAGCAGACAATGAAGAAGAACTATGGATGGTGGTAAGCTGTTTATAAAAAAGAAAACAGTATTATGTGGTAGGGATGGTTCCATGGGGGAAGTGGTTGTTTGGTCATGGAAAAGGTCTTTAAAGAGGAGACTTTTGAACTGAGGTTTTAGAAATAATAAGGAGACAGGCATACAGAGTTCTGGAAGGAGAGAACACTCAGAGTAGAGGAAACAATGATGATGAAAGCCCTGAGCAGGAATGAGGTTGAATTTTCTGAGGCAAAGAGAGAAGGTAAATGTGGCCCCAAGGTACAAAATGATGCCACAAATGAAGTTGGGGACCAGATCATAAGCTTTGTGAACAATAATAAAACTGTACTGTGTTCTAAGAGCTATGAGAAGCCCCTGGGTAGTTTTAAGTAGTGGAATAACATGATAGAGTTTATTTATTTATTTTTTTTCTTGATATAGTTTATATTTAAAACTCTCTCTCTCTGAATTCTGGATGGAGTGTAGATTGTCAGGATCAAGCATGGAAACAGGAAGACCAATTAGAAATGGTCCAGAAAAGAGACATAGCATGGTGTCATCCGTAGAGATAGCTATATTTTCAAGGGTATATTTTGAAAACTGAGCCAAAAGAATTTGAGGATGAATTGAATGGAAGTACTGAGGAGAACAGAGAAACAAAAAATGAGTTTGTGGTTAAAGATGTGTGCGACGAGATATATGCTGATGACATTGACCAAGATGAGAAAGCAGGGGGTGAAAGTGATTGGAAAAGAACCTGAGTGTCTAGTGTCAGATGGGATAGAAAATCATTTAAGATGGTTGTAGTAAAGGCAAAAGAGCAATGCACAGGGCACACAAGAACAGCTTTCTAACCCTTGGTCTGTTGTTGATCATATGAGTGATCCCAGGCATTCTCCCAAAACATGCCCAACAAAGTCTTAGATTTTTCGTTCTCTATGTGAGTGGTCTAGATTGTTTCTAAATTCACCCCTGCCCCCTCCGCTTTTCCCTTCTCTGATGTACAGCAACACTTGCTTATCCACAGTCAGACACTCCCAGGCCTGTTTTCCCACAAGAGAAGCCCTTGTTCCCAAACTCAGACCTGGGTCTTCTATTTCTTGTCCCCTTCTCTTTAACAAAATTATTTTGCATTTTCTTGCCTTTGCCAGGTAACAGACTAAAAAATAGTTCTTCTGCATTAATTTTCTATCTTTTCTAGCTACTTAAGTTCATCTCTTTAAAACACAGACTCGATATAGTTTGTTTTTTTTTTTCACACTGAGTGTCACAGCTGGAGAAGTATGTTAGAAAAACATGTTTATGAAGGAGAGAGTTGTATATATTTCTTACTGTAGATCCCTCTCAATTGAAGAGTCTTCTCTTGTGGTCGAATTCACCCAAATGAAAAACATCCCATCAATGGTGTAAGAAGCTATTTATAAAGAAGGAGGGTGAAAGTAAACAAGTAAGAAAGATTAATGCTCCCACCTTTAGGAATAACATGCTACCTGCCTGAGAGAGAACCAAGTACTGCTGTCTCCAATAAGGGTTCCATTAATCAAAACCTTGCAGCAACTGTATAATGAAGCCAAGATGTTAAGGAGGATTAGAATAACGCTGTACTTTCTCCTTTGCTGGCACAAGTGGCAATCTTAGGGTCGGCACTAATGTCATCTGTTTCAAAATATTATAGACGGAAAAAGAAATGACAACTAGCAATTCCCAAGGAGGGTTCTGCAGACCACTCCCTAGTATTGAAAGCTGCTCCAAAGACAAAACAGTTTCTTGGTTATTTTGTGGAGAAAACTCTGCATACTCTATACTTGTTCTGGTGATATATAAAACATATCCCAAAGCCTCACAGTAGAGAAACCTATTTCCTTCTGTTGAATTAAAAGTTTCTCAAATTACTTTGCTCATATTATTACCATCTGCAATACAGTCTCTTTTTTATAGAGGATCTACTGTTTCAATTACTTAATTACTAGAATTGTCTAACTCAGGCTCTGCAAGGCTCTCCAGCATGGCTTTTATGCTGTCTTTATCTGGGCATAGTGCCTGGTACAGAGTCCATGCCAAACTGGCCTCAAAAATATTAACTCAATTTGAATCACATTTAGTCTAACATTCTGCCTGTCCATCTCAGTTTCACTAGCTGATCCGCATTTGGAGTCTATGTTCTAGAACATGTTCTGAACTTATTTAGAGCCTCAGCTTCAAGAAAATTTCATATATCCTATTCCATGTATTCTATTCCCAGGTTCTATACATGTTTAAAACCTACTGCTTTTCAGACTCACAGATACAGAGAACAAACGCATGGTTACCAGCGGGGAGGGGGAAAGGGGTAGTACAGGAGTTGGTGAGCTGGAGGGCCAAACTATTGGATGCAAGATGGGTTCCAGGAAGTGCTGTACAGTATGAGGAGTACAGCCAATATTTTATTATAACTGTAAATGGAAAGTAATCTTTAAAAATTGTATTAAAAGTAAAAAAAAAAAAACTACTGCTTTTAAGCTTCATGACTTTCTCTCAGGTCTTGTTATAAAATACTTATTTGGCTTACAAGAAAAGCTCTCATTCAAAGTTTCTGGCTACTTTCCTTGAAGAAGGCAGATCTTGGAGCAGTTTTCCTTGCCCTGGGGAGAATCTGATGGCTCCTTGGAGGTTAGGGATAGATGGATAGATGGTCCACAGTACTTATGAGAACTGTGTGGCAACTGTGTGGCAATGAGGTGAATTAGGAAATAAACTGGTTGACTTCTTTGGCTTCAAATGATATTTTTGGAAGGAAAACAACTACTTTCCTTTCAGACAATTAGAAATTCACTAATAAATTAAAATGGTTCTGAAAAGTGTTTTCTACTAATCAAAAGATAATGCATCCTGAAGAATGGTAAATGTAATGTGGTAAGGAATAAGGCAGTCCTGGTGGAAAAGCTGGCTTGGGCAAAGAATAGGTGGCCTTCAAGACCAGTGTTCTAGTGCTTATGATGAGATTAGAGACAAAGTCTGAGCTGGTGAGTGTGACTGAGAGGGCTCACCCAGGGGCCAGAAACTGCAGGAACAGCTGCACAGAATTCAGGCATATTTTCCATAGCCAAACTGTGTGGCAGAAACAGAAGCACCTGTGAGTCAAAATCTCGGATATTTTAAAAGAAAAATAACATTCTCTGATTCTTTCTGTCAGGTAATGAACCGACCCATTTGGCATGGGTGAGCCCCTGCTGCTGCTGCTGCTGCTAAGTCGCTTCAGTCGTGTCTGACTCTCTGCGACCCCACAGACAGCAGCCCACCAGGCTTCCCTGTCCCTGGGATTCTCCAGGCAAGAACACTGGAGTGGGTTACCATTTCCTTCTCCAATGCATGAAAGTGAAAAGTGAAAGTGAAGTCGCTCAGTCATGTCTGACTCTTTGCGACCCCATGGACTGCAGCCCACCAGGCTCCTCCGTCCATGGGATTTTCCAGGCAAGAGTACTGGAGTGGGGTGCCATTGCCTTCTCCAGGTAAGCCCCTAGGGAGCTGTAAATGTGAAGCAACTGATTGGGGTGATCAATGGGCTTTTAACGAGTCACATGATTTTATTTTGCATTCCTCTTTTGTTTCCTGAGTTATCCTTATCCTTATTCAGAGTTTTCAGAATTCTTACTGCTTGGCAAGAATTCTTACTCATTGTCTCTGCCTTCTTTTCTGAATTATTTAGATTAAATACTTAAACATCATATTTCCTGTAGAAAGAATGATTATCTTTATTTTCAGTGAGTGGGATACTTGCTGAAAAAATGTAATAGAGCACAAAGAGGAGGATAAAATTTTATTGAAAAGTTTCCTATTGTTAAAAATAAGGGAAATCTTCAGTCTTCCCTAAATGATTTAATATAAGAACTTTTGTATTTACCAAGGGAATAATCTATCTTTGCCATTTTCCTCCAATATCTAGTGAAAATCTGTGCATATGTTAGGTGTTCAAAAAACACCTATTGGTTGATAAGAGGGCAAAAACTTTGGCAGTCACAGGATGATGTTATAGGGAAGGCAAAGACAACCAGTCAAACATGATGGGTAACAGAATGGAGGGGCATACATCTACACATAGATCTACTTTGTACCAGGTGCTATGCTAACTTGTTTTTTCCTGTATCTATTTAAGAATACACACAATAAAGCTATGGCAAGGTGCTATTATCCCCATCATGCACACCAGTGAGGTTACCTGGCTCCAAATAACAGAACTGGGAATTTGGACACAGGACCATTTACATTCGGAACTCAAGTTCTTAAAAACTTCATACAGTGAATATATGATATTTGTATAATACATCTCTTATAAACAATTGAGATTTTTTTTTGTCTTCACAAAACAGTTTATTACAAGGCTGTTTTAATTTCTCTAATACATATTTACAACCCCCTCTATTTAAATTTTTTTTCCACTCTCAATACCCAATCGAAACTACTTTCAACAAAACCACTGATGTCCTTGATGTTGCTAAATTCAATGAATTTTTGTTCTTGGTCTCTAACCTCTTGTGTATTTGTCATTGATTATTACTTTTGTTCTATTTTTTTTAATTTAAATTTATTTATTTTAATTGGAGGCTAATTACTTTACAATATTGTATGGGTTTTGCCATACATCAACATGAATCTGCCACAGGTGTACACGTGTTCTCCATCCTGAACCCCCCTCCCACCTTAAACAATTGAGATTATCCCTACTTCATAAAATATCTAAATACAAAATACTTTAAAATATATTTATTTATACATAGATACAAATATATAAATATTGTCATATTTTTGAATAAAGTGATCAAATTTACAGGTAATAATAAGTTGCCCTACCCTACCCTTTTCCCCTCACATGATTCTGGAATGTTAGTCTCCTGTTCATTTTTCAACAATGATGGGAAATAATGCAGATTTTCTATTTCATTCTCTAAAAAGAAAAAAGCATCTAGCACTGAAATTTTGAAGACTTAGGTTAAGCATAATATTAATTTATATACTTGAGCCAGTTTCTCTGCTATTGCCAGATGATGAATTGTTATTGAAGATGCAGTCCTTGGTTATTAGAATGTGTGGATTTCCATTTAACTTCGTTACTGTCAGAGGACATACTTTGTATGATTTTAATTTTTAAACATTTGCTGAGATTTGTCTTATGGTCCAGCATATAGTCTATGTGCCCTTGAAAAGTCTGTCTATATGTATTAGGTAGCATGTTCCATAAAGGTCATCGCAGTCATATTGGTTCATAGTGTTTTCAGGACTTCTATATCTTCGTTGATTTTTCTACTTAGTCTACCAATTACTGAGAAAGGAGCATTGAAGCCTCCAACTACACTTATGGCTTGCCCATTTCTCCTTTCAGCTTTACCAGTTTTTGTTTCATTGTTTTGAAGCTCTGTTGTTAGGTATATAACATGTCAGATGGTTCTGACTTCTTGATGAATTGACTTCTGTATGTAATTATGTCTGCTTCATGCCCTCTCTTTTCTGGTCTATTTTTGTGTTAAAGTCTCCTTTTCTGATATCAAGATAGTCATGTCATATTTGTTTTGATTAGTGTTTTCATGGTAATTTTCCATCCTTTTATTTTTAATCAGGAGTATTTACAATTCTTGCAAATGACACATAATTGGGTGTTTTTTTTAACCAATTAACAATATTTTTTCAACTGCTGTAGTAGAACTGGTAATTACTGATATTATTAGATTTAAATCTATCATCTTCCTAGTTGCTTTCTATTTGTTCCTTCTATCTTTTCTGGTGGTTTTTGAATTAAATTTTTTTTTATTATTTTACTTTATCTCCACTACTGACTTGTTAGTTATACCATTATTTCTGATATTTTTAGTGGCTGTCTTAGGACTTACAAAATGCATCTTTATATGGTGTGCATTTAAATAGTATTATATGACTTCACACACAGATTACAGAAGACTACTTCCTGTTTCAATATCCTATTCTTTGTGTTTTCATTTTATTTTTATTTTACATGTCACAAAATAAAATACAATATATATTTTTTATATTTTTGCTTCAAACAGGCAATTATCTTTTACAGTAATTCAAAATTAGGAAAAAAGTATTTTATATTCACCTTCATTTTTACTATTTCTAGATCTTTTTATTTTTTATGTATAGATCCAAGTTTCTTTATGGCATTCTGTCCTTGTTCTTGAAGAACTTTAAGACTTCTTGTAATATGCATCTGGACAATAAATTTTCTTAGCTTTCATTTGCTTGAAAACACCTTCACTTCTTTTAAAATTTTTGAATGATACTCTCACAAATTCTGTTTTGTTTCATTATTCTTTTTAGCAATTTAAAGATGTGATTCTATTATCTTTATTCCTCTGAGGTTCATGTACTTTTTTTTTTTTTCTATCTGCTTTCAGTGTCTTATATTTGGTTTTCAGCAGTTTGAATGATTATGATTCTCTTTTTTTTCCCTTAGAGTTTTCTGTACTTCTTGGATCTGTGGTTTGACATCTTTCAGCATTTTTGGAACATTCTTGGCCATTATCTCTTCAAACATTTCTTTTGCTCTAGTCTCTCATTCTTGTTCTGAAATTCTAGTTTCATGTAGGCTAAATATTTTTATATTGTCATGTGATTCTTAGAGATCTATTCTATTTTTTTTCTATATATAATTTTTTCTCTTCAAGTTTCAGTTTGGGTAATTTCTACTGACATAAAATTTTACCAATTATTTCTTTGAGTAGGTTAAATCTATTTTTAAGCTTGTATAAATCCCTTACTTCCAATGCCCTGTATACTAGATTTCTATGGCAGCTGAACAAATTTCTACAAACTTAGTGCCTTAAAACCACACACATTTATTATATTAGAGTCTAGAGTTCAGAATGGTGGCCCAGTTCTAAAATGGGCCACCAGGACTGCATTTCTTCTGGAGGCTCCAAGGAGAACCTATTTCCTTGCTTTTTCCAACTTCTAGAGGTTCTTTGCATTCCTTAGCTCATAACCCGCCTCTTCCATTTTCAAAGAGAGCAGCACAGCATGTTCAAGTCCCCCCTTCTCTCTTTCTGACTTCTGCTTCTGTCGTCACATCTTCTCTGACAGTGACTCACCTGCCTTCCTCCTAGAAGGACCCTTGTAATCACACTGGGCCCACTTGAAAAATCCAAGATGATATAATCCATCTCAAGATTCTTATCTTAATCACATTTGCAAAGTTCTGTTTGTCATGTAAATTAACATAGTCACATATTTTGGGGGGCTAGAATATGGACATCTTTGGGAGAGACCCTTATTTTGCTTATCACACCCTATTTTTTATTTCTAGCCTTTTAACTTAATATTTTTCTATTTCTCTGCTAAAACTACTATCTCTTCCTGAAAATGTCCATCTATCCTATTATATCCTTTAACATATCAATCATATTTGTTTTAAAGTCTGTATCTGATAATCCCAACAGTTGGGCCATCTCTGAGTCTTCTTTTGTGTTGCCTTTGGCAATCAGTTGCTTTTGTTTTGCTTTTTTCTGTGTCTCACATTTTTTGACTGAAAGCCAGGCATCTTGTGTGGAACAGATGAGCTAAGTAACTTTTACACTTGGAAATAAACATGTCCCTTCTCAGGGTGTAAGTATGGAATATAGAATCAATCTCATCAGGAGCTGAGTTCATTTGGGGTTTGTTGTAGCTACAGTTCCCTTCATTATACTGTTGATTTTTAATTCCCTGAGGATGCCTTGAGATTAGGATAAAGTTGAGATTGCCAAAAGACTTTTTCTCAAATTTTTTGCTTCAGCATCCTACATGCCAAGGCCACCAGACGAGGCTTTTCCATGCTCTTACCCACCCTTACTGGTAGAATCTGTTGCTTTACTTGGTTCTTGCCAGACTGGTGGTTAGTATCAGAGCATCTCCTGTGGTCCTATTATGGCTTCAGTCTTAGATAGACCTTAGTGACTAGGCCTTAGGATTGGTTTCTTTTCCTCTACCCAACTGCCAGCAGCCAGTAGCTCTCTACTATATCTCTACTGTAGCAGAGTTACCTTCTGCTTCCCAGTGGTATGAGACCTCTAATAGCATTATAGTATGGAATTATGCCCTTGGGATAATTTCTGAGTTCTTTATCATGTGTAGAATGCTATTTTCCATTTGTTCCCTAGTAATACTGGCTCCGAAGTATTGATACTTTTGAACTGTGGTGTTGGAGAAGACTCTTGAGAGTTCCTTGGACAGCAAGGAGATCCAACCAGTCCATCCTAAAGGAAATAAGTCCTGAATATTTATTGGAAGGACTGATGCTGAAGCTGAAACTCCAATACTTTGGCTACCTGATGCAAAGAACTGACTCATTAGACAAGACCCTGATGCTGGGAAAGATTGAAGGTGGGAGGAGAAGCAGATGACAGAGGATGAGTTGGATGGCATCACCGACTCAATGGACATGAGGTTGAGTATGCTCCAGGAGTTGGTGATGGACAGGGAGGCCTGAGATGCTGCAGTCCATGGGGTTGCAAAGAGCTGGATAAGACTGAGTGACTGAACTGAACTGAATACTGGCTCTTTACTCTGATTTGGGAGTTCACAGAATTTGTTGTTCTTCTCCTAGATGCTTAAGACTTGAGTGAAGAGCCAGTTAGGGGATCAGGACCAATTTTTTTAATCCACACTTACTGTCATTGAGAGGCTGTCTATGGCTACCCAACTTGACCCTTGTCTTTCTTGTGAGTGCTTGGTAGAGGTCCATTGAAAAAAGCCTATAAGTGTGTTCAAACTCCCTTTTCATTTGTGGCCATCAGTTCTACATTAGCACATTAGTCCATATCTGAGCTTCAGAAATTTTTAAAAAACTAACTAGTATCTTTCTGCCTGTTTTTATGGTGGCCCTTTTTATTGTACTCTGTCAGAGAAGAGTTAATTCATGAATCCCATTTCTCCTAGGGGTTGAGTTGGAATGTTTTCCCTTGAATTTCAGGCTACTTGGTTTTTCTGCTACTTCAACTCTCTGAGATGAAAAAAAGAAAAACAAAGGGTCATGATTTTCTAGTTTATCCAGGTTTTTTTTTTTTTTTTTTTTTTTTTTTTCAATTATTTTGGTGGGAGTAACCTTTTTTCCAGACTTCTTCATTCTAGGTAGAAGCAGAACCACCTAGTAAAGTATTTGTTCAAAAATATATTGTTGTTATCCTTTTATAAAGAGGAGAAAAGTTTTGGTGAACTATGTAATCTCACTGTTTACCCCTAACGTTCCTCCTAAGTAATAATAAAAGTGATAATAATGATAGTGATGAAGATGCCCTTGATGATTATGGCAGTTATCTTTCTTTAAATGCTTACAATGTTTCAGTGAGCTAAATAATTTATATACATGGTTTATTGTTTAGTTTTTTCAAAAAACCTAGGAGGCAGATACTATCATGACAATCGGCAGTCTACAGATTGTAAAAAATGTTTAAAACTTTTCCAAGCTACTGAGTTGAAGACCTGCTACTTAAAACTAGGAAGTCTTACATCAGATCTCATCTCCAACTTCATCTATGATGTAGCATCTCCTCCTTCTTTCTTTTCTTTGTATCTAATAGTGGTTTTCTACTGACATGTCTTCTCTTCCCCAAGGCCTTTGATAATCCACTGGGACTGATATCTTTTTAAAATTGTGTTCATGCCCTTTATAAGTGAGGCATTATTTCTTATGTTATAATCATTGCAACTTTACCTTCCTACTAGATTTTTGAAAGTCTGTCTAACTCATCACTGCAGCCTCCATAGTTCTTAGTGCAGGGCCTTGAAAATAGACTGGCTTTGCATATGAACTTGCCAATTCATCACCTCTAATCATTTTTCAGAAATTTTGAGAGAGGATATTGTACTTTTTAAGCTTTTTGCCTAAGGAGAGCAGAATAGGACATCTGAGAATGTCACACATAGCCTAGTCCCATCTGAACATTTTAATTGTTGTTATAGAATGTGACGGATCCATCGGGCACCCAAAGAATTAATCATCTCCCACTTCCTGACTCTCCAAAGTGTGCTCTTCGTCCAGTGCTTGCTGTCAAAGTGAAAGGCATATCAGCCACACTGTTATCAAGACAGTAACCCCAACATAATCTTTGTTTCCTATGTTCCTCTCCTCCAGTCACTGCATTCAATCTAGTGCCATGCCCTGTAGATCCAAGCTTCCTTATAACTCTTGAATTACTCTCTTCATCTCTCTTAATATCACCCAAGTCCAGGTCATTTTTACACATTGCTTCACTGGGGGCAATCTCTTCCCAGCCAGTCTCCCTGCCTCCAGAGTTGACTATCATTAACTCTCCTCACTCAACAGTGACAGAATGAACCTTCTACTATGCTAATCTGATCTTGCTAGTTAGCTGCTTAAAACTTCAGTGGCTCCCCACTGGCTCAGAAAAAAGGGACAAACTCCTTAAGAAATGTTCTAGTTGCTATTGCTGCAAAACAAACCACACAAGGTTAAAATTTCAGATACATCACAGTGGAGACAGCTTATCTCTTCTCTGCTCTACTAGGTATGGGAGCTCATTTGGGAATACTAGCAGATTGCAAATAACCTGACAGCTGGGTTCTGGTATCATCTAGAAGAGAATTCACTCACATGTCTGGTGGATAATATTACCTGTTGGTTGGACAACAGCCAGCCATTACCCCCAAATGCTTGTATGTGGCTTCTCTTTGTGTTCTTTTTGCGTGGACTACTTAGGGTATCCTCACTGCATCATGATTGAGTTTCAAGAGCAAAAGTCTCCAGAGAATAAAACAGAAGTAATAGCATTATATAATTTGTCTCAGAGATTAAAATGTCCACTCAGGTTCTAGGGAAGAAAAGAAGGAAGAAATGTTTGAAGGCCAAAATGTGGGAAGTTTACATTTTAGAAGACCATGTGGAGTCAGAGATATTGTTGTAATTATCTTTTGAAGATAGAATCCACCACAATTTACTTATGGCCTTTTACGATTTGATCCTTACTTATATCTCTATAGCATTGCCTTCACCTCTCTTGAATTCTGTTGTCTAGACATACTAACCTCTTTCCTCTAAATGTACCATATTTACTTGCTTTTGCTTTTGTTCATAAGATTATCCTTCTTCTGAAATACCTTCCCATCACATCTTCGCATCCTCCCCACCCTTTCTGGCTAACTTCCTCCTGGATGTTTTTCCTGACTACTGATGTCTCCTCCAAATCTGGGTTTACACCACTTTTTTATCATTTCCAGATAACACAGTAAGCACATGAGAAGTAGTCAAGAAATATTTGTTGAATAAACAGATGTCTCTCCCAAATTAGGGACTTACATTCACCTCACTATGGCTTCCCTTAAGATTCCCTTAAGATTAGTACAGTGCAGAGCCATAGTAGGTGTTCAAAATATTTGTGAAAGAATAGTATATTTATCTATAGAGGATTTTTTTTTTCAGAATTCGCAGGGGTAGGTAAAACTATTGGAAGAAGGCCTCATGCTGAGCCAGTGTTGTATCAACTACTGCTCACAGAACTAAGTCATGAGTCAACTGTGTTAGCATCCCAGAGCTTCTTCCAAGCTAATTCTTTCCACTTCTCACTCAAATAAACACAGTCTCTACTCAAAAGAAAGAGGCTCAAATGTCACAGAAGCACTTACTAGAGAGCATCCCAAAATTTCTGCCAGAATCTCCAGTGAGGATTGAAAGGAAGAGATTATATGGGCTTTCCACGATTAAGATGGGTAACAGAGCTAACAGAGCTTCTTCTTCTTCCTATAAACATCGCTATGGTACCTGACAGGTAATTAGCTGTTTATCCCACATACACATATGCACATACAATTTCAAGCTGGAGACTGCAACAGCCTGTAAGCATAAGGAAATGCAATCCACTGCAGACTATTCTTAAAATTATTTTCAGAAAGGCTTCCCACTGTGAGCATTCTGGAGAAACAAAATATTTATGATATGGACAAGCATCACTAAAACTGATCATATTTTCAACTGTTCCCTTTTACATTCTTCTTCTCATTCCTCTCTGAAAAACAGAATTTAGCTTTAGAGAGCCCCATCGTAAATTTTGAGTTGAGAAATTGACAGAAAAGATGGCAAAGCAAAGAAAAAGAGGTAATAATAGTACCGGTGGCTCAGATGGTAAAGAGTCTGCCTGCAACGGGGGAGGCCTGAGTTCAATCCCTGGGTGAGGAAGATTCCCTGGAGAGGGGAACGGCAACCTACTCTAGTATCCTTGCCTGAAGTAACCCAAGGACAGAGGAGTCTGGCAGGATATAGTCCATGGGGGTCACAAAGAGTTCGATATAATTGAGCAACTAACACTTTCACTTTCAGTAGCATCACCAACAGGGAACTCACCTGTTAAGGAAATATGTAAAGAAACCAAATTTCCTTCTAGCTACAGGTCAAAATGACTAATTATTTTCTTTCTATTTTCTAACATGCTCCATGGTGCTAATAAGAAAAAAGCAACAGAGAGGGTAGATACTAAAAGAGAACAAATTGCTTATTTTGGCCCTAAGTTGTGATTGGACTACAAAAGCCTATTGTGAATTTTATCCTCATAATTTCTGAATATATTTGTGTATAATAACCTTCCATCCGTATGTAATTACATCCTATTTATGCATAATCAAAAGAGGCAGTTGGAAGAAAAACAAGTTCATCAGAAGATCTGCAATAGAGATTAAGAAGGGCCTAATTAATACTTTTAAGGAGGAATAAATTCTTTCTCAATGCACACTTTATAATTATCTCATTTAAGTTTCTTGAATCACAACTTTATTTTGAAAAAAAAACAAAATACTTGGAAGCAATTATCAGAATATCTATTTTGTCTTGCTTAAAGGAGCATGACAACAGATGTTTCTCATACATATAGACAGAACTTCAGCTAGCTCAATATTTATGAAATGATAACACATATCGTAGATCAAATGAGTCTAAAGAGCATATTTAGAAATTGTGCTAATGTGTATCTCAGCAAGGGGCCTGTGCTCCTTGATCACATCTCTCCAGGAAGCCAAGCCTGGTGTCATACATTAGCAAGGAGTGAGCTTGAAAAGATAAGGAGACAGAAGCAGGAAAACTACTTCGTAAACTCTTGCAAGGAATCATGATAATTGTGATTGGAAATCTGAAACAAACTAATGGAAAGAGAAGTGATAGCCCCACTTTTTCATTTTAACCACCAAGATAATTCTCATGTGCCGTATTCAGGAGGAGGAAGCCACACTTCCTGCTTGTTTTCTGTTAAACAGGCCTCTGGAAAACTATAGTAATCAGGATATTGGTTTAGTGAGAGGCATCTTATACTTTGAGATTTCCAATAATGGGCACCTGGAGCAAGTCTCAGGGCTTATAATTTGGTAGGAAGAGGACACACACACACACTTGCACACACACACTGATTGAGCTGACCCTGATACAACTCTCATAATGTAAGAAGAGCAGATGTAACATAACTTAACATTACTTCTCTTGGCCCTGCTGTGGACTGAATTGTGTCCCCTCCAAATTCATAGTCAAAGTCCTAACCCCACCGCCATGTGACTATTTGGAGATAGTACTAAGAAGGAGGTAATTAAGGTAAATGGAGTAATGAAGGTGGCTCCTTGACCCAGTGGGATTAGTGTCTTTAAAAGAAGAAACATCAGAGACTTTACTCTCTCCTCCCTCTTCCCTTCTACCACCCTCCCCTCACTCTGCACCCTCACACCTATGAAAGGTCAGGCCAGGAAGTGGCTTCTCATCAGAAACAACTGGCTAATACCTTGATCTTGGGCTAACCAGCTTCCACATCTCTGAGACATATATTTCTGTTGTTTAAGCTTCTTAGTCTGTGGTACTTTGTTATAGGAGCCCAAGTAGATGAATACCGCCCAGAAGGTCTCCAATGGAGACATAGTTGACCTTAACACTGTCCATGCCTAAGGGATCTTGCTGGAGTGCAAAGCTCCAGTCTTGCCACATCACTGACCTTTTATACTTAGGATTCCATCAATTAGCACTTCTGATTTAAGGCAAATTTACAAATATATAGTACTCCTTGTTGTCTAGCATCATTGCAAAACTTGATTGTGGTAAGCCTGGAAAGCATAAGGAGAGAAAACCAGAATCCCTAAAGAATAACTCTGCCTCCAGCTTTTTCACCTCCAGGAAAGTCCATTTCTTTGCACCACCTTTTGGTCAGGGTTAGTTCATCACTGTGCATTGTGATGGCTAGAGCAAGGATTGTTTCTTATCATTACTCCAGTTCTGACAACACCATGTAGGGTTATTAACCTCATTCTTCCAGGTGAAGCATTTGAGAAGCACAGTCATTTGCTCAAGATCATGAATCCAGATTCAAGACTTGAACTCAGGTTTGGTTGACCTCAGGGCTCAAACCAGTGATGCTTATACAATAAATTTATCTAAAGTGTCCTACGGACCAGATGAAACTTTACAGTATTTTGAATCAATCTGATAAACAAACCCAGACTCAAAGATTAACTATTTGCTTACTAAAGTGCTCTTCACTGGCAATATTCTTAAAAATTTTAAATATCATTTAGATATAGAGATCTCTTCAAAATGGGAAGTAAATTCTTGGCCTTTTTAGTTATTTGTGTAAGAAAACTCTTCTGTAGGAGAAAAGTATTAAAAGCTCTTTGGTCATGTTTGTGGTTTCTTCAAACCATGAAGAGTATCCAGAAGACAAAATTCCACTTTCAAAAGTTAGCACATTAGAATGAAAAATACCAGCTGTGGGTTAGAATGTTAGGATTATGATTGTATGTTTCTTAAAATTCTTCATAATTTCTATAATGTTATTAATTGCCTTCATGATAAAAAATTTGCAATAACATTTATTGAAAACTTACTATTAAGATTTAAATACTTAATGCATAGATAACTCAAATAATCCTCCTAACACTCTTGTGAGTTAATTACTATCATTTTGCACTGTTATTTTACAGATAAGAAAACTGAATTCCTGAGAGGTTTAAAGCTAGTTAGTATATGGCAGAATCAAGATATAAAGTCAGGCATTCTTTCTCCAGAGACCATGCACTGAACTCTTCCAAAAACTGTTTTTTTGAATAGGTGAATCTAGTGAAAAACAGAGGTCCAGAGCATTTGAATTTGGAGGTCTAAGACAGGGGAGAGGAGGAAGGAGGTGGGAAAAGGCAGCTAGGAAATGAGACAAAGACCTCAGATTCAGATGAGGGGGTGGAAAGAGCTTTGCTCTGCAGCAGTCCTGTTTCTCATGTTAACATATCATGCGAAATTAATTCCCAGTTCTAAAATAAATGAGCAGCTTTATATCCTTATATCCTCAGCCACAATAATCATATTCCATGCTTTGTTTCACACAGTCCCTCATCACAAAATTACAAGGTAAATGCCTTTAATGGGCATGCTTTAGCTTCATAATTAGCAATCTTACATAATAAATTTCTTTTTAGGTAATCCTATCCAAAAAGGGCAACAGTTGTATAGTGGTTATGTGGCTTATGAATAATAGAAATAAAATGCATTGCCTAGAAGCCAGGCACTAAATATTCAGGTCAAGCAAAATGACTCCCTGATATTTTGTATTACCCCATTACCACCTCAAAAATAACAACATAAGTAATATTAGTTCTACTCAACGTGTAACAACAATAATACAAATCAGTCTGGAAGAGCAAATATCTACTTACTGCATAATAGTTTCACATGGACAATGAATTTCATCTTATCTGTGGAAAGTTGTTACAGTGACATTGGCGAGGTCAATATTTAGTTCATCTACAAGGAAAAGGAAAGCAGTTTCCTCCATCTATATGTCCAAACATCTATCCATTATTTCATTCTATCCATGCATGCACCCACCCGTCCATTTATCCATCCATCCGTTTACTCATCTACCCATGTATCCAGCCACCTACTGATCTAATGAGTATTTGTTGAGCACCTACACTGAGTGTGTGTCAGTTAAGAAATACACAGCTGCTGCTGTGGATTCTCTTTGGGTGCTTCCTTTTCTTTTGTTCCTAGTCCTCTGTATTTTCCTAAGTGCAGTCTGTGAATCACTTTCACAGAATTTCCCGGGCATCTTATTAAAAACAAGTACTCCAGGCACCCATCTACCCTACCTACTTTATTACAATTATTGCCAGGAGTCTTTTTTTATTCTAAAGATAAATTTAATCCATTAGAGATTAAGAAGTACCAATCTGGACCAATTCTGTTTCATAAGAATTCTTCTTAAAAGCATTCAGAGAACAGAATTAAGTACAGTCATTCATTCAAAGGTATTTATTAGTCTCAAATGCAAAGAGCTGATGATCTAAAGAAGTGTGACTAGAATACTCAAGACCTTGAAGGGACGTTTGCAGGAGCTGACTTTCTTTAGTCTGACCTCCGTGGGTAAGAGCCAGGATTGAGAGAGGGTGTGATCAAAGCTCTCTGAGAATTCTCAGACCATCATGGCTGTCCATTTATTTACATTTTATGACCTTTTCTGGCCTATGATCATTTAACTTTCACTTTAGTAGCCTGCATCCCAGACTGTCTTTGAATTTGGAAAAAGGACCCCATATTACTTGGATGATCACAGGTAAATCACCTAACTTCTCTGATCTTTAGATTCTTTAACTGCAAAATGGTAAAGATTATACCATGTAACTCTCAACATGTTTTGAAACACATTGATATTATATTCCTTTTGTTTCTGTAGCTTTCTTACTACTGAATTATGCTGTGGATGATTCTCAGCTATCTCCTACTCCCTAACCAGGCTAGATCTGTGTGTTGTATATTCTTTCCATTGAATTCCTCTCCATCTATCTACCCCAAGTAGCTCAAAACTCTCCTTTACATTCAAATTTGTGTTAAATATGGAGAACTGTCTGTTCATGTCCCTGCATGTTATGAGCTAACAATCCAGTGGTGTCCAAGAAGCTGAATTTTGAAAAATGTAGAACAGGAATTGTTTCTATAGAGATGTACAAAACAATGAAGTAGCAACCAATGTAAAATTTCTTAATAGATGGCATTAGGTGTGAATGGGAATTCACACCAAATATGAATGAAATTCCAGAAATGCTTCCTATACAAATTTCATCATCAGAATATCATTCAGAGTCATTCAGTCACTTATTAATTCACTTACCCACTGATTGATTTTCTGTTTCATATAGCATGTTGGGGGCTGGGGTTTTGGCAATGAATAAGTGAATTATAATGCCTTCTCTCCCAGAGTTTGTAGTCTAGTGTGGGAGTAGATCCGTGTTATTTTATGCATGTGGATAGAAAGACAAAACAAACCCTTCAGAATCAAGATTAGTGATATTCTAGCAAGTCAGTTTCATCTGCAGGTAGAAATTAAACTTGAATCATTATGTAGATCTACAGGGGATGGAAAAAGGATTGGTCAGGGAAAAATACTGGAAAGAAAGGCTTACATTTTCATAAGAGTAATGGTGATAATTTTTAGGGCTTTTTCTCTGTTTCCTAGCTCTAAATCGATCACCTCTTATGGAATTAGCATGGCACTGCTTATGGTCATGTCCAAAATTTCTCCCACTCAGGCAGTTCTGATACATCAATAAAGTGGTGGGTGACCCCTCAAAGGTAAAGGTATTTGGTGCTAATGTATGTGTTGAAATAAAGTGGTCCATGAACCAGGGTTGATCGTTCTTTTCTGAAGCTACAGTGACAAACAGCCCAGAATGAAAGTCAGGGGAACTAGATGAGAAGAAACAGCACTCATAAATTTGCCTTGGTTCTATTTAAGGGCTGATTCCTGCAAGCACTGGGGTACATAAAGCTGGCAAATATCACCTTCAAGATCACCAAGGAGTCATGTTCAAAAGAGGGAAGTGGCTTCACCAAAGTCACAAAGGATGTTAGCAAAAAGTCAAGGGGACAGCACAGGTCTCTCAATTTCTAGCCTAGCATTCTCTCGACTGACCATATCTCAATACCGCCACGAACTGAAACTTTAGAAGGCTGAGAGGCTATTCATATCGTTCTAGAAGCTACTGACAAAGAACCCATTTTTCACTGAATATGTCACCTGCAGGTGAAAGACCCATACCAGATGCCCCATGACCTCAGGAACCAGCGCATCAGTCAATTGTCCTCTTCCATGGTGACGAGGCCCTGCACAGAGCAAAACACTCTGAATCGGGGTTGCAGCTTACACCAAGAAAGCCTCCACTCAAATGCTTGTGCCATAAAACTGACACCTATTATCATCCCCATTGTTGTATTAAAATCATCAGCTTTGCCCATACAATTCAGATTAACATGTACCAGACATTTCAAGTGCTAACAAATTCAAATGGTAATGGCATATTCATATATTCTTACTTATGCATGATTTCAACTCGCACTGTTCTCCCCACCCCTCTCCCCATGCCCCCCACATTTGTGTAGGTGGAGTGAGAGAGGCAGAAGAAATACACAGAGAAAAGAAATGTTAAGAATACTGGCAATTTTCTTCTCCCATCCCCACATATCTTCGCTACTTGGCAGAAATAATGAGTAATTCTAACCGTTAGATTCTTCTCTTCAGGTAAAACTTTTGGCAAATTGTATATTACCTGGCACGAGGGAGAAATACTAACATTGGGCAGACTTCCTGCCCATTATTCTGTGAAAAGTTCTTGTACTCATTGTCCCAATTAATCTTTCCACCAACTTTACAAGCCAATTGACACCTTGCATAGCAAGGGTTCTGGAATCAGGACACAGAGAAAAGGTTTGTGAAACAATATTAGCTTTCATTTGTACTAAGATTTATGGTTTTCAAAGTATATCCACATCCATAATCTTATGAACACGATTATTTTACAGATGAAAAAACTAGTAGGCACAGTGGTTGTCTTTCTGGTAAGCAGCCTTTCCTTTGTGACTATCTCCTTTCCTCTCTCAGTGGTCTTAGAAAGGTCAATCATGGGCTCATGAGCAGCTGCTCTACTCTGCCATCCTGCCAACACACAAGTTCGAGCACACTACCAGCCTGACTTCTCAGATGATCGCTTTCCTCTGGTTCCTTGAGTTTTAGTACATGGACCAGAGAGAAATGAAGAGATCCTTCTTCCCTTTTGGATAGTGAGTCCAGGCAAAAAGCTTGAGAACAAGTCTAAATAAAAATGGTTAGAGTTTGGATTAGGTTGAAAGGTTGAAAGAAGGGAGGTTGAGAGAAGATGCTATTGTTGATAAATGCTTGGATCTAGCAAATCCTGAAGTCTTCAATTCTGTAAGCCAATGATTTCTTTCTTAAGCTTTGATCTCTGTTTTTGTAACTTTCAACCTAAGAAGTCATGATTAATACACCTACACAACAGAAACCAGAACCAGAATTCTAGCTTTTCGGATGTCCACTGCTCTTTCTCCTAGACTATGAAGTCCAAGGAAACCTGGAGCTTGCAAAATCATCCAGAAAAGGTATGTCAGCTAGGGTAGCAGAATTGACAACACTCTGCTTCTAAAAGGAAGAAGAGTAAGTATGAAACTCATGGCTCAAATAGGAAAGGGCAAAATGAGGAGAATTGATTCTTTGAGGATGTTAGAAGAGAATTAGTTCTTCTTAGGAAGTGAGCACAGTGAAGAAAGTACATTTCTTTCCTAATTTTGCCAGTAGCTACCCCTAGAATTTAAACTCAGCTGCCACCACTTCTGACTCCAAGGCAAGGATCCTTGTCAAAGAACTCACAGCTTCATTAAAAAAGGGGTGGTTTCACCTTTCTTTCCATCCTCACCACTGTTTTCTACAACTAAGGCCTTGTGACCTGCTTAGAATATGTTAATTTACAGAATATAGTCTTTTCCCTTATCAGCCCCTCCAGGCAGTTGGCAAGAAGTATTTTCAGCTACAGACCTTGCAATCAGCCACTCAGACCTGCTGGCTTCCTCTGCCCTGACAGATAGAACTAATTAGCACTCAGCAGCTTTTATGCATTATCTCTGGCTCCAGAACATCCCCATAAATGAGGGGCAGGCTTGTCTCCGCCCCCAAAGGACAAGAATAAAGTCTCAGATACTTGGAGGTGAAACAACTTTCTAAAAGTTCCTCCCTCTACCTGAATTTCACTTATCCTTTCATGGTCAGCTCTTGTCCCATTGTTTCTGAGCAGCCTGAGGAGACTACATTAATCTTTTAAAATATTTTCTCATGTAAATTTGTATATAATTTTCCTACCATGCTGTCACCACATACAATACAACTAAATGATATTATCCTCATCCATTCATCCAGTCAACCAGCATTTACTGAATGCATACTCTATGTCAAGGAAGTGGGAATTCAGATAACCTAGCAGAAAGTGAGCTCAGTTATATATTAGTTGGGAAAGAAGGATAACAGATAAGAAAGCAAATTAGCAAGATAATTATGTATCATGATGAGAACTACTGAGTTAGTAAATCAAATAATGGTATGCAGGGTGAAGGGAGTATTGAATAGTTACAGAAGGCTTCTCTAAGGTGGTGATATGCAAACTCAGATAAGGAAGAGTTAGCCAAGCAAAGATGCAGAAATGGGCATTTTCCAGGAAGAAGAAAGCAGTCAGTACAAAGGCCTTCATATGGAAATGAGGCCTGTGAATTTGAGAAACAGAAGGAAGCTCTGTGTAGCTGGAGCAAAATGACTAAGGCAGGGTATGGCTTTAGAAGAGGTCCAGGATTCATCCCTTCTTTGGATTTTCTTCTGACCACAGTGGAAGGTCATTGGAAGGCTTTTATATCATCATAATCTGAATTAAGCTTTGGAAAGATCACTCTTGCTGCTAAGTGGAGAATGAACCGGGGTGGCGGAGGAGGGGGCAAGGGGTGGCGCAGGAGACAAATGTGGTAGCATAGAGCTGATTCACTACCACATTTGTATTATGTGCTTGACTCTCCGCTTACATGCTGAGTGTTCCACTTCTGTTCTTCCTGGATCTGTTTAGAGCCCAGAGAGGCATCAGTTATTTTTGTATTTTATAAATGAAGAACCAGGTGGGGACTTCCCCAATATCATAATTATTAAGTGGTTGAGCTGAGATTGAACATCCAAATAAGTCCAAAGCCTTTGTGTTTAAATACTTTATTTATTGCATTGTGCTGTGTCATAAACCCTTGACCTTTATAAACTTAATGATCAAGGTTTTGATTAATTTTAAGAAATCCCAATGTCCCATGATGTATTAACTTTTATGGAAGCACCCACTTCTGTGCACTATAAGGATGGTGTGTATCAGGGAGGCATTTTAAGAGTGAGTTGTTCTTCAGCCAAGAATATGCAGTAACTCTCATGGAATGTCTCTCTAGAGGTTGAGCATAAGAAACATTATGATCCTCCAGGGAATTGTGAATCCAGGAGCAATATTTTCTGATATATTGAAGTAAGAATGTGAAGAGAACACTCACATTTTTCAAACTTTACTGCTTTTTTCAAAGAATTTATATGCTATGGAAATATGTGCAAATTGGGGATTTTTTTTAATATCTGTGAACCTACTCTTCCAAATGTCAAGGGTCTGGAGTTTATCTATAAATGAAGATTTAGGAATAGCCATCACCAGGCCCTTTCAATCAGGCTGCCAGACTTTGTTCTATCAATCTCATTTCTTTATAATTGACAGATGAAAACCTAAATTTGATTCCAGAATTCCATAGCCATAAACTCCATGATGAAATTAAATAAGTTAAGTCATGCAAACTTTTGTAATCACTGTCAAATGTGGCACTGAGATCTTGGAACCATCAAAATATTTGGGGGATTTTCTTTTTAAAGGGAAGAATGACATGTTGGGGTGAGGTCTGACTTAGAGATAGGCCTCTACTTTGTTGGTAGGCCAACAAGAATGTCCTCACTAGGTAGAAAAAATTATTTTCTGACTTTTCAAGGGAAACAGTAGAGTACCAGTCTGTAACCATTGTGGGGTTGGAGGTGTCTGGAGGAATCAATGAAACTCACATAGTCTTTCCTAAGGTGGAGAGAGTACCACGCCATTATACACCCTTTGTACATACCCAAGCCTTTTTTCCTCCTCTTAGAACATATCTGCACTAGCTCTTTTCCTTTTTGGAAGCCAAGGACTCCTCTAATTATTTCCTTATACATCTCAGAATATATATAATCACCCTAGCTAGGGCAATGACATTTTACCAATAATTTTAGAGGGACAAGACACACCCCAAAGACCCAGATGCTAGAACAGATCTGTGGGTAAGAAATGTCTGGATATTCAGGCCCCATGGTTCCTTAACTACCCTATTTACTCATGGTCTTCAGTTATGTTTAAAGAAAATGCCATAGAGATGCCTCAAAGACAAGATAGTGATAGACTGTAGTGTCTAAAGAATGAAAAAGTCATCTAGAAAGTTCTAGGATTATCAAATAGCCTCTGTTTTGCTCCCTATATTTCATTTAGCTAATAACCTTTTTTGAGCATCTACTATGTAACAGGCACTGTTTTAGATACTTCAGACTCATCAGTGAACTAAACAGACAAAAATTGATGCCTCTTATTCATAATAGCAAGATATGAAAACAACCTAAATGTTCATCAGTGGGTAAAAGGATAAACAGAAAGTGGTATACACATAAAAATAAACACTATTAATATATAGCCTTAATAGGAAAGAAAAATACCATATGATCCAGCAATCCCACTCCTGGGCTTATATCTGGAAAAAACCACACTTCTAAAACATGCATGCATCCCAATATTCATAGCAGCACTATTTCCAATAGCCAAGACATGGATACAACCTAAATGTCCATCACAGAGGGATGAATGAGGAAGATGTGAGATATATATATACACACACACATGTATATGTATATATACACAATGGAATACTACTCAGCCATAAAAAGAATGAAATAATGCCATTTGCAGCAACATAGATGAACTTAGAGGTATCATACTAAGTGGAGTAAGTTAGAGAAAAACAGAAAGTGACAATATATACTAAACGTAATGAAATCATATGGTATTGTAGAAGGTAAGTACTCAAGCAAGACAAGATAGGGGAGGATTTGAAGGGTCACTTGCAGAGTGTTATTCAGTATTATTTAGTATTAAATTATTATTAGTAGTAGTATTAAATTATTCAGTATTAAATAAAAAACATATAAAACCTCATTAAAGGTGATATTTGAGCAAAAGCTTGATGCAAGTGAGTGGTTAGCTAAACAGAAAACTAGTGGCGGGGGTGGAGAGAAAGGCAAACACTTCAGGCAGAGGAAACAGGTGGAATAGACCTGATGGTGGGAACATGCCTGTTGCATTAGAGGAACAACAAGAAAACTAGTAGATTTGCTGTTTCTGGATATTCATCATGCCCCGGGTCATTCAGTAAAGTGAAGGTCTTTATGGGAAGGTGATTAGGATTTTACTCTAAGGCCCACTGATTTTTTTGTGCATGGTTTAATATTTGTAAAGTTACCGGTATTGTGCAAGGGGCTAAAGATAAATCTGGTAAATAAGACAGGCACGTCCTTGCTGCCAAGAGGGAAGAGAGGAGAATTAGTCTACAGGCAATGGCAATCCCTGTAGTCGGTATCTGATGGGGATGTAGGAGGACTAACTTCAAAGAAGGCCTCCCTGAGGACAGAATGAATATTCTACCAAGATATCAAGAAGTGGAAATGAGCCAGAAAATGAGCAAGGGGAACAGTGCTCTGGGTGATGGCGTGGCACATTGGAAATCCTGGAGGCAAGATGACACAGAGCACATTGAGAACTGAAACACGTTTAGCCTGAATAGCATTTACGAGAAAAGGGTACATAATGAGCATAATGAGGGAGAAAGATGCTGGGAGATATTATAGGGGCCTTAAATGCTGTTTTAAGAATTTTTTCTTTAAGAAAAAAAAGTTATAAAGTGTTTTACACTGGAAACTGATGTAACTAAATTTTATCCTTTTTTTTTGGTACAAAATTGGTCTCAATAATTTTTGGTTCATTACCCTACTTCCCTCATTGATCCATGTATGGTCCTCTTTTATTGATTATTTAGTTACTTCCAATGATTTGGAATAATTTCCAAATTATTTCCACTACCCATTATGAAAGTTAGGAGGCTTTGACAATAGTCTTTATCTCTTTCTTCTAACCCCTGTCCTATACCCCGTCCTTCCCAATTCAGGGTAACCATTACCCTAAATTCTGAGTTTATTCTTCTCTTGTTTTCTTTTTCTGTTTGAAGTTTTGCAATCCTATTTGCTTTTTTTTTTTAACATTATAAATTATGGTTAAAAGTTCACATTCATATTTATTCACATTGTTGTGAAATCTGCAGAATTATTTTTATCTTGCAAAATTGAAACTATATACATCTGATATCAACCTTCTGTTTCCTCCTGTCCCTGTCAACCATCATTCTACTTTCTGTTTTTATAATTTTGACTATTTAGATACTTCATATAAGAGAAATCATACAGTATTTGTCTTTTTTTATGACTAGTTTATCTCATTTAGCATAATATTGTCAAGGTTTATCCATGATACAGCATGTGACAGAATTTTCTTTTCCTTTAAGACTGAATATTATTCTACTGAAAAAAAATATATATATACATGCCATATGTATTTATATGTATTTTTAAAAGGTATACTTTATTTTGGCAAGAGCACTCGGGCTGCTACTGGTGGAGTTTGGAGGGAGATGAAATAGTCCATACATGGCTACGATGTTCACATTGCACTAGTGGAATTAGTTGTATTCCAGGCGTTTCCACATACAAAGGCAATTACAGAGTTCTGAAGCTAGGGTATCACATGCCTTGGGCATGAAGTGTGGTGACTGGGAATTATCCTCTCCTTGGTGAGTCTTCCATGAGTCATGAAAATCTCATTTCTCACTGTGTGAGATTAGATCATCCACATCATTTGAGATCTGCAGTTTTAAAGGCTAGTGGTGGGCATGAAGACCCCTACTATCCTCAAATGACCAATGCAGTTTCTCCCATTTTTTTCCGCAACAGAAAAAACCTTAATATAAATGAGAGCTTACTGTATAACACAGGGAATTATATTGAATATACTGTAATAAACCATAAGGGAAAGGGGATTTAAAAAGACTGTACAGGGACTTCCCTGGTGGTCCAGTGGGAGGTCCATGTTCCCAAAGCAGGGGCCTCATTCAATCCCCAGGTAGGGACCTAGATCCCATATGCCTCAACTAAGAGGTCACATGCTGCAATTAAAGATTCTGAACTAAAGCTCCCAAATGCTGTGACAAATATTGAAGATCCCGCAGGCTCAATTAAGACATGGAGCAGCCAAATAAATAAAAATAAGGAAATATTTAAAAAATAAAAATGTATATATATATATATGTATTTATAACTGAATCATTTTGCTATACAGCAGAAATTAACAGAAGATTGTAAGTCAACTAAGATTGAAAAAGTCCTTAAATTGAGTATCAGACATATAAATGAGAATTTTGAATAGTATCTTCCTTTCCTTTCCATTACTTCATGCATGACCTCTTTCTGGAACACTTGTGAATACACAGAAATTTAATGGGGTCAGAAGGGATTAAGATGGAGCTGTCATAGTGGGACACAAGGGTGGGGGGGGAAAGGCAGAAGGGAGAGAGAGAATGATGTGATTCCAGAAAAGGAGTCAGTCAACAAGATGCAGAAGGAAGTGTGCAGGGGAGAATGTTTACTGGGGCATAGAGTATTACACAAGCTATCAAAACAAGTAGGAGAGGAGGTGGAAGAGGCAGGGAGGGCAGAGAAAGGGGGTTGGCCAGAGGTGGGAATTGGCCCAGTGAAATGGCGCCAACTCCCAGGGAGATTGCTGAGGGCTTCCAACCTGCAGATCCATCTGTCTCCTCAAATTCTAGGGCAAACCTCATTAGTGTGAGGGGCACCCCACGGCTCAGCCTCTACCCCGGGGACCTCAGGTCTCCATCTGGCAAGCTAACAGAACAAGTCTGCTATGGGTTTGCACTCTTTCAAACATTCTTCTTCTGATAAGAAAAATGCATTTTTCCACTATTTATTCAGTTTTATTGGTTATGTCATGCTGTTATTCTAGCCTCAGGAGTCACACTCATTTGATTTTAAGCTGACTGTTGAAGAAGAATAATAACTTAACTCTTTGTGTAATTAAACTCTGAAAAGCAAATCCTCTTTTACAGTCATCTTACCTGGCAGGTGGACAAAGATGTCCACAGGACTTTGAAACTGTGGCACCCGGGATGCAGGCCACATGCTTCAGGACTGGGGTTACTCAGAAGGCCAAAGGGTCACATGCTTCATGAGATGTTTTACTTCTTCCTGCAAAGAAATGGGAGAAGTTAAGGGGCTACTGCAGATCTAGAGATTTACAATTCTAGTGGTGAAAAATACTATCCATGGTGGTAAGTGGTTTAGTCATTAAGTCGTGTCCAATGCTTGTGACCCCATGGACTGTAGTCCACCAGGTTCCTCTGCCCATGGGATTCTTCAGGCAAGAATACTGGAGTGGGTTGCCATTCCCTTCTCCAGGGGTTCTTCCTGACCCAGGGATTGAACCCAGATCTCCTGCCCTGCAGGTGGATTCTTTACCGATTGAGCCACCAGGGAAGCCCATTGTCCATTGGACATACAAAGAAAGTGAAATATACCTGGAACTTATACATGAAACATTAATACATGTAGCCAGAACTTAAGAATAATTAGCAATTCTCATAGATGAGTCTTCCTCTGCCAAGGCTATAAATTCATTCTTATAAGGTATTGAGGGCTTTGTACTTTCTCTGCATCTAATTAATTCTTTTATTTATTCAATAAATCTGTATCAACTGCTCACTCCATGCCAGCTTTGTGGTAATTATTGGGATTACACTCAGTTGTGTAAAAGACATATTTTTTTTTCTTGCCCTCATGGAGCTTATAATTTCTTATGATAATTGAAGTTGCCTAATGGAAGAGAAGGAGAAGGCAATGGCACCCCACTCCAGTACTCTTGCCTGGAAAATCCCATGGACGGAGGAGCCTGGAAGGCTGCAGTCCATGGGGTTGCTAAGAGTCGGGCACGACACAGCGACTTCACTTTCACTTTTCACTTTCATGCATTGGAGAAGGAAATGGCAACCCACTCCAGTGTTCTTGCCTGGAGAATCCCAGGGACGGGGGAGCCTGGTGGGCTGCCATCTATGGGGTCGCACAGAGTCGGACACGACTGAAGCGACTTAGCAGCAGCAGCAATGGAAGAGAAATAGTCAAGTACCTTTTCTGATAATAGGAATATACTCTTCTTCTTTGCTATAGCAGCAGACATCATTCCAGAGTTTCCTGTCCTCTATTCGCTTGAGAATGGAACAAGGGAAAGAAGGGAGGTGGGACACCCAATGTCTGCCTTTTGGGTCCATGTTCTCTACTTTGTTGTGTGACCTTGGGCATGTCACGTAACCTTTCTGAGACTCCATGTCCCTCATCTGTCAAATCCAACCTGCCACATTATCTTATCTCATAAAAATTCTGTGAAGTTGAAATAAAGTTAAACATGGGAAGCTCTTTTTAAAGTGTTATACAATGTGTTCTTTTTGTCCCTTTTCCCTTAAGCTTTGATGACAAGCCATAGGGTGGTAAAAAACCACTCTGCATACCATTGTGTGGCCTTGGGTGTTTTCAAGACATTTTCTGAGGCTGTATTTCCTAATTAGAAAGTAGATATTTTAATTGAACACATACAATCGCAAGGATTAAAGAAAAGCTAATAATGTACATACACCCTTACTCTGATTCAGCAGCAAATGTGCTCTTGATAAAAGGTTAATTTATTATTTCTCTTCTTTCCTCTTGTTCTGCTTTCTGTCTTTTACTCTTTCACTTTGTCTCTGAACACCACCAAGGAAGCAAGATCAAAGTTATTGTGGGTGGAAGGGAAACTATGGCAGTGTTTTCAATAACAATTCTTATGCACTTAGCATTTTTCTTCTCTGGCAAGGCAGTAGTTACTTTAATGAGGGTAACAGTCAATGAGATAATAACAATAGCAGATAACAATTAGCACTAACTGTGGAATTAGGATCTAAGCACTTCAGAAGAATATCCCATTTAATCCTCTCTGCTCTGAATTAGGTACTGTTACATTATGAGGAAAATGAGGCTCAGAGAGGTTAAACAGCTTGACCAACGTCATGGTGCTGGAGCCGGAACTTGAGCCCACTTCATCTGACACTGGCATCTATATTCTTAACTGCCTGGTGTTCTGGGCTCCTGGTCACCGTATATTATAAGACTTGAGCTACTCAAGGGAAATTGGCACTTTTCAGGTTTTCTCATCCAAGTTCTATAACTAAGCTGTTCATTTAGACTTAAAAATAAGTATTGGAATGGGGAGGGAGGATGGAGGAGGGTTCAGGATGCGGAACACATGTATACCTGTGGCGGATTCATTTTGATATTTGGCAAAACTAATACAATTATGTAAAGTTTAAAAATAAAATAAAA
Organism: Bubalus bubalis; assembly: GCF_019923935.1. Taxonomy (NCBI): domain Eukaryota; kingdom Metazoa; phylum Chordata; class Mammalia; order Artiodactyla; family Bovidae; genus Bubalus; species Bubalus bubalis. Next base: position 37,990,700 of record NC_059165.1, on the reverse strand, counting down.
TTAAAAAAAAAAATAAAAGTCAGAAACTAAAAAAAAAAAAAAAAATAAGTATTGAACAAAAAAGGATGGATAGATCAATCAATCAATGGACTGTCCCTGAAAACTTCAAAGAATATGTGGTTATTCCAGACTCTGAGTGATTTTCAGCCTTCTAAGCAAAATCTGTTTTATTCCAGCATTCCTGTGCTCTTGCTCATTTTTACTTATTCTTTCTTTGCCTTTGCTTTAAAGATGAACTACCACCTTCAACGTCCTTTCTCCTTATAGGAAAATCACTATCTGCTGCCATTACAGCTTCAGGCCATTCAATCCAAATCAGTTTGGTTCAGTTCGGTTCAGTTCAGTTCAGTCGCTCAGTCGTGTCTGACTCTTTGAGACCCCATGAATCGCAACATACCAGGCCTCCCTGTCCATCACCAACTCCTGGAGTTCACACAAACTCACATCTATCGAGTCAGTGATGCCATCCAGCCATCTCATCCTCTGTCGTCCCCTTTTTCTCCTGCCCCCAATCCCTCCCAGCATCAGAGTCTTTTCCAATGAGTCAACTCTTCGCATGAGGTGGCCAAAGTATTGAAGTTTCAGCTTTAGCATCATTCCTTCCAAAGAACACCCAGGAATGATCTCCTTTAGGTACTACAAATCACTCCTGCTTTCTTGTTCATCTCTGATGTCCTGGTTAGGAATAGGAGAGGGGCTACAGATAATCATTTTGTTAATATAATTATATATCATTATCATATAATTGATAATGTAATCATCTGAGAGTCTTTTGGAAGCTAGAAATTGTGATAGTTTTTTTACCTTTTATTTTATTTTATGTGCATAATTATCCTGCTTAGGTGCTATTCTGTCCATTTTACAGATGAAAACATCAAGTTCAGAGCCCACGACCACAGTTATCACATAGTGCAATCAGGTTACAAGTCCAGGCCTGGGCTCTTTGTTTTATATGAAGCAACTTCCTATCCTCCTCTAACTTTCAACTTTCTAATCAAGAAAGTGTTAAATGGATCATTAACACTTTTTAGAGATCAAGACTATTCTTTTGAATGGATGCAAAATTGCTACTTATCTGTTTCTAGTCTCAAAGTTAACCTTCTCTTTTTTATTAAAATAGGGGGAAAAAGTCACTTCTTGAGTCCAGTGTTATCTCTAGACCAGTAACACCTAAAAGCTTTGCTTCATTCTTACAATTTTATTCATATTACTCTTACTCTTGCATAATAGCTGCATACTTCCTTTAGTCCAAAAATAAAAAAATACCATAGAATTCTCCTCTCTACCTTGAATGAGGTGTTGCAACAATAAGTATAAAAGCTTAAATTTATTCCAAGTGCCCCTTTACCTATTTCAGCAAATATTTGTTGTAAATGTTTATTATATTTTTTTGAATACTGATGTGACCTCTCTATGGAGCAGGGAAAGCCAGGATGAAAAATGTGATCTTTACATCGGCACTTACAGCATGTAGATATTCTGTCTCTACACCACTGTTGAACTTCTTGGCGGAGGAGATGGATATGAGAACATGGCAAAATATTTTTCCTCATAATCTTCATGCAAAAGTAATGCTTTATTCTCTGTCATCACCCTGCTTCAGAAAATTCAAAGTTTTCTGGAAAGCTATGAAAGAAGGTAGGCATGGCCCCAGCTTTGAAAAGGGAGCTGTATTAATTAGGTCCTCAGAGAGTAGATGCTGAGATGTAATTAGGATTACAAGAGGCTTATTACATAAAAGGAGAGAAAACAGTGTTGAAGACAGAAGGTTTACAGGCATGGTGTTAAATATAACAAAAGTCTTAGTCAACCCAATGGAGTATCTCTGGAAAAACATGTTCCATTAGATGAGTCCTATATTGGACAGAAATGTTCAGGACCATACCATGCTCAGTCTTTGGCTACAGCTGTCCAGGAAGAGCACGACTTCAGTTTGAAAGCTGAAGCAGGTTCTGAAGATGTTCATAGATAGAAGTTGATGGCTTATTTCACTCCTTGCAATGCAAAGTCAAGTATTTTCTTGAAAGGAGATTTAATTGTACACCTCAGTGATGCTACAGTAGACCATTAGAGGTATTTTAGAGGTCTTCTAATCCCATTCTCACGTGTTACTTCAGTCCTAAAATTTCCTAAAGAATTCTTCAGCATCCTACAGCCTCTCTGAACATGTTTTTTAATACTTCACTGCATGTTTCTGAAGTTGTTTTAAGGGACTTATTTTTTACGGTCACTTAGAAATAATGTAATGTCTCTTCACACAAAAGGTAAGAACTCTGCAGTAAAATGCATTGCTAACCCCATGAACAGTATGAAAAGGCAAAAGGATAGGACATTGAAAGAGAAACTCCCCAGGGCAGTAGGTGCCCAATATGCTACTGGAGATTAGTGGAGAAATAACTCCAGAAAGAATGAAGGGATGGAGCCAAAGCAAAAACAACACCCAGTTGTGGATGGGACTGGTGTTGGAAGCAAAGTCCGATGCTATAAAGAGCAATATTGCATAGGAGACTACTGGAATGCAAAAGTAGGAAGTCAAGAAAGACCTGGAGGAACAGTCAAATTTGGCCTTGGAGTACAGAATGAAGCAGGGCAAAGGCTAATAGAGTTTTGCCAAGATAACACACTGGTCATAGCAAACACCCTCTTTCAACAACTCAAGAGAAGACTCTACACATGAACATCACCAGATGGCCAACACCAAATCAGATTGATTATATTCTTTGCAGCCAAATATGAAGAAGCTCTATATAGTCAATAAAAACAAGACTGGGAGCTGACTGTGGCTCAGATCATGAACTCCTTATTGCCAAATTCACACTTAACTGAAGAAAGTAGGGAAAACCACTAAACCATTCAGGTATGATCTAAATCAAATCCTTTACTATTATAAGTGGAAGTGACAAATAGATTCAAGGGACTATATCTGATAGACAGAGTGCCTGATAAACTATGGACAGAGGTTCATGACACTGTACAGGAGACAGGGATCAAGACCATCCCCAAGAAAAATAAATGCTAAAAAGCAAAATGACTGTCTGAGGAGGCCTTACAAATAACTGAGAAAAGAAGAGAAGCAAAAAGCAAAGGAGAAAAGGAAAGATATACTCATTTGAATGTAGAGTTCCAAAGAATAGCAAGCAGAGATAAGAAAGCTTTCCTTAGCGATCAAAGCAAAGATAGAGGAAAAAATAACATGGGAAAGATTAGAGATCTCTTCAAGAAAATTAGAGATACCAAGGGAACATTTCATGCAAAGAGGGGTTCAATAAAGGACAGAAATAGTATGGACCTAACAGACACAGAAGATACTAAGAAGAGGTGGCAAGAATACACAGAAGAACTGTACAAAAAAGATATTCACGACCAAGGTAATCACGATGGTGTGATCACTCACCTAGAGTCAGACACCCTGGAATGTGAAGTCAAGTGGGCCTTAGAAAGCATCATTATGAACAAAGCTAATGGAGGTGATAGAATTCAAGTGGAGCTATTTCAAATCCTGAAAGCTGATGCTGTGAAAGTGCTGCATTCAATATGCCAGCAAATTAGGAAAACTCAGCAGTGGCCACAGGACTGGAAAAGGTCAGTTTTCATTCCAATCCCAAAGAAAGGCTGCCAAAGAATGCTCAAACTACTGCACAATTGCACTCATCTCACACGCTAGTAAAGTAATACTCAAAATTCTCCAAGCCAGGCTTCAGTAATATGTGAACTGTGAACTTCCAGATGTTCAAGCTGGTTTTAGAAAAGGCAGAGGAACCAGAGATCAAATTGCTAACACCTGCTGGATCATCAAAAAGCAAGAGAGTTCCAGAAAAACATGTATTTCTGCTTTATTGACTATGCCAAAGCCTTTGACTGTGTGGATCCCAATAAACTGTGGAGAATTCTTCAAGAGATGGGAATATCAGACCACCTGATCTGCCTCTTGAGAAACCTATATGCAGGTCAGGAAGCAACAGTTAGAACTGGACATGGAACAACAGACTGGTTCCAAATAGGAAAAGGAGTACGTCAAGGCTGTATATTGTCACCCTGCTTATTTAACTTATATGCAGTGTACATCATGAGAAACGCTGGGCTGGAAGAAGCACAAGCTGGAATCAAGATTGCCGGGAGAAATATCAATAACCTCAGATATGCAGATGACACCACCCTTATAGCAGAAAGTGAAGAAGAACTCAAGAGCCTCTTGATGAAAGTGAAAGTAGAGAGTGAAAAAGTTGGCTTAAAGCTCAACATTCAGAAAATTAAGATCATGGCACCTGGTCCCATCACTTCATGGTAAATAGATGGGAAAACAGTGGAAACAGTGGCTGACTTTATTTTTGGGGGGCTCCAAAATCACTGCAGATGGTGACTGCAGCCATGAATTTAAAAGATACTTACTCTTTGGAAGGAAAGTTATGACCAACCTCATCAGTATATTAAAAAGCAGAGACATTACTTTGTCAACAAAGATCTGTCTAGTCAAGGCTATGATTTTTCCAGTAGTCATGTATGGATGTGAGGGTTGGACTATAAACAAAGCTGAGCACCGAAGAACTGATGCTTTTTAACTGTGGTGTTGGAGAAGACTCTTGAGAGCCCCTTGGACTTCAAAAAGATCCAACCAGTCCATCCTAAGGGAGATCAGTCCTGGGTGTTCATTGGAAGGACTGATGTTGAAGCTGAAAGTCCAATATTTTTGCCACCTGATGCAAAGAGCTGACTCATTTGAAAAGACTCTGGTGCTGGGAAAGACTGAGGGCAGGAGGAGAGGGGATGACAGAGGATGAGATGGTTGGATGGCATCATTGACTCAATGGACATGAGTTTGTGTAAACTGTAGGAGTTAGTGATGGACAGGGAGGCCCTGGCCTGCTGTGGTTCATGGGGTTGCAGAGAGTCAGACACGACTGAGTGACTGAACTGAACTGAATTGATACACCTAACTCTTTATGTTCTTGTTGTTACATATATTTATCTATATGTGTTATAAATCCCACAAGACATCCCATTAATTTTGCTTTCAACAGTCATATAACTTACACAAAATTAAAGAATAAAAAAAAATAATAATGGAGAAAAAATAAAAATGGAGATAAAGAATAAAATAGGTTTCTGAATTTATTCAGATACATACCATTTACAGAGTGCTTAAGTGTTATCTGAGGATCTGAATTTACATCTGATATCATTTTTTTTTTAAAGTCTGGATATTTTCCTTAAAGACATTTATGGTAAAATTTCTCTTAGTTTTCCTCAGGTTGAATTGGTCTTTATTCTTGAAGATTATTTTTTTCTGAATTTTCTAATTTAGGATTAAAAAATCTATAGGCTCTGGCATGGTTTTTCTATTTCTTTCAGCACTTTAAGTATGTTGTCTCACTCTCCTCTGGCCTCCATCGTTTCTGGTAGGAAATTAGATATTAATTTAATCAATCTTCCCCTGTAGGTAATGTGTCATTTTTCCCTTGCTGCTTTCAAGATGTGCTTTTTATCTTTACTTTATAATAGGCTGATTGTGGCTTATAATCTTTTGCCAGTATGAGCTTCTTCATGTTTATCCTGCTTTGTGTTTATTAAGCATCTTGTATCTGCAGATTTCTTCAATCAAATATGAGGAATTTGAGGCCCTTATTTATTAAATATTTTTACTGCCATAATTTTTTCTTCCTTTCCCTTTTGGGTTTCCAATTATCCAATATGTTGAACCATTTGTTACAACAGGTCTTCAGACCTCTATTTAATTTTATTTTTCTTTCTCTTATTTTCTTATTTTTATTTTTCTAATTCATATTAGATAATTTCCAGGATCTAACTTTCAAATTAACTTGCTTCTGTCATTTCCAGATTTTTTTGTCTTTGGTTAAGCTGTTCTAGTCTGGCCATCAATGTGTGGTCAGGGATCAACCAGAGACATGGGTAGAAAGAATTTGAAGATCCCCTCTTCTGTCTTTCCAAGATCCCTCAATTCATCAATATCTCCATAGCTATAGTTCCCCTTGTCAGAAAAAAGCGCATACGAGCCATAGTAACTGCCCTTAGTCCAAGACTAAAAGCTGTGAAAACAGAACTTTGTCCACCTCCACTCCTGTGCCCAAAAAGAGCACTGCCTCCAATATGCTTTCTTCTATTCCATCTCTAGTGCCTCAGGCAAGCCGTTATTTTTTATTATGTCCAGGTTTTATAATTGTCTTCTGCAGGGGAGTCATCTGGTAGCGTCTGCCATTACAAGAAGCTGCTAACCAAAAGTTTTTAAAAAACATCTCAGCCATAATCAATTACATGTGACTTCTTAATTTTGCTTCCTGAGCAACTCTGAAATCTGATTATCTCTCTCCAGGCTGTTGACCACCTCATTGGTTATTATTACTTCTATCCTGTTCAACTAGTTTCTTTGAATTTACCCTCGTGTTCTCCATACAATGTCAGAGATATCCCAACAGTACAAATCTAAACAGGTCTCTCTCTCATTTTTTTTTCTTTTTTTCTCTCTCTCTCTCATTTAAAAGCTTCAAGTGTATCTCTAATAATTTTAGAGTAAAATTCCAAATCCTTAAACAAGATACTGCATAAAATAGCCCTTGCTTATTTACCTAGAAAAAGGGATGAGATTGCTCTTTCTAGGTGAGCTCCAGCCACATGGCCTTTTTTCTTTATTTTCAGTGGTACTGATTTTCATGGTCATTGCCTATATACAGGGGATACATTTTTTTGGATAAGAAGTCTCTTCTACTGTTCTTTGCTCGATAACTTCACTTTGTCCTTGAGTTCTCTCCTCAAACATTAGCTTCCCCAGGGAAGACCCTTAGTCGTTCAGATTAGGCTAGGGTGCTTTGTGATAGACCTCACAGCACATGGTTCTTTGAGCACCACTGTATTACCTTCAGCTTTGGGGGGCCTCCCTTGTGGCTCAGCTGGTAAAGAATCCTCCCGCAATGCGGGACACCTGGGTTCGATCCCTGGGTTGGGAAGATCCCCTGGAGAAGGGAAAGGCTACCCACTCCATTATTCTGGCCTGGAGAATTCCAGGGACTACATGGGGTCGTAAAAAGTCAGACAGGACTGAGCAACTTTCACTTTCACTTTTCATGTGAACCACCATCTTCTGATAGTACACTATTTGATTTTGTGTTTAGGATTTTGAGCCAAAGTTATTTCTTAATAGATTCTGGTGACCTTTACAGATTCAGTAGATTGAGGCTATCTTTCATGGGCTGCAGTCTTACTGAAGCATTGAAGGAATCACACATTATAGTAATCGGAGAATTCAACATTATTTTGGAACTCAGGACATAATAAATGCATTGACTTCTGGAAATTTAGACCCATTCTTTTGTAATCACCTCTATTAACTTCTGAAAACTTTCCATCACCACAAGAGGAAACTCATACTCATTAAGCTGTCACTCAATTGTATTTATTTCTGCCTCTCCTCTCAAATCCTGATTGGCTTTCTGTCTCTATGAATTTTGTGGTTGTTTAGTTGCTAAGGCTTCCTTGTTGGCTCAGAGGGCAAAGAATCTGCCTGTAATACAGGAGAGCCAGGTCTGATCCCTGGGTCAGGAAGATCCCCTGGAGAAGGGAATGCCTATCCACTCCAGTATTCTTGCCTGGTTGGTTCGGAGTGTCTATGTTTATGAATATACCTATTTAGCATATAGCATATAAGTGACCTTTTGTGTCTGCATTCTTTCACTGTGGCATGTATCAGTATTTTATTTCCTTTCATGGCTGAAAAATATTCCAATATATGTATACACCATAATTTGTTTACCCATTTGTCTGTTTATACTTTGAGATTGTTGTGAATAGTACTATTGGAAGCACTTGTGTACAAATTTTTCAATGATTTTTGGTGTATTCCTAGGAACAGAATTGCTGATCAGATGATAATTCTATGTTTAATATTTTGATGAGACACCAAGCTCTTTTTTCAGTGACTGTACCATTTTACATTCCCAGCAGCAATGTATGAAGGCTCTTTCATCTCCACATCTTCACCAAATTTATTTTCCATTATATTTTTAAAAACAAAATATAGCCTAGTGGATGTGAAGTGGTATTTCTTCATGATTTTATTTCATTTCCTTAATGACTAATGACATTGAGCAACAACATTTCATGTGCTTCTTGGCCATTTGTATATCTTCTTTGATAAAATGTCTATTCAATTACTTTTCCATTTAAAAAATGGGTTATATTTGTGTTGTTGAGTTGTAAGAGTTATTTGTATATTTGACCTATATATATATATATGAAAGTGAAGTCGCTCAGTCGTGTCCGACTCTTTGTGACCCTGTGGACTGTAGCCCACCAGGCTCCTCCGTCCATGGGATTCTCCAGGCAAGAATACTGGAGTGGGTTGCCATTTCCTTCTCCAGGGGATCTTCCCAACTCAGGAATCGAACCTAGGTTTCCTGCATTGCAGGCAGACGCTTAAATAGAACTTTTTATAAAGTCCAATTCATCTATTTTTTTTCTTTTGTGCTTGTACTTCTGGTGTCATATCTAAGAATCCCTTGCCAAAATAAAGTACATGAAGACCTACTCATTTTTTCTTCTAAGAGTTTAATAGGTTTAGCCCATACATTTCTGAGTTTTGATCCATTTTGAGTTAATATTTGTATATGAATAAGGTGTGGTCTAGCTTTATCTTTTTACTTGTAGATATGCCTTTATTGAAGCAAAATTTGTTAAAAAGAAAATATTCTTGCAACACTGACTGGTTTTGGCACATGTGCCAAAAATCAATCAACCGTAAATGTAAAAGATTAATGCATTCTTGTTCACCAATGTTTTCACACTCATAAACATTACTGTGCTCTTAGATAGTAGAAACAAGACATATTTTTTTTAATTTGCATACTTTGTTTTTAGAAATCAATACAACCTCTGCATTCTACTTATTAAACATTGACATTCTGTACTATAATTTACTACCCTGTTCTTTTGTTCCACCATTTATTACTCTCATTATACAACCGTGGCTTTCCCACAGAAACCAAAGTTATTGATAGGCTTGAGTTCACATTTCTTATTTTGGCTCTTAAATTTTGTCTAATATTAAAGGAAGTACTTAAAAATCTACCATGAGTGTAAGTCTACTATAAAAGTTATTAAGATGGCTCTAGGAAATACCTTTAATAGTGAACATTTTGACTACCTTGTCTTTTCTTTATTATCAGCTTTTAAATGTTTATGTCTTTTGATTACTATTTATATGCTCATTTCTACTCCAGTCCAGTATGTTGAAATAAAATGAATAATTTTCAACTTATAGTCTCATACTAAAGACAAATAAATGCCTATATAATTGAAATTTTCTGAAATAAAGTCTACAGATTCTCTTTTTAATTTTAAATCTGGTGAATAAATGGCTTTAAATCCATGAGAATTTATAATCTACAAGTAGTGTGGAAAAATGTAGGGATATTAAGGATACTGTAAGTATTTCTAAATGTAAGTTTTTCTGTATTTACTTCTATTTTTGTTAATATGATTGGCCAGATATCTGATTATAGCTTTCTGCTATATGCACACACACACAAACATATACTAGTGAACACTAACAAAGAAGCAAAAATTTATCAGGCAAATATCTAAGTCAGACAGTGGGAAACTTCAGCAGTAAGACAGGTCTGGGCTGTTTCTCTTTTGTAATGGCCCTAAGCTAAGAATGTTTTCTATGGTTTTAAATAATTGCAAAAAGAAGTTTCACATGAAAATTAAATGAAACTCAAATTTCAATCTTTATAACTGAAGCTTTTACTGAAACACAGCTTTCCACTCATTGACTTATTGTTCACTGATGCTTTTGTACTAAAATGTCAGGGGTGAGTCATCCTGATGGAGATGTTATGACTGTAAACAGGGCCTAAAATATACACTATCTTATCCTTTACAAAAAAATGTTTGTTGATCTCTGGTCTAAATAAAGGCTAAAATCTAATGCAGTAGGCAAACCACTGTGACTGCTTCTGAAAGGTGTTTTGAAACTGGTGAATTTGAGCTTCAGTTTAGGGTCTTGCTGGCAAACTGAAAAAAGGAGGTTCTACTAGGAGATTTTCAACTGTCTAAATCTGGCAGACCAAAGGTCAGTATCTTTACTGTAAGCTATGAATCAGAAGTAAATGGTTCCTCCAACCCCTAGGAACCACAATGAATGCTAACTTGATGCTAAGCAATAGTACAGGAATCCCTGAACTGTTTAACAATATACCTTCCTTAAAGGGGCTTTGAAACAGAAATTAATGTTACTTGGTAGTCCACAAACCTTCTAGTTGTTAAAAAAAAAAAAAAAAAAGTCCTTAAATACTTTTAGGTTTCTAGCAAAAGTAAGTAAATATATGTATTTTTATTATCATTTTACTTCGTTTTAATATATATATAAAAAGTAGAAATTTAGAAAGTTGGCTTGCTCTATTAGTTTTCTATATTATTTTCCATTTTATTAATTTCTGTCTTTATATTTAAGTTTTCCTTGTTTTTATTTACTTTGAATTGAATTTGTTTCTTCTGATTTCATTAGGTAAAAATTTCAATCATTGATTTTAAACACTTTTTGTTTTCTAATACAAATATTTGAAGCTATAAATTGCTATATGACACAAACATTAAACTGCATTAGATGCATTCTACATTTTTTAAAAATTTACTTTGAATAATTTTAGAGTTAAGAAAATATTTTTAAAAAGAATGTAGAGTTCATGTATACCCTTCCCAACTTCTCCTATCATTACCATTTTACATAACTATCGGACAGCTGTCAAAACGAGTAAATTAATGTTGGCACAATGCCATTAATTAAACTACTGACGTTATCTGAATTTCACCAAGTTTTCCAATTTTTTTGTTTGTTTGTTTTTGTGTTCTTTCTCCTTATTCTTCTACAATTTTTGACAGCTCTTCAGTCTTTCCTTGTCTTTTGTGCTTTAACATTTTGCAGAATACTAGTCGGTTATGATTGAGAGCGTGAGTGCTCAGTCATGTCAGGCTCTTTGCTACCCCGTGGGCTGTAGCCCGCCAGGCTCCTCTGTCCATGGGATTCTCCAGGCAAGAATACTGGATGAGTTGCCATGCCCTCCTCCAGGGGGTCTTCCTGACCCAAGGATCGAACCTACATCATGCATCTCCTACATTGGCAGGCAGATTCTTTAACTGCATCACCTGGGAAGACCATTATGGTTGAGGATGTTTCTCAAACTGGGTTTGTCTGATAATTTTTTATAATCAGGTTAAAGCTATACATCTCTTTTTGCAAGAGTGTTACAGAAATGATATTTGGTACTTTTTTGTAAAACATATCCTGGGCTTCATATCATTATGTCTTATTTTATTTTAACCTCATTCACTTTATTTAATATACTGTACATTTATTCTTTCAGATGGAAATATTTTCTGATATTCTTTGCCATTTCTTCTTTAACCAATAGAATATTTAAAGTATGCTTTGTTTTATTTTTAAGTTTGGGGATTTCTGAATATCTTATTTTTTTAATTTCTAATTTATTGCATTTTACTCAGAGGAAATACTTTGTAAGACTTTATTTTGAAATCTATTGAAACATTTTTAGCTTAGCTATGGGTTCAGAAAGTATGTGCATTCTACAGGTTGGGTGAAGTTTGCAAATGTCAATTAGCTCAGGGTGTTAAATCTCTAACTATGATTGGGGATTTATCTTTCTTCCTTTACTTATGTAAGTTGGACTTCCCTGGTGGCTCAGATGATAAAGCATCTGCCTAGAATGTGGGAGATCCGGGTTCAATCCCTGGGTCAGGAAGATCTCCTGGAGAAGGAAATGGGGCGAGAAGGAAATGGCAACCTACTCTAGTATTCTTGCCTGGAAAATCCAGAGGAACCTGGTAGGCTACAGTCCATGGGGTCACAAAGAGTCAGACACGACTGAACGACTTCACTCACTTCCCTCACATATTTAAAGCTCTGTTATTAGGCCTATAAAGGCATACCTCAGAGATACTGTGGGTTTGATTCCAGACAACAATAAAGTGAATAGTGAAATAACGCAAGTCCCTATATATTTTTTTGGTTTCCTAGCACATATAAGGAGAAGGCAATGGCACCCCACTCCAGTACTCTTGCCTGGAAAATCCCATGGACGGAGAGCCTGGTGGGCTGCAGTCCATGGGGTTGCTAAGAGTCAGACATGACTGAGCGACTTCACTTTCACTTTTCACTTTGATGCATTGGAGAAGGAAATGGCAACCCACTCTAGTGTTCTTGCCTGGAGAATCCCAGGGATGGGGGAGCCTGGTGGGCTGCTGTCTATGGGGTTGCACAGAGTCAGACATGACTGAAGTGACTTAGCAGCAGAGCACATATAAAAGTTACATATATACTATACTGTAGTCTATTAAGTGTGCAATAGGATTAAGTCTTTAAAAATGTATCAATACACACCTGAATTTAAAAATACTTTGTTGTTAAAAAATGACAACCATCATCTAAGCCTTCAGTGAGTCATAATCTTTTTACAGTAGTAACATCACAGATCACAGATCACCATAACATATATAATGATGAAACAGAAATATAGTGAGAATTAACAAATGTGACACAGAGATTTGAAGTAAGCATGTGCTATTAGAAAAATGGTACTAATAGAACTGTTTAACACAGGGTTGCCTTTACCCTTCAATTTGTATTAAAAAAAAAAAAAGCTTACCTGCCTAGAGCAGCAAATTGAAACACAATAAAATGAGGCCTGCATGTGCATGTATACATTTATTATTGTCTTATTTTTGGACAAATTAATATTTTTCTCATTATTAAATGTTCCTCTTTATTTCTGATAATATTTTAAGTTCATTTTTTATGTTAATATAGCACTCCACTTTTTTGTACGTACTATTCATATGACATTTCTTTTTCTATCCTTTTAGTTTTTCCTATGTCATTAAACTTAAAATGGGGTTTTGTAGAAAACATATAGTTGGGTCTGATTAAATCAAACAAGACAATCATTGACTTTTAACTGGGAAGTTTAGTCCATTAAAATTTATTTATCAATACGGTTGAATTTGCAGGAGGGATGGCAACCCACTCTGGTATTCTTGCCTGGAGAATCTTCATGGGCAGAAGAGCCTGGCAGCTACAGTTCACAGACTTGCAAAGAGTCAGACACAACTGGAGCAATTTAGCATGCATGCACGCATGGTTGAACTTAACTACCATTTTGTCATTTGTTTTCTATTTTTCTATAAGTTTTTGTTCATTCCTTTCTTTCTTTCTTAGGGATCTAATAGTCCTTTTCTAATGTGATATTTTAATGCCTCTATTAATTTTTTAGCTAAACTTGTTAGCATTAGTTTAGTGGCTGCTCTAGAGTGACAATATCTATCCTTAACTTACCATAGAATTTTTAGAATTAATTTGTACCACAAGTAGCAAAATATAAGAAAGTTGTGATAGAACAGTTTCAATTACACTCTGGCCTTTTGCCATTGTTACTTTATATACTACATAGGCATATTATAACAAATTACATAATACATGTTATATTTTTTCATATATTGTTTAAAGAAATTAAGAGAAAAAATCATATATTTATCATTTTCAGTGTTCTTTCATTCTTCTTATAGATACAAATTTTCATACAGTATATTTCTGGTGTCACTCTAGCCTAAAGAGTTTTCTTTAGTATTTCTTGCAGTGTGGGTCAGATGGCAATACATAAATTATTTTTTATTTACTGATTCTTTCATTTGCCAGCCAATCTATCTGCTATGTATACAGCAAATTTTTCATTTCAGATATTTTATTTTATAATTCTAAAATTTCCATTTGGTTTTTATAGTCTCCATTTCTACTTTGGGCTTCACATAACTTCTCTTATTATGCTTCCCTGGTGGCTCAGCTGGTAGAAAATCCACCTTCAATGTGGGAGATCTGGATTTGATCCCTCGGATTGGGAAGATCCCTTGGAGAAGGGAACACTACCCACTCCAATATTCTGGCCTGGAGAATTCCATGGACTATCCCTTGGGGTCGCAGAGTCAGACATGACTGAGTGACTTTCATTTTCACTTTCAATTTCTCTCATTATAAGCATATTTTCCTTTGAGTCTTTGGATGTATTTGGAATTGGAATTAAAATCCAAACTCTGCCTTTCCTATGGTGAGCAGCAACTAAAACTTTCAACATTTTTAGTCTTTTATCTGTTGCTTTACACAGAGAAATTTGGTGCTTCCTTGATTCATGAACAGTTCAGGGATCACCAAGGGATTTGGGCAGTATTTTGGAGATTTTTGTGGCACCTTCCTTTCCAAAATTTCACCTTTATTTTATAGAGTCTGACTGCACTGATTTTCATTATCTGACTCATTGAGCTAGTAAGACTGAGCTTAGCCATGACTCTTCAGATTTGGAGTTTTCCATTACATGAAATAATAAATCCTCCATACAGCTCTTTTTGTCTTAACTTAGTTTGATTTGATTTTCCACCTGTTGAAACTGAATAAAATCTAACTAATATAAAGGCTTTTGTTATTAGTAGAACCTCTGGAAACAATGGAGGTTTTTCAGTGGGGAGTTATAGATTCCAACCCCCCAGTTCATGTCAAATTCGAATAAGGAAGAGATATCTGTACCTTCACTTGGGTAAAGTCAAAACTGTAAACAATGATTTGTTTAATTTATGCACTTTTTGCTAGACTGTGAGATTCTTGATGGCTATCTTATTTGTCTCTGTACCTCCAGGGCATAGCATGCAGTGCTCAACATATGTTTGTTGAGCAAATGAATTTTGACATTTGAATTTGGCAATTGAATTGCAAGTTATTATTTAACAAAGCAGTTACGAAGTCAGGGATTGATTGATCAACCCATCCTCTACACCTAAGCCAAAATAATCTATTCAAGAATTAAAGTAAGGGTTTCCCTGTTGGTCCAGGGATTAAGAATCTGCCTTGCAATGCGGGGGATCCTGGTTCCACCTCAGGTCGGAGAAGATCTCACAGGCCTCGGGGCATTTAAGCCCACACCACAACTACTGAGCCCGAGATCTTGAGGCAGTAAGCCCCAACTACTGAAGCCCTTGTGCTCCAGAGCCTGTGCTCTGCAACAAAAAGAAGCCACCGCAGTGAGAAGCACATGCACCACAACTGGAGAGCAGCCCTGCTCACCACAACTAGAGAAAAGCTGTCCAGCAACGAAGACCCAGGAGAAGGCAATGGCGACCCACTCCAGTACTCTTGCCTGGAGAATCCATGGATGGAGGAGCCTGGTAGGCTGCAGTCCATGGGGTCGCGAAGAGTCGGACTCGACTGAGTGACTTCACTTTCACTTTTCACTTTCATGCATTGGGGAAGGCAATGGCACCCCACTCCAGTACTCTTGCCTGGAAAATCCCATGGACGGAGGAGCCTGGTAGGCTGCAGTCCATGGGGTCACACAGAGTTGGACACAACTGAAGCGACTTAGCAGCAGCAATGAAGACCCAGCACAGCCAAAAATTAAAAAAAAAAAAAAGAAAAGAAATTAAAGTAAGTAATTTCAGAGACTACTTAGTACTATCCAACAGTTTCCCAGTACACTCAAGACAAAGCATAATTTTGCTTCCAGGGTTTAGAATGTGTACCATGTCCTGGCCCTTTTCTCTCTAGTTGTTACTACTCTCTCATTTTTTTCATTATGCTCCAGCTTACTGGTCTTCAATTTTTTCTCTCTAAGCTTATTTCTGATCCAGAGTTTTCTTTACTTGCTGTTCACTCCATCTAGAATGTTCTTTCCACAACTTTTCAGCTGGTTCCTCATCATTCAGATCTCAAAATCTCACCTTTTCAGAGACCTTTTCCCACATCTCCATATGTATATGAGTACCAGCTAACAAACACAGTTTGAAATTAAAAGTGAAAGTTGCTCAGTCGTGTCCACCTCTTTGCGACACCATGGACTATACAGTCCATGCAATTCTCCAGGGCAGAAAGCTGTTCTTTTCTCCAGAGGATCTTCCTAACCCAGTGATCAAACCCAGGTCTCCCACACTGCAGGTGGACTTTTTACCAGCTGAGCCACCAGGGGAGCTCAAACACAGTTTAGTGCATTACTTTATTTTTATTATTTAAAACATTACTACTTTATGAAATCATCTTGATTATTTATTTGTTTTCTGTATGGTCTGTCTCATATCAAAATGGAATCTCCATGGGAGCAGGAAACTTACCTGCCTTGCTCATTCCTATATCTTCAGTGCCTATAGCAGTGCTTGCTGGGTGCCTAGAAAGAATTCAATAAATATTTGATAAGCAAATGAATTTAATCACAACAAACTAAAGGCGACCGTAAATAATCTGCTTTATAAATAGTTAATTCACCATAAAAAGAAATCAAACTAGCTAATTGGAATCATGAGGTAAAACTATTGTCACTTAGGTCCTGCATGGCCAGAAATTAGATTGAAAGCAGATATATAGCTGTCATGTAAAAAAAAAGGAGGGGGGGCAGCCTAAGTTATTTTATTGCTCTCTCTTCTTGAAGTAGAATTTATACATAAAAAATGAGAACCATTAAAGTTAATGGTGTATCACAGACTGGCCATATAGATTTTTCTCCACAATTGATCTCATTCATTTTGGGTATTTGCTATTTGCTAGACATTCATTTAGGAGCAAGGATTGGCCTCTGTATTCTGTGTGATCCTTTTTATTGTTCATTTTTTAATGCTGTTGCTCAAGACACATACATGAATACATTTGGTAGTTTTCCCTATAAAAACACCCAATTTTTCTGATGAAGATTTCTTCTCAGCATATTTATTTGTAAACATGTTAGTTGGTGTATTAGCACTGTTTGAACATTTATGCTACTTACCACACAATTGTGTATGGAGATGGCATACATTAGCAAGTCTTCAGCACTGTTATGGAGGAATCCAGGCAGGCATAGTTCACTCTTTCTTCTACCTGCTTTGCAGAACTTCCAGTTTTGTAGAGATATTACCCTTCTTATGGATACTACATCCACAGAAGTGACTTATGAACATGTTTGGTCCATTATCACAAAAAAGTCACTGGGTTATCTCCGCTCACTCTAGCCTCCTTCTAGGGCAAGTCCTATCTGCATCTTTACATCTTTTGAGCACAAGTGTTGCTCTACGTCCTACTCTTTGCTTCTCCTGAGCAGTACTACAAGCCTTTGCTACCGCCATTGTCAGGCAGCGCTACTACTCACCACAGCCCCTAAGGTGACAGAGCCACCGTACTTCAGGAAGACAGAAAATGATTTACTTCCCTTTTTTCTGTCATCCACTTTGTCACATGGCCTCCAAATAAGAGGCTAGTGTTATTTAAAAAAAAAAAAAAAAAAAAAAGGCTGGTGTTTTCCTGTTTTCTGGTGAGTTAGTTGCTTCTGATTTCAAACATTCTTGAGCCTAAGCTCTATTCATGTTTTTGCCCAACAGTGGAAAACCCATAGGGAATCTGGAGAAGGAAATGGCAACCCACTCCAGGATTTGTGCCTGAAGAATCCCACAGACAGAGGAGTCTGGCAGGCTACAGTCCTTGGGTTTGCAAAGAGTTGGACATGACTGAGCAACTAACACTTCATTTCAGTCGCTCAGTCGTGTCTGACTATGCGATCCCGTGAACTGCAGCACGCCAGGCTTCCCTGTCCATCACCAACTCCCAGAGTTTACCCATACTCATGTCCATTGAGTCGATGATGCCATCCAACCATCTCTGTCATGCTCTTCTCCTCCTGCCTTCAATCTTTTCCAGCATCAGGGTCTTTTCCAATGAGTCAGCTCTTCGCATCAGATGGCCAAAGTATTGGAGTTTCAGCTTCAATATCAGTCCTTCCAAAGAACACCCAGGACTGATCTCCATTAGAATGGACTGGTTGGATCTCTTTGCAGTCCAAGGGACTCTCAAGAGTCTTCTCCAACACCACAGTTCAAAAGCATCAATTCTTCTGTGCTCAGCTTTCTTTATAGTCCAACTCTCACATCCATACATGACTACTGGAAAAACCATAGCCTTGACTAGACAGATCTTTGTTGATAAAGTATTGTCTCTGCTTTTTAATATGGTGTCTAGATTAGTCATAACTTTCCTTCCAAGGAGTAAGCGTCTTTTACTTTCATGGTTGCAATCACCATCTGCAGTGATTTTGGAGCCCAGAAAAATAAAGTCTGACACTGTTTCCACTGTTTCCCCATCTATTTGCCATGAAGTGATGGGACCCGATGCCATAATCTTAGTTTTCTGAATGTTGAGCTTTAAGCCAACTTTTTCACTCTCCACTTTCACTTTCATCAAGAGGCTCTTTAGTTCTTCACTTTCGGCCATAAGGGTGGTGTCATCTGCATATCTGAGGTTATTGACATTTCTCCCAGCAATCTTGATTCCAGCTTGTGCTTCTTCTAGCCCAACGTTTCTCATGATGTACTCTGCATATAAGTTAAATAAGCAGGGTGGCGATATACAGCCTTGATGTACTCCTTTTCCTATTTGGAACCAGTCTGTTGTTCCACGTCCAGTTCTAACTGTTCCTTCCTAACCTGCATACAGGTTTCTCAAGAGGCAGGAGTGGCAGCTGCATGGCACAGGAGCGGCTGAGAGGAGCTACCCTACATCGAAGGTCAGGAACGGTGGCTGTGAAGAGATACCCCACATCCAAGGTAAGAGAAACCCAAGTAAGATGGTAGGTGCTGAGAGAGAGCATCACAGGGCAGACAGACTGAAACTACAATCACAGAAAACTAGCCAATATCATCACATGGACCACAGCCTTGTCTAACTCAATGAAACTAAGCCATGCCATGTGGGGCCACCCAAAATGGATGGGTCATGTTGGAGAGGTCTGACAGAATGTGGTCCACTGGAGAAGGGAATGGCAAACCACTTCAGTATTCTTGCCTTGAGAACCCCATGAACCTAACACATAGTGGAATCTATATGCAAGTAACAATTTGCTGCTGCTGTTCAGTTGCTAAGTCATGTTGGACTCGTGACTTCATGGACCACAGCATACCAGGCTTCCTTGTCCTTCACCATCTCCTGGAGTTTGCTCAGAGTCATGTCCATTGAGTCAGTGATGCCATCCAACCATCTCCTCCTCTGCTGCCCCCTTCTCCTCCTGCCCTCAATCTTTCCCAGCATCGGGGTCTTTTCCAATGAGTTCACTCTTTGCATCAGGTGGCAAAAAAGTACTGGAGCTTCAGCATCAGTCCTTTCAATGAATATTCAGAGTTGATTTTATGTATTAGCTGTGTTCCTCCTCTGATGCCTAATTCTTCTTTACTGAACTATGCCTAACTGCCTGACGCAATAACAGCTACTAACATTTAGGAGTGCTAGTCACATGCTTGGAGTGTGCTTCTTGTCTTAATCTCAGCTAAACCCTATAAGGTAGATTTCTGTCATTATTTCTAGGAAGGCAGAGAAATATGCCTGTTTTGTTTCCTGCTATATTTTCAACACCTAGAACAGAGTCTGAGACAGAGTAATTGTTCAATAGATATTTGTTAGATGAATGAAATTTCATTCATGAGAAAGCTGAGATTTAGCAAGGTAAAGCAACTTGCTCAAGGATTTGGCAGGACTAAGATTTGAAAATTAAGCTTATCTGACACTGAAATCCTCACTCAAAACCTCCCAAAGATTCCTTGGTCTTAGGCAGAGACCTTTGTCAGACCCAACTCATCAATCAGATGGACCCATGCCTAAATCTCAGCATGAAGTGTGGACCAGGCTCCAGGGAGGATGGTGTCACACTCATTCTATGAGGGAAACTGAGAAATTGATATGGAGCCGAATGTTTTGAAAAATTAAATATTCAAACTTATTAGAGAAAAATTAGCAATTCCAAATCATACTCGTCATCTTCCCAGGCTAAGTTCCTTTAAATTTGGGTGAGGCCTCAAAACTATCATTGCTTCCACTAATCCCTCACCTGGAAGGCGACTTCTTCTCCACTCAAATCCTTCCCATCCTCAATGATCCAACTCAAAAAGGATCACACCTATACAAGCTTGATTGCCTTGGTGAGAGGTTAGCTCTTTCTTCCAGTTGAACTTAGTAATTGTTTGGCTAAGGTTATCATAAAGCTGCTGAATAAACAGTAGTTATTTATATGAATTGAGTAAACTGAGTAGCTCAAATTGAGAATTTATTTATTATTCGTTTGTTCATTGCATACTGCCTTGAATTTCATTTTTGCTTATGTTTCCTTGCCAGGGTCCAGCCCCGGCTGATCCAGGGTATTCGAAGGAGAGACGGCATAGGCGAGGGTCAGGAAACAATAGTTTCAATTAGATATTAATTAGAGATGTAAGGAGTAATAGAATGAGGATAGCTCAGTAGGAAAATTCAGTGGAGAAAAGAGGCTGAGTAGCTTGGTTTACCCGGGGGACCAATAAAACTTCAAGACAAGAAGCTTGCACCACTTACATAGGCCGCAGGCGTCCTTCCGTTCTCCCGAAGGAGAGGAGACACTGAGGCCTCCCCGGTCGGATCTTAGAAGCCCAGGCAAAATTAGTAAGCTTGGTGGGTTCTGCGCTCCAGATGGAGACTCAGCCAGAGTGAGAGAGGGAGAGACATGGGGAGACCAGTCTTTCGAGGAACTGATCCCAATTCTTTATTTTCCATGGTCTACTTTTATACACTGAGATGTTATGCAAAAGTCACGCGGGGTCAGCAGTCCTGACTTTTATCAAAGTCAAGTGCTTCATACAAACGTATACAGAGGTCTTAGGGGTGTTACATCATCTTCTGGCCAGGGGGCCTGCTGACAATTTACGACCCTCTCCTTGTGACAGCGGTCAGTCAACCAGGACACTTATTTCTCCAGGGGTAATTATTCTTAAAACAGACGCCACCCAAATAAAGTTACATTCCTATAGGGAGAGGGTATAGTGGGTTTTAATTAAGGAAAGAATTTACTTAGCCTAAGGTCTAACGTGATTAATATCAAAGGTTAATACTTATTTCTTCTATATATTCATTAATGTGTATAAGGGCAGGGGATGTGGAGACTTAGCAGTAAACATTGGCTCAACAAATGAAAAACCCTTCACCAATACAATTTCTAATCAGCCCACTATACTTATACTAATGGTTTTCTAACTTTTCTAAGGAACGTGTTTGTAGAAGGTTTAAAGCATCTCGTGCCTCTCATGGTTGGGAGGCTGTGAGCAATCACATGTGGCCGGACAAGCCTGTCAGGCAGGCTAGAGAACCTTCAGAGGAGTTTGTAGGTCAAAACACTCCTATCACGCCCAGGAATTATTATTAACTGGAGCTCTAAGTTAACTCCTTCTCCGAAAGAGGTGGTGGGGGACAGCCCCCTGTAAAGTCAGAGGTGTAGGTAAGAGCACAAAGTAGTAAAGTAGGCAGGCTCTGGTTATGGGGGTAGATGCTCAAGGATTTCCATGGGGGACTCCTGAGGCTCGATCCCCCCTTTGCGTATGTCGAGCCTCCTTCCTCATGACCTTTGCCATGGGTGGAGTGCCTCACGCCAGCCCCCAACATTTCCTCTCTTTACTCAGATCTCAAGAAGCTTGAGGACAGGGTCTGTGTCCAGTCTGTGTCCTTTCCTGCCTCATACTGCTCACAGTGCAGAGACTATTGTTAGGCACTAACCCTTTGCTGGGGATTAGATTTATTGACCAATATGGTGACTGACTGGCCAATATGGGCAGAATCTTGGCAAAGGGCACAATGTCTTTGGCATTACTGTGCTTAGTTTAAATTCCATTTTGTTGATCCTTATGGACTAGAAAATTCACAGCCAGAGTATGTTTCCCAATTAGAAGGTTTAGATGGAAGAGTTTTTATTCACTTGAGGTTTTGATTTCTGATGAACACTTGAGTTTAGTTGTTGGTAGGCTTCCCAAAGTACCTGAGCACTTCATAAGTGACTGGTTAGGGTCTTTGAAGTAGAGAACATATGTAGGCAGAGATTTTGCCCAGAGAAATGTGGATATAAGTCCCTGGATGGGGACTTGGCCTCGCTTAACTAATCACAACTCAGGAGTCAGGAGAAACTAGAATTTGTCAATATTTCCTTATATAGAAGTTCATGTATAGCTAATTTTAAGTTCTTGCCGAATGGTGATATAACTTATTACAAATAAAGTCTTTCTCAAGTCCAGCATGACCTTACTCTGTAAGAATTACCATCAACATCTAAGTCTTCTCCTAGGGGTCCACATGCCCAGTGGAAACTTGGATAAAATATGTTGTATCTACATTTGCTGCTGAGTTTTTATAAACTTGATGGGATTAAACATTCCATACACTTTTTCAATCAATCAAAGCATATTTGAAATGCCCAGGGATGTCACTTGCACATCTAAATCCATAAAGAAAGGCATTACTTATTAAGTTTTAAAATTATTTGTTTCATTTAAATCAATGTATTTTCCCTTGGTTGCACAGAGTCAGACATGACTGAAGCTATTCAGCACAGCATGGCATTCTCCCTTGCGTATTTTCAATAAGAGCATGGAGTTCTTCGGTCCTAGATTATTCAAGTGTGTGCTTTCTCACTCAGTTGTGTCCGATTCTTTGCAACCCCAAGGACTGTAGCCCACCATAGACTGTTGCCCACCATAGACTGTCTATGGAATTCTCCAGGCAAGAATACTGGAGTGGGTTACCATTTCCTTCTCCAGGGGATCTTCCTGACCCAGGGAATGAACCCATGTCTCCTGTGTTTCCTGCATTGCAGTTGTATTCTTTACCCACTGAGCCATTGGAGAAGCCCAGATTATCCAAGTAATCTCCTATTTTTCTAAATTGTTTCCAGCACAGTCAAAATGAGAAAAAGATATTCCCTCAAATTTTTATAGGATATGACCTTAAATGGACTTTGTATCTATGAAGACATTTTAAAGTTACGATTCTTAGCCACCAGCACAGACCTTAATCTCAAATTGCATCGTCTTAGAACATCCTAAAAAGCTGTCAGTTCAACAATGACAGCTCTGAAATAACAGACCAACCTGTGTTGTCCTAGGCAGATCACCCCAGCCAGGTCCCAGCAGAGGAAATACAGATTAAAAAATAAATGACAAATACAAAAGTACACAAAGATGCTAAAGAAAAATAGCACATCTTCAGGACTCAGCAGAAAGACTCCAAACATCCAATTCATGGCCAGCTGGTAGAATAAAGTACATAGAACTTATACCTGTTTTAAACCTCATATATATGCTAAAATGCACTGCAGTTTACAGATATATTTTACATAAGCTATTGAATTTGATCTTCCTAACTAGCAGGTAAGGCTTGCAGGATTATATCTGTGTCAAGATGAAGAAATTGAAACATGGAAAGCTGAACTTGATGTTGAGAACCTGGTTTAAATTATGGCTCTGTCAGTGACATTTTCTAGTTCATAAGTGAGGTCAAGTAAGTTAATTTCAGTGGCGACAGCTTCCATATCTATTAAATAACACAAGACCTACACACCCAATTGTTGTGACGAATCAACGTGGCAAGGTGTGCAAAGTGCTTACTAAGCATGTTTGCACATAGTACATGACCTGATATTATTGACATTTTCAAGGTCACTAAACTAATAAATCACAGAGCCAGGCCCAAGACATCAATCCTTATTGAGAAGTAAATAGTTTACATAGTGAAACTCAGTATAATATTATCTGTTTACCCTTGACAACTTTTTGAAATTGATGTCATGACTTAAACTACTAAGGCAATGCTAGAATCAGAGGCACATTTCCATTAAATTTGACATTTTTATAAATCCTTCCTAGGGATAATTCATTTTTTATTCATAATAATCTTGTGTAATCAAGAGGGACCATATACCAACTTTACAGACAGATCAGGAAATGAAAAATCCAGACCCATCTGTTTCTCCATCAATAGCACTCATCAGCTCAGTAATGGGACCAAATGATACTGGTTGGGCAATGGTGAATTTTTTCAGTGCCTCATTGAATGTGAGATTGTGATTGAATGGACCCACTTCCCCTCACTTTTCCATTTTCTGCAGATAAGTATTTTATACTCTGTGGTTTTTTTTTTTTGTTTTTTTTTTTTAAATCTGTCCCTCTCTCTTCTCCTAGACCAGAATCAAGGATGAAGCCATGGTTCTTCTGTGGGTTCTTGCAACAACCACCTAAATGGGCTCCCTGTGTATATTCTTGTTCCCCTCTGATTTGTCTGTGGCAATTTTCTTTTGACAGTGGAAGAGTTCTGTGATTGAGAACTGATTTCTGGAGAAAGAAAGTACTGAGTGGCCTTACCAACTGGCTGCATAATGGAGATTACAGCTGACCTCTATCTTTAGGGCAACATTAAGTATTCTTGTGTTTGATAATGGACAACTGGCATATTCCATAGGCTATAGTTCCTGTTATCAATCAGCTATATGTGTTTAGCCTGGGGGTTTAGATTCTCAGTGAGGCCATGGTAAAGATGTGTTTGCTAGGCCAAGAATATGGCTGTTTCCTTCCAGAACCGTCCAGATCTACAATAGGGACAACAGTAGTCCTCTGTAGGCTTGTTGTCAGGTTCAGATGTGAAGATGCATATAATGCAATTAAGTACAATCCTAGCAAATAACATATGCTCACTAAATGTTATAGGCCATTGTCATTCTTCAAATGGTATTGATTCTCGTTATTAAAAAATAATTTGGGAGGAGGAGCCAAGATGGCGGAGGAGTAGGACGGGGAGAACACTTTCTCCCCCACAAATTCATCAAAAGAGCATTTAAACGTCGAGTAAATTCCACAAAACAACTTCTAAATGCCGGCAGAGGACATCAGGCACCCAGAAAAGCAGCCCAACTCTTCGAAAGGAGGTAGGAAAAAATATAAAAGACAAAAAAAGAGACAAAAGAGGGAGGGACGGAGTTCCGTCCCGGGAAGGGAGTCTTAAAAAGAGAGAAGTTTCCAAACACCAGGAAACCCTCTCACTGCCGAATCTGTGCCGAGCTTTGGAAGCACAGAGGGCAACATAAAAGGGAGGGAAAAAAAAAAAAAAATAAACAATCAAAAATCGCGGATTGTGAGCCCTACGGGAACTCCCCCAGCGGAGAAGCAGCGCAGACGCCTGCACACGGCATTAGCAAGCGGGGGCTGGGCAGGGAAGTGCGGCGCGGGCTGTGTCCCTTAGAGTAAGAATCGGGCCGAATGTCCTGAGCGCTATCTGAGCGAAATAATTTGGGCTAGCAAACCAGACTGTGGGATATCTACCACGCGAAAAGCCAGCCCTAACCTAAGACACCGCCAGGCCCGCGCACAGAACAAAGGACTGAACAGAGATAGCCGGCTGCAGACCTTCCCCCTCCGGTGACAGGCAGCCAGAGCCGGAAGGGGGCAATCGCAGCCCCAGAGAGACCCTATCTATAAAACTGTAAGCAGGCTTCTTTGCTAACTAAAACTTCTTGGGGGTCTTGACGGTCAACATCTGCCTGAGAAGGTGCGCCGGTTTTACACCCAGATAACCGAGTGGCAGGGAGGCGATAAGTCGCAGCATTGGCGCCCGCCAAACACCTCATCACCTGAGCTGCTCGGATCTGGGAAGAACACAAAACGCAGGCCCAACCGAGTCTGCGCCTCTGAGGACTACCCGAGTGCCTGAACCTGAGCGGCTTGGACCTGGGAGCTCAGCCCAGGGCCGGCCTCTGATTGTTCCCGGCGGAACAACCTAGAGCCCAAGCAGCGTGGGCAGGGAGGCTACACGCGCCGTGAGCGGGGGCAGACCCAGTGTGGCTGAGGCACTGCGAGCGCACGCCAGTGTTATCTGTTTGCAGCATCCCTCCCTCCCTCCCCACAGCGCGGCTGAACAAGTGAGCCTAAATTAAAAAAAAAAAAAGAAAAAAATAGTGTCCTCCACCGTCCCCTTTGTGTCAGGGCGGGAACCAGACACTGAAGAGACCAGCAAACAGAAGAAGCTATAACAGAGGGAAACGCCTTGGAAGCTACAGGCCATAGATTAAAACCCTGTGGTTACTACGGATTACATAGGAAGGGGCCTATAGATCTTGAGAAATATAAGTCGGACTAAGGAACTGCCAAAAATGAACTGAACCCACAATACTCATAACAAAACCAGAGAAAGACCTAGATATATTTTTACTATTTTTACGATCAATCTTTCTTTCTTTTTTTAATTAAAAAAAAATCTTTTTTAAGTCCTCTATTGTCCTTTAATTTTCACTTTTATAACTATTACTTTGCAAAAAAAAAAAAAAAAACGCTATTTTTTTTTCTTCTTCAGCAAACTTCATATATATATTTTATAATTTTTTGACTGTGTTTTTTTTTTTTCTTTTTTCTTTTTCTTATTTTCTTTAACATTGTATTTTTGAAATTCCAAACTCTACTCTAGATTTTTAATTTTAGCCTTTTGATATATGTTATCAATTTTGTACCTATAGTTTTTTTCATTATTTCTGTGACTTTTTTTTCCCTCTGTTTCTTTCTCTTCTTCTTTTATATAACATCGTATATCTGCAATTCCAAACTCTACTCAAGATTTTTAATTTATGCTTTTTGGTATTTGATATCAATTTTGTACCTGTATTTTCTTTATAATTTTTGCGACATTGTTTTTGTTGGTTTGTTTGTTTTCTCTCTTTATTTTTCTTCTTCTTCTTTTTTTTTTTTTTTTTTTAACGTTGTATTTTTGAAACTCCAAACTCTACTCTAGATTTTTAATTTTTGCTTTTTGGTATTAGTTATCAATTTTGTACCTGTAGTTTCTTTATAATTTTCACGACCTTGTTTGTTTTTCTTTGTTCGTTTTTTCTCTCTTTCTTTTCCTTCTTCTTTTCATTAACATCGCATTTTTGAAATTCCAAACTCTACTCTAGATTTCTAATTTTTGTTTTTATGTATTTGTTACCAATTTTGTACCTTTAAGAACCCAATCTTCAGGACCCATTTTTCACTAGTGTACGAGATTACTGGCTTGACTGCTCTCTCTCCCTTTGGACTCTCCATTTTCTCCACCAGGTCACCTGTATCTCCTCCCTAACCCCTCTCTACTCTACCCAACTCTGTGAATTTCTGTGTGTTCCAGACGGTGGAGAACACTTAAGGAACTGATTACTGGCTGGATCTGTCTCCCTCCTTTTCATTTCCCCCTTTTATCCTTCTGGCCACCTCTGTCTCCTGCCTCCTTCTTCTCTTCCCTGTATAACTCCGTGAACATCTCTGAGCGGTCCAGTTGTGGAGTGCACATAAGGAAGTGACTACTGGCTAGCCCACTCTCTCCACTATTGATTCCACCTCATCTCATTTGGGTCACCTCTAACTCCCTCCCCCCTCTTCTCTTCTCCATGTAACGCTGTGAACCTCTCTGAGTGACCCTCACAGTAGAGAAACTTTTCATCTTTAACGTAGATGGCTTATCAGTGGTGCTGTATAGAAGGAGAAGTTTTGAAACTACTGTAAAATTAAGACCGATAACTGGAAGTAGGAGGCTTAAGCCCAAACCCTGACTCCAGGGAACTCCTGACTCCAAGGAACATTAATTGACAGGAGCTCATCAAACGCCTCCATACCGACACTGAAACCAAGCACCACACAAGGGCCAACAAGTTCCAGGGAAAGACATAACAAGCAAATTCTCCAGCAACAAAGGAACACAGCCCTGAGCTTCAAGATACAGGCTGCCCAAAGTCACCCCAAAACCATAGACATCTCATAACTCATTACTGGACATTTCATTGCACTCCAGAGAGAAGAAATACAGCTCCATCCACCAGAACATCGACACAAGCTTCCCTAACCAGGAAACCTTGACAAGCCACCTGTACAAACCCACACACAGCGAGGAAACGCCACAATAAAGAGAACTCCACAAACTGCCAGAATACAGAAAGGACACCCCAAACTCAGCAATTTAAACAAGATGAAGAGACAGAGGAATAGCCAGCAGATAAAGGAACAGGATAAATGCCCACCAAACCAAACCAAAGAGGAAGAGATAGGGAATCTACCTGATAAAGAATTCCGAATAATGATAGTGAAATTGATCCAAAATCTTGAAATTAAAATGGAATCACAGATAAATAGCCTGGAGGCAAGGATTGAGAAGATGCAAGAAAGGTTTAACAAGGACTTAGAAGAAATAAAAAAGAGTCAATATATAATGAATAATGCAATAAGTGAAATTAAAAACACTCTGGAGGCAACAAATAGTAGAATAACAGAGGCAGAAGATAGGATTAGTGAATTAGAAGATAGAATGGTAGAAATAAATGAATCAGAGAGGATAAAAGAAAAACGAATTAAAAGAAATGAGGACAATCTCAGAGACCTCCAGGACAATATTAAACGCTACAACATTCGAATCATAGGGGTCCCAGAAGAAGAAGACAAAAAGAAAGACCATGAGAAAATACTTGAGGAGATAATAGTTGAAAACTTCCCTAAAATGGGGAAGGAAATAATCACCCAAGTCCAAGAAACCCAGAGAGTCCCAAACAGGATAAACCCAAGGCGAAACACCCCAAGACACATAGTAATCAAATTAACAAAGATCAAACACAAAGAACAAATATTAAAAGCAGCAAGGGAAAAACAACAAGTAACACACAAGGGAATTCCCATAAGGATAACAGCTGATCTTTCAATAGAAACTCTTCAGGCCAGGAGGGAATGGCAAGACATACTTAAAATGATGAAAGAAAATAACCTACAGCCCAGATTATTGTACCCAGCAAGGATCTCATTCAAGTATGAAGGAGAAATCAAAAGCTTTTCAGACAAGCAAAAGCTGAGAGAATTCTGCACCACCAAACCAGCTCTCCAACAAATACTAAAGGATATTCTCTAGACAGGAAACACAAAAATGGTGTATAAATTCGAACCCAAAACAATAAAGTAAATGGCAACGGGGTCATACTTATCAGTAATTACCTTAAACGTAAATGGGTTGAATGCCCCAACCAAAAGACAAAGACTGGCTGAATGGATACAAAAACAAGACCCCTGCATATGTTGTCTACAAGAGACCCACCTCAAAACAGGGGACACATACAGACTGAAAGTGAAGGGCTGGAAAAAGATTTTCCATGCGAATAGGGACCAAAATAAAGCAGGAGTAGCAATACTCATATCAGATAAA
This sequence comes from Bubalus bubalis, assembly GCF_019923935.1. Taxonomy (NCBI): domain Eukaryota; kingdom Metazoa; phylum Chordata; class Mammalia; order Artiodactyla; family Bovidae; genus Bubalus; species Bubalus bubalis. The sequence continues at coordinate 37,961,644 of NC_059165.1, read as the reverse complement.
ATAGACTTTAAAACAAAGACTGTGAAAAGAGACAAAGATGGTCACTACATAATGATCAAAGGATCAATCCAAGAAGAAGATATAACAATTATAAATATATATGCACCCAACACGGGAGCACCGCAGTATGTAAGACAAATGCTAACAAGTATGAAAGAAGAAATTAACAATAACACAATAATAGTGGGAGACTTTAATACCCCACTCACACCTATGGATAGATCAACTAAACAGAAAATTAACAAGGAAACACAAACTTTAAACGATACAATAGACCAGTTAGACCTAATTGATATCTATAGGACATTTCATCCCAAAACAATGAATTTCACCTTCTTCTCAAGCGCACATGGAACCTTCTCCAGGATAGATCACATCCTGGGCCATAAAGCTAGCCTTGGTAAATTCAAAAACATAGAAATCATTCCAAGCATCTTTTCTGACCACAATGCAGTAAGATTAGATCTCAATTACAGGAGAAAAACTATTAAAAAATCCAACATATGGAGGCTGAACAACACGCTGCTGAATAACCAACAAATCACAGAAGAAATCAAAAAAGAAATCAAAATTTGCATAGAAACGAATGAAAATGAAAACACAACAACCCAAAACCTGTGGGACACGGTAAAAGCAGTCCTAAGGGGAAAGTTCATAGCAATACAGGCACACCTCAAGAAACAAGAAAAAAGTCAAATAAATAACCTAACTCTACACCTAAAGCAACTAGAAAAGGAAGAAATGAAGAACCCCAGGGTTAGTAGAAGGAAAGAAATCTTAAAAATTAGAGCAGAAATAAATGCAAAAGAAACAAAAGAGACCATAGCAAAAATCAACAAAACCAAAAGCTGGTTCTTTGAAAGGATAAATAAAATTGACAAACCATTAGCCAGACTCATCAAGAAACAAAGGGAGAAAAATCAAATCAATAAAATTAGAAATGAAAATGGAGAGATCACAACAGACAACACAGAAATACAAAGGATCATAAGAGACTACTATCAACAACTATATGCCAATAAAATGGACAACGAGGAAGAAATGGACAAATTCTTAGAAAAGTACAACTTTCCAAAACTCGATCAGGAAGAAATAGACAATCTTAACAGACCCATCACAAGCACGGAAATTGAAACTGTAATAAAAAATCTTCCAGCAAACAAAAGCCCAGGTCCAGACGGCTTCACAGCTGAATTCTACCAAAAATTTAGAGAAGAGCTAACACCTATCCTGCTCAAACTCTTCCAGAAAATTGCAGAGGATGGTAAACTTCCAAACTCATTCTATGAGGCCACCATCACCCTAATACCAAAACCTGACAAAGATCCCACAAAAAAAGAAAACTACAGGCCAATATCACTGATGAACATAGATGCAAAAATCCTTAACAAAATTCTAGCAATCAGAATCCAACAACACATTAAAAAGATCATACACCATGACCAAGTGGGCTTTATCCCAGGGATGCAAGGATTCTTCAATATCTGCAAATCAATCAATGTAATACACCACATTAACAAATTGAAAAATAAAAACCATATGATTATCTCAATAGATGCAGAGAAAGCCTTTGACAAAATTCAACATCCATTTATGATAAAAACTCTCCAGAAAGCAGGAATAGAAGGAACATACCTCAACATAATCAAAGCTATATATGACAAACCCACAGCAAACATTATCCTCAATGGTGAAAAATTGAAAGCATTTCCTCTAAAGTCAGGAACAAAACAAGGGTGCCCACTTTCACCATTACTATTCAACATAGTTTTGGAAGTTTTGGCCACAGCAATCAGAACAGAAAAAGAAATAAAAGGAATCCAAATTGGAAAAGAAGAAGTAAAGCTCTCACTGTTTGCAGATGACATGATCCTCTACATAGAAAACTCTAAAGACTCCACCAGAAAATTACTAGAACTAATCAATGACTATAGTAAAGTTGCAGGATATAAAATCAACACACAGAAATCCCTTGCATTCCTATACACTAATAATGAGAAAACAGAAAGAGAAATTAAGGAAACAATTCCATTCACCATTGCAACAGAAAGAATAAAATACTTAGGAATATATCTACCTAAAGAATCTAAAGACCTATATATAGAAAACTATAAAACACTGGTGAAAGAAATCAAAGAGGACACTAACAGATGGAGAAATATACCATGTTCATGGATTGGAAGAATCAATATAGTGAAAATGAGTATACTACCCAAAGCAATCTATAGATTCAATGCAATCCCTATCAAGCTACCAACAGCATTCTTCACAGAGCTAGAACAAATAATTTCACAATTTGTATGGAAAAACAAAAAACCTCGAATAGCCAAAGCGATCTTGAGAAAGAAGAATGGAACTGGAGGAATCAACCTACCTGACTTCAGGCTCTACTACAAAGCCACAGTTATCAAGACAGTATGGTACTGGCACAAAGACAGAAATATAGATCAATGGAACAAAATAGAAA